>NC_079306.1:3821121-4421121 GCF_023638135.1 Falco biarmicus | reverse complement strand
GTGTTCCGCTGCTGTAGAAATGCATCTGGAATGACTGGCTTTCATTCACTTTGAAAATTCGGGATGTGGGTATTTTGTGATAAGTTTGGAAAGAAAAGAATGAGAAGCAATGTCTAAGAAGTCAGAAGTAAAGATAATTCTCAAGTAAAGAGGTCAAAGAATAAAAAAAATTGTAAACTTTTTCTATTTTTGGAAATGAAATTTTATTGTCTCATTTGCGTGTTTTGGAGGTTGACACATTGTATGCAAGCCATTGCCAAGATAAATAATTCCCAGTCTTTTGGAAAAGAACATAAGCTGGGTCTTGCATGCTAAATAAATTAAAACAGATCTGATTTATATTTTGAAGAAAAGATGAAGTATTCTAGGATTCACACAAGCCTAGAATGGGAAATGAGAGCCCATGGTTCAAGCTTCAGGCATCAAGAGCATCCAAGGGAGAAGCGAGCCGGCAGGTCCAAGTGCTGGGGCTGGATCCTGCTGCTAGTACTTGGGGTACGTCGGTGGCAGCTTGCAGATGTTCTTGGTGTACTGGGGGCAGTAGGGGGCCGGGGGGCAATAGCGCTGCACCGGGGGGCAATAGCTCTGCATGGGGGGGCAATAGCGCTGCACAGGGGGGCAATAGGTCTGCACCGGGGGGCAGCAGGGCGTCACGTAGTTGTACTTCTGCACGGGCTGCCTCTGGATGGTGTAATGGCAGGAGGGCCGGGAGTCGTGGCAGGAGGGCCCCGAGTCATGGCAGGGGGAGTGGGATTCGTGGCAGGAGGTTTCGTGGCTGTGGCAGGACCTGCGGGAGCACATCTTGTGGAGTATTGGCAAAGCTGTAGGGAAGAGAGAGACGGTCATGCTGGTACAGCAGCCCTGATGTGTGTGAGCATACCTCTATTCTCTAATTTGCTCTCAAACTCCCCATTTTCTTCCTAATGTCTAGTTCTTCAGGGATAAGAAAATTATTTCAGTGCTGATTAAGTATTGGAGATGATTTATATCCCCCACTAAAAAACACGACCTTTTAGAGATGCAACTTGCTTTTCAGAGAGAAATTATTCAAAACATCTGTTGCCCGTACGCAGCCCTGGGCCTTCCAGTGCCTTCTACTCCAAAGCTTCAAAGCCTTTTTTCCATAAAGTCCTCTGACTGTCCTCCCTCTGTATTTTCCAATCTATCCCACTTGTCATTTGTGTTCATAGAACAGCTCCTGCGGGTAACAGGAACTTGGGCTCTGGCATCACCGAGGTCCAGAGGTGGGGAGTGAGTATTATACTCCAACTCTACCAAAGCTTGTATGAGCTGAAGAAACTCAAGAGAAATAGAAAAATTGGACTTACCCCTTCAGCAACACAAATGTAGGTGTACAGGAACAGAGAACCGAATGAAGGAAATTGGGATGAGAGACCTTTTATACTCTTCCAAAGGGTTATCTGGGACATGAGACATCTCTTGGCAAGTGTAACCTAATTACATATCCCAGCCCATTTCTATCCGCTGTGTTCAGCTTCCCTCATTTTCCCTTTGATGCACTGTGCTTTTAGCAGTATAATTGTCCCATGGGTTATTAATAGCACTCTAATTCCTTCACCTCCCTATGAAAGAGATTGGAAGGTATTTCACACAAAGTGACGCCAATACTGAAGAAACTAATGGATCTGGTCACGGACAACAAGTATCAAGCGGAAGAGATGTTTGTCATTCAGAAGTACCAAATCCTCAAGTTGCGCCAGGATGTCACATGGACCAAGAGCTAAACGTGATCGCACCTCCATGAGAAAGAAAAATGATTACTAGTGTTAAGTCATGCAGGTTACGTTTAGGGCCAGAATACTCCAGCTGAATTGCCCAATAGTACCGGATATTTTAATGAGAGATTTAGCATTACCCTAAAGATGTCCTGCACTGACAGTTTCAACCTGTCTGCATGATGTGTCCTGGCCTGCAGGTGGGCATCTGCTCCACCGTGGATCTCCGTGGACTGTGGAGGGACAGCCTGCCTCACCATAGCCTTCACCACGGGCTGCTGGGGAATCTCTGCTCTGGTGCCTGGATCTCCCCCTGCTTCCTCCTGCCCTGACCTGGGTGTCTGAAAAGTTGTTGCTCTCACACTCTCACTCCTTTCTCCAACTGCAGTTGCACAGTTGGGTTTTTTTTAGCCCCTTGTTAAATATGTTATCCCAGAGGCATTACCAGCCATCACTGATGGACTCAGCTTTGGCCACCATCAGGTCCATCTTGGAGCTGGCTGGCATCGGCTCTGTCAGACATGGGGGCTCACATAAGGCACCCCTGTAGCCCCCCTGCTACAAAACCTTGCCATGCAAACCCGATATATCTTTTATAGATGTTGTTTTATTCTGATTCTGCAATATGGTGTCGATGGCAGCGGTACCAAATCCTGGAGCAGAGTGCTTTGAGGTGAACCCACCAGCCTAAGTCCTGCTCACATTCCTAGAGGTTTAATCTGCTGTTCCTATTTTCCTCTCTCCTTCTTTTATGTACTTCTAATTTTTTTCCCCAACATTTTAAATAAAACCTGTCTTTAGTTTACTTTCTGGAAATTTTTAGTAGTTGAGGTTGTGAGGTGGGCCATGTGCTGCCCCCAGATCAAGGTTTAATATCTTTAATTTGACAATGATGTTGAAGATGATAGTTGGACTATTAGCTGGGACAGAGTGCTAATACTGCTGCTTTCAATACTCATCCGTGGCATCGCTGCAGCTCTCACGGAAATATGCATTAGACATGGCTGTAGCTCAAGAAAAAATAAACCAGTGTAATACAGTAGAGGTGGATGCTTCTGAGCCTGGATTCTCCTGTGAATCATGGATGAACTTCAGTCTTTCCGTGTCTACGTACAGGTCATGCCCATCCAACCTATCAATTACATTTTCTTGTCCCATAAAAGGCAAGAATGTGTCAACACTGGGATGGAATTGTGGATTAGACATCAGGCACAATTGATTTTGGGTGATGCTCTACTGAGTCACTGGGATCCCTCAAACAGGTCCATTCACATCTGTACTTCAGTATCACAATGTATAGGATAAGCCTATAAATACATTGCTGCAAAGTTTTATTTAGGCTGTAGTTAGGCAGTGCCCTTAGAAATCTTTGATTAAGTATGGGAGTAAATCTGCTGTTACATAAACAGAGAATATGATAAAAAAAGTGTGACAGATGTAAATATCAGGAATCAAGGGCAGCAAATAAAAGCGGCTGTGGTCAGGGGAGGGCAAAGCCCCCACTCTGCAGGAATGCCTCACTGCTGAAGCCTCCTGCTCTATAAAGTTCCCCTGTTTCAGGCCATTCCCTTCAGTTTGACTTTACTTCTCTTACTGCTTCCCTGTTGTTGGCTGAGGTATGTGATTTAACTGATGATCTGGAACATTTATGGAAACTTATTTGTAGACTGTGGCTCTGTGTTTACCCACTTGACTTGGCTCTACCTAAAAGCAAACGGCTTGTTTATTGTAAATAGTGCAAGAGAGAGATACTTTCTATGGAATATTTATTTCTTTCATTGATAAATGATATCTAATTATTGAAAGTAACAATTAAAATTAGGTTTTTGGAATAAATATCTCACTTGCTGGAAAAATATTACAGTATCTAGTATGTCATCCAGCAAATACCTTATAGACAATGATGAAACAGGTGGGAAAAAGAAATCCAAATTTGCTGTAGGTAAATCCTCTATTTCTGGTTGGCTCTGCTTATCTTGAAGTGCACTAAGTACATAAAAAAAATGCATAAGATGACATTGTCTTGCTTCCAACACCGAGCTTCCTTTCCTTTAAGTGTACTCCACCACCCAAAATGGCATGCTCTTCTGGGAGGGAATCCTTCTTCAACTTGAACTCAACCTGGTATGACCCGGCAGGCTCCTGGCTGGACACCCGGCGCACCCCCCTCCGCTATGCCTATGGCCCCGGCTGCGCCAGTGGCACAGACTCATGCCAGGGTGGCCACGACTTTCGGCACTACAGCTACCGCCGCTCAGTCTGCTCTGAGCCAGCACCGTGCAGGGGAAGCAGGTCTTCTTGCTCTGTCAGGGAGCTGGTGAGCAGCTGTGAGGTGTGTGGGGCATGCCGGAGCTGTGAGGTATGCTCTGAGAGGTGCTACGGGGGATGCTACAACTGATGGGAGACCAGGGTGTGCAGGACCCTCACATTGGCATGCTTGCAGAGTCTCACATCGCAGCACCACCGTATGCATCCACGACACAGCCAGAAGGGTTGTGTAGGACCCCAGTGCTTGTTGCTCCCCCCCCACCCCCCCACCCCCCCCCCCCCCCCCCCCCCCCCCCCCCGCATCTTACTTTTCTAGTATTTGCCTTGGGTTTATCATGCTTTTTGCAGTCTGTTTCTCGCCCACTCCTCTCCTGCTGACTTGATGGAGGCACCATCCGGAAAATGTCCTCTGCAGAGGTTGCCCTCAGCACAGGCGTTGCTGCTGCTGTGGCCTTCGTGGCAGGGGGAAGGTGGGGACAATTTACTGCTGAATTTGTGCAATCCGCTTTCCTGCTTCACTTCCCAGATGTGTCTGCTGAGATAACAAAACTCCAGCTCAGGAGAGATTTGCTGTCTCTATTCCTCAAGTTCTTCCTAAGTCTCCTTGAAGGAATGACACAACCTGCAGCGCTTCAGCTTAGCCAAGAGCGTAGGTGAGAACTTGGACTGCTTAGAAAGAATTAAGATAGGAGATTTTATCTCCCCTTCCCCCAAAACGCTTTCAGGCAGACTCAAACTCAGCCTGGAGCCTCCAGTCTGGCTTTGTTTCAACCTCCCGTTTGGCACGGGATGGGTTTGGCACTGGCAGAGGGGTACCTGGGGGTCTGGGGGGACAGGGACCGTTGGCGGCACCATGCAGCGCCTCTGTGCACAGTCAGAGCTGCACGTCTCTGACCTGATGTTCATTCCTTGCACCTGCAATCATGTACCTTGCACATGGGAATGATGTTCCTCGTTATTTTAATTAACAGTAATAATAAAACAAGTGCTAATAATAAGTTTCTTGTTCCTTTCAAAGATTCAGTGCAAACCCTTTGCTAATTAAAGATGTAGCGCATTACACACAACACTTCTCTCATCCCACAGAGGCACGGATTCCTGCAGCAATCCGCCTCCGTGCTGGTGGATGCTGAAGGAGACCCTGTGGGTGAATCTAGTGTGGTGGGAAATACAGCTGCTAATTTTTCTGGCCATCTGTCCATTTGGTATTCCTTTTCTCTACATCTACAAGGAAAGCTCAGAACTTTTATGGTTTCTGCAGAGAAAAGTTAGCTTAAATCTTGGTAGGAACTGGGAACATTTTTGTCTTTGGCAATCTTGCTCTTGATTTCGAGGTATGCACGGTGTTTACAGGACTGGAGTTCACATTGGGAGTCAATGCTGCAATGCATGGCCTGACTTAAACCCCCTTTTATTTTGCATCAGCCAGTATTTCATCTAGGCAGTAGGGACACTTTGCTGGGATTTTCAAAGAAGGTAGAGTTACCTTGCACAAAATATCTGTCTAACCCCATATTCTCTATTTAGAACAGGTCAGAAGGACGATAAAGTGTGACATAACCCTTACTTTGCTTATACCTTCTTGTTTATGGCCATTAGTGATTTTCAGACTTCCTAGATGGATCCGCCTTTGTGCTTACCAGCTGTCTATATGCATCTTGAAGCCAAAGCTTTGGCTCTTTCAAAATGTGCCTGTGAGGGTCTGAGGCTCAGGGCCAGTTGTCGCAGAGCCAAGGGCTGGGATTGATGAGAGATGCTGATCTGCACTTTCAACCCCAGACGGCTTTTCCAAACCCAGCATCTGGAATTGTCTGGCAGATGCACAAGGTGTGGGGATTGGGGAGCTGAGCTCTGACACATCACCACTGTTGAAGTGCAATGGGAAGTGGGGGAAGTTGTGAAAAGCAGCTTTTGTTAATCAAGGTAGGCTTGGGGATGATGCTAAAGATAAGGAGGGAGGGTGATGGTGGAAAAACACTAGGACGCCAGCATGTTTTGTGAGCTTTAGGTTTTAATATCACATCTTTGCTACTGGAGACAGAAGCAGGAAATTAATGGATTTAAATTCTCGTGCGCGCCAAGGCAAATCACATTTCTGCCATGCTAATGCCACTTTGCGTTATCAGGAGCAGGGAGAGGTAATACGTGCTGGAGGGAAGGGGCAGGACCTGCCCAAGCTTCAGGGCTGCATCTTGCGGGGGAGAGGGGAGACGTGCAGCCCCATGGTATGTGCTGACTGTCGGCTCATCCTTGCCCCTTCACTTCTGCTGCTGCTGCGGGGGCCACTGCACTGGCTGCTTGATCTGCTGCTGCTGCTGGCAGGGAGCAGGGGCTACCGACACCTGCCCAGGCACGGTGGCCGCAGGGCACTGGGGAGAGAGGACCACCACTGGCGTCACATCTTGCACGGCGTTCACTTCGTGGCAGATGACCTCTTCAGAGCCGTGGCAGGACCTTTCGCTGTCGTGGCAGGAGGAACCTCCACTGTGGCAGGAGGAGCTCTCAGTGCTGTGGCAGCCTCTGTCTCCACGGGAGCACATTTTTCAGTTGGTGTGGCAGTCCCTGGGAAGGAGAGACCTTTGTCGTTAGATGCTTGAAGAGCAGAGTGCTTCCCCTGCTCTGCTTTGGGTTCAGATTTCCTTCATGTGTTTACATGCCTGCTGGGGCTCGGCAGGATTTGCCTGTCTGCCTGTCCATTTTCCCTGACTTGGGGTTTTACTTCTGCAGTGCCGGATCAGCCTACACCACCTGAGCACTCTTATGAGACCCCCAGCAGCCCTGATCTCCCCATTTCTGCTGGACTCTGGGGGCCTTTTCCCTGCTCTCCCTTGCTGCATCCCACGAGCACTCGTGCAGGACACCCTGGGGTTACCTCTGAGCTGTGTAACGGAGCAGCAGATGCGCTGTGGGCTGCCAGTTTATGCTGCACCAGCAAGAGGCATCTTGGCAAGGGTCTGAAAAACTCACAGCCCCGAGGGGTCCTCGCACAACCAGTGAATTTACAGCCAGGACAGGTGGTATTAGAGCCTTGGGAAAACACACTTTCAAAGGCAGGTGCTCAGAATGAAGAGACTCCTGTGCTTTCCTTCTGCCTTGCGTCCTCTGCTCCCTCCATGCGCTGCGGACCCTGAGGCATGAGGAAAATTGCACGTGCACATCTAAATCCCCTTTTGAGGGGAGCTGAGATTTCAAGGAGGCAGAAGGCACCCAGCATGCAGCCAGATGAGCCAAAGGCTGTTCATGCTACTTCTTCTTCTCATAGTTTAAATCTGCCTTCTGAGTTCTTTCCTACATTTCTTCAAGGGTAGCTTAATACTTTCAACTCCTGAAGACTGACATTTTCCAAAGGAGCTTAGTAAAGAAGTCTACCTCCCAAGTGCAATTAAAATTCCCAGCTTAACGCAAGGTTTCTTACAAAGGATCAGCCTGCTGTCTCCCACTCATTCCCAAATCCCATTCTTTACTTTTTTATTTCCACTTTGCCCTTTGGAAACTAGGAATGCCAAGTACCGAAGTAGACCAAATACAGAAGAATAATAAATTTTGCTTCTTAGCATAGGCAGCCTTGAGACCAATTTTGATAGCACAAAATTGTCCCAGCCACCGAGGCAAGAACTTGGCTCCCCATAATTCCAGCGCCTGCAGAGGCTCATCTTTGTTAGAGCATAGCTCAGCTCAGTTCAGCAAATTTTCATAGGGATGAAATGTTAGCCGTGTAGTAGCAACTTACCTTGAAGGCTGTGAAGGCTCTGAAGAAGGAGGGGAGCTGAGTGAATGAGCTGCTCTCCCTTCCGAGAACTTTTATACGGTTCCTAACTCTCTTCCTGAAAATGCAATAAACCCCTGGGGAAAAATGACCAATGTATTTACAAAACAGCCACACCTCTAATTATCCACCACCTTCAAAAGCTTATTCAACCCGGTTTCTTTGATTGACTTGTCATAGAGTAGATTGTCTTCCTTGTGTTACACAGCTTTAATTGCCACCCTGCCCCATGCAGGTTGTAATGCACCAAGAGTGAAAACTGTGTGGGTGGCTCGACTGTCTCACCGTCATGCCCGGATGAGTTTTATATTGCAAAATGGATGGCAAAGGTGGTGCTTTTTTTGGGTTTCTGTCCTCCTGAAACCTCTTGCCCAAAGTCTGGCAGGGAGGAGAGGTCACAATGCCTGGTCACCTTCAACAGCTCTTGGCAGGACTGGGGTCTTTTGCAGTGGACAAGAGCCACCACTTTCAGGTCCTCGCCATAAAAAATGCTGAGTTTTTAGAAAGTCATCATCACACATACTCTGAAAGCATCTTTAAAGTTGTCCTCACCCTGTAAGACATCTGCAGGTGCCAGAAGCTTGGCAGCTGAAGGTCCCTTCGCGATCTCCGCTCTCTGACTGTGTCATTTCCCAGAACAGTAAGACCAGGATAATGAAGCCTGTGGCCAGTGTGGCAGGCTCCAAGAGCTACGACTGGAAAGAGACCTGTCAAAGCCAGGTAGTGGTCCAGCCCACTTTTGGAAGTCTTGGCTTATACCTGTGAATACCGCAAAAATGTGGGGCAGTTTCTCTACCTGTGTCCATCTACTTCATGTCTGATTTTATAGCCGTTTCACCGATACTGACGTAGTTATCACTAATTTCCATCGCTGACATTTTTCCTGGCCAATACCAAAAGGCCCCAAAGCGAATAGCTCTTTTAAAATTTCTGGGTTTTATAACATTTTGCATTTTTTTATTTGCCTGCCCCTGAAGCAGCCAGTGTTCGTGATGGGAAATGTGTGCCTACAGAAGCCACTTGGGCAAACGTTGCATTCATGAGTAAGATGTGAGTAAAGTGCTAGCTCAGAGACCAGGTACCCAAGCTCACCACGCACCTTGAGCTCAGCCAGCTGTTCCCTGGGGCAGGATGGGTGCACCCTGGGTGCAAAGCAGCAGACTGCTGCAAGCCTGGAGTTCTCGCCAGGCCCTGGTGCAATCATCTGTGCAACCACGGCTTTGCAACAGCCCCGGTTTCTCCTTTTCCCTCCCATTAGCAGCTTGACTGTGCAATTTCAGCAGGGCTCACTCTGTGTTTTTACTCGTTTTGCATCTTAACTCCCTCTGCAAACATGGGAGTCGGCAAGGATTTGTTGGGCAGAGATCGACCGACCATCTGAACCAGAGGGGTGGCTCCCGCTTGCTATCTCTAAAACAATTTCTTCAGCTTCTATCCAGAGGCGCCAGTTAGTGACTTTCATCAAGAAGCCAGATTCATGTTTACCATTCAGCCTGCCTGTTTACAAACAGCCGAAGCAGAGGGGCCACGGCTTTTGCAAGCACCCACACGCTCATGGATGAGAGTCCTGCAGTACCACAGCTCACCAGCCATGAAGGATGGATGACTCGTTCCTCCCCTGTTGCGCAATGAGTGGGGAGGAAATCTGCATCTCCCAGGGCTCATGTGTATGCCTGTGTGTAAAATCCAGCCTCCACCAGCTCCCAGCCTCATGCTGGAGGTGAGCTGCAGCCGCTCCAGCCTGCAGAGAAAGGCAGTGGGATGCAGCCCCAGCTCCTTGTTCAAGCTCTGGATGCAAGAGCATCCTCCTTCTCCCCTGACTTTATTACGCTCTTCCATCATCTAGCTCAGTTAACACCTCAGCTTGTGGAGTGCTTTTTTGATACAAGCCTCATGAATCGGCCAGGTGGGACAGTGAATAAGAAATATACTTTCAAAGTGTCTTGTATTTTCTGGTGGTTTTTTTTTTTTTGTTGTTGTTGCTTTTTTTTTTTTAAAATGAAATTTTGAGATGGTTTTTGGTCAGTGAGTTGAATAGATAAGAAGATTTTAAATACTCCAAACTCTAATCAGTTTTCTGGAAGTCTCTTGGAAGTTGTTTGAGGTTTCTGAATTCTTTTGCTACCTTTGATGCTCTATCAGGTGAAGCAGGGAAAATAACAGAAATCAATAACAAAGTGGTAGATTTAAAAAATATAAGTAGATGCAAATTAATGATAACACTGTCTAATTTTAGAATGGAATTTAATATGGCTGATGACAAAACCTTGTGTAATGTTCCCTGCACCACAGTCTTACAACATTTTACAGTGTGAAAGATAACTGTTGTGGCACCAAACATGGGGATAGATCTCAGAAAATTTTGCTTTTTGTAAGTTGTGGTGTTTTACAATCACTGGGGCAAAGTTTTCTGGATTTTTGTTGAGCTAAAAGGTTCAAAATCCCTGCAGGTCAGTGAAAGCAGCAATGGTAAAAAATATTTTTTAAATGTGATTTTTGCTTTTTTGTCTCCCTTTTAAATGGGCACAGATCTGTGGGTGTTTTTTTCCTTCATTACCGATACGGAGGAGTCAAAAAACCCCAAGGATCAGTCCCAAAACACTGAATGATTGGCAAATACCGTGTTAACAACCGGCACTGGATGTTCAAGCCTCCACCGTGCTATCCCACCAGCACAGCACAGAGGAACCATCTTCTTCCCGTGCCTAATTTAGGGATTGATCCTATCAAAAAATGTCATGAAACAGGTTACTGCCAAGAAGCAAACGAGCTTGGTCGAGTTGCCTCATGCAACTGGTGCAAGTGTTAAGGTTTACGTGCTCCGGCTTACAACATCCCCTGCAATCTCTCTGGGCCAGGAGCCTGGCGTGTAATTGTTTCCAAGTAAACAACCTTGCACTCCCAAGGTCACGCTGTAAATAATAATCAGTTGGAAATCACCTGGGAGCTTTTCATATCTCCTTAACGTAGCTCAGAGCCTGGCCTACGTACCCGTGCAGAGGCTGTCGACAGGGCACGGTGTTTCCATTTGATGGGGACAGCACGGGGGAAGCTCTGGCCTCAGCAAGAGCCATATCAAGAACCTTCTCTTGCTGTGGAAAATGATGTATTTTAATTCTATTAAAAGTAAAATTAATATTACATTTGAAGGTGGTTGGAAAATATATATCCAAAAAGTTGAAGGTAAATCTTGTGTTGTGAAGGAGGCTCCTTGAGTGTCTGGCTGTATTTTGAGTGAAGGAGCCAGAAGTTAAAGAAATAATTCCAATAATGGAATTTCCCACAGACGATGAAGTTTTATTTTCCAACCCACGAGCAAAAGGAGATGGAGAGAAGAATCTTTCCCCGTCACCAAAGCACAAATCACTTTTCCCAGCAGTGCTTGCAGCAATGTTGCTAGCACAGCCCCACGTGAGGAATGCAAAGCTCCCCGACCGGAATGACACGGATGGGGAAAAGCCACATTGGGGCATATCCAAGGCACTTTTGCCTGAGCAGGGGGGGCTACTGTGTCAGTCACTTCTTCTGGCTGGGGGGCCAGTGACTGCTCTTCTTGCTCTGGTGGGCCTCGACGTCGGGAACCACCACGGGACATTTCTGCTGCGTGGCCTGGGGGGATCCACCACCTCCAGAGCTGAGCTCTGGGCCTGAGCATCCCCCGATGCCATAGCCCAATCCTCCACTATAGTACCCGGACCCACCACTGCCACCCCCTGTTGTTAAGACGTTTTCTCGTGGTGATGCGTTGTATCCATACCCAGAGTCTCCTCCCGCAGTGATGCCCAAGTACCCACTGTGGCAGCTGGATCCTCCACCCCCGCCCGCGGTGCCAATGATGTTATGGCCCGAGTCCTCACTGCTGCACCCCGTTCCCCCACTGGTGCCATAGATTGGGACTGTCCTCCCTGCAGCGCCCCAGCTACATGTCCCCCAGCTGTCATCACTGGTTATTACAATAGATCCACCACTGTCACATCTGTACCCCCCTTCAGCACTGTAGGGGGATGATGTTGGCCTGGGCTGGCAAGATGAAGGTCTCCGGCTATAGATGACCGAACCTTCCCCATCCCAGGACAAAGAGCCATGTCCCCGGATGCCTGAGATCCTCCCACTGCCCGTGCAGTGTCCTCTGTGGTGCAAGGAGATCTCGTTGCTGTAGCCCCTATTCCGCCGGCCACATCTCCCTCGGAGATAGTGATAAATCTGAAAGAGGAAAAAAACCTCAACAATCAAACCTGCACTGTCTTGCTTACTTTTGGCACCATGGCAGGTGGGCAGGTTTCAGGTGATGTGGTCAAAACCAGGTACTGCCTAGCTCGTCTTCAAATGCAAGAGTATTTTGACTCTTACTGGGAGAGCTTTTCTCTTTCTTATCTCCAAGATATATTTCTAGCGAATTAAAATCGGAAGTATAATCTTTTAGCATCTAGTAACTGCCATGGTTTTCCCCACTCGTCTTCATGACTGTAATCACAGAGCTGTAAAAACAGCAAGGATTGTCCTTGTTCCTGTTTTCAAACTGTTGCAAGAGTGGCAGATCAAAATTTCCATGCAAGATGACGTTGCCATCTGGGTTATTGCCATCATTGCGTAGTGCCCCTAAAAGGTCTATGCATAAAATAATCGGCACAGCTATAGAGGTATGTAACCATTACGAAGTACACCATAGGCTTGCAATTAAATAATATAAAAAATGTGTCCTGCACGTTGCAAATGTGTTCAAAACTGAAAAGACTGTGCAGTCACCACATACTAGTCTCACTAGAGGCTCATCTGGGTTTTCAGCCTGCTGAGCCCTGTGGGTCCCAGTCCAGTGACCTGACTTCACCTTGCTTCCTAGTGATCTGATCTGTGCCACAGCAAGAAACCCTACAGGTCCTGAGAACTTTGCTGTGGATGCTCAGGCAGCGTGGGTACTGCTGCAAGCACATGTCAAGATCTCAAATGAAGATATTTCCCATGAATATGGAATAATAAAGTCCCAGAAAAGAGCAGACTTACCCTCCTCAGCCATCGGAAACACATTTAGAAGATAAAAGTCGACTGAACGAGGAGCTTTAACAGACAGGAACTTTTATACGGCGTCCAACATCTACGGGAAGTGAGACACCCTAAGGAATGGCAAGGATTTATTTACCAAACTCTGATTTCAGTGTTTGCTTTGACTCATGACATCTGATCAATATCTTTCCTTCACGCTGCTTGTTGAGTTGCATGTGGCAGTAATTGCTACTTCTGCTTAATGATCCTATTCCTGTGCTCCTGCCCTGAGCTACCGAGGACTGCTTCAGCCCCCAGCGAGGTGGCAACACAGGGGGAGACTGGGGAAGGTGGGTGGGAGCATGGGTGTAGGGAAATGCTAAGCAAGAGGGTTAACAAGTGTGGGGCAGAGGGTGGTGGTGACCAGGTCCTGCTCAGGGAAGGTTCAAGAAGGCTGTGGTTCAGCAGTGTGGCAGTGCTTGTGGCTCAGGACATCGCTGCAAGGGTGGATGTGATCCGTGGCTACCTGGGAGAGGGGAAGGCAAATGCTCAGAAAGCATCTGGTGGCCGCACAGCATATTGATCCCTCTGGCATCTCACTGGTGGCTCCAGTGGGAGATTTTCTGAGGAAGACATTTGCCTCCAAACCAGAAGCTTGTCAAAAGTGAAGGGCCTGGCTCAGATATTTTGCAAGGGTGCTAGAGATGCTCTGAGAAAGCTTAGAGAGACTTGCAGAGGTGTGAATGTCCTAACAGCTAAGCCCACTGTGGCTGGATTATTCCTCTAATGAAGGATTATGCTTCCAAGTGCCTTCCTTCTGCACTTTCATATGCGGTGTCCTTCTGGAAAGAGCACCAAGGACTCCAGGGAGACTGATGTGGAGGGATGCAGGGGAGATGTGTCATGGCCATGCTGGTGGTGCTGCTTGACACGATGCTCCAGCTCAGCCCCGCAGCACGTGTCTCCTGGGCTGAACTCGATCTGTTCAGCTCTGAGACATTTTGCCGTGGGGACAGTGAGTGCCAGAATTGGCAAAAGTCTACTGGGCAGAAAGCAGTGCACAGGGGAGGTGGTGCTACCCTTAGCATTCCAAAGCAGATTTCAAAATCTTGGCTAAGGAGAGCTTTAAAGCCTGGAGGCATGATTTGGAGTGTGTGCCGTCGCCTGAGGGACTTGCTGCTGGGCTTATTTCCTTCTGCCTGGCCCAGGGCTGACTTGGCTGACTCAGTGTGTGAGGCTTACCCTCTGGGTAGAGATGTTCTGAGGTTTGCAAATCTGGGAGGGAAGGGGGAGGATGGCAGGGACGTGGACATTGGCATGCTGTTGTTGGCCAGCCTGGGCAGCAACAGCTGCTGTTGAGGCTTGGCCCTGTCCCTGCTGATCAGGACTGAGCTTGGTGGTCATGTCTCCCAGCAGCAATTCATTGCTCCACAGACATGGTCATTGGGTGCTGGTACCTCAGAGGACTTAGAGCCATGAGCTGGGATGGCTGCACCATCCATGGGAGCCAGTAGCATGTTGGGTGCTGTGGTTACTTCACATCTTAGGCTGTGCTGTTACTCTGTCACTGAGTCTGGGGGAAAACAAAGGTACAGACTCTCTGGGGCTATAACCTGGGTGGATTCAGAGCTGCATTTACACCAATGCACTACTGAAACCCCTCATCTTCATTAAAATAGGAGTGAAATGACTCATCAGATAGACTTCCACTTCCAAGACCATCAGATGCTGGTTGAGAACACAGAAAAAAAAAAACTCCCCAAAAAGGCAGCTTTGAGATATTATTACATTTATTGGATATTTAAAATGCTCTTTGGAAAAGCAGCAGAGCCTTGCCAAAGGCATCCCAACACCAACAGCCGGAGACACGGCAGTTAATCCTGGAGTTCTCAGCACGGGGATGCAGTGTCAAGGGAAGACAAGGGAAGAGGACACGCTGGGGAGAAACAGGCCCAGAGATCCAGGTCTGGAGGGAAAAAGGTGACATGGCAGAGGCAGGGCTGTTCTTGCTGAGTGCCAAGGCCACGGGCGGCTGTTACTTCTGCTGGCTGGGGGGCCAGTGGCAGGCCTGCTTGGTCTGGTGGGACTGGATGCTGGGGATGACAATAGGGCGTTTCTGCTGCATGGACTGGCAGGACCCACCGCTGCCCCCTCCGGAGCTGATGATGATTGTATGGCCTGAGGAGCCGCCACTGCCGCCACTGGATCCTCCACTGCAGCATCCAGAGGACCCGCCACTGCCTCCACCTCCAATGATGATCTTGCCTCCTGAGGACCCACCACTGGATCCCCCACTGTAGCAGCCTGATGAGCCACCACCTCCACCGCCTGAGCTAATGATGATCTTCTGGGCAGATCCTCCGCTGCCACCGCTGGATCCTCCTCCCATGCCACCCCAGCTGGATCCTCCACTGCAGCAGCCAGAGGATCCTCCACTGCTTCCACCTCCAATGATGATCTTGCCTCCTGAGGACCCACCACTGGATCCCCCACTGCACCATCCAGAGGATCCTCCACTGCTTCCACCTCCAATGATGCTCTTTGATCCTGAAGACCCACCACTGGATCCTCCTCCCATGCCACCCCAGCTGGATCCTCCACTGCAGCAGCCAGAAGACCCGCCACTGCCTCCACCTCCAATGATGCTCTTTGATCCTGAAGATCCGCCACTGGATCCTCCACTGCACCATCCAGAGGATCCTCCACTACCTCCTCCTCCAATGATGCTCTTTGATCCTGAAGACCCACCACTGGATCCTCCACTGCAGCAACCAGAGGACCCTCCACTGCCTCCACCTCCAATGATGCTCTTTGATCCTGAAGACCCACCACTGGATCCTCCTCCCATGCCACCCCAGCTGGATCCGCCACTGCACCATCCAGAGGATCCTCCACTGCCTCCACCTCCAATGATGCTCTTTGATCCTGAAGACCCACCACTGGATCCTCCTCCCATGCCACCCCAGCTGGATCTGCCACTGCACCATCCAGAGGATCCTCCACTGCCTCCACCTCCAATGATGCTCTTTGATCCTGAAGACCCACCACTGGATCCTCCTCCCATGCCACCCCAGCTGGATCCTCCACTGCAGCAGCCAGACGACCCACCACTGCTTCCACCTCCAATGATGATCTTGCCCCCTGAAGACCCACCACTGGATCCTCCACTGCACCATCCAGAGGATCCTCCGCTACCTCCTCCTCCAATGATGCTCTTTGATCCTGAAGACCCACCACTGGATCCTCCTCCCATGCCACCCCAGCTGGATCCTCCACTGCAGCAGCCAGACGACCCACCACTGCTTCCACCTCCAATGATGATCTTGCCCCCTGAGGACCCACCACTGGATCCTCCACTGCACCATCCAGAGGATCCTCCGCTACCTCCTCCTCCAATGATGCTCTTTGATCCTGAAGACCCACCACTGGATCCTCCTCCCATGCCACCCCAGCTGGATCCTCCACTGCAGCAGCCAGACGACCCACCACTGCCTCCACCTCCAATGATGATCTTGCCTCCTGAGGACCCACCACTGGATCCTCCACTGCACCATCCAGAGGATCCTCCACTACCTCCTCCTCCAATGATGCTCTTTGATCCTGAAGACCCACCACTGGATCCTCCTCCCATGCCACCCCAGCTGGATCCTCCACTGCAGCAGCCAGAGGACCCGCCACTGCCTCCACCTCCAATGATGATCTTGCCTCCTGAGGACCCACCACTGGATCCCCCACTGCAGTAGCCTGATGAGCCACCTCCTCCACCACCTGAGCTAATGATGATCTTCTGGGCAGATCCCCCACTGCCACCGCTGGACCCCCCTCCCATGCCATAGCCTGAGGAGCCCCCACTGCAGCAGGATCCACCTCCTCCACCGCCCGAGCTGACTATGATCTTGCCAGAGCCCCCGCTGCCCCCGCCGTAGCTGCCCGATCCTGAGCCCCCACAGCAGGAGGAGCCCTGTGCCTGGTAGCTGGAGGAGCTGCCCCCGTGGCAGCCGGAGCCCCCGCTGTGGCATCCGCTGGACTGGGATGACGATTCATGGCAGCCTCCGGAGGTCTGTCTGGAGCACATCTTTGAGCAGTGACCCTGCAAGGAACGGTGTTGTCAGAAAGGAGCGTCCTGGATGTGCTACTGAACCTTCACAGTAACCCAGACATGGAGGGGTATCCATGAAATATCCTGTTTGCCCCATCTTCAGCAGTGCTATAGGAATGGCAGCTTCATCAACTCCCTCACCCGTGCTGGACTGCAGGAAGGACCTGTGATGGAAATCACCCAGGGACCACTTTGCAGGTCACAGCAGTTACCAAAAAACTCTGTGTGCAGGAAGGTTGAGAGTACTTCCAGAGATCTGCACACATACTCTGACATGCTCAGAGCCAGTAGTCTATAAAACTTAGTCCCACTATATGCCCTTCTGGATGTATAGTCTGCTAAAGCTCACAGCAGCTGAAAACTCAGCCACATTTGTGCGCCCTTGGAGTACCAGCTGCCTTTCTCTAAGCAAGGCGGTTCTGGTGGCACACCAACTGGTTTTCAGTCAACCCCATCCAGTGTCGAGCCGGCACGGTTCCTTCACTCAAAGCATGCTCGGAGACCAACTGGTGGAGCAACCTCTCTGCATAGGGGTTCAAAAAGTTTCCATATCAATGGGCTTACCTTCAGTGCAACTGGAAATGCGTTCAAGGCTTGGTGGCAGGTGTATGAGGAGCCTTGGGATAGGTGAGCTTTTATATCGTATGCACTGTGCTCCTAAGGGAAGTGAGACACCCTAAGGAATGCTGATAGATTTATTTACTGAGCCTGGCTTTAGCTACCTCCTTCTTTGACTCACTTGCAGCAGATAGGTGATACGAAGGAGATGCAGCAATGACGTTCAACGTTGCAGTTGCTAGTTCTACCTAATGATTCATTTCCGTGAGTCTTGCTTGGAGATGTTGTGGGGAAATGGCTTCTGGGGGTCTACCCTGGGGGCTCCCCAATGCATTTCTGCTTGGCTGCATCTTCTTGGGTGCTCAGCAGAGAGTGGAGACAGAGCAGGTGCTGAGGGATGGAGGCTGGAGGGAGTTAGGGCCAGAGCATGATGGAAGGACAAGGGTGGAGGATTGCTAGAGTGGAGTCCCAGGAAATTTTTGGGAAAGAGGGTTTCCTCAAGGACTGGGAAGATGGGAATCTGGATGGGGAGCAGCAGCATGTCCAGCCTGCTAGGAAAGGCAACCATGTGCTCAACAGGCCAGATGTATCACCTCTGGTGGGGCAGCGCATCGCTTTGGAGCTCCTCAGCCTAGATTCATTTCAGAGGGCCCCATGAGGATGGCAGGGACGTGGGGGCCATTTCTCCTTATCCTTTTGGGAGCCCAGGGTGGACGATGAGGGTGGATTGAGCAGAGAGGTCTGTGCTCAGCTCCAGCTTCCCAGGGGCCCAATCACCGGGCTGTCGTGGGGGAAGTCTTGAAAACTTTCTGTTTGCAAAGGTGCATTTGAAAACCTTCAAGACCCTGCCCTTGAACTCTAGGACATTAAACATTTCCTCTGTCTCAGCAGGACCCGTTTTATAAGGGTCCTGCTTCACTGGCCAGGCCACCCACACCTGAGGCTGGAAAGGCACCTGCACATTTTGCTTGTTGCAGAATGACAGTTTGTCAGCACAGTTATCACAGCGTTGGCTGCTATGTTTTGCAGCAGCTTCATCCTGTCACTGCGTCACGCATGCTTGGAGGCTGACAACAGCATCCACCCTCACGGAAGGTTGAGTAGAGGAAAGTGTAATTGGGGGGTTTGAGCTGAGAGGATGCATGACAGTGGCAGCAGGCTGCCAAGCCCTGTCACAATGAACACAAGGTTGAGCATGCACGCAACTCCATTGGTATGGGGACAGGACCATCAGCACCAGGAACGTGGATGCAGGGGGCTTCCTTAATTTTTCTTTGAACTCCCTCCAGTGGCCTAAGCTCCACTCCCATCACCAAAGTGGAATCTGAGTCTTACTGCAATTCTGACTCTCGCATGTGAGGTGTAGGCGTTGCGCTACCGAGCATCGTAACACCTTGATCCCTTCTCTGCATTTAACCTGTAAGGACTTGCACAAAGGGGCACCTAGGATCTGTAGCTCTTCATCACCCAGGGTGTGAGGGAAGGCTGTGGAAGCTCTCAGCAGGGGTGGTGAGAGGTGCTTCTGCAAACCCTAGTGTGTGGAGACCTCAAGGCTGGACCCTGCAGGGACTGGAAACGCTGAACCTGCAGGACACACACATGTATGGCACTTGCCATACGTAGAGGAAGAGGGTGGCTGGAACCACAGCTGTGGGAGGGACCGGCATTGCCACAACTCCCCCCAGGTTAAAGAGCAGCTTTAATAGCTATGTGGGACAAAGGCAAGGGTGGATGCAAAAGGCTTCACAGTGGAGCTGCCCCAGATTTGGGCCATGCCGCCTGTTTTCTGATGCCCCATCTGGGCCCTTTGCTGCCCTGCAGTCCAGTCACCCTCTGGATGGGCTGGGAGCTCATGCTGTCTCCTCACTGCAGACACCTCAGTGGATGCTGCCTTGGTGTGCATGGCTAGGAGAGAGAGAAAAACCTTGGCCAGATCCTACAACCCCTTTTCCCAGCAGCTTCTTTCATGCACAGTAATGCTAATGTTCAGAGCATGGGATGTGATGAAGATACTGCTGGTGAGAGAAGAACTCTCCAATTTTTTTGCAAAAGGCAGAAGCGTTTGCACGGCCAATGATCTGTTTATTCCTAATTTTGTTTCCTGCCTACCAGATGGGTGTGCAAGATGGACAAAACCCCCTCTTGGCTTAAAATGTGGTGAATGCAAGACTGTGATCACACCTGTCCTGAAGAGGACTTGCTGCTGACTTCAGCACAAATGCTACTGAATGTTTCATACCGTAATGAATGTGTTTCTTGCGATAAATCTAGAGAAATGAAGCACATAAAAACCCAACCGTATTTCCAAATAATGCTGCTGTCTGCTTGGCAAAACCCTGAAATGAAACTCAGATTTTGTGGTCTGCTTACTCCTCTGGGAAGGGGAAACTGAGGTGGGGCTATTTCCTGGATTAAAACTGCAGCCTGGGTGGACATTATTTGCAAGAAGGTGGACGTTATTTGCCAGAGGGACAATGATGATCTGTTTAAGCCACAAGGTTTCTCTCAAGCAAGATGTATTAATAACCATCTGTTCCAGCACTGCAGGCTGAAGAACATATCACAGCTGAAGGCATTTGATGTATTATTCACTTTTTGAAAGCAAAAAGGGGACTGACAAAAGATAACAACAACCTTGTAAAAGCAGTTCTTTCTGTACACAGCAATCTTTATTTCCCTTCATATTGGTGGGTGAGAAGAGGCATTTGGGAGTTCTCAGCACGGGGATGCAGTGTCAAGGGAAGACAAGGGAAGAGGACACGCTGGGGAGAAACAGGCCCAGAGATCCAGGTCTGGAGGGAAAAAGGTGACATGGCAGAGGCAGGGCTGTTCTTGCTGAGTGCCAAGGCCACGGGCGGCTGTTACTTCTGCTGGCTGGGGGGCCAGTGGCAGGCCTGCTTGGTCTGGTGGGACTGGATGCTGGGGATGACAATAGGGCGTTTCTGCTGCATGGACTGGCAGGACCCACCGCTGCCCCCTCCGGAGCTGATGATGATTGTATGGCCTGAGGAGCCGCCACTGCCGCCACTGGATCCTCCACTGCAGCATCCAGAGGACCCGCCACTGCCTCCACCTCCAATGATGATCTTGCCTCCTGAGGACCCACCACTGGATCCCCCACTGTAGCAGCCTGATGAGCCACCACCTCCACCGCCTGAGCTAATGATGATCTTCTGGGCAGATCCTCCGCTGCCACCGCTGGATCCTCCTCCCATGCCACCCCAGCTGGATCCTCCACTGCAGCAGCCAGAGGACCCACCGCTACCCCCACCTCCAATGATGATCTTGCCTCCTGAAGACCCACCACTGGAACTCCCACTGCACCATCCAGAGGATCTGCTGCTACCTCCACCTCCAATGATGCTCTTTGATCCTGAAGACCCACCACTGGATCCTCCTCCCATGCCACCCCAGCTGGATCCTCCGCCACAGCAACCAGAGGACCCGCCACTGCCTCCACCTCCAATGATGCTCTTTGATCCTGAAGACCCACCACTGGATCCTCCACTGCACCATCCAGAGGATCCTCCACTACCTCCTCCTCCAATGATGCTCTTTGATCCTGAAGACCCACCACTGGATCCTCCTCCCATGCCACCCCAGCTGGATCCTCCACTGCAGCAACCAGAGGACCCACCACTGCCTCCACCTCCAATGATGATCTTGCCTCCTGAAGACCCACCACTGGAACCCCCACTGCACCATCCAGAGGATCCGCTGCTACCTCCTCCTCCAATGATGCTCTTTGATCCTGAAGACCCACCACTGGATCCTCCTCCCATACCACCCCAGCTGGATCCTCCACCGCAGCAACCAGAGGACCCGCCACTGCCTCCACCTCCAATGATGATCTTGCCTCCTGAAGACCCACCACTGGATCCCCCACTGCACCATCCAGAGGATCCTCCACTACCTCCACCTCCAATGATGCTCTTTGATCCTGAAGACCCACCACTGGATCCTCCTCCCATGCCACCCCAGCTGGATCCTCCACTGCAGCAGCCAGAGGATCCTCCACTGCTTCCACCTCCAATGATGCTCTTTGATCCTGAAGACCCACCACTGGATCCTCCTCCCATGCCACCCCAGCTGGATCCTCCACTGCAGCAGCCAGACGACCCACCACTGCTTCCACCTCCAATGATGATCTTGCCCCCTGAGGACCCACCACTGGATCCTCCACTGCACCATCCAGAGGATCCTCCGCTACCTCCTCCTCCAATGGTGCTCTTTGATCCTGAAGACCCACCACTGGATCCTCCTCCCATGCCACCCCAGCTGGATCCTCCACTGCAGCAGCCAGAGGACCCGCCACTGCCTCCACCTCCAATGATGATCTTGCCTCCTGAGGACCCACCACTGGATCCTCCACTGCAGCAACCAGAGGATCCTCCACTACCTCCTCCTCCAATGATGCTCTTTGATCCTGAAGACCCACCACTGGATCCTCCTCCCATGCCACCCCAGCTGGATCCTCCACTGCAGCAGCCAGAGGACCCGCCACTGCCTCCACCTCCAATGATGATCTTGCCTCCTGAAGACCCACCACTGGATCCCCCACTGCAGCAGCCTGATGAGCCACCTCCTCCACCGCCTGAGCTAATGATGATCTTCTGGGCAGATCCCCCACTGCCACCGCTGGACCCCCCTCCCATGCCATAGCCTGAGGAGCCCCCACTGCAGCAGGATCCACCTCCTCCACCGCCCGAGCTGACGATGATCTTGCCAGAGCCCCCGCTGCCCCCGCCGTAGCTGCCCGATCCTGAGCCCCCACAGCAGGAGGAGCCCTGTGCCTGGTAGCTGGAGGAGCTGCCCCCGTGGCAGCCGGAGCCCCCGCTGTGGCATCCGCTGGACTGGGATGACGATTCATGGCAGCCTCCGGAGGTCTGTCTGGAGCACATCTTTGAGCAGTGACCCTGCAAGGAACAGCATGATTTTTACTCGTGAGCAGCCAGTGTTGTCACGGGGTTTCTGCCATCCAGAAGGACCTGTGTTCAGCCCGATGACCTTGGCAGACCATGTCCAGAACTGAAGAACTCCCTTCCTTCTCTGTACTTTGTGCTCCATAGATCCCAGCCACACACAGAGCCTTTTGCTAACAGATTCCTAGATTGCTCAGGTTAATGAACTCACCACTTAAAGTCTTTTATCCCACAGCTCTTCCACCTCCAGCTCTATACTGATGAAACATGACTCTCAGCAGTGCGGGTTGATCCTGCTTCTGCTGATATCCACAGGATTAAACTCATCAGTGCAACCTTCCAGCCCTTCAAGCCACTCCCCATCAGACATCACTTTACCAAGACTTTTATCTTTTGCAAACCTGAAGGTAAGAGAAGAACTGCTCCCTCCAGCAGAAATGGACTCACCCTTCTCAGCTGTGACGACGTGTCCCACAGAGCAAAGCTGAGCGTATGCAGCACCGTGGGATCCAACAACTTTTATACCCTTTCTCCTTTCCCCAATTGGGAAGTGAGCCATCAAAAGGAATGGTGATCGGTTTATTTACTAACTTAACTGTCCTCCTTCAGCCCACTTGTCCTGACTCACTCAATCAGATCAATGCCTCTCTAGTGCATCACTTCCTAGGCTGCCTGCAGTTTGGCTGCAGGTGTCACGTGTGAGCTCAGCTCCCGCAGCTGACTTTCAAGGTGGGATTGCAGGACTCCAGCTAGCACCCTTGGCTTGAGCTGGGAGGTGTTGATGGGGTGGTGACGGTCAGTGGAGGGGACTGTGGACGCCCATGTTTATTGTGCTTTACAGACTATGGAGATGCCCAGGGGAACGGAGAAGGCTGCACTGCATAGGATTGCTGTTGCTGGGGCAGCAAAGGAATCTCACATGCCTGTTCTTCTCCACTACACCAGTGAAGCTTTGATCAAGATTTTTGTTTGACCGCCCCTCTATGGACAGTTCAGAGGTCAGGTAGGCTTTACACTGGCTCTGAGAGGAGTGGTGTTGCCTGTTTTAGAAAGGAGTTAAAGTGCTGCAGGTAAAGGATACCCGATCCAACATCCATCCAGTATCAGCATCTTGATGGCTATCAACCAGAGGGATGATTTCATCCGAGTTTGGGAGGTGGCCCTAGTGTTTCTGAAGAAGGAACAAGATCTGAGGATGCGCTGTGTTCCTGCTGTCACCCGGAGAACCTCTGAAACCGGGCTCCTGGGTTTCTTGGTCCTGGGACATTTCTGAGTGTAGGGACGTTCAACAGCAACACTCCCACCTCCTCGAAGTAGGACCCCAGGCTTTTTTTCAGCACCGTGCAGGCAATGGCAGTGTTTGCGCAGCTCCCAGTCACTGGTATTTTAGCACCCTATGACTTTCCATAATACGGTCTTAGGTAACTCAGCTGTTCCAGTGGCTGCATGGGCTGGACCAGCTCGTCTGGACATGTGCTGAGAATGCTCATGTCCCTGGGGTCCCCAAGGAGGAGAGGACAGAGGGTAGAGGGATATGTAAATGTGAAGCTTTTACCCACTCTAGGTGCGGGTCACCCTTTCTCCTCTCGGACACTTCCAGCCGTCTGTCATCTGCCTCATGTAGAACAGTGCAAGCAGAGAAGGTTTATTTTCCTTTCCCTGCTAATTGCCAAAGTACACCACATCAAAGAAATCACTTCCCATAGGGAAACTCCCTCTGAAGACTCATACCTGGAGCTGTGTTTTATTCATGTGGGAACGAGGAGATCCCTAGTTACTCTAGGCTTTGCATCTCAGCCCTTGGCAGGGGTTTTCTGAAGTCCTGTCCCTGCCTAGGAGTTCACAGCTGGAGCCAGGGTTGCAGAGACCCTTCATTTCTCTTCCACAGCTGCCTGGTGCAGCTGGAGCATCGAGAGCTCCTGCACCACCACGCACGTGCAAGGGCTTCACCTTCACACCCCTACTAGTACCTTGTAATCTTTTATACTAGAGTTATTTTGCATCTTTTCTCTCCCGACCCATTTAAAACTTCCTTGGGCATTGCATGACATTTTGGTGAGGTAGAGAGACTGCAACATTTAAGTTTGTGGTACCTTATCTGATGGGCAAAAGTCGGGATCACAAGTAGCAACAGACGTTAGAAGATGACCTAAGAGTGTTTAGTGAATCCAGCATCTCCCCTACAGGTGGGTTTTCAATGCACTTGTGCTCTGGAGCTTATTGCAACAGCATTAGTTTGGAATAAAACCATAATGAAGGAAATAATGCAAATGCCGTGGTATAAAGCAAAATCGAACAACTCAGACACTGAAGCTCTCTAGAACTGCAAGTTTTATTGCTTAGGCAAGCACTAGAAAATTGAGGCAGATAACAGACATATGAAACAACCCTGGCTGGAAGTTATTGATACACAACACCAGAGGTTCTGGTCAGCTGGGGAGCTGGACAGAAAAATCCCAAGGAAGAAGAGAAAGGAATGATGCAAATATTTTTAAATTTAAAAGAGAAAGAAATGTGAGGCGTGTTTGAATCTTGGGATTTCTTGATCTGACAGTCCCTTCTGCAGACACTACTTGTGTTTAGTCTGCGGTGGCCAGGAGATTGGCTGGGTCTGCTGTTGAATGGATAGACCTCCAGAACTGGACGAACCACCTCCACTGCCACCTCCTCCAATGATGCAGATGGATCCTTGACCCTGGTGGCCTGAACCACCACCACCTCCCCCTCCTCCTCCCATGCTGCCACCTCCAATGCAGATGGGGCCTTGGCCCTGGTGGCCTGAACCACCACCACCTCCTCCTCCCATGCTGCCACCCCCAATGCAGATGGGGCCTTGGCTCTGGTGGCTGGAGCCACCTCCTCCTCCTCCCCCTCCTCCTCCCATGCTGCCACCCCCAATGCAGATGGGGCCTTGGCCCTGGTGGCCTGAACCACCTCCTCCTCCACCACCACCTCCACCAATGATGCAGATGGGGCCTTGGCCCTGGTGGCTGGAACCACCTCCTCCTCCTCCTCCCATGCTGCCGCCTCCAATACAGATGGGTCCTTGTCCCTGGTGGCCTGAACCACCTCCTCCTCCACCACCACCACCAATACAAATCGGGCCTTGGCCCTGGTGGCTGGAACCACCTCCTCCTCCTCCTCCCATGCTGCCACCTCCAATGCAGATGGGGCCTTGACTTTGATGACCTCCTCCACCACCACCACCACCACCACCGCTTCCTCCACCAATGCAGATGGGGCCTTGACTCTGATGACCTCCTCCACCACCACCACCACCACCACCACCACCACCAATGCAGATGGGGCCTTGTCCCTGGTGGCTGGAACCACCTCCACCACCACCACCACCACCACCGCTTCCTCCACCAATGCAGATGGGGCCTTGACTCTGATGACCTGAACCACCACCACCTCCTCCACTACCACCACCACCACCACCACCACCAATGCAGATAGGGCCTTGTCCCTGGTGGCTGGAACCACCTCCACCTCCACCACCACCACCACCACCGCTTCCTCCACCAATGCAGATGGGGCCTTGGCTTTGGTGACCTGAACCACCACCTCCTCCTCCACTACCACCACCACCACCAATGCAGATGGGGCCTTGGCCCTGGTGGCTGGAACCACCTCCACCACCGCTTCCTCCTCCAATGCAGATAGAGCCTTGGCTTTGATGACCTGAACCACCACCACCTCCTCCTCCTCCACCACCACCACCAATGATGCAGATGGGCATTTTGCTTTGGTGGCTGGAGCCACCTCCTCCTCCTCCTCCTCCCCCCATGCTGCCACCCCCAATGCAGATGGGGCCTTGGCCCTGGTGGCCTGAACCACCACCTCCTCCTCCACCTCCTCCTCCTCCTCCCATGCTACCACCCTCAATGCAGATGGGGCCTTGGCCCTGGTGGCTGGAACCACCACCTCCTCCTCCTCCTCCTCCTCCTCCTCCCATGCTACCACCTCCAATGCAGATGGGGCCTTGACTTTGGTGGCCTGAATCACCACTGCCTCCGCCACCACCACCTCCTCCTCCTCCAATAATGCAGATGGGTCCTTGTCCCTGGTGGCCTGACCCACCACCACCTCCTCCACCTCCACCGCCGCCGCTGATGGATCCTTGGCTCTGATGGCCTGAACCTCCTCCTCCTCCTCCAAAGGAGGATGATGATGATATGTGAGTCTGATAAATAGCACCACCACCACCGCCCCAGCTGCTGCCACCTCCTCCTCCGTGGCAGGATGATCCTTGGGTCTGGTATCCTATAGATCCTCCTTCACCACTACTGTGGCAAGATCCTCCTCCACCACCCCCGTGGCATGAACCTCCTCCACCACCACTGCCATGGCATCCACCAGACTGCTCAGACATCCCTTGACCGTCACCCTTCTGCTGGTGGGAGCCCATCGTTCCAGGTGTCGAGAAGTCCTCCAAGAGAAAGAAAAAAAAACCTTAGCAAACCCAGGGGGAGTAAAATTTGTGTTACTGTGCCTCCCCATCCCCTTCCAAAGACAGGCCAATATATGAAAATGTCTTCTGCTCCCTTTTTTGCACCCCCCATCCACCTCTGATAGCTAATGCAACCTCGGGAATTTATGATTTAAAATGATTACCATGAAAGATCTAGGAAGTTTCCAGCTCATTCCATATCCCTTGATCAGGTCTTCTACAAGACCTCCTCTATCCATATATAACTGGTCTTTTTATTTCCTAGGACAGGTGCAACCGTAATCATTCCTTAATAATTCCTTCTTGTAGCAAGCTGGCAAGAGTGGTGTGCCACTGAAAGAGGTACACAAGGCTGTGGTGCACCAGAATTACCCTTATCCAAATGTGGTCTGGGAATTGTGAAAGGATTGTAATGCTTGGGGATAGGTATTAATATTCCATGTCATACAAGAAACAAAGAACACAGGTCGTCATTTGCATAACAATAACTTCATTGCACTTTGAAATGCTTCAATCTTGCTTTCAAAAGAGTACAGTGACTGTTTTATTTCTTCTTTAAAAATAGAAGAAAAAGGAACAGTCAGTGGGAAAGATGTCAGCAATGCAAAAAAAAAAAAAACCCGACACAGCTGCACAAAGCTTCATCAGCATGCTCTGGGTCACCACTTGCGAAGGCTTGATGGGTGCCTGTGCCCAAGGCTGAAACCTACAGGGATGCTGTGAAGTTTGAGCACTTCTTCGGCACTGAACCCCACCACAGCCCACATCCTTGTCTGCAGGCAGTAGTACTTTATACTCCTCTATCAGGTAAGTGACAGCTCTACTAATGAAAATGATCTACAGGTCAGCAGGTTGAAGTGTCCAAACGTGCCAGGGGAGAAAGTGGTTCCTCCAAGAAAAATGGTAGTCAAAAGAGAATGCTTTCCCGTTTAGATAAAAGGCTGGAAAATGAGAATAGATTTCCATTTTGTATTTCAGTTCCTTTGTTTCCCACTCCTTGTGAAGTACCTGCAAAAAGACTTTTTCCTGCCCTTTTTAAGATTTATATTTCAAGAGTATTTAGGAGCTGCCACATGGTGTTGGGCCCAATGAAATCAGAGGGGCTCCAAAGACCATGTTCTCTATGTCCCAGCTCTCCCCCTTTTTTGTGGGATTAAGTAATTCCACAGACTGAATCATTAGGAAGTAAAAACCTGACTGTAAATAAGGAAGAATTTTTTGACTAAAGACCCAAACCCCATATTTACTCCCACCTTTTCCAGTTTAGCATTCCAAGGCTAATCAGCCAAGTTAGTTTTCATCAGTAGCATGAGATATCTTACCGTGTCCCACGGCACGAACCAGTGGAAAGAAGTCAAATGGAGTGAACAAACGTGGTGTGTGAGAACTTTTATATAGTATCTAGTCCTCCTCTTGGAAAGAAACAATGATTGATTTATTTACCAGCCAAACCCAACCACAACTACCCACTTACTTGGCATAATCTTGGGCTTGTCATTTCTGATTGGTATCTTCCTTCCACCACCTCTTTTGTTTTCGCCTATATTAAAGTTATTGGATGGCTCCACCTACTACAAGTAAAGTGAAGAAATGGAGGAAAGCAGACATGCTCTTGGATTTTCAGAAAAACAAGTGGTTTATTTTCACATCTGCCCTACACAGAGGGGTCCAACCTTCCAGAAAGGAAACAGGAGGTGACAAAGAGAAACTTTTGTCTTTATAGACATAGATAATTTATCTCTCATTCTAGAAAATGTTTCTGAACACCCAGACATGGCTCTGGCATGTCATTATATTGTGTTGCAACTGGCAGACCGGTAGGAGTGTATTATATGTTTCTAATGACACCCACGTTATTGCCAGGGGCTGTAGGGACACACATTGGACGCTGGTCCAATGAGTTTAAGTTTCCCCAAAGACAACACATGCCTATACAGCCAGAGCCTGAAGTGATGCAAATCTGGGAGGCTCCAGGTGATTTATAGCCTTGGAAGATATGACCTACAGAAAAATGGAGGAAGGAAGCCCAAACAGCCAAAGAAGCAGTGAAGTGGTCTTCACGTAGACTTGCAGTGGTGTAAGAGCAGCTGGTTTAGGACTCTGACCGTTTTGGTTTTACCCCTGCTGGCCTGCAGAGACCTCAGCACAAGAACAGAGGGGACGGTTGTCCTCTCTAATAGTAATGGCAGCGAGCTAGTGGCACTGCAAGAGCATGGAGAGCATGGTGACCACATCCCTTCCCATCATGGGAGTCACCTATAGCCGCGCAGGCACTGGAAGAGGTGTCTTTGCCCTCAGGGTGGTGGACTCATAGCTTCATTGGTACTTCCTGGTGTTTTTGCTTAAACTGTGCCTGACATAGCCAGGGGACATGGCCAGTTTACATAATTTGAGCTTTAAAGAAAGTCCAAAAGCTATTTCATTGACACATTCACTGGTAGTTATATACACAATAGCAGTGAGAAATTCTCGGATGCTCTGGGCATTGACTACGTTGTCATAAGCAGAGTGAACATAACAGAAAAGGAGCAGTTTTGAAAAAAAATAATCAGGACAATACTGGGAGTTTTATATCCAGTGGGCAGATAAATATATAACAAGCTCTTTTTAAACCTCCCAGGAGGATATAAGAATAGTGAAAGGCCCTCTTGCTGAAAGAGTATTGTTTATTGCAGGCTGCACACAGTATTTTGATACATTTACTCATGGGTTAAGAGATAAAAAGGGTCATCTTTGTCATTCTCCTCTTGTAGCACCTCATCCCTTAACTGTAAGGGCCGCAGGGGGATTTAGTCTGGATATACAGTTTGCTCACACTTTTTATGTCTTTTCTTCTGCCAAACTGGAATTATTACCAACAGCAGCAGCAAGTTCCTCCAATAAAACCCTCCAGCTGCAGGCAAGCTCTTAAGTGGCAGTGCTGGAAGGATCTTTCACTCAGATGGAGCTGACTGAGGCAGCCGTAGCTTGCTTTATTATTTCAGAGCCACGCTTTGTGACAGAGAGCCCTAGGCTGTGCCACCTGTAGTCTCTGCTGGTGCCTCCTTCCTTGCTTTGCCCGTGTGCGTTTCCTGCCCTGGAGCATGAAACCTGCTCAGCCTTATCTCATCTTTGCACTCTCCGATGATGCTTTGCTCTGTCAGCGGTGCCTGACAGCTTTGTTGACCGCCCCCCCCCCCCCCACCACCACCACCACATGGCCACCCTCCTGGGAGGAAATAGGTATCACCATTGGTGGCAGAGGACAAGAGACCCTCTCTCAAGAACAGTGCTCTGCTGAAGGCTCTCGCCTGAAAGGGGTTTTGTGGGACAGCTGCAGGGTTTTACCTGTAAGAGGCCCCAGAATATATTTCCATTGTCTGTTAGAAAAACCTTTGGAAGTCTATCAGCCACCCTCAGTTTTCAAACACCTGTAAAAACATGCAACGTGCAAAGCCATATTCTGGGTAGAAAAATATTCATACCACTAGTGGGTTTTCTTTTATGCCAGCAAGGAGACAGATGGTAACTGTATAATGTGTAAAATAATGAAATTGGACAGCAGGCTGCAACCTCGCCCAGGAACTAAGGAGAGTGACTGGGGCAAAATATTCCACTATAATTACTGATTTTTATGAAAGGCTTGCCACAAAACACAGTTCATTGCTGCCAGTTAAGAGGAACCCAGCAGATGCAGTACCTGGTGATCCTTGTGTGGCTTGCAAGTGATGCTACACCAGGTTCTCATACACCTCCAGCTTCTTGAGAGTATGTGGATGAGTATGCAGGCAGGTAGAGCCAAATAAATAAAATAAAAATCACTTCCCCTTACCACCTTGTCTTTCCCTAAGGTTTAGTACAGTACTTTCTACAATACAACTGCTATTTTATATCTAGAAACACCCAGCTGAGACTATACAGCTCTTAACATGATGGAGACACAATCACAGGTAATAACAAAGCCCCTCTGTGATGCGCCAGGACTGAGGAGGTAAGTAGGGCAGGGAAGATAGATGTTAAGGGAATCATTGTTTGTCTGAAAACCAAATTAAGGGCTGTGGTTGTAGCATATACTTAGCATATCTAGAACAGCTTGTTTATCTCTGCTCTTAAGATCAAGGGCAGTCAGGATGCAGTGGTAAGAGGTTTAGCATGTTCTGGCACATAAAAGATGAGTCCTGGGATTTTAGGTACGTGTGCTGGGGAGTGGGGCATAACAAAGCTTGACTTGGTTGCTCTAAATGAGGCTTGTTAGCTTGGTTGGGCAGGTCAGAGCAGCACAGAGGTGCTGGCATTTTGTTAAAAGGACTCATTGCAAGCAGCAAAACAGTAGTATTTCCACACTGTTAAGAGACAGAAAGAAAATCAGAATCTGAGACCATATTCCTGCATTTCAACAGCAAATTTGAATGCTCACCTTAACTGATATCAGCTTTACAGCTAGTCTCAGTCCTGGCTGAGCTAACTGAGGTCATTCATCTGTTAATTATAAAAGTGCTTTGCTTCCAACCAGCCGCTCCTCACTACTGAAGGCCCCTTTTCCTAGGTATATAAATGGGAGTTTCAGTACCAAAGACTAGAAATCAGAGAAAGCAGAATTATGTCCCTGTTTCACACACAGGGGAGCGTGATTTGGGAAAGTCTCAAGGCTGGGGCTTTAACCAGAACTTTAAATTCCCAGTATAATGCCTCATCTCCAGATAAAACCCTCCTTAATTGAAGGAAAATCACATTGCAGAGGCAGAACTCCCCAGCATCTGGGGGGGCAGAGCTCTCTTTAAGTGGTTTGATGCAGAGACCCCCAAAGAACACTGTGTGCACTGAATATTTTTGTGCACTATGAAGCACAGCTTGGAGGGTGGAGTATAATTGCCACAGAGGCATACGTGTTCTCATGATGCGTTTGCTCGATACCTCCTGATTATATCCTCTGCGTGGGTTATGAAAGAGGTATGATCCTCACATCCATCCAGACTGTAAGAGAGGGCCACGCTTCTGCCGGATGACGAGTAGCAGCTGGGATGGATGTTGGGGTGACCAAGGCACACTGGAGGTCTGAAGTTTCATAAACTCCAGTTTCTGAAGCCCTTAGATTATTTTCTGCTGAATTCTTTATTCCAGCTTTTTGCACATCACAGGCTGGTGGGTAAGGATGGGGAGGCAAAGACAATGTGGTGGTGGGATGGAGGATTCTCTTCTGTTCCTTGATGTAAACCATCTCTCCCTAAGATTCCAGTTTCTCCCTCAGTAGATGAATATGGCAAAACATTTAATAAAATGGCCTAATGCACCAAATATCTGCGATGTTCAGCATCTCCATATGATGCACATTGGGGCACTGTGGGACACTTGCGCCAGCGAGGTGGACACAGGGCACACATTGGGCAACTGGAGCGTGATGTCTCCCTTGCACCCCAATCTGCTCTGAGCCTTTAGGGACTGGGCTCAGTGGTCCTCACAAAAGGCAGTTGTTCATGAAGAATATTCAGAACAGCTTTATCTCTTCATCAGCTCACTGCCACCAAAGCAAGACCTACCCACTCTCACCCGACAGGCAGCCTGCCCTTACTGCCAGACAACTCGGTGATGCAAGACTCGCTGCTGGGTACATCAGGCACCCAGACAGCAGGTGCAACATGTGTTGGCAATGGCTGACAGTCCCTGGCCAGGATTGATGCCATTCTTTGTTTGTGGTGGTAGCCCCTGCCCTGTTGCAGTCAGCACCCTTGTCCTGTGGACGTGGATCCACCTCAACTGAGCAGGAATAGCTTTTCTCCTCCCCACAGCATCACTTCTTCTTCACACCTGTCCCCTCACTTCCCATCTCTTCAGACGAGGCACAGCCTGCCTCCCTGCCCACTTAATCCTTGGTGTCAGATGGGTGCAGGAAGGATTATTTCTAATCTGGAACTGTTTCTGCCTCCACCCCTTGGGTTCTGCTTCTATTTTTGGGATTGAAGCTTTCAATCCTTCCCCCTCCTCAGTACCAGCTCTTCCCCCCAGGTCTGCCCATTGAGAAATTGCCCTTTGGCCCTTATTGCAATACTTAACCATCTGTGGTCTTGGGTAGGGTGCTTTCTGTGAGTATTTCTCCTAATTTCAACATGATTTGTATCTCTCTGCCAAGGAACATGGACATGGTGATGACAAGGTTTGTGTACCCCAAGAGGACCAACTTTCCCTGATTATTACTAGACCGTGGCTTTGGCAGTTGAACAGTCAGTTGTCCGGCTGTGGCTTCCTTTCCTGGTTTCACTTTTATCTGGTCCCTGCAGTTTACCACACAGATTAAAGCCATGGGCACACCCTGTTTTTGGTTTTCTTCTTTCCCCCATCTTAGTTCCTCATTCTTCCGAAGCTCATTGGGAGATTACCCGTGTTACGATGGAAAGTTGGGAGATATGAAACAGGATGACTTGGGCCCGTCCTATTGGTGGAGGTAACACTTGTCCAGTACTTCAGCTTTGCCATGGCATGAAGCAAAGCTCACACTAACACAAGTTTGTCTGGCTTTAAATCACAGAGGCAACATCAAAGAAACGTCCTTGAGATCAAAGGGTTTCCAACTGCTCTGCTCAATATCTGACAAAATTTGGTGGCGGGTGTGCTTGGATGCTATACCGCACCTGGAGTCTGCTAGATACCAAAGAGCTGGTCACCTCAAATGGTTTTTAGCTCACTAGGTTATGTGTGGAAGTGATATACTTTGCTGATATCAGACTTAGATCATTACATAAATGTTCTACCAAACAACAGAAGGCAATTATTTTTCCTGTTATCTCACTTTTTTCAACCAATGTTTGCTGAATGTGATAAGAGACAGCAGCGTTGGCAAACAGAAATGATTACTATTAAATAACTGAAATGTCTACTGAAAAAAGTAGAATATTACGAAAAAAATTATACGTGGGTCTTTACTGTTTCCTCTGGCATACCTCAACCTAGAGACAAGCCTTACCAAGTAAGATAGTAACAGGCAGATAAAGCAAAAAGGAAGATAAGTCAAAATTGAGCAATAGCCCCGCTACATTAGATATGCAGATCTCTTATCACACCCACAGTCTCATCGCTGAGACATTTTGTAATGACAGCAAAGATTGAAGCACGAAGGGTAACATGATGAAAGGCACCGCGGTGCTGCAGGCATGGTGCCCTCCGACACCACAGTTGCCCTTCCCCTCCACAGCTCTGGTGTTGGCAGCCATGGGGCCAGACAGACCCAGGCACGAGCATCATGAGTGTGATGAGGAAAGCAACAGCGCATCCTGTGCGAGAGCCACATCACGGGAAGTGGCTGGTTTCTGAAAGCTCCTTCCTGGTTTTCTTGCACACACAGAGCACCCAGAAAAGCCCAGGCATAAAGCAATGCAAATCCCACAGTAATAAGCTACTACCTTCCTTCAAAAGTAAATCTTTGGTCCATATCGTTTATGTAATTCCAGTTCCAATCAAATAAGCCCATTACCTCTGGTATTAGATTTCCCACATCTTAGATGGTGACCAGAGAGCAAGCTCCACGACCATGGCCACCTCATTAGGTGGCAAAAGGGCATTTCATTCTCAGATGGGGAAGAGATACAGAAGGGACCACCAGCACCGCACCCACCCCAGGGTCCTGCAGGGTGGCTGAACAAAGACGCATCACCTCCTGAGCCAGACTTCCTGCCCTGATAAGGGAAAATGTTGTTTGCCAGCCAGCTATGGGGTGTTCAGGCTGAAGATTACTGATGCGTTCAGCTCAGGGCTGTGGCTGAGACACATCCATGTTTTTGGAAATGGGACATGTGACAGGATGCTCATGGGAAGCATCTGGCATCTGCCCACTGTCCAACCCACTGGCATCAGGTGCAAGGAATATTTTAAAGTCCTTTGGCTTTGATGAAGCTGTTCCGGGGTTACAGCAGCATGAGAAGAGCCAGGCCTTTCATTTTTTTTTTTTTTATATATATATATATATATATATAAATAAATTCACAGCTTATTTATGCAGCAGGCTCTCCTCAGGGAAGGCAATTCTGCTGTCTCCCAGTAAGCCCAAGCAGGCAGGTCATGCCCTCCCTAACTCAGGATTTCAAGCTCTTCCAAAAGAGAACAGCATTCATGGCAAAGGGGGGCAATAAACCTACACGGCTGTCTTATTTCACCACCTGCAGCACTAAATATTGGGGTAAGTCTATTTTATCCTGCTTTGCACCAAGCATTTTATCTTCACATGCAGGAGTTTTGCAGAGCCCATGCACAATACCCCATGGGACTGGGTTACAGAGGAGATTGGAGTGGTGATGAGGTGATGGCCACTGCCTTAGCACCTCATTCCCTAGGAGAATCTCCTCAGCAGCAGGCATTTTTTCATTCTCCCCTCTCCGATAGGGATTAGGAGCATTTCTGGGATGCCAGGAGAGCTTGCTTGAAGAACACTTCATTTGTCACCTGAGCATCAGCAGCACTCAAAATGAGTCATGTCCAACCTCATTTTACTGTCCACTATGGATCCATGGTGACAATGGCTGTGTGCAGGACACACTCCTTGGGAAGACGGAGCTGCTCATCACCTGGCAAGTTTAACTGCATAGCTTCCTATTTTTATGATCCACCCAGCTGTTTAGTGGGTCATCTGCCCAGTTTTTACCTATGACACTGATGCAGCTTCCTTCCCATATTATTCAGCTGGTTTGCACCAGCCCATTAAAATTACAGTCCTCAAATGGAAAGTCATAATTGCTCCATTCATTATCATCAGTGGTCATATCCGACAGTTAATTTATTTGCCTGGGAACTCCCCATAGGCTTCACAAGAGAGGCTTCTAGACTAAATCAGGATCAGCTTGTCCGAGAGTAACGTGAGGACAGCTGGAGTAAGAAATGCCACCAACACAGGGGACCCCTTCCAATGACCCCAGCTCATGGCACCACATAGCTACCTTGAATTAGGCCACAGGGTCCACCAGAACCAACACTGGTTTTAAGTTGATAACTTCGGAGCAGGGGGAAGCCTCATGGCTCCAGGGCATCATGGTTTTTAAGTATAATTAGGAAATTCCCCTTCAACAGTGGATTCCTAGTTACTTACATGGGGATGCCAGTCGAGGACAGCAAAACCAAGATCTGTTTTATAGGACAGAGTAGGGCACATCAGAAACACTATGTTCTGCATGGGGCAGGGACACCTGAAGAAGGTCTCTATGACACACATTCCAGGGGGAAGAGTCCCCCCAGATTTTCCTCCTAGAGTTACATGTACAGCACAGCTGTATGGCAATGCAGGTCAGTCCCCTGCACCCTCATCCCATCAGCACCACCCAGAGAAAGCTGAAGGGACTTGGGGTGGAAGGGAGAAAGGCAGCCTCTTCAGACTGCAGTAAACCTTGTTTCTTCCTGCAGTGAAAAGACTTGCTATACACAACCAAGGGCAGCAATGGAACCAGATTTTCTCCTTTCAAAGCCTCCAGCTGCTTGTAGCATCCCCACAGGATACGAGCAGGGCCATGATATGATGGGCCCATGCAGGAGCTGATGGTGTGGACAGCCACATATAAACTCCCAGAAACTCGAGTCAAATAGCAAGTCCCTCAGGAGTGGAAAGGAGTTGGCACGTTTGCACCAGGGATCTTGTGAGGTCTGTGACCTCCACAGCCAAGGAAGATTTAGAATTTGGCCTTTGCAGCTGAAACCCTTTGTTTCTCACAGTAATGTGATATTAACATTTGTCAGGTTTACCTCTTCCTTCCTTTCAAAGCTGGCCCATTTCTGCACCACTTCACTTAGTCATGGGCAAGCCAGTACCACCACACAGGAGTCTCTAGCATCATATACCTGTTCTTCTAGATCCCCACTGCTGGCCTGTGTTGCATCACTTTATCACTGACTTTACAGCCCAAAGTGTGTCATCAGTGCAGCAACTTGCAATTTCAACAGCACAGCACGCCATTCCTGTGCTGCTTTGTCTTCCCACACCCACGTTCATTCTTTAACTGCCAAAATCACCCTACACACCACCTCGGATTCCCCCTTCAAAGCAAAGAACAAAGCCCGACAAAGCTGCAGGTGAAACATCGCCTTTTTTCCCAGCACAAGTCAGGGGCTGAGCCCTACAGATGTGCCTGGAGAACACCAGACCTTCCACAAGTGTTGTGCAAATACCTCATCTGCCTGTCTCACTCCTCACCAGTTTGCATCCACAGCAGTATCTGGGCTGGGGATCAGCCGAGTTCTGTTTACACATCAGCTAATTACAGCAAGCACCTGCAGCTCTACCGGGAACGAGGGGTGGTGAGTCAGGAGGGAACACATTCCTCCAGCTCAGCACCTGCACTGCCACAGGATGGTGCTCTACGACCATCTAGCTGATGCTCTTTGCTTTGAAGAGCTTGATGTCACTTTTCTCAGACAGGAGAGCTTCTCCAATCCCACAGTTAAGAAGCTCCCACATCTGCTAGAGTGATTAGGAATTTAAAAGAATTGCATAAACACATGAAGAGGCTTTCCTCAAGAGCTATTCTCAGCCACCTTTTGCCATTTCTCCCAAAGCTAGCAAAACCAACAAGCATCTTTCAAAGTATATTAACCCTGTCCCAAAACCCCCACCTTTTTTAGCACATCATCACCACAGGAAAAAAAAAACCCAACAAAAACCCTCCAAAGCCTGTTGTTAACTCAGACAGCTTCTAGGATGCTCTGATTTTCTAGAAGATTTGAATAGAAAAGAGCCACATATTAAGGTTTGCAAACTGCTTCTGAAGCAATAGGAGTTGTGAACAGGTTGCTGTGCTAGAGAGAAACCAGCAACAGAGCTCTCCCCAAACCCAGCACATAAGAGATTTAAAAGGATCTATTACAATAACATCCAGTGTGCTCAATAAACTACTAAAGCCAGATCACAACTCTCACTTCAACAGCCAAAGACCTACATTAGGAGATTTATATTACAATAAAAGAAAAAACCCTCAAGACATAAATCCAACACTAACAAACAATGCTGCTCCAACACCCCCCCTCCCCCCCTATATACAACACACAAACCCCAGCCCATGCCCCCTTTATGTCTTTTCAGACAGATCACTCTCAGCTGCCCCATGCTCCTTAGCCAATGATCCAGGCACACACTAAATACAACTGTCTCCCCTTAAACCTTTGCTCTTTTCTGATGCGGGAGGATCCTTTGAAAGAGTTGCTGGTGTAGGGCTCAGTTATGAGTAGGATACTTTATTTAAGCTAGCGTTGTGAAGCCTGTAGAGATTTCTGGATCTTAGAAACAGGAAAACTTGTTTTGAATGCAGTGCTAAGCTCTTTTCTGCTTCTCTGTTCTTCTGTGCAATGGATTGAGGAAGTGCTAGTGATCGTACTGCCTGAATGGCAGAGGAAACCCTGATTTGTCTCCTTCTCCAGAAACAGCTTCGTGTCTATATCAGTCCATTTATCTGCAAGCTGCTTTTCTACTCAAACCCACCTAGGGTTGCTTTATCTTAGTAAGGGGGAGACTTCTCCAAGCAAAAGGCTTATGAGTGAAGAAAAGCTTGCAGATCTGTAGGCAGCCCTGCTGTGAGATCACCACAGAAACTTAATTCCTGTATCAAGAGCTGTGGTGAAAAATGGTTTCAGGTGGTTTTAACCTGTGTGCTGCTATGGAGAGCTGTGCTTCACTATTGCCATCTCTAGGTGGAATAATCTTGGGGCTGCTTTAGCTCTTGATTTTTTTCTTTTTTCCACTGGCTGTTTCTGTAGTTTCTCAAGGTGTTAAAGCCTTGGCTTGCAGGATTCTGTTCTGATATCTGGGCTGTAGACTGCGAGGAGAAAGTCTGAGAGGCTCCTACCTACTTTTCAACCCCTCTGTGGCATCTAAGCACCTCCCTAACATTTTGGAGAACAACATCTTAACCTTTGGCTTGCTCTCTTCTACCACTGGCTTTTGGGTGCTGAGCAGATGCTCAGTTCTGGGCTGTCAGCACTGAAGTGTGTCCTTGACCTGGCCCATTTTGAGGAGGGAAGGAGCTACTGTATGTGCTTCAGAAGAAAATACAGCTTGGCTAATTGCAAGAAAGCAGCTGCTAGCTTCATTGCTGCTGGAGATCCTGCACAAACCAGGAACTGTGTAAGCTGCCAGTGTCCGGAGGAGGGCACAGCTAAGCTGTGTTAACCGGGCTGTGGTTGTAGGTGTGTTGGGATAACTGGGATGCTCTCGGGGCTGTTGGAAATCCACTTATTTCCAGTGCAAGTGGCTGAAGTACAGATACACATCCCCTAGGTGACAGCTGTGAGCGTGACAAGGAGATGCTCCAGTGCAGATTACTGTCTGCAGCAAGCTGAAAAAGTAATAGACTCTGAATGCCATATGTGGAACAGTAGTAAGTGAAAGGCTTTGAGCAGCAGGTGCTGTCAATGATGAGAGCAGATGGGCTGCAGCTGCAGAGCTGGTGCTGGTTTGGGATCTGGGAATGCAGCTCTGGGGGACATGCAGGGACCTGCTTTCCCATGGATCTGTGCTCCGATCCCAGCTGATGCAATGCATGGTTTTGGTCATGTGCAGAAAGCGTTTCCATCACATCAGCAAGAGGAGCCTCTGGGTCTGCTCTCCTGTGAATCGTTGGCTACTGTGTGCTAGCAGCTGCTTTGGATGCTTTGCTGCTAGTGTTGGAGGCAGGATGATTTTTATAGTGTGGGAGTCAAAAGACCAAATACTATGCTTTTGAATTGCATCAGAAATTCACTAAAGAGCAAATTCTTAGCTACAAAATGCTCCTGGCTGGCTTCAGCTCTTACCTGGTAGAGATGATGCCGCTGTTAAGTAAATCACATGCTTCTGTCCTTCTTTTTGCAGCCCTTCTCTTTCTCCTCCCGCTGGGGTTTGAACTGTAGGTATGTGGTAAGCCAAAGCTGATCAGGAGAGAGCAAATTCACCCTGTGAATGTGACTTCAGACTACAAACGCTTTGAGGTCCTGCTGACTCTTGCTGAGAACTTGATGTGCTCTTTGAGAAGCCCCCAGGTTGTCAGGTGGTTCCCTCCTGTGGGACTGGCTGGGGACAAGTACACTGAGTAGGATTTAAACCTGGGATGGGACGGAGGTTTCTAACATGTTCCTAAGCTCTCCCACCTGAAACTGGAAAGATTGTGATGCTAAGTACTTTTACAATATTTTTATTGGTGGGTTCATCCAAATTATTCTTTGTGATGCTACTAAGAACTGCTGGTTATCAGCTACTGCTGAAAGCTCTCTCATTTTGAAAGATTTTAATCCTGTAATCTTCAGTGATAGAGGACCTAATGTAGCGTTGTGTTAGGTGACAGAGTTGCTGTTTGCTTTCAGCCTGTAAGCGTCCGAGGGCAGGGCTGTGTGGCTGGTGCTGAGCTCCTTGTGGCAGCTTGCCCTTGCTGCTGGACCAGTGGGCTTGTGGTGTAGCTCTGCCCTGATGTTCCCTGGCTCCCTGGGCCGGGCTAACCTGACTGCGTGGCATTTTGAATTTAATCACAGTGATGCATCTGTTTGCCTCTGTAGTCAGCTCTGAAAATTTGATAGACTTCGGAATGGCAGACACTAAATGCCTTCCTAATTTCTCACCCTTTCTGCTTTTAATTAGGAATAATAAAAACGTGGTGGTTGCCACCCAGCTTGTTGAAAGAGCAGACAGCTGTATTGCAAGACTCATTTAAATACAAATCACACATTTTTGTTGTAATGCTATTGTCCAGAAGTGGTGGAGCTCAGCAGAGTTGGGCAAATGAGAAGTGTTTGTGGGCAAGTGATGGAGAGAGCTTGATGAACTGGGGTAACGAGCTCTTAAACAGTGAAGTTCCCTGGATGAACACACAGTACTGAAACCTCTGACTACCTAAGACTTAAACCTGGGTGTAGCATGAAGGTATGGGTGAAAAACCATGCGGAGAGATGCAGAATGGCTCTTTTGCTCACGTTGCTGCTGTAACCTCAGCCTGCTGAGGTGCCATGTTCACGGGCTGTAGCGTAGCAGCCAGGAGAGGGGATGGGAAGCGCTCCCCTTGCTGGGCACTGCCAAACAGCTTCACCCTCCTTTGAATGCGACCACATTAGAGGCATGCCCTTTGGCTACTTGGTGGAGAGCATAACTTTATTACTTTTCTCCTAGTAGGCATATCTGGAGCAGGCATAAGTCATCCTCACCTCTGCTGACTCCAGGGAAGTGGTGCCTCTTCAGAGCTGCTGTCTCTGGGGTTTTTTTTGTGTGTTTTTTTTTTTTCTCTCTTTTTTTTTCCCTGTAAAACAGTCTACTTGCTTTGTTTCTAGCTTCAGACCTTTTGTTCTTTTAAAAGATGCTTCCTTGCTGTGCAAATCTAACTGAATTTGGAGTCCTGTAGCTTGCCTAACCTTGTGACAAAGCGACGTATTTGGGATTATCGATTTCAATGAATGTCAAGGCTGATAGAAGAAAAAAAAATTAATCAATGCCAATCTAATTTCTGCTATGCCTTGTTCTGATACTGATGCGTTACTCTGAACGGCTGGGTGTTTGTGGCACTGTGGGTCCTTGACTGCCTGAGGGCTTTGTGCTGAGCCCTTGGCTGCTCTGCTGTGAGGGAATGTGTGCCTGCCTGGGGCTCCCTCATGTTCCCTGAATCCACCGACCACAAGGAATTGCTGGGGTGCAGGTTACAAATGCACAAGGAATGATTTAGGGTAAATGTAATTGGTATTTAGTGGTGGATGGGGTCATAACTCCTCGATTTGTGAACAGCTGAATGCTGTACCGCGTGCAGCACTGTGGTCTAGGGGTTAGAGCTCTGCCCTGACAATTCCAGTGTTTAGTAGCTTATTGATTCACTGTGTTAGTCATCTTACAGCTTTTCTGTGAGTTGTTTTGAGAATCCACTGTGGGAAGCTGAGTATTACCCACACAGGTGGAAGCAGAGCTTGTCTTTCCATGGCTGCTGTACAACTGGGGATTTTCTGCTCTGAGTCAAGTCTGAAAAGGGATGAAAAAAAACCCACCAACCCACCAAAATAGAAAGCAGATAGTTTGATGCAGTAGAGGCTTTATTATGTGAGATGATGGTTATTTACCACAGAGAATAAAGTAATGCAGGCTATACAGCAAGTATTCTCTGACTTCAGCTGGTACATCAGAGGTGGATATTTAAGTAGTAAGTGCTTCCAGAGTGAGCTGCTTCACATAGTAGACCCCCTTGACTTGAAAGTCAAGTCCTGTTTTCCACCATTTTACATTCACTTATTTCTGTTGGCTGCATACAGAACAAAGCACAGATTTAGAAACCAGTTTCTTTACAAAATCTCCTCTGGAACACTGTTGAAAGCAGAAAGAAATGTGTATTCTTAGCAGTGTTAGCGTGGAAGGACCTAGTTTTTGGTGGCACTGGGCTAGCTGAAGCTGCTTTGAAGATACAATGTCATCCATGTGAGTGATTATGCCCATGGTAAAACTCAGGTATCACTTACACTGGCAGTCGTGGGAAAACTGTCTTTGTTGAAATCCAAGCCCTCTGTAGATGACAGGAGACCATAATGATGAAGCTATGAGACCTCTAAACATAATGCAGAGTATAACACAGAGAGGATTAAATAAGGGCTGGTTTGTAAAGGGGTCAGGTTGTCTGCAAGCCCCAGTGGTCACAACAGAAGAGTTGTGCTTCTGAAAGCTGTGCCTGTGAACTCAGCTATGGGTGTGTGTCTTGCTTTTCATCACCTGGCTGTTCTGTGGGCACCTCCATGGAGTTTATTGGTGCCCGGTGTTATAGTGGTAGCTATTGGACCACTGGTACGAGTATGGACACGCGCTGTGTTGGCACATGGGAGCTGGAGCGCATATCTGAGGGCATCTCGTAATGGCTGGCTGTCCGCAGTGTGTCACGCAGAGATGTTCCCTGCCCTGCACGTGGGGCTGAGGGAATGCCATGGTGCACAGACCAGGAGACCTGGAGCTGCAGGAGGAGGAGTGGTCTTCCACAATGTGTGTCTCAACGCATCGTGATGAACATGGTGCATAGCACCTGGGGCTGCTCTGGACGGTCTTGGTCACGGTGCACAGCTTGGTGCCTTTGGAAGCACATGGTGTGCATGATGTGCACCTCACCGCACTGGGGTTGTGGCAGTGCGTGAAGACCGGTGTGGCACACTTCGCTCCACCTGGAATATAGTACTGCTGCTTGTATTGGTACCCATAATAAGGCATTGTTCTGGGATGGAGATGAGCCTAAAAAATAAAGTAGGAAATAAAGGTAAAGGAATTCCCTGCAGATCACTCGTTTTATCTGACAAGCTGTTTTTCTGCTCTGAGCTTGCTGCACTCTCAGCCCTCATCTCCATAGCAGAAACTGCACAGCATTGCATTTAGCTAGCGATCCCTGTCATAGCTTCGGGTGTCTTGTGGAGCAGGTAGCTATTATCCCAAGAATAAGGGGAGTTCCAGGCATAGCTGCGAAGTGACCTACATGCTTCAGCTAGTGAGGCAATGGCGTATCTGGGATTAGTGCTGAGGCTCTCATCTTGTTGTGGCAAGGGCTATTATTTATTTGCTTTCCCGATGCTTCAGCTGAAACTGGAATTGCTTTCTGCTGGCAATAGGTACAGCAAAAGGAAGTATTGCCCTTCTTTATGCTACTTTAAATTGCAGAACAGAGTATTGCTATCTTTGTAAATGGCAGGGTGATGTGGCAGAGGTCTATTTTTAAATGCCTAATGTTCATTCAGGACCAGATGAGTCTGGCTCAAACTGCCAGTATCCCATATGAGTAGAAAAAGTCAAATATAACTCTCTGCATCTCAGGATGCAGCTGTGTAGCTCTTTTACTGGCTGCTCTGTACTCTGCTGTCTCTTGCTCTACTCCCTGCTTTTTCTCCACTAAAGCTGGAGACCAAAGGGTTGCAAGAATCACAGGAGGTGTCTGCTGGTGTCTGCACCTCAGCTGCCTGGATTAGCCTGTGGACACCCCGTATTGCCAGGGCTGAACTGGTCCTGGGAAGGAGATGGGATGCCTTGAGGGCTGAAGGGTGCAGGGTCTGCCCCAGCTGCCAGCAAGAGGCATTGCCCAGCTGTGGGACATCGGAGAAGCCTCTCCATACTTGGAAGACAAGAGGTGTCCATTCCAAAGATGAGATTGAGCATGGAGAAGTGCCGAGACCTTGAAGTTCCTAATTAACATTTAAAATCTGACTTCAAATCAGCTTTCCTCAGCATTAGCAAATGGCACTTGGGTGTCTGTACTCTGCAATTTGGTGGCAGTTGCTTTTGCAGATGTACAGGACTGCTCTAAGGACAAGCCCTCAAGGGTCAGGTCCCAGCTACTGTAGATCATCTCCATTTGCTGGTCAGCTGACAAGTCACTGCAAACATGGGAGAAATGCCAGGCAGGACTGGATCAGGGTTTTCTTGCTATATTTTGAAAGCGGGCAGGTAATATTTGCTTTTGTAAAGAACCTCCCCAAAAGTGTGTAGAGACAGGGGTCTTGAATATGCAGAAGCCAAACTTTCCTTCAGTTATTCCAGATTAAAATCAACCTCTGTGGTATAACAGAAGTAATCTACATCAGTCTCCAACTAGGATGGTAAAGGTCAGCTGCCAACAGAAGTAGTTATTTGAACTGCTAAAATAAGTGGCCTCTAACATAGGAGAAATCTAGAATTCAGTTTTTTCAAAGCAAATTAAAGATACAGGTACCTAGACAGCCAGATCAAAGTGGAAACATCACATGCCAAATTGAGGGAGGTTCTGTAAGTCTCAAGTTCAACTTTAAAAGCCTGTATCTGTCTATGCCTGTAAAAAAAACCCCACATAACCACAAAAGATCCTTTAAAAGAAAAAAACATCTTAATTCTCAGCATCAGACCATTTCTGCAGGATATAGATTCAAGTTCAAAGTACCAAAAAAGGATATTTTGCTAGTTAGAAACAGAAATAAGCAAATAACTTACCGAGTTCACGGCAGAGAGTAAGAACTGGATTGAAAGCTTGGAAATGCTTGTTTTTATACTGTCTTTTAAGACTGCATGGAAAACCTGAGCTGCTGTGTATCAAATCCTAATTAGATACAGGAGACAATTTGTTCATATGGAACTTTTTCATTGGCTGTAATTATTTTACTCACTTGTGATTATTAATATATTGTTATTCCCAAATACCACGAAATGCACCCCACACCCTGTGGGTTCTTTCCATTTTAAATCTTTATGGGAGAAATAAAAGATAACCTTTTATTCCATTGACCTCATTTGTTACGTCTATCTGTCGTTCTTCTAAAGTGTGGTGGTGGTGTGTGGTGTGTTTTTTTTTTTTTTTTTTAGAAGATCAGCAATTAGGAAGCAGCAGGGGGGAGTGGGCAATGATCTTCCTCGCTCCATTTCCCCTTTTGTTCGTTTCAATGCAGGTAGGCAGCTGGGGGCATTGAAGAATCCGGCTTTGCAAAATGAGGCTGATGCACTCAGCTATTCATTGTGTGGCTGCTCTAGCGCTCTTCAAACTTAATAAGAGTCCTTCCCTGATTTTATTAGGCTTTGCAGTTGGTTGCTTTTTACGGCTGAAACAAGGCCAGTGGAAAAGGTGTGCAGGCAAGCTGGTACTGTCTTTTGGTGAGGTCCAAAACACTCGGAGCTGTGTCCAGGATTTGTCCTGTGGCAAATGGAAATCTGCTGGGGAACTGGCATAGCTAATTTGCAAGGAATTGTGACTTTGCAAAGGATATAAAGCTTGGCTGCCTGGGCAGTGCTTTATACAGGCAGCTGTGGTCCTACGGGGACTCTTAGTTCATTAGCAAATGTGTTGGTGGCATCTGGTTGGTGTCCTTTGCGAAACAAGGAATTTCCAGGTTGGACTAGGTTAGTGTCCCAGTGACAGCAAGGGGGGGAATCCCTTTCTACTGACCCTCTTATCTTACCCTGTGACCATCCCAAGAGCTGCTGGTTTGCACCTAGATGTCAGCTGTGCCTGTGTGGATGCTGCCTCTGTGTGTGCCTTGCGCTTGTCCATCAGAAGGGAAACTGCTCCCTATGTGTGATGTAATTATAGCCTTTGATGTCTTGAGACGCAGCCTCTAAATTGGGTATGTGCTGGTGTTCATTATAATGCAGTTCAGCCTGAAAAGCTTTGCTCATATAAAACATTAACAAGCGTTTGTGAGGAGTTTTAAGAGGTTGTGTTATGAAGATGTTATTTAATAGCCTCTGTCAGTGCTATTCTTGTTTTATGAATGGGTAAACATAGGTCTGCCGAGCATGGTACCTGTGAGGATCAGCTTAATTTATCAGTAGAGCAAAGCTGAGGTGTGGGATGAGAATAGGCTCTGTTAGAGGTCATGCCATGAGGCGTGACTGTGGTTTGATGAAGTTCAATGTTCTTGCCCTTTTTTCCCTCTTTTCAGCTTGGAGTATTTCATTAGGAAAACACTGGCTGAATTTCATGCTTTAACTCCCTGATTTTCCATAGCTAGTATATACAGTGCAAGTTTGTATGTTATAAAGGGGAATATAGTTAGAACCCTGAATACTGGCTCTTGTTGTAACCCCTTGTTCTGAGACAAAATGATGGCTACAGGCAGTAAGACCTGTGCTTCATCTTAATATCACAAGATATCAACCAATAGCCAATGCCATCTGCTTCAAGGGAAAATATTTTCCCAGAGGGCATGCAGGTAACGCAATGTCCAGTGAGCTAAGCTTAACTCAGCAGTAACACTCAAAGGCAGGAGCGTTTATTAGCAATTCCATCTCTGCATTTACCTTGGTGTAGCACCAGGGTGTAGCAGATCATTGCTCTTCACCTTTCTATTGCATCGCTCATAACGCAGCACGGACAGCCTCCACTGCTGGATAATAAACCTTGGCAATGGGAAAAATGGGTGTTTATTTTCCTTCTTCAACCTTCCTGGTGAATTCATGGCTCATGGCTTATTGTTAATGCATGAGCTATCACATGGATCAATGAGAAGTATCAGGACCAGCTGATAAGATTGAGAGCCCTTGTAGTGGTGCACTGTGTAGCAGAGGATATGTCTGGGTGGGAAATTCTCTCTTTCCCATTTGCTGGAAGCAGTTAAAATCTTCTTGTGATGCTGAGCCCAGCACTGGCTTTCTTCAAAGCGTGTTGTCTCTGTGGCTGTTTACAACTATTAAATTCAAAGTACCTAATGGAAGGCTAAGTTATGGGAAAGTGTGTCATTCTCCGCAGAATAACGTGGTGGTGCTGGGTGGTTTGAGGCTGGGCCAGTGGAGAGTGGTAGGTTTGGTTAAGTGTACAGGGCAACAATTTTGGAGCTGTTTGCAAACATCCACCAAGCAGCCTTGATGCCTGTTTTCCACTGCACAGAACACCTCCAAGCCCGTCCTGTGGTTCATTTATTATTTTTTTTTTGTAAGCTGGGCATCAAGCTGTGTGGCTGGTCATTCAGAAATAAAATAGCTCTGGACTTCTACTCATGGGGTATCTAAAGCCTTGTTCATCAGAAAGCTTTTTTCCTTTGAGAGCAGCAAAGCATGAAATGCAACAGTAAAATGAAATCTTTTAATGCAAAGGAAAGGTGGAGTGCACAACTGCTGTCTGAAGTAAAGCAAATGAAAATAAATGTAATTCCAGGGTTTCACCAGACTTTATTTCTAAAAGCTGCACACTATTCATTCCATACTTATAGTAAGAAACAAATTCAGCTCCCCCTGCAACTGCTCTCTTCACAGCTGCTCCGATATCGCTAACTTTAAGACAAAGTGGGAAAAACCTCAGTGGCTTCTCATGTCTGTGGTCTTTTTTATAAAATTAAATGTGCTAAGCCTCTCAAGGTTACAGCCTATTTAGCTGTAGTGTGGTGGTTATAAAACAGTTGAGCTGATTTAAGGAGGAGAAACAAAGGGAAATGGATGAAAATCTGAGCCTCAAATTACTTTTATTATACTTCCCTAGACAGACTGGTGGAGAGGGCACCTTTTTGGGTTCAAAGTCCTTATTAGCCAAAGCCAACATGTAATTGATGTAATTGTTTCTAAGGTTCCTGCCTCATCTGCTGTGGTGTGCACACTAAACCACACACGTTTTTAGAGTTTTAAACTTCCTAAATTAGATCCATTTGTTGTGGTGTTTCAATGATCTCAGGGATGGGTTGGATTCTTTATCTGCTTTTTTGAACAGTGTAATCAGATGGATGTCTTTAGAGATCTCCCTGCTCTTGTGGTGACCTCCAGCTTGGTCCCCTAAGGGTTAATACATTTGTCCTGCGTATCCTTACAGACAGAGGACGATTAAAATCTTTTGAAGAATCTTAACATTTCGGCTAAATACATAATAAATGTGTCCTGTCAGCACTTCAAGGGCTTGAAGGTGTTGATGGCTTGTCTGCAGCTCAGGCGTTTTCTCTGTCTCCTGGTGGATACAAAGCTGATGATTTTTGTATTTAGTATCGTTAGCTTTCAAGATGCTGGAATCTGATTCTTAAGCTTGTTTTGACTGGTAAATAGAGCTGACACGTGCACTGTTTTGTTGCATTGCTTCCTTATGGACGCACTCTTTAGGTACTGGGTTTTGGCAATGGTTCACTGGTTGACTCATCACTTTTATTTCCTTGTCTTCTCTGGTAGCCTTTGAGCTGGCAGCTGTAATACTCTTGTTAAAAAAAATAATCATATGACAACATCTGTTGTTTAGAACACTAATGAGCTTTTACGATGTGCTTTGAAAATGCTTTCAGAAAGCATTGGCATGCCTGCTGTCAGTGTTGTTAACCTTTAAGTTCAGATAAGTGGACCCTGCAGTGACATTAACCCCAAGCAGTCTGCAGCAGAGAAGGAAACAAATCCCAGCAATGTAGGTTCCTCTTGCATGGGATTGAAGATCTTGACTTTTCAAGACAGAATTATTAATATATTTCTCAATATATATAGGACTTAATGTTCAGTTTTATTTTCAGCTGTCTAACTTGAAAACAGTAATTAGGTATTTAATTCCAATGTTTTTGAGGAATTACGTCAGGGATAAATTGCTACCAGGTCTAAGCTAAGATAAAGACGTATGTTGTCATTCACATTGTTATCTTCAATTATAGAAAAGGTAGAGCCAATTTTTCCAAAGGAATTACAAATATGTAATCATCAAACATTATGAGACTATGAATATAAATCTCAGTATGCAGTTAAAGTAGGGAAGCATTCCAGTCACTTCCCATCATTGTGGAAATCTTGACTGAGGTTTCTGCTCTGCCGTAGCATAGAGTGCAATGGGGTCTAGTCCTGTCCTTCAAAGTAATTTTACTGCCAATCTGATGATATACAAGATGAGATGACTTGGAAGGGGGAAACTTTGTTCTGCAGTGTTACCACCTCTAACTCCACCAAAGGAAGGCTTTTCCTTGCAAGAACAGGCTGCTGGGGCAAAGGCAGAAGGCTTTGAGGTGAGGTTTAGTATAATAGAACAGCCCAAATAAGTCGCCTCTATTACTACAGAAGTAGCAAAATATGTTTAAGTAAAATGAAGTGTAAATCAGAATGGACAAGCTGCTGCCCTCGATGGCCTGGTGGGAGTGTCGGTATGGCACACGCCGCAGCCATCCTTGGCACCTGTTGCTGACTCTGCTGCTGGGTGTCAGAAAGCTGCTGCCTCATGCTGCTGTTTAACACGGACGATAACCCCACACCTGCAGTTTCAGTACATCACCAACTGGGATTCCACAATGCATCTTCCCCTCCTCCTATATACACAACGAGCGTTGTTATTATAATGGCTTTCAGTGCCTTTTTATTGAAGAAGCAACTCGCTGGAAAAAATGTCTGACAAGGTCTTGCCTAAGCCACACCGTATTTATTGTCTTCTTGCCATTCCCCTAATCAGGTCATGATTTATAGCTTCACAATATGGGGCGTTAAATTTCACATAAAATATGGCCTTACCCTTTTTTCCTTTTCTTTTTTATTGTCAAAGCTTGCATACTTAAAGCAACAGATGCTTGGTGTCTAATTGGAAGAGCTGCACTGACTTATTTGGGTACATATAACTCTATAAAAATTCAGGATTTCTTCAGTGTGCCAGAGCTTTGACCCGACTTTGTATTAGCTCATTTTCATCACGCAGCTGTGAACCTGGCCACCCCTAGGCCAAGGATGCAGGTTGTCCCTCGCTTTTGCAACATTTCCTGGGCTGAGTCAAGTACATTTTCTTTCAAGCAAATGGCTGTTTACCACCTGCCCAGGATCGAGTCTGTTCATGGAGAATGTGAAGCATAAACCATATAAACATTTTGTCTTTCTCCAAGATGCAGAGTTATCCCCTCTATATAAAGTTTTGAAACAGCAGAGACTGGAAGGCAGTAAAGTACAGGTCATACGCGGTAGAGGGACAAACTAATAATTACAAAGTGATTTATTTAAAACAATTGGCATTCATTAACAAGGTTAAGTCTTGAAAGAAATGCGTTTAGTAATTGATTAGGATGTTATGCACACAGGTGATTCATGCTTTGGGCAGTCTAAGAGCAAGTATAAAAGTGCTCAACATCAGATCTTGTATGATCATTTCTCTTATTTCTCTTGTGAAGTAGGTAAGTTTCCTCTGAGTTCCACTTTCTAACAAAGCCTTTGTTTGCAGTTTTAAGTCAAGGTGAATGCCGTGCGAATATTCTGATACAAGTCTGAAGTTTTTTTTGATATAATTAATAAATTTGTGACTGTTGAGCTGCTGGCTTTGGTAAATGCAGATCTGGATGGTGGGCTTCAATCAATTTTTCATGAAAACTGATTTCCAGATGTTATTGTTTTCAAAACTGATTTCCAGACATTATTGTTTTCAATACAAGCTTTATAGATAACTTCTAGGAATGGAGCTATGAAAATTCCACCTTTCCCTCCAGCCTATCAGCAGACTTTTATTATAATATTTGATTGTGAAACTTCTAAGAATTTGTGCCTTATTTCTATACCATTGTCTTCCACTTCAGATTGACCATCCCTGAAAAATGGTGCACTCGGGTACATGCACTGATGGTGGTGCCTCCCCGTGTGGGGTGGCTGCTCCACAGCCCATCGCTGACAGCTGCAACGAGCCCTGTGTTCGGCAGTGTCCCGACTCCAGAGTGGTGATCTACCCTCCGCCGGTGGTTGTGACCTTCCCTGGACCGATCCTCAGCACCTTCCCGCAGCAGAGCGTCGTGGGATCTGCAGGAGCTCCTGAAGCTGGAACTGGCTTTAGTGCCGCCCGTGCTCCTGGGGGCTCACATGTTTATGGTGGTGCCAGGTGGGGACGGGGGTACCCGGTTGGAAGCTGTAGACCATGCTAAACCTAGTGAGAGTTGCTGCTGAAAGAATAATGTCCAGGAGATGGCAAGCAGGATGTAGACATGTGGCTGAGCTCCAGGGCACAGCATCTAGGAAGGGTTGAGCATTTGGAGATGCCATTAAACACATCCGTACATGCTCAGATCTTCTGAAAAAAACATTTACATCCTTCTCAGGTTATCTTTCCTGATTTTCTAATGCCTTCCCATCTTTCTAAGTGCTCCGTTCTTGATGCTATGGACTGTATTACTACTTCCTTGGGGGTTTGTAGGTATCATTGTGGCAATATAAAGGGATCTGGTACGATAACCATTATAGACCCCTTTGTAGGCTCTTTCTGTGGCTACTGGTGTATATTTATTTTATACCGATATATAAAAAAAGGAGTTGCGGAGTCAACTAGCCTATGCTCTGTTTCTGTGCTGTATGCGTCTTGCTATGATCAGGGCTGAGTATCAACACAGAGCTGCAACAAGGAAGCAACATCAGTTACTACATGAATCATCTTGCATCAAACCATAGGTTGTGGGCAATTTGTAATCTGTACTGTATAATCCTACCTCTGTATGATCTGCTTCTTATTAAACATGACATTGCAACATGTTATTGGCCTCTATGCGTGCATGCATACATGTGTGTTCCCCTCTGCTCCTCCTAATTCAGGTGCTTTTGTCTCGCTGCACTAAGCAGACCCTGTCAGCCTGCTACAGGACAATGATATCCTTGAGACATCTGGCAGCGGACTGTGCATGCATCTCCTTCCCACAGCAACCTCTGTGCTATATCTGTCTCTTCATGACCTGCTGCCCGTGTCTTTGCTTTCATGGTTCCTGGTCTGGAGCTCTTTCCTCAGTATCGGCTTTTCTGGCACAGTGTTACCTGGTGTCCTCAGGCTCAACCTCCCCATCTAGGCAGCGATACAATGCATCAGAGCAGAGGCGTGTGGAGAGTAGCTGGTATTACTAAGAAGAATCTGAAGCCAAATGTTATGTAAAAGCAGCTGGTTTTGAGTGTAAAAGTAAAATTCTTGGCTTTACCACTCTGCTGGATGTTTTACAACAATATACCCTATGCACGGTGATGTTGGCTCACAGAATTTTGAATTTCTTGAGGAATATATCAATAAAAGTTTCCCAAGCTTTCCATGCTTCTGTATTTGAAATGTTATGCATGCATAATACTTTGTTACAGCGTTTCTGTGTTGCAAGCTGGCATGGGAATGCTGGATTATTTCATGCTAGTCGCTCTCTGGAGAATTATTACCCTGACATGTAAGGAAAACAAAGTTGACCTGGCATTGTAATGGTGTGTAATTGACTGCTGGTGAGCCTTAGAGGAGGTGATTAACCCGGGTTCTCACCAACCACGTAAATCCTTCCCTACAAAAGAGAAATCTCCCAGACCTCAGAAACCAGATGAAGGAATCTTTATTGTTGTGCTAATGGTGTACTTGGAAATGAACTGAAATTTATTATTGAGGCCTCTCAGGTTCCACTTTCCATGTAATAAGTGGAGACGCATTTACCACAAAACACCAAATGTCAGTAAAAATAGGAAATTTTACCAGTGGATTTCTATAGAACTATTTATAATACACTTTTTACTCATTTTGATACAAAAGCTACTTGTGTGAAATGCTCTGAGGCTTTCAGAGGACTAAAGATATTAATATCTTACTAAGAAGCTGCCAAGATAGAAGTATTTGTTAATGTCTTTTAGGTTCGTTATTGCCTTATGGATAAAAATATTCATCTAAATATGGTGAATTTTGAAATGCTTCTTGTTTCTCTTGTTGCTTCCAGTAAGGCCCCTTTTCCTATACCATGGTCCATTTTCTCTTCTCATAAAAGATTTTGTTGTAGTATTGCACTCTTTAAAATTTTTTTTTAAAAATGTTCTAGTCCAGTTTGTGCAGCAGTCAGGGATAAGTTTCCACTTTAAAGATGATCCTCACTCTTGCAGTGTATCTTTGTGCTGGAGGCATCTCCTGCAGCATGCCTCAAGTGTGGGTTGTCACAAGGTGCATTTAAATTGGTAATTTCCCACATGCATGCAGTAAATACATCCTCGTTCAGACTGGCATCCAGAAGTTTAATTGAAATTACAGGCATTCGTTTTCTGTTAGCTAAATTAGCTATCTGTCATCTCTTATGATAATATCTCATAAGCAGGCACAAAGTTCCTCTAATCATCCAACTTTTCTTAAGCCTTAGGGCACAAAACCCTATGAAACAGGGAAAAATGCGCTTCACACACCACAGAACAGGTGTATCAGAAACTCAGAGCTTTCTGAGACGTTAGGATGGATCCATGGGAAATGAGCATCAGTGCTATTGGCTGATGCATGGGGTGTGTGTATGGACCCCAATTTTGCAAAGATTTGGGACTTTTTGAATCACCCTGATGTTCTTGAATGAGTAGATAGTAAAATGAGCCAGTCCCTGGTTGGTAACTAAAGTCTGAGAGCCCTGTGGTAGGCGCACCTTGGGGGGAGAAATTGGTTTCCCTCCCTGTGGTGCTTGGGCTCCAGTGTTTGCATGAGGCTGATCTGCAGCAGGGCAGGAGATCCTGGCTGTGCTCTGCATCCCTGGAGAGGGGAGAGTGCAAGGGAGAGCCGAGGTGGCTTAGCTGGGAGGCAGCAGCCAGCTGCATTTGGGCACCCACAGCAATGCACACAGAGTTGGAGCTGCAACCAGAGCGCTGGCACCTTCAAAGCAAGAAGGGAAGTGTGGTGGTGCCCAGGTGGCTCTGGGACAGTGTGGCAGAGGCAGGTGACAGGTCTGGGAAGGCTGGGGTTGGCAGGCAATTACAGCCTGTGGGTCATGTTCCCCAGGCATTGGGTGGTGATTGCACCCGCTGTCGGAAGCGATAGCACCGCTGGTAATGAACCAAGCGGGATGTTGGAAGCATCGTAAATACTGCTACGTTGGCAGACATGGACAGGGGCTGGTGTTAAGTTGGGGCCAAAGGACCTTGGGCAGGGAGAGGTTTCACCCAAATGTTTGGTTTTCCATGTTTTATTCTGTCTCTTTTCCTGTGCAGCTCCGTGTAAGCCCTTCTGTGCTGTACGCGCAGGTGGGAAAAGCCTTGCATGCCACAGGGCATCCAAGTGAGATAAGCTGAATTTATTGTGTTGGGAGACTCCACCGTTTGTTAATGTTTTCCCTGGGGAACCCAGCCCATTTTGCTGCTGACAGCAGCTAGCAGAAGGATTACAAAAGATGTCTTAATAGCTTTGCCAGTTTCAAAGGGTTGTGCTGATTTACTGCCAACATGCCATGCTAGGAGGCGAGGGTGGAGGTTGCTGCTCTTACCCTCTTCCTGGGGCATCCTGATCTGGCTCTGTCTTGCTCAAACTAGGACACAAAGAGGTGACCTCCAAGCAATGAGGTAGCAGATCAGGCCCATCTCTTGGTTGTGGCTGCTCCTTCCTAGACAAGGAAATAGATCTGTGGGGCTCGTCTTCTGCTACCATCCAGGTCAAGGTCAAATGGTTTAAGTGAAAGCAACAATGTGAATGTAAAGAAATGGACTTTGGACTGGAGGAATAGCATTTAAACCTTGGGGACTGTTCTGCTAACTATGACTGGCTTTATGCCTGTGAAAGGGCTTCTCTGATCTGCTCCACTGGTTATTTTCTTGACTCTTTCCTCCACTGCGCTCTGTCAGCTAAGGAATGCAGAAAAGCTTGTGCAGGTGGCCACCATGAGAAGAGAAGGGGTAGCCATGTAGCCTGTCTCTTGAAAATCATCAAGAGGTGCCCCCTCACAGTCACTTGTGCAGCAAGAATTTTGACTTCTGGTGATGTCTTTGATGTATGACTGGGCTTGCATGGGACCCATACAGTTTTGTCTAGGCTGTGCTTGTCAAACCACCTTGTTCCATGCCAGATCATAATCTTTAATATTATAAACCTAAATTAAGACTACTCAGTCTCCTAAGGTGACATGGTAGAGGCTGACAAGAACTCCTTGAATAACCTGGCTGTTCAGTTTGCAAAGGAGATCTCTCCAGCAAATGGTCATGGCTTGGTTGCCTATGGTTTTTTCTCTTAAGTGTCTTTAACCTTGAGCATCATTGCTGTTTTTCCTTGGCAGACCATGACTTCCACTCAGTCTCTTGCTTTTGAAAGTTATTTTTCAAGCACAAACCCCAGTTTGCTCCAGGACTGTGTGTATTTGGTAATACAGACAGTCAGGTGATGGCCTTTTCTGGAACAGTATTTGTGTAAAGCCAGGGTCACAGGTTTGTTAAAATAAGGTAGAATTCCTTCCTGCTCTGGGAAATGAGTCGGGGCTGGAGCATTTCAGATCGAGATGTGGTTGGTGATACTTTCTAACATCTAGAGCCTAGACCCCCCTCATAAGGTATGGTTCTGTGGTTGGTTAGGGTGGCAGTGATGCTGGTCCCTTTACAGTGGTGTATGAGCACAGACAAAAGGAGAAGACTGGACACCTGATACTATTCAGCAGAGTAATTTTAATGGAAATGCGGAACAGTGAGTAATAAAGAATAAGTTTGCAGTTTTACAGAAGGGTCTTCAGCAACTAGAGTGTCTGATGCTGGAGGATGATTTCTCTTGTGGAAATGGAGCTTGACAGTCCAGATGCGTTTCTTGCTCACAGAGTTGCTTGTAAATCATGTTTGCTGCCAGATGAGGCACAGCAGGGATGTATAAAAGGAGCTTCTCTGCTAGATGTCATCTGTGGTGGAGTTTGTAGCTGAGCAAAGTGGACTTGTTCATGGTGGTTAAGGAAACTGCTATTAATATGGCGATACAAAGTGGATGTGAATTAACTTAAAAGGTAATTTACTCACACCCGAGACTCTTGCTTTCCTCCATCTACATGCTGAAAAGACGCCTCAGTACTTGCTGTAATTCAAGTTGCCCTTTAAAGTAACAGTTGAAGAAACAGGAGATATTAGAGAGGGTTATGTATGGGGTAGTCTTACGCAGCCTGGCACCCACATGTCCCACTGAACTCAGCCGGAGGCATGGGTGCTCAGCGCTTCTCAGCACCATAACCTTAGCCATGAATCCATGTCCACATTTCATTTCTTCGTTGCTGTTTCTGCTGGTTCAGCATCAACAGCATTTTCAGCAGTTGTATCTGTTCCCAAAACGAGAAAAGGGGTGGCCATACCCAAATCCATACGAGTCCTCATACCCATAATAGCCTCCATAACCGATCAAGCCTCTGTTCCCATAGAGGTTCCCAAAGCTTCTGTAGCCATATGGGCTACCATATCGGTACTGGTCCCGGTAGAAGCCATATGGGCTCCCAAATCGGTAGCCATTCAGACCCCCAAAACCGTAGAGATCTTCATAGCCAAATGGTGAGTAGCACCCATTGTCATAGAGGTCCCTGTAGAAGGTCATCGTTCGTTGATGCAGGTAAACCTGAAACACACACCCAGAAGCAAGGTGAGTTTATGGGCTGCTGACAGCAGGAGGGAAGGCTCAGAGCTTGGGCAGAGCTGAGGAAATGTAGCTTGGTCCCTCCTGCAGGTCTCTTTCATCCTCTTAACCATCTTGTTTATTTTTCTAATCTTCTGAATCCCAAACAACTTTTCTGGTTTTTTTCCCCTTAACTTTTGGAAATGGCTGACTATACATGAAAATATGCTTTTTACCAACGGAGAACTAGAACTTTCCAACCCAAGAAGTTAGAGAAATTGGAACAAATTAAAGAAAAATATACTAGTTCAGGTACTGATGCTTATTCAGATGAGACCAACAGCCCACCACATGCATCCCCTTGTCTCCCGTAGTACCGCGTGCTACTCAGCATGGGATAAACTCAAAGAATGCGATGAAATGGAGGAATGTCCTTCCAGGTTGTCTACTTAAAGTAATAAATGTTTCATAAAGTTTTTATCTAGGGATCTGAATTCCCAACACCTAATGAAAATAATCTGGAACTGGAAATTACTTATGACTTCAAAATTGTGGCAGTAAATTTCAAATTTTCAGTGCTTTAAACCCTACTATTAAATTAGCTCAGGAAGAGTAAAAAGTTTCAGTGAAGGAATTCCATGATGTTGCAGAGAATTTTGTTTGGGATTAGCTCCAAAATGACAAGAAATTGCCTACAGAAAATCTTTACACATACATAGACACCTGTTATGTATGTCATATATATATGTACACACCTGTACCTTTCTTATAGATATGTCCATGTGCATAAACACACATATTTATACAAAAATATAGATATATACAGGAAAATATTTGTATATCGGAAAGAGAATAGAGCCAGTATTGACTTACGTGGTTCAGCGAGGGGAGAAGCTCAAGCGAAGTGGATAAAACTTCGGAGGTGTAGGTCCGTATATATACCTTCTTAAACTTAGGTGTTAGTTATACAACGTATCTTGTTGTGTGCATTATTCCTTAAATTGATGTAATTGGAGCCAGTGATTTTCATATTTTCAAAGTTCGAAGTTATGACACATATGTAATACCTTTAGAATTTCTTTCATCTTAAAACAAGAAGAAAGGGGATCAGCACATTTCTAGTAAAATTGCATGGAATTCTTTGTAGTTGGGTGGATAGGAATAATTTTGGGAGATGTTTAGACCATTACTGGTTGCGCAATCTCCTTGTAGGTATTCTGTTCACTTGGCTTTTGCATCTTATGGTGCAACACGCAGGGGAGAAAAGGAGTAGGCTTTTCTTTGGTGTGCCGAAATGTAGTAGAGCTTCTATTCAACATCATCATGACCTGTACATACTGCCCAGTGGTCCTGTGGGGATTTCTTGCCAGCAGTTTTGCTTGATTTTTCTCTCAGGTTCTACAACAGTGATTTTGAAGAAATGTTTCAACTGCCTTATGAATGTTCCCAAATATTTCTTCTGATTTTAGAAGATTTTTTAAATGTTTTTTTTACTGTCATAAAACATATAATGCATCAACTTATTAGGACCTAGAAGCAAGACACCTTGATGTGTCTTATAAGTGACCATATTATTAAATCTGGGGTGTTTTTCGGTAACAAACTATTAATATTTAAATACACAAACTATTAATATTTAAATACTGCAACACTTTGCAAATTGAAAACATTAATGAGTGTTTATGAAGTGCTTTGGTATTCAAAATTCTGAGGAAGCCTCAACATCCTGCTTGCTCATTGTTACCCTTATTTTATATTCAAATTAATGCCAGAAATTAGGTGAAGGTCATACAAGGAGCTTTGCAGTAAACTCCAGCATTCCTCACTATTGTACCATATTTGATACTTGTGGGTGATTCTTTGCAAAAAAAAATATTAACATGGTTCCTTGGAAAATAACATTTAGTACACCTCACAAAATCCTTATCATCTATTATTTTCCAGACCAGGTTCATACTTGTATTCTTCACTTTGTTCTACTGAACTCACGGTCAAGCCCTCTAGTGAGCTAAACTGTGAACAATGCTGTAGTCATATTTCTGTGGAAAACATTCTTTCTGCTCATGCAGCAGCATGAATTTTATGCACCATTAACATTTTAGAAGAATGCAATTAAGATTTATTCGGAAGTTACTATGTAGCTTAATATAAAATACCTAAATATGTGCTTGCATTTCCTTTAAACGGGAAGCCTGGTGCCGTGGCGCATCAGAGTTTCTAGTGAACAATGGATATTTTCTAACATGTGGGAAGGTTTTTCCTTTTTTACTGAAAATTTTACTTTTTTACTCTCTCTCCAATGGCATTGGGAACTTATAAATGCTTTTATATCATATAAAAATAAACTTCAGTTTTGACAGGGAAGACAATAAAATAGTATCAGGAATGTAGTTGGCCCAGAACATTTTAAGATGAAAGAAACCTGTAATACATGTGACATACAGGAGGCTGGGAACACACTAATAATCCCAAACAATGGAGAAAATTATATTAATTGAAGATATGACGTGTACAGGCAAATTTGGTTTCCAACCAATAAGGCTACAAATCTTTTGAATACACAGGGCGTCTTAGATAAGCCAGGCAGGCAAGGAAACAGTATAAAAAGGACTTGGAGCTCCAGACTCCTCACCAGCTCTCTTTCTTGCCTTTCTCCTCCCGGTGAACTCGGTAAGCCTTTTCTTCATCCAGTCTTTTCGTAAGGACTAGAAATTTCAGGTTAATAATTTATGTTAGGATTGGGGCTTCTCTGAAATTTAGGATTTCTCTGTTCCTTCTAGCTGTGCTTTCTGCAGAACAGGAGCTGGCAGGTTCAAGTTTTAGAGCTGGGGCTGAATCTTTCCTGGTCCTGTTGGTACCTGGGGTATGCGGCTCCCTGTGAAGGATTCCTGGCTGTGGGGTCTGCAGAGCTGCCTCCAGCAGATGGGGAGAAAGGTCTCCCCACTGTGGCCCTCAGAGGGTTCTTCCATAAATCGATTTTATTTTGAGGGAAGGCTTCAGGTCTGTTTGGCAGGACAGCAGATGTTCTTGTGTGTGCCAATGCTCCGTAGTTTCTTGCGTCTGCTGTCAGCCTTTCCAGACGCTCATCAGAATTAGTGTAAATTACTGAAATGAGACTTGGAGCAATGGACCGAAGAGCTGAAGTGTATTACCATGGCAAGCATGAGCTGCTTTAAGCTTTCTTGAAGGATCTGGCAATGTAGAGTTCTATGCAAAGCTGATATCCTAAAAGAAATTTAGGATTGTTAACTCCTAACAATATTCTCTAAGAAAAATCCTGAAACAGCAGCAGGGAGGGTTTGATCTGTAGCAGGTATATTCCACTGTCAATGCTTTCACCAATCTCAGTAAGCAAGAAAAGAAATAGAATAGTTTACAATCGGTGGGTAAAAGAGAAAATGATATAAATCTGTCTAATAGAAATCTGCCTGATAGAAATTACATCCTATCTGAAATGGGATGTAGGAAGGAGCTGAGGAATTTGGTCATAATTTTACTTCTGTCCTTGGTGTCATGGGGCCAGTGGGGAAGTCTGTGGGCTCTAAGACTGTTACTGCCACTGGAAGTATTTATTACTTTTGCTTTCCTCCCCGATGTTGCATTTCAGGTTTGCCTCAGTTGCAGAAAGATGACTTTCCTCCAAGGCCAGTGCGATGATGACTGCTATTCTCCCTGCAATTACGGGAGCCTGTACAGCTACCGGAGCTACGACTGTGGGAGCCCTTGTGGCTACCGGGGCTACGGGGGCCTCTATGGCTCCCGGAGCCTCTACGGCTTTGGGGACCGGTACGGCTATGGCGGTCTCTACGGCTACCGGGGCATTTATGGCTCTGGGGACTGCTATGGCTCTGGGGGTCTGTATGGTGGCTATAGGGGCTTCTTTGGCTCTGGGGACTGCTACAACTACCCAGGCTTTTATTCTGGCCGCTACGGCTCCCCCTTCGGTTATCGATATGGCCAAAGGTTCGGCTACGGGAGCTGCTACCCCTGCTAAACCCAGCAGGAACATCCCTGAAGTGAAGATCAACCCAGGCCTGGCAAGCACAGATGGACGGTGAATCTTGGCAGCAGTGGTCCCCGACACGCAGAGCCCTGGTGACAGCAGCCACCCTCCACCGCGGCTTTGAGGGCTCTGCGCTGCTGTTGAAGTGCTTGTGATGATTCATCTTTACACTGCTCAGTGTCTGCTTGATCTTTCTCCACTCAGACTCTGCTCTTGATCAAAAGCTTGCTTCTCTTCGATACCGCAGTTTTTTGTAAACTGTCTTTATGTTTGTTGCAGTAATGTACAAAACATTAACTCAGAATGAATGGTTATAGGCAGGGTGTAATGTGTCTTCGGGAATGTAGTCTCTCAGTTCTGTATGCCTTTAAAGGTGTATCTGCCTTTCACTCATATTAAAACTTCTGCTGCATCAATACTGCATTTCTGGTTTTATTTTTCACTTGCATTTCTTAAGTATCTTGAAAACAATAGCATCACACAGGTGGGGTGGCAAAGTTTTAAACTTTGTGTACTCAAGGGTTTGCATGTAGAGACTTGCCCTCCTCAAGGTGAGAAACACAGACTTTTACAGCTGCAAGAAACTTCAGCTGTATCTCTGGTTATGCATGTTTCTACAGCTCTGGGCTTTCGCTTGGTGTATTCTAAATAATTTATTCATTTAAAATACTTCAGTGCTGCTGTTGGGCTAATGTGATGTGATCAGGACACGATCCATCACTGGCTGTGATCTGATATTGAAGAGGTCCTAGGTAACTGAAAATGTGTGGACTCATCAGGTGTTTTAATTTTGAAATAAGTTTGTGTTTTACATATTAGCATAGAATCATTAAACAGCCCAGGTTGGAAGGGACCTGGAAAGATCAGGGTTGAAAGATTAGGGGTTCCCTGATGGAGAAGTGGGAGGAATTTGCTCTTTGCAGTGTAGATAGCTTGGTAGGAGAAATGGATATCCACTGGCTGGCACCTCTGAGGCATGGCTGTGGGGTGTTTTTGTCTGTCAGTTTAGGGAAGTGTACTCAGAGGCTGTATTTTGGAAGAAAGCCGTCATGACTGATCTTACTGACCTTTTTTTTCTCTCCCATTGAATGTTATGGCTCTCTACAACTACCTGAAAGGAGGCTGTAGTGAGGTGGGGATCAGTCTCCTCTCCCAGATAACAAGCAATAGGACAAGAGGAACCAGCCTCTAGTTGCACCAGGCGAGGTTTAGATTGAATGTAAGGAAAAATTTCTTCACAAAAAGGGTTGTCAGGCATTGGAACAGGCTGCCCAGGGAGGTGGTGGAGTCACCATTCATCCCTGGAGGTGTTTAAAAAATGTGTAAATGTGGTGCTCTAAGGCATGGTTTAGTGGTGGGCTTGGCAGTTTGGACCTGATTGTCTTAAAGGTCTTTCACAACCTAAATGATTCTGTGATTCCACAACTGAGAGACTGTGGCTGTATGAGGAGGAAGATGATGGCACTTTCTCACTGCTTCCCTGGCCAGGGGTGGCTAGCAGACAAGAGCTACCAAAATACCATGGGGAGACTGAGAACTGCTTCATATGGTTTTTTTTGTTTGTTTTTAAGGACTATTTGCCCCTCTTTTTTCCCCCCACTTTTCTTTCTGTTGTCTAGTTTTTAGTCCCTGGATTTAGCAAATTGCTGTAACTGCACCTGCAGAAATGGATTTTCTTCTACCCAGTGTCTGTGTGGAAGATCAAGGCAGTGTTTTGAGTTTTTAAGGTCAGCATCAAGACAGGAAAAGCCACCGCTTCCTCCTTGACTCTTTTCCCATTGCTTTTAGTATGGGGTTTTATTTTTCCCTACATTCCACTGGCTCATAATGGAATTTGTCTGTTAAATTGGAGTGCGATGGGAAGTTGTAACTCCAGAACAAGGACATTTGAATTTGGTTTCCAGGAAAAGGGCAATATTCTGCTCACTTGAACATTTTCATATACTCCTTACAGAGGCCTGAGACTAATTCTTTTCAATTTTGAAACATCATTATAAAGACTATTACAGCCCTATTATCATAGAATCATAAAGTCATTTAGATTGGAAAAGAGCTTTGAGACTGTCAAGTCCAACCGCTACCTCAACACTGCCAAGCCCACCACTAAACCAGGTCCCCAAGTGCTACATCTACACATTTTTTGGACACCCCCAGGGATGGTGACTGCACCACCTCCCTGGGCAGCCTGCTCCAATGCTTGATAACCCTTTCTGTGAAGAATTTTTTCCTAACATCCAATCTAAACCTCCCCCCGTGCAACTTGAGGCTGTTTCCTCTTGTCGCTTGGGAGAAGAGACCGACCCCACCTCGCTCCAGCCACCGTTCAGGTGGTTGTGGAGAGCCATCAGGTCCCGCCTGAGCCCCCTCCTCTCCAGGCTGACCCCCCCCAGCTCCCTCAGCTGCTGCTCATCAGTCTGGTGCTCCAGCCCCCTCCCCAGCCCCGTTCCCGTCTCCGGACACGCTCCAGCCCCTCAGCATCCCTCCTGCAGCGAGTGGTACAAAACTGAACACAGCATTCGAGGTGCAGCCCCACCAGTTATGCTGAAATATGTTAATCTTAAATCTGGTAATTAAGTAAGGGAAAGGGAGAAATTGTGGCATTTCTCAAATTTCTGAGGGGTAGAGGAGAAGAAAAGAGTATTTACTGGGGCCAGCTGCTCTGAACATAGAGGCATATGAAGCAGAAAGTCCCTCGAAAATGCCACCACTCAGCATATTCATGTAAACCAGGGACAGAGGAAAGACAACAAATGGGACTCCAATTATTTTTTTTCATGCAGAAAAAATTTAATGCAGTAAGAAAAGGAGTTGGCACAGATACAGAAAGATTACAGTTTTGGGATACTGGAAAGAGCTATAGAAGATGAGTCATTGCACGGTGCTGTACAGAACATTCCTCTTTGTTGAAGCTGGGTTGTTCATCCTTTAAGTACTTGTAAATCCAGATCAAAGGAGAGACAGCTGTAATACTTTTCCATTACACAGTACTGCGGCACCTTACTGGAAGTAGTTATTGAAAATGCAGATGACACGAAAGTTAGTTTTGCAGAAGTCCTTTAGCACCACTGCAGCAACTGTGAGAAGCGTCAGATGAACTGCAGATCATTGCTCCCATGGCTGAAGGGGTGTAAAAGGGTTTCAATGCAGGAGAGGATCAACAAACAAGTCATAGTTAAGAAAAAAAGGAAGCAGCAGAAAGAACAGCAAAAATATAAATGTCAAGAAATAGTAGAGATCAACCAAGCTCCCCGCTCTCAGGAACTTTGGTTGCTGTCACAGGGGCTCTGCACTTCTACAGACATTGCCTCTGAGTTTAGCCATTCGTCTTTGCTCGCCGGGTCAGGATTCTTGTTGCAGGGATATTGCCAGTGGGTTTAACAACAAGGGTAGCAGCACCTATAGATGTAATTGCAGCAGGAAGGGTAGCAGTATCGGGTTGTGCATGTGGTTCCGTAGCTACAGCAGTCTCTGCGGCTATACCTGCTCCGGTAGTTGCACAGGGTCCGGTAGATGCAGGGGTTGCAGCAGCTGTAGCTGCGGGGACAGCACACAGTCCTGTAGCAGGGTGAGCAGCACATGGTGTAGCATGGGTAGCTGCAGCAGTAAGACATCTTGGGGTGGTAGAGGGAGGCAGGCAAACCTGAAACAAAGCAGCAGGTCAATGGCAGGCTCAGCTTGCAGGGAGCGGCAGCAGTGGTGGCTTAGTGGCATGAGTATGGTGGATTTAGAAAGAAATATTAAACAAATCCCTCAGCCTTTGGATGTAATTCTATTTTATCCAGCCCCTTTCTGTGCTCCCTGCTTGTTAGATTTGATCATGAGACACAGTTTGTATTCTTTAGCTTCTCCTCTTAAAAGTGAACATAACACTCTATTTCTGGACTTTGGATCCAGAAGGTTCAGCTTGCAGACACACATCCCAAGGGATGTGTTCGTGTCATTTGGTGTCCAAGCACCCAGAACAGGCAGCTGAGATCAATCCTGGCAGCTGTCTGCAGCTCAGGATATGCACGTGGAGGTGTCCTAATGCCTGACCTGAATCCTGCACAGCATTTTCCAATGTTCCCAGAAGCATTCATACACAACATGACGAGTTCATTAAAGTCAGTCTCCTTGTCTAGTTTTAATCTCATCCTGTAAACTATTCCCTTTCCCATGGAACATCAGTTTTCATACTTTGTTAGTGCCAGTTCTAGCAAGGACACTGAAAATGGTCTGCTAAGTAAAGAAAGGCAATTTCTGTTCCATTTAAAAAGCCAAAGAAGTAGAGATGTTGGCTTCTTATATGTGAAGACAAAACTTCTTACTAGGCTTCACATCTTAACCAGTGATATCCAAAGGTTCATTCATCAATATCCCACTTTTGTTTTTTACTATACAGATTAAAAGGATAAGATACTTCTACCATCGCTATGGATCAGAGAATGTTAGTAAAGGACTCATTCCCAAGTTAGATGAATATCTATAAGAGCAGGATCTGAACTTACCAAGTTCACAGAGGAGAGTAAACCAAGAGGAGCGGTGTGAGGAGTGTGGGGTTGTGAGCACTTTTATACAGTTCCTTAGACCTGTGGAAGCTAGTGCAATTCTCCGTGTGCTTCCATTGCCTGTTACTCACAGCACAAATTTCGGAAGTACATCCCTAGTCCAATTGCTGTAATTGTTTTCCTCCACATTTATGACAATTTTCAAATTCCTCTGGTACCACACTGTGATTACACGCTGTGAGATTCTGTCATCTTAAAACTTTCTAGGACAAATGGGTTTCTGGGAATTCATCTAAAGGACAACTGGGAATGGAACTGGAGGATACACAGAACAGTTGTTCCAGTGACACTGAGTGCCTTGCTGGGGAGTCCATAGGCTGTTTCTTTATGTTATGTCCTGGCCAGGCAGGTGGATACTGGCACATTGTGGGGTGATGTAAAATCCCTGAGGAGGAAAGAAGCAATACACTATGTGCTTAGGGCTTTTACCAACCATTTTGATTCATTTCCGTTGCAATTAATGACAGGCGTTCCATTGATTCCTTTAGGTTCTTCTACTGTCTTTAATTTGGCATGCGCTCTATGAGAAGTTCAGACCAAGGCACGGGATCAATTAAATGAGCATCTGAGCAATGTGTCTAAGACTTATGGTCTGTTTTTCAATTTTTTTCTCTCTTTTCCTAGTGCAATTATTAGAAAATTTTGCTTGAATCAATGTCTTGTGATATCGCACATGTATTTATGTGGGATCTATGCATATATGAGATACATATATTACACTGGGGCAAGTATTGCTGCAGGAGCTGGTAATGCCAAACAAATCTGGGTTTCCTGTTGGTCCACCACCACAGGGACTGTGGTGGAGGAAAGGGGGAGCGAGGTCTTTCAGGAAGGCTGTGGAAGCCAGCAGAATGGAGTCCACATCTTCCTGACTGGTGTGAAGCATTTGCTGGGGAGGATGGCTGGAGACTGCTGGCAGTGGGGGGTTCTTTGAAGCCCCTTGCTTTGCAATGGGTTTTAATGGCATTAAAAAGGTTGGCAAAGTGCTAAAAGTCACCCACTGCCAAAGGTATTTTTCTAAATTGGGAAAGGAGAAATCACTTCTCTGATTTTTTGTGGTGGTGTTGCCCAGTGAGATATGATTGTCTCTCTGCCCGTCTACACCAGGTGAGGATGGCGACTGTAATGCCTTAGTTTCAATAAAGAGAAACATTGCTTAGCCCAGGGGTTCCCTTCCACATTTTCCTGCTTATTATACAACATTGAGCCACCTTTCAGTAACAAACCACTAATATTTAAATAATACAAACATTGCTGAAGTAAGTTTTAATGACTGTTTTGGAAAAGCATTGATACCATAAATTCTGATGAGGTTCAGCATTTCTAGAATGTCTGTTATTATCTTCATTTAATATGCAAATGAGGGATGACTTACTGCAGTGAAGGTCATATAAGGAGGTATTTGTTGAGGGGAAAAAAAAAAAGAAGTCTCCTGACTCTATATGTTGCGCTCTGCTTCCTTTGGGAAGCCAGTGTTAGATGAAGTTGAAACCCAGTGTCAATAAGATTTGCTGTAAAATAATATTTATAGTTTTAACTTCTAAATATGCTGCTAACATTGCTGTTATAGATCTTAATTGACATTTGCTTTTGTGGTATTCTGAAAGAGTTCTTTTGTGGTATGAGCAGGTGCAATGGTGAAGCATAGACTGATTCTTTTTTCTCCCTCCTTTGTGTATATGAATGTAGTATTAACCCAAATGAATGCTGAACTGCAATAAATTTCCTGGTTTTCGTTAGTGAACCAGACTGAAAGGAAATATTAAAGGTATAAAATAAAATTATTTTGGAAAAAGAGAAGAAAATACCTACTTTTTTCTCAAATACAAAACTCAGTTTTGCAGGCACAGATAGATGGCAAAGATAAGTGGCACAAAATATTTTTGCCTCCTCTGCTACTCCAACAGTAGGTATTCTGTGAGGAAGAGAGGTGCACTACGATTTATTTTTAAATGTATATTAGGTATATGTAAGTGTACAGAACTTTTTTTTTCCCTCTAGGAAATGCTGACACTATTCAGGCTACATAGACGTTTAGTATGTTAAAAATATCCCAAATATATTAATTTTGATTCTCAGTCATCTCTAGTCTGACTATCTGTCATTCTCTTATCCATTCTGGTACCCCAATTTGATAATTAAAACTGAGGATGACCTAAAAAGGTTTAAGATGAAAGAAGACCTTAACTTTTGCATTGTCAACTCAAGATGAGAATAGACTAATGATCCTTGACATTGAAGAAACCAATTATATTAATTGAAGTTGTGACGTATGCAAATAAATTTAGTTTTGCTGCTGTTAGTGCAGGTCAGAAGACTAATTTCTGAGTGACAAAGCAACCTGTTGCGTGGCATCAGATGCCAGGTCCCTCACAAATAGATGAGGAGCACTGAAATGGCCATTCATTGCCCCAGAAAGTTAGACATGTGTATGAGATTTTGCAAAGTTACCTAGCTGCTCAAAATTAATAGGATGTTTTGATGTCCCAAATATTGGCTATCAGAGATTGTGCTTGGGAAGTGTGAATTCACTGATGCCGACACTTCTGTACCTACAAACTAAAGTAATACAGGGCAGTGTCCTAAATGGACTTCGAGACACACAGCAGAGTTCAGTCAGTAACTGGAAATACAATTCATAAAAAAATTTATTAGTTATAGAAAGATGGAGTCAAATTCACAGAGGAAAATATATTAAGACATTAAGAGCCCTGACTCATGAGAACACTGCAGGTTTAAGCATGTTAATCCCTATAAAATGTCAATTGCTTTCTGTCATCTTCATTAGTCAAATGACTTTTCCTATGTTATTCCTTCATTTATTGTATTTTTCCAGCTGTACTGTGGTAGAGTTACTATCAGAGCTGAGATAAATATTTAAAAGTCTTTATTAAAAAGAACTTCTGAAAAAGTTATTGAAAAATGCTGCTATTTTCTCTTAAGGTAATGTTTTTATTTTCTCTTTAACTTTTATTTTATCAAGTGCATGATTATTTCATCATCAGTAATAAGATCATATAGAATTAATACATGTCATTCTAAATACATACGAATAGGGTGTATTTGTATGTGTTCGTGTGTGTACATAAAATCCCCCATCATTTCTTGAGGTGTGATCCACATTTCCCTATTTCTTTTGACAACACACAATGAGTGACAATACTTACTGAAAAAATACTAGTAATTTCATTTTTTTGAAATAATGTTATTTATATATAATGGCATTTAATATAAGTTCAAATATTTTTATTTTTTTCTGAATTATATACGAAATTTAAATCTGAACATTTTTGAACAAGTGAAAATATAGACTGTGCTAATTGAAATACAAACCATTTCCAATTTGTGTTACTCTGAAATAGGAAAGTCTATGATATACTGCATCAACTAATAACTTAAAATAAATAAATTTGACTAAACCAGTGCTGCTTTTAAATGAAAAATTAATACCTTCAGATGCTGAATTTGCACTTCATGACCATTTGAGGGAAACATTGTTTGCATTTTTAGACTGCTATGCCAGAGGAGAACATTTTCAGCAAAAGGAAATTAATATAACAATTAAGCGCAGTGAGTGTGTAAAGCCTTTGTTAGTAGGTAATTTGTCCAAAATAGTTTTCCAGAAGTACCCAGTGTGTTACTGTAGACCAGAATGGTGAATTTTTAAAGCAGGGTTCGATGGATGTTTCTGGCAGCTCACCCAGGGACTCATGGGCTTGTCTTCTTCAGGTTTCTCCTTTCCCGTCTCCTCTGTCAACCTCTTGAATAACCTGTTGAATAGGTTTCTAGGTTCTGCTTAATTTCTGTGCTCTGCTTTCAAATTGGGTGCAAATTCACATGAACCTCACTTCTGCTGGGAATTGGTTGCACCTGGCACTTAGGGGATGAGGCAAGAAACCCTGCAGCAATGCCTTCCCTGATGGTCTACCCACCAGGGAAACACCAGCACCAAAGTCCATAATTCTGCCTCCTGCATGCAGATAGACATGGTGTTTGCTGGAGAGCTGGAGCTCCTGCAGACTGGGAGGAGAAACATTTCCTGTTGGAAATAACTCCCCAAACTCAATCTTCTTGTGGGTCCAGATGGCTCCAGCCTGGGAACTGTCCCAGTAGGTTCATCTCTTCATCATCAAGCTGGCAGTCACTCCTACTTTAAGCAACTCTTCTCCCTCCTTGTCATGTGCCCTCTTGTTAATTATGGGGAAGAAGATTCCCCTGGAAGTCTCACCTTATCTGGAATCTGCATGCTTCTAATTTTCCTTTGTAGAACAGTTTTTGCTGATGGCGGCAGCTGGCAGATGCTTGCAGGATGCGTGCCCAAAAGCCAGCCCAGCCAGGGCGGTGGTGGCAAGGACAAAGCTCAGAGCTCACACACGCCAGCCACGCAAAGCGACCTCTGGTGGAGAGATGGCAGTATTTAAACGTTGATACGCATTGGGAAGAGGTGGGTGTGAGTTCCTGTGTGTTCTCACATCGGGTATCTATTTCAGAGCTGCAGAAACCTTAGGAAGACTGGCATTTTGTGTCTCAGGGCGTTTTGGATCCTCAAATGTAGCATAGCTTAGGCTGGAACGTAATCAGCAAGTACTGATTTAATTTTCTTAAATCTTCACATTTCTAAGCTAGTATTTTGGAAATGAGCTGTGTTTTGGTGTGTTTGGTGGAAGAGGGGCAGAGTTAAGATGTGGCAAATGTGAGTTTTCAGGACTGCCTTGGAGGAGACAGAAAGTGAGGTGTTCAAAATGTCCTCGGTCATCTCAGATTCTACAGGATGCTTGAAATTGCAGATCTGAAAAGCTAGGGCCTCCTTCTTTCGTATCGGTAAATAAACAGTAAAGTCAAATATAAAAGAAAAAAACCCAACATTAAAATATAACAGAAAGCAGTACTGTGATGCAAGTTTTTTTAATGAGAGCAAGAAGCACTGTAAACAGCAGCTACAGCTTGTTGTAGGACAGAATAGGAATAGCCAGAGATTTACACATGTTTTAAGGAAAGAGTCACTACATTTCACAGCAGATGGTTTTGGGGTGATGGTGGTGCTTGGTGAAGAGCAGTGCTGTCAGCACAGCACACAGCAATACGAGGCATCTGCTCCAGTTGCATCTCCTGTTGCAAAGCCATGCATCAAAACACACAATATATCCACCAACAAATGCTAGGAAGGAAGTGCTGACCCTAAACACAGGTTATTCGGGATAACTGCAGACGTTGAAGAGAGATGCTAAGCACTCAGGACCATTCTTGACCATAGTCGCTGTCACGGGAGCTTAGCGAACATAAAATTCATACAGGAGCCGTAAACAACTTTTTGCCTTTTGTTTCCTGTGTGGTCGTTGTATGGCTGGGTTTAGCAGGGGTAGCAGGGGTAGCAGCTCCCGTAGCTGTATCTACGGATGTAGCGAGAAGAGTAGGGGTAGCAGTAGCGGGCGCTGTAGGAGGGGTAGCAGTCACGATAACCGCGCAGATCCCCGTAGCTCCGGTAGCTGCAAGGGCTTCCGCAGTCATAGGTCCGGCAGCTGTACACGGTCCCGTAGTTGCAGGGAGAGTAGCAGGTATCCTCACACTGGTTCTGGTAGTAGAAGGTCATCTTGGTGTGGTGGAGGGGGGCACGTCTGAAACACAGCAGAAGAGAAGAAGGTAAGGTCTGCCCCAGAGACGAAGCAGGAGCTTGCTGCTTCTAGCAAATGCAGTGTGAGCATGGGAAGGAGGGAGAGGAGAGAGGAGGAGAGGGGAGGAGAGGAGAGGAGAGGGGAGGAGAGGAGAGGAGAGGAGAGGAGAGGAGAGGAGAGGAGAGGAGAGGAGAGGAGAGGAGAGGAGAGGAGAGGAGAGGAGAGGAGAGGAGAGGAGAGGAGAGGAGAGGAGAGGAGAGGAGAGGAGAGGAGAGGATCCAGCCAAACATGTCCACTCAAGGTTATACTCTGGCTCCTTCTTGCCCAGCTCACTCCTTTCTGGTTTCCCCCTTTCTTTTCTCCTTAAAAATATGTAATGTTGCTTTTCTTGTTGCCATTGCTTAGAATTGGCAGTATGGATTCAGATTGTGTTTTAGACAGGATATTTTTAGGATTGGGTTGTCTGTATCAGTGCCTGAAGTTGTTCGAAAAACCACAAATGAACAGACACTGGTTCAGGAATTAATTTTGCCAGTTTTTGCTATCGAGACAAGATGCTACAGAAGAAATCCTCCCCTTATGCAAGTCAGCAGTGCTCTGCTGAAAAAATCAGCTTGTTTGTATGGACCTGTGTCTCTGCCTTAGTAGCCAGTTGAGTATATATTTGCTTTTTGTTCAAAATAATTGAAAAAAAAATGTAATGCACTGTCTGCTTCAAAATGCAGCAGCCTGAAACGCTTCAGTATATCATAAAATAATGTAATTTCTCATAATTCATAGCTAGATGAGGCAGTCTTGGAAACTTACATGACCATCTTAATATCACATTTTTACAAAAAAGAATTGTACTTGCGTGGCTGTGAAGGCACAGCCTGTGCTTTTAAAGCATCACTTCCACCTGTAGAGCAATACAGCAAACCCAAAACATCTACACAGCAATAAAGACATCGTAGTAAGCCTGACTTACCAAGTGCAATGAGAATGTAAGTCTGGAGGTGCAAGTGGAGAACCTTGGATTTCCCTCCCTTTTATATATTTGTCAGACCAAACCTGCTATGCATTAAACTCATATTCATCACAAAACAAATTTACTTATGCACGTCATTCCTTCAGTTGATGTAATTGTTTTTCTTCATTTGTGATTATTAGTCAGTTCTTGGCTCCCAAAAGCATGACATTGCACTGCAGTTTTCTTTCATGTTCAGACTTCCTGGGTCAATTATATTTGTAGAATTAGTGTGGTGAAATCTGTGTTCTAACAGGAAAGGAAAGGAAAGATATTGAGAGCAGAACTGATCGATGTTCACAATGTCGGTTTTGGAGGAATGGACAAATTTCTGTATATGAAGTCTGCAATGACTCTAGATTGGTTTGAGGAAGAAAGAATTTCAGATTTTTTTTTAAGAAATAAGAATCCTTAGAAAGCATTTCTTGTTTGTTTTTGTTTTGAAATTCCATTTTTAAGTCAGAATATTTGCATTATTTGTATTTATAATTTTGTTTGTCTCATTTCCAGCTTAAAAGCGGAATTACAAGAAAGGTTTGGATTAGAGGACAAGTCTCGTCTGTACCTTGCTGCAATCAAATATGCATGGATATGTTAATTCTGTACTGGGATCTGCCACAGGAAAGAAATTCTATAGAAAATCTGATTTACTTGCTTGTTATGCTCTATGAATTATTTTTACCACAGTTCAGCAGCCACCTCCTAAATCTATATAGAAGGAAACTGGGGTCCTTTTTGGTGTAAGAACAGTGGGAATATTTTTGAATAAGTTAAGGAGTCAATGGGGTCCTTTTTGGTGTAAGAACAGTGGGAATATTTTTGAATAAGTTAAGGAGTCAATGACAAGACTATGAGAACAGTAAAGCAGGTTGCAATCAATAATAAATCTAAATCTAATCTGCTTTCAAGCAGAAATAATGATATTTGAAATGTGCAGGCTTTGCATGCTATATGAAATAAAATTACAAACTCAGTCTCCTGGAAAGCCAGCCCAAACAAGGCAAATTTAATTGGATCTGAAAATATCTGCTTAGTGATTATTTACACTTAGATCAGAAAATGATTCACTCAGGAGTTCTTTACCAGGAACAAGATTAAAACAAACAGGAACGTGTCTCTGTAATAACTGCAGCTTTCCTGAGAAGTCCCCCGAATGCTGAATATGCTTTAATGTGACATCTTCTTAATGTTGTGAGGTGTGTAACTTAATGTTGTTAATGATGGTGAATAACACTGGGCCCTGTGAATGTGACCTGGTAAGCAGCAGCATCCCGGTCTTCCCTGGTGACCTTCACCTCAAAACACTGCTGTTTACTCGCATCCGAGGGAAGGATAATAACAGGCATGTCATATGTTCTGGCCATTTCTCTAAATTTTGAATATCAAAGCCTTCATTAATACTTATTAAAGATCTACCTGTACAAAGAGATTTATTATTTAAATATTAATAGTACGTTACCGGAAAATGCCTCAGTGTTAAGTAACACAGTTTCTCAAAATGTATATCAGGTTTTCCTGTTTCTATGCTTTATTTAGGTTGTAATTTATAGCTTCAGAATTGAGTCTTTGAAAGGTTTTTCTCTAAAAATACATCATATACATACCATTTTAATGCCTATAGGCCAATTTTCTAGCTGAATCAATCAGCACAACAATATCCTATTGCATGACGACATCAAATCAAAGACACAGTCTTTCCCCCTTTGCTAGTCACAGGAAATGTTGGAAGGGATGGGTAAGAACGTGCTGTTTCATATGTCATTAAAGTTATGAAATGCATGGAAAGGAGGGGCTACCCCTTCCACAAGTATTTCAGAAAAAAAAAGCAAGACAAAGTACAAGGGCCAACATGCACGGTGAGGCTGGTCTTCCAGAAATGGCATTTCGTGATGCGTCTGTCTTTGTATATTCTGTTGACTTGTTGCTGTACTGAAGAAGTGAATTCAGTGCGATGATACCAAGGCTTAATTGCCCTGTGTAGTTTTGAGATGAAAGAAACCTGGAGGGTGTAGCCCGCATGTCACAGTGCCAGAGCAATAATCAGAAACCCTGGGGAGAACCGGTATATCAATAAGGAAGAGTCACGAGGGCAGCAAAATATGTTTGGTAATTGGAGGCAACCTGGGGTGCAGACATGCCTTTCACGCGCTGGGCGGGACTGGGCGCTGTATAAAAACCCCACACCGCTGGGAGCAATGCATTGGTTTCTCCTGCCTTATCCTCCTTCAGAAGTGGGTAAGTCAGAATAGATTTAGAAAACCTAGTGAATAATGAAGAGATGTTATTTGATACTATTTGCCCTCCTCTTTCTGCTGGCTCCCAGACACTAATCTACAAGTGCTGTAGATTAATGCATTGGGAATTAAGGTTGTGATTTGATGAGAATTATATAGATGTAAAATATTCATTCCTCACTGGATTTTCATTAATACTTGAGTGTTTGAAACTGTGTCAGTCCTGCCTGTATCCTTCTTTTCCCTTAAAGTCTTTATCTCAGTACAGCCACGAAGGATTTTCCAGTTTATTTCTGGATGGCTCCCTTTTGACACAGGCATCATGGTTCCCAATTCCACCTCCCGTCATGATCTATGGGTGAAGACAGTGGGGCTGTGCAGGAAAGCTCAGAAAGGCTGGTCAGGATATAGGATTACGGGGATGATCCAGCACTAAAAGTCAGAATAGAACAATAGATGAGCACAGAGGGTGTCAGGCAGCATGCCTGGCTTTGCTGGCTCCATGCTTGCAGCATTTATCTGAGATGTACTTGCTGTTGGGAGCATTGCTTTACAGGCTTTTTCTTCCCCTGTGGTGTTTCAGACGTGCCCCCCTCCACCACACCAAGATGACCTTCTACTACCAGAACCAGTGTGAGGATACCTGCTACTCTCCCTGCAACTACGGGACCGTGTACAGCTGCCGGACCTATGACTGCGGAAGCCCTTGCAGCTACCGGAGCTACGGGGATCTGTGCGGTTATCGTGACTGCTACCCCTCCTACAGCGCCCGCTACTGCTACCCCTACTCTTCTCGCTACATCCGTAGATACAGCTACGGGAGCTGCTACCCCTGCTACCCCTGCTAAACCCAGAAGGATTTAATGGAAACAAGGACTGAGAATTAGTTACTGAATTCGTGGCTGCTGTTAGGGGAGGGTTTGCAGAAGCTCTGAGTCCAGGACTGCGACTGAATGCCGTAGTATTTTGGAAAGCTCAGTGTTTCTGTAAAACTTCTTCAATGTTCTTCCAAAATGTTTTGTCTTGCTTTTTTCCTACTGACTTCTTATCCCTACCATGGATTTGATGTGTAAAGGAATCTGGGCTTAACATGGGTTAACATGGGCAAACAATTCCTTAACTCATTTACAGCTCTTTCCCAGCTAACATGCATGAAATCTAGAATGTACCTGTAGTAGCCTTCCAAAGGATATGCTTCTGGCTTAACTGCTTTTGAAGCTATACCAGAGAAACAGTAAATCAGCTGCTCTGATTTATTAAATTGGACTTAAAGCAAGTGGAAACATTTGAAAATGGAAATTAATAGTCAAATGCTACAGCTGTAGCAGCAAAACTGGTACCAATGAGACAGGGAGATTTTCTGCAGATATAGATTGATCTCTGCACGCATTCTTTCCACTTCTGTTTTCTATATTACTTTAGATTGTGATGATGAGCTTTATTCTTATTAAAACTGTTATAGCATCATTACAGATCTCTGGTCTTCTTTTTCTGACTTGGATATACACAGAATTTTGTCCCCTGCTTGATATGTTTTGTGGAGACATACTGCACCCTGTAGTTTTTACAAATGTCATCTGAACCTGGGCACACATTTTACAAATGAATAACCCAGCAGTATCTCAGAAAATGAACTCACTCATTCTGGAATTTCCTAGGAAGGATTTGGAAATATTCTTTTAAATTTGCCTTAGCATCACAGTGCATGTGCAGACATTGGACGTAACAGCACTACATCTTAGTGATTTGTAAATGCACAGACTGCCTGCAGGCAAACCCAGTTTAACTGGGAAGTAAGCCAAGAGGCTTAGAGAAAATCACCCCTGTTTCTCAAGCACTTTTGTCCTGGCAGTTTCTGGGTGCTTTCTGGATTTAGAGGTCTGATCTGTTATAGGGCAGAAAATGGCACGCTTTCTGTTTCAGCTTATTAAGTGGTGCTAAGAACAAGTGTTTGCAAAGGTTGCTGTAAGGCTCCATTTGAATGACAATGAAATGGTGTGAAGGTCCCAGGCTGCACAATCATACAGTGTTTATTAGGATGAGATGCCTTGAAGTGACTCTATTATTCATGACTGAAGTACCTAAGTGGCAGCAGTAGTAACCTCTTAATGGTACAATGCTGTAACAGAGTCTAGGTGTAAAACAGCCAGTGAAGTGCTTTGAAAGCCCTATTAAACCCCAGAACCCTTATGGTGAATGCAGTTGTTGTCCTTTGAACACACGCACACAGACAGGTACTTTGAGGGCAGTCTCACAAGAGGAACAGAGCTCAATTGTGCTACAATACAAAATGTGAGTACAAAATTAATTGAACGCCTTTGCAAGTAAAGCTGTGGGTTACACTTCCAGCAGCTTTCAGGATGGAGCTTTCTCATGGCTTCTGAGGAGCTTTGCTCCTAGGAAAGCACTCACCAGCTTGGTGCCTGACACGTTACCCACAAAAGCACAACACAAGTTGCTGTTGAACTGTGTCTTGACATGAAGGTCTAGAAATTTAGCCAGAACTGGTCATAATTTCAATTTTTCATTAGTTAAACCTATTTAATAAAACCTGTAATGTTATGAGTAAGTTGCTAAGTAAAAACTGGAAAGTATTAAGTGTCTCAGAGTGCACAAGTAGAGACAATGGTAGCTTAAAATAATTGCTAATATCTCTGTAGTTCTACAGACTATTTATGGACTTAGCTGCTTTAACAAGAGACGTAGTTAAAAAAGGAGTTAGAAATTCATGGAATGCCACACACATATATGTTTCTTCCACTCCAGTAAATCCTAGGATAAGACTAGAAAGAAACCCAAATACCTGGGATGAGAAGGCAAAGTACATAATTGTAGGATCTCATATGTTTCATTGGACAGAACCACACTTGAGTGAAAAGTGTGAAGTCTATAAAATCACATTCTGACCAAAGCATGTATTAAAATGTCTCAACACGTACTTTTGAAGTGACTATTATTCAATAATGAAGCACATGACAAGAGACAAAAACCAGCTTTTAATATAGTAATAAAACACTACAAATGTATAAAATAGTTATGAGTGTCTGAGAAGTGCTTTGAACTTCTCAGACTATCTGGCATGGAAAAATGTGAAGACATTATATATTTCTGCTTGAGAAAAGGACCACAAAGCAGCAAATAAATTCACTGGTATTTTTTCCTTCAAAAGCTGTCCCTTACAATTGGGCTAATAGCTTCTTTGTATCTCTTGTGTGCTACAACACAAGGCAGTCTATCAAAAGCTGTTGAACCTCTCACAAACCCTGTTCACTAAGGCGTGTGACACCTGATATTTAACTCTGTGACTCGAGCTTCATTATCAACATTTCAATGGTCAATGTGGCAAATCAGAAGAGCAAACTCAAACAAAGGAAGCAAAAGCCAGGTTATTGATGCAATGCAGATTCTTTAATGTGGATGCAAAATGCAATAAACAGTGTCAGCAAGAAACAAAACAACAAGGAAAAACTGAATTTGGAGCGGGAAAATCATAAGGCTGCAGCAAGACACAACCCAGGGCTCCACCAAAAAGATCCCCTCCCGCCCTCTTGTGTTTCAGGCTGGGAGTCTTAGAACCTGGCAGAACCGGGGAGACTCTCATCCGAGGAAGACTACAGCTTCGTTGTGTTGCAGGTAGGAGGGAAGACTTGGAAGCCCTAAAGTTGCCAGCATAAGATCTGCAAGGTTACTCTGTGCAAATAAGCAAAGACCATACAGACCCAGTAGCTGCTTTGCCACAGCCTAAAGAGGGGCTGCAAGCTCTGCTCTGCATCTGGTGGTAGACGACGAGAGGTGCGATGTGTGGAGACCCAGGGCAGATGTGGCACTGAACTCTGTGAATATTTGGGGCTTAGCAGGGTCCACAGTTGCCATTGAGGTACCTATGGCCTCGGCCCCAACCACCATATCCACAACCGCCATAGCCACCATAGCCCCCATAACCTCCATAACCCCCATAGCCCCCATAGGCCCCATAGCCCCCATAGCCTCCAAAACCACCACGGCCTCCAAAAGTGCCGCCGTAGCCTCCGCCAACACCGGGAGCTCCCGCTGAGCCAACAACACTCTGCTGCGGGAAGGAGCTGAGGATGGGCCCGGGGAAGGTGATCACCGAGGGTGGCGGCTGGATCACCACCGTGGAGTCAGGGCACTGCCGCACGCAGGGCTCGTTGCAGGTGTCAGCCAGCGGGGCCGGGGCGGCCACCCCACAGGAGGTGTTGCACAGGCTGGTGCAGGACATCTTTCAGGCAGGCAAGGAGTCCTGGCAAAGACACCAGGGATTAGGCACAGGTGCGGGGAAGGGGCTGTATCGAGGGAGGGAGGGAGGCAGGGAGAGATCCCCAAGGGGCTTCCAGGAGCTGGACTTACCCTGTTGATCAGGAGAGTCAAGCAAAGCCGAGTGGATAGAGGGCTGTGAAGCCCTCAGCTCTTTTATACACATCCCAGGCTGCCCGGGGCATTGGCCATGGGGGTTGGTGGTTGAAACCCCACGTAATCATGAGACGTAGCACACAGCTTCATGACACAGAAAGTGATGCGAGAGAATTATATGCCGCCTCACTGGGGGCACTGGCATGCAAGCGTGCCCTGGAGAGGACAGGGGTGATGGGAGGGACACACTATGATACATCAGTACATGAAAGACAAGGAGCTGCTATAGCTGAATGTGTGACACCAATAAACTCCAATCAGTCCCTAATCCCCCCATTGCTTACGTGTCAGAGTCCTGGGCACAGTCGTCACGCCTGTCATTACCTCCCTTTACAAGCTGGTGAACAGAGGCTTTGGAAGATTGGCCAAGTCAGCAGCCATCTGACCTGCTTGAGGTGGCTTGTAAGTGCCCACCATCTCCCAGTGCTGGCCCCTTACAGCGGCTAGGGTCATCCCTAAGCCTTGGACATCTCTGGACCCTTCGGGGTGTTTGGGGGGTCATGGGTGCCCTTTATCAAAAAGCAAAGAATAGGCTGCCTGATGTGGGCGTGCTAGTGGAGAATCGGGCACATACAGCCCGGCTGAGTGACTGAGGTCCTCTAGGAGGGCTTGGGGAAAACCCCATGGTGCCGTACCTCACGCTACTTCACTGAGGGTAGTGGCTGCTTCATGGCACCCAGCAGGGGCTGGCATTGGTAATCCCAAGCTGTGAGGCATGCTGGTGGTGCAGAGGACGCCAAGCATCACCCTGCACCCTCAGGGCAGATTTTTCTGCAAAGGTTCCTGCGCCAGGGCTGTGGCAAGACATAAAAGCTGCTGCGGCCCCAGGCTTCCCTCACTTCACATCCCAGCTGCCTTGACTTGTGATCCTCGGTGAGCTCCAGTGTGTTCCTGGCGCCAGCCCACAGAGCGCACAACCCAGGCAGGACCCAGCTTGGGTGCTGTTGGTGCTACTGAGCTGGGGATGAGAAAGGTCCTTGCTGCTGCCTGGCTGAGACGTGCAGTCTGGCCAGGATGACAAGGCAACGCTTATGACCACCTTGTGGGACACATGGGTGGCCCTAGTGCCAGAGTGCTGTAGGATGGGTGACTTTGTCTGGGCCAGGTGCAAGTGGTGGTGGAGAGTGAATGAGTGTGATGCTTGCTTGTGGAAGCAAGCTGGAGGCATCATGAAGATGGTGCTGGAGGGATGTGTACCAGGGCCCGAGCCCGCCTGGGAGCACATTAGAGCCCTGTCCATGCCAGCATGTAATGTTAAGACAAGCTCTGCCTGTCTTGCAGCATCGCCTGCTGAACACAAGGATGTCCTGCACCAGCCTGTGCAACACCTCCTGTGGGGTGGCCGCCCCGGCCCCGCTGGCTGACACCTGCAACGAGCCCTGCGTGCGGCAGTGCCCTGACTCCACGGTGGTGATCCAGCCGCCACCTGCGGTGATCACCTTCCCCGGGCCCATCCTCAGCTCCTTCCCGCAGCAGAGTGTTGTTGGCTCAGCGGGTGCTCCCGGTGTTGGCGGAGGCTACGGCGGCACTTTTGGAGGCCGTGGTGGTTTTGGAGGCTATGGGGGCTATGGGGGCTATGGGGGCTATGGATACGGTGGTTGGGGCCGAGGCTGCGGATACCTCAGGGGCAGCTGTGGACCCTGCTAAGCTCCACAACACTTGATCCTGCCACAGAAGTAGACGAGGACCTGAAAAGGCCGTGGCACATCCCAACACAACGCTCGAAGGAAGGACATTGCTTTGGCACAGCTGGGCCCCAGAGCTTGGACGCCTTGTGCGTGCTTGTGGCCTTACTCTGCCTTTCTTGCTGCCCTGCTTGAGCATCCCTTCACGTCTTGGTGCACCCTGATGACAGTGACCCGCGCTGGGTGCCTGCTCCTGGGGCACGGCTGACGCTCGTTGTTGCTCTGCCCACTGCCAGGAGACAGGGGAAGGCCCTGGCCAGGACTCTGCTCTTGTCCCAGCTCCCTCCTCCCCTGGAACTGCAATAAAAGCTCTGTTGCATCACAATGTCGACCCATGATGCTTTTTCTTCACCCTTCCTTCCGCCTTCCCACTTCCCCCAGACCTCGTGGCACGTGGGCTGCTTGAATCTCCCACGGTAATGCCCTGGACCGTTTGGGCAGTTTGCTCCGGGTGCTACAGCTGAGGATGACAGTCCCACCTGGGTCTTGTGCAGCACATTGCACTGAGCTTCCTCTGCTCTCCCACCGGCCGTAAGCACAGCACGTTCCCAGAGCTCCCTTTGAATACGTGCAAGTGCCACAGGTGACTGGCAGAAGCTCTTCCCAATGGTCTGCAAAACCAGCACGCCAGGCCTTACCTCCTTTCATTGGCTTGTTGTTGGTCACCTCTGGAGGTCCAGGGAAGTGGAGGCACAAACACTGCATGGACGGGGCTGCTGCCCGATGCTGACCATGCGCCTGTGCCCAGCTAGAGGTGAGGGCACTGGCATGAGGGAAGACACACACAGCAACTTTTCCCAAGTTTCTCCTCAGAGCCATGAAGAGGCCGCGAGCATGCAGTCACGTGAAGCATAAAGCTCTTTGTGGAGGAGGTTGGGCTGCCTGCCTTCCTGAGGTCCCTCTCTGCCCCAGCTGTCTCCTCATGGTGTGATCCGATCCCTGCACTGCAAGGTGCTCTTGGGCAGAGACGGTTCTGGCCACAGCCATTGTGGAGGGCAGTGGGACACCTCTTGGGTCCCTGATGCTGACCTCCAAGAAAGATGTGTCATCCGCAATTGTCAACACAGGGGATGGGAAAGAAGGCAGCAAAATGGCATTTTTTTCTTTTTTCCCAGGCATTCTTTTTTCTCACTGCCTGGAGAGAAGCTCGCACATTTCATCTTGCCTTTGAGGATTTGTCTGCACGTGCACATCCTCCCATGTGGCAAGGTCAGCCTGCACTGAGTCTCAGCCATCTGCCCATTCCTGGCTGAGGAGGTGTCCCCTGTGTGTCTGCTGAGGGAACAGTGCTGGGAGTGGGGTTTGGTGACCCCGCTTACAGCGGCTGAGGCTGGGGGCTTTGGCGGGCTGTGGCAGCGTGGGCTGCTTTGTGGGCTCATGTGTGAGGAAGAGCAGGGATGGGCCAGCAAATTTGTAGCACAACAGGGGGTGGTGGGAAGCTCTGCTGTCATTCCTGGGCACAGCGTATCCACAGGTAGCAGGTGGGTGACACAGGGAATCCCGAGAAGAGCTTCTACTCCACCAGTGGTGGCAAGGTGAGGCCAACATGGGTCCAACCAGCAGTGGAAGATGGAGGAAAAATAAGAAAAGGAGGTGGTGGAGGTTTGCAGTGCTGCAGAGTACAGGAGCCCAAAGTGTGGAGAAGAGAGGGAGGGCAGAGAGGGAGAAGCTGTTGTTGAACAAGACACGTACGGCCCCGGCTGCAGGTGACCATCTGGCAGAGGGACATGCTGCCAAGGGCCGGCAGGAGGAAGCGAGGCAGCTCCCGCAGGTCACCCTGCAGAGGCCCTGGGTGGCAGCTGGCTAGGACAGCCCGGGGAGCCAAGGCTGCTGCTGGGAGCGTTGCCTACAGAGGAAGGTTGAAGAAAACAACCATGGGACAACACTGCGATGCAACAGAGATTTTATTGCAGTCCCAGGGGAGCGGGGAGTTGGGACAAGAGCAAAGCACTGGTGGGGGCTTTCCCCTGTCTCCTGGCAGTGGGCAGAGCAGCAACGAGCATCAGCCGTGCCACAGGAGCAGGCACCCAGCATGATGCTGCGTTGTCCAAGAGCAGCAAGTCTTGAAGGGATGCTCAAGCAGGGCAGCAAGAAAGGCAGAGTGGGCCCCACACATGCACGAGGCATCCAAGCTCTGGGGCCCAGCTGTGCCAAAGCAATGTCCTTCCTTCAGGTGTTGTGTTGGGATGTGCCATGGTCTTTTCAGGTCCTCGTCTTCTTCTGTGGCCGGGTCAAGTGTTGTGGAGCTTAGCAGGGTCCACAGTTGCCATTGAGGTACCTGTGGCCTCGGCCCCAGCTCCCATATCCACAACCGCCAAATCCTCCATAGCCCCCATAACCTCCATAGCCCCCACAGCTCCCATAGCCTCCATAGCCCCCGTAGCCCCAAAGGCCTCCATAGCCCCCATAGCCTCCATAGCCCCCGTAGCCCCCATAGCCTCCATAGCCTCCAAAACCACCACGGCCTCCAAAAGTGCCGCCGTAGCCTCCGCCAACACCGGGAGCTCCCGCTGAGCCAACAACACTCTGCTGCGGGAAGGAGCTGAGGATGGGCCCGGGGAAGGTGATCACCGCAGGTGGCGGCTGGATCACCACCGTGGAGTCAGGGCACTGCCGCACGCAGGGCTCGTTGCAGGTGTCAGCCAGCGGGGCCGGGGCGGCCACCCCACAGGAGGTGTTGCACAGGCTGGTGCAGGACATCTTTCAGGCAGGCAAGAAGTCCTGGCAAAGACACCAGGGATTAGGCACAGGTGCGGGGAAGGGGCTGTATCGAGGGAGGGAGGGAGGCAGGGAGAGATCCCCAAGGGGCTTCCAGGAGCTGGACTTACCCTGTTGATCAGGAGAGTCAAGCAAAGCCGAGTGGATAGAGGGCTGTGAAGCCCTCAGCTCTTTTATACACGTCCCAGGCTGCCCGGGGCAGTGGTCACGGGGTGGTGGTTGAAACCCCACGTAATCATGAGATCAACCACACAATCTTCATCGTAAAGATAATGATGCTGGGAGTGTTATATGCCGCCTCGCTAGGGACATTTGTGTACAAACGTGCCTTGCAAAGCATACGTGTGATGGGAGGGATTTGTCGTGAGACATCATTACATGAAAGAGTACGCGCTGCTGTAGCCAAACTCGCATCACAATAAGCCTCAATCTCTCCCTAATCCTCAAGCTCCCTGTGTAGATAAGTCATAAGCATCTTGCAGAAGTGCTTTGCAATCCTGGGCATAGCAGTCACGTCTGTCATTACCTTTCTCTTACAGACTGGTAAACAGAGGAACCGGGACGCTGGGCACATGGAGAAGCCCTTCCACACGCTTGAAGTGACTTCCAAATTTCCACCATCTCTGAATGCCAGCAACAGCATCTCATTGTCATGGGGTCCACAGATATCTCTGTTAATTGCCCACCTCTAAGGCTGTAGAGGTATTAAGGTCCTGGATTCACTTGACAGCCATGCAAAGAGTAGAGGGGACCGGTCCCACGCATAGCAAAACCTCAAGCGCACAGAGGCTGGTTGAGATGCAGTGGGCATGGCAGTAGGATAGAGCATGGAGACCTCTGAATGTGGGGGGCATATACGGAGGAGAAGAAGGGCATCAAAGGGACCATGTCAGTGTCAGCTCCTTCAGCCTCATGCCTGTGAGCACGGTTCTTGCCAAGCCCTCTCTGGAGGAGCTCAATTACTCAGCGGGACATTGAGGGCTGTGCCAGGAGAGGCTGGCCGAGCGCCCACCCAGAGCCAGGCTGCACGTGGCCGTGCTCCCCACAGGCACAGGCAGAGGCACGCTGGGCACTGCCGGCCATGGGCGCCTGGCTCTGCTGTGCTGAGTGTGGCGTGGTTGGGAACAGCAATCTTCTGCAAGATGCCCAGAATTCTTCTGTGCAAGCAAAGTGAAGGATTAGGGACAGATTGGGGTTTATTGGTGCCGCGAGTTCAGCTACAGTAACGCCTTGTCTTTGATGTAATGATGTGTCATGTCCTGTCCCTCCCATTACCTCTTTTTTCTCCGGGGCACATTTGTGTTCCGGTGTCCCCAATGAGGAGGCACTTAATTATCTCATATCGCTATTTATGTCATGAATTTTGTCCGCTTGATCTCATGATTACATGGGGTTATTACCACCACGCCTTGGGCGATTCCTCAGTCAGTCGGCGACATGTATATAAGAGCTGAGGGCTTCACAGCTGGCTATCCATCTTCTCCCACTTGCCTCTCTGATCACTGTGGTAAGTGCAAGTCTTACCTCCCTCTGTCCTTCCTCAGCAGTGGCTTTCCTGAGGCATCGTTTGCTTGGGGCTCCACCACGCTTTCATCGGGCATAGTAAGGATGGGATCGTGCTGTTTCAGAGCTATGGAAAGGATGGGTATTTAACCTTGTGGGTACAATGCTCTGAGTACACCAAGAGACTCAAATCCTTTGGGAGATGTTTATTTTCCATTTGCTTTGGTTGAGGGAGATTTTCTGTTCCCTTTGGTCAAGCCAGGCCCAGGGCGCACCATGGCAAACACTGGTTTATACCAGCATTTGAACTGTGGAGCCTCTTCTTGCTGTGACTGCCGGAGAGGATCCAGAGCCTGTCCTGGGACACAGGTTCCAAGTGTGAGAGAGACAGGAGGGTTTCGGGATTGGGCCTGACACTGACCCGGAGCTCTGTCCTTTCTTGCAGCATCACCTGCTGAACACAAGGATGTCCTGCACCAGCCTGTGCAACACCTCCTGTGGGGTGGCCGCCCCGGCCCCGCTGGCTGACACCTGCAACGAGCCCTGCGTGCGGCAGTGCCCTGACTCCACGGTGGTGATCCAGCCGCCACCCTCGGTGATCACCTTCCCCGGGCCCATCCTCAGCTCCTTCCCGCAGCAGAGTGTTGTTGGCTCAGCGGGAGCTCCCGGTGTTGGCGGAGGCTACGGCGGCACTTTTGGAGGCCGTGGTGGTTTTGGAGGCTATGGAGGCTATGGGGGCTACGGGGGCTATGGAGGCTATGGGGGCTATGGAGGCCTTTGGGGCTACGGGGGCTATGGAGGCTATGGGAGCTGTGGGGGCTATGGAGGTTATGGGGGCTATGGAGGATTTGGCGGTTGTGGATATGGGAGCTGGGGCCGAGGCCACAGGTACCTCAATGGCAACTGTGGACCCTGCTAAGCTCCACAACACTTGACCCGGCCACAGAAGAAGACGAGGACCTGAAAAGACCATGGCACATCCCAACACAACACCTGAAGGAAGGACATTGCTTTGGCACAGCTGGGCCCCAGAGCTTGGATGCCTCGTGCATGTGTGGGGCCCACTCTGCCTTTCTTGCTGCCCTGCTTGAGCATCCCTTCAAGACTTGCTGCTCTTGGACAATGCAGCATCATGCTGGGTGCCTGCTCCTGTGGCACGGCTGATGCTCGTTGTTGCTCTGCCCAGTGCCAGGAGACAGGGGAAAGCCCCCACCAGTGCTTTGCTCTTGTCCCAACTCCCTGCTCCCCTGGGACTGCAATAAAATCTCTGTTGCATCGCAGTGTTGTCCCATGGTTGTTTTCTTCAACCTTCCTCTGTAGGCAACGCTCCCAGCAGCAGCCTTGGCTCCCCGGGCTGTCCTAGCCAGCTGCCACCCAGGGCCTCTGCAGGGTGACCTGCGGGAGCTGCCTCGCTTCCTCCTGCCGGCCCTTGGCAGCATGTCCCTCTGCCAGATGGTCACCTGCAGCCAGGGCCGTACGTGTCTTGTTCAACAACAGCTTCTCCCTCTCTGCCCTCCCTCTCTTCTCCACACTTTGGGCTCCTGTACTCTGCAGCACTGCAAACCTCCACCACCTCCTTTTCTTATTTTTCCTCCATCTTCCACTGCTGGTTGGACCCATGTTGGCCTCACCTTGCCACCACTGGTGGAGTAGAAGCTCTTCTCGGGATTCCCTGTGTCACCCACCTGCTACCTGTGGATACGCTGTGCCCAGGAATGACAGCAGAGCTTCCCACCACCCCCTGTTGTGCTACAAATTTGCTGGCCCATCCCTGCTCTTCCTCACACATGAGCCCACAAAGCAGCCCACGCTGCCACAGCCCGCCAAAGCCCCCAGCCTCAGCCGCTGTAAGCGGGGTCACCAAACCCCACTCCCAGCACTGTTCCCTCAGCAGACACACAGGGGACACCTCCTCAGCCAGGAATGGGCAGATGGCTGAGACTCAGTGCAGGCTGACCTTGCCACATGGGAGGACGTGCACGTGCAGACAAATCCTCAAAGGCAAGATGAGATGTGCGAGCTTCTCTCCAGGCAGTGAGAAAAAAGAATGCCTGGGAAAAAAGAAAAAAATGCCATTTTGCTGCCTTCTTTCCCATCCCCTGTGTTGACAATTGCGGATGACACATCTTTCTTGGAGGTCAGCATCAGGGACCCAAGAGGTGTCCCACTGCCCTCCACAATGGCTGTGGCCAGAACCGTCTCTGCCCAAGAGCACCTTGCAGTGCAGGGATCGGATCACACCATGAGGAGACAGCTGGGGCAGAGAGGGACCTCAGGAAGGCAGGCAGCCCAACCTCCTCCACAAAGAGCTTTATGCTTCACGTGACTGCATGCTCGCGGCCTCTTCATGGCTCTGAGGAGAAACTTGGGAAAAGTTGCTGTGTGTGTCTTCCCTCATGCCAGTGCCCTCACCTCTAGCTGGGCACAGGCGCATGGTCAGCATCGGGCAGCAGCCCCGTCCATGCAGTGTTTGTGCCTCCACTTCCCTGGACCTCCAGAGGTGACCAACAACAAGCCAATGAAAGGAGGTAAGGCCTGGCGTGCTGGTTTTGCAGACCATTGGGAAGAGCTTCTGCCAGTCACCTGTGGCACTTGCACGTATTCAAAGGGAGCTCTGGGAACGTGCTGTGCTTACGGCCGGTGGGAGAGCAGAGGAAGCTCAGTGCAATGTGCTGCACAAGACCCAGGTGGGACTGTCATCCTCAGCTGTAGCACCCGGAGCAAACTGCCCAAACGGTCCAGGGCATTACCGTGGGAGATTCAAGCAGCCCACGTGCCACGAGGTCTGGGGGAAGTGGGAAGGCGGAAGGAAGGGTGAAGAAAAAGCATCATGGGTCGACATTGTGATGCAACAGAGCTTTTATTGCAGTTCCAGGGGAGGAGGGAGCTGGGACAAGAGCAGAGTCCTGGCCAGGGCCTTCCCCTGTCTCCTGGCAGTGGGCAGAGCAACAACGAGCGTCAGCCGTGCCCCAGGAGCAGGCACCCAGCGCGGGTCACTGTCATCAGGGTGCACCAAGACGTGAAGGGATGCTCAAGCAGGGCAGCAAGAAAGGCAGAGTAAGGCCACAAGCACGCACAAGGCGTCCAAGCTCTGGGGCCCAGCTGTGCCAAAGCAATGTCCTTCCTTCGAGCGTTGTGTTGGGATGTGCCACGGCCTTTTCAGGTCCTCGTCTACTTCTGTGGCAGGATCAAGTGTTGTGGAGCTTAGCAGGGTCCACAGCTGCCCCTGAGGTATCCGCAGCCTCGGCCCCAACCACCGTATCCATAGCCCCCGTAGCCCCCATAGCCCCCATAGCCTCCAAAACCACCACGGCCTCCAAAAGTGCCGCCGTAGCCTCCGCCAACACCGGGAGCACCCGCTGAGCCAACAACACTCTGCTGCGGGAAGGAGCTGAGGATGGGCCCGGGGAAGGTGATCACCGCAGGTGGCGGCTGGATCACCACCGTGGAGTCAGGGCACTGCCGCACGCAGGGCTCGTTGCAGGTGTCAGCCAGCGGGGCCGGGGCGGCCACCCCACAGGAGGTGTTGCACAGGCTGGTGCAGGACATCTTTCAGGCAGGCAAGGAGTCCTGGCAAAGACACCAGGGATTAGGCACAGGTGCGGGGAAGGGGCTGTATCGAGGGAGGGAGGGAGGCAGGGAGAGATCCCCAAGGGGCTTCCAGGAGCTGGACTTACCCTGTTGATCAGGAGAGTCAAGCAAAGCCGAGTGGATAGAGGGCTGTGAAGCCCTCAGCTCTTTTATACACATCCCAGGCTGCCCGGGGCATTGGCCACGGGGGTTGGTGGTTGAAACCCCACGTAATCATGAGACGTAGCACACAGCTTCATGACACAGAAAGTGATGCGAGAGAATTATATGCCGCCTCACTGGGGGCACTGGCATGCAAGCGTGCCCTGGAGAGGACAGGGGTGATGGGAGGGACAAACGATGACACGCCATTACATGAAAGACACGGCACGGCTGTTGTAGCTGAACCGGCGGCACCAATAAACCCCGATCTATCCCTAATCCCCCGCATTGCTTACGTGCCAGAGTCCTGAGCATTTCGCAGATGTGCTTTGCAATCCTGTGCACACCATCATGCCTGTCATTACCTCCCTTTTACAAGGCGGTAAGCAGAGGCAGGGGGACGCTGGGCAAAGGGAGAAGCCATTCCAGACACTCGGAGTGACTCGCAAATGCCCACCATCTCCCAGTGCCCGTGAGCGCTGGGCGCCTTCTGGGGCAACAGGTCAGGAGCTCCCTGAAGCCTCGGCCACCTCCATGCCCCGGCTCCAGAGGGTCTATGTGGTGCTCACCGATGAACGGCCATGCAGAGGGTGGGGGGCACTCTTTGCTGAGCGGCTCAAAGACCCATTCGTGTGGGGCCTCAAAACAAACGTGGGTGGGGGGCAATGTGATCAGGCGGCAAGGTCCTGTGTGACAGGGGACATGCACAGGGGAGGTGCAGGGCAGGAGGGGACCAGGACACTCTCAGCTTCCTTGGCCATGTCTTTGTAAGCGTGGTCCTCCTCAAGGCCTCTCTGGAGGGACTCGATTGCTCAGCTGGGTGTTGGGGGCTGGGCCAGGAGATTTGGGCCGAGCAGCCACTGAGAGCCAGGCTGCACGTGGCAAAGTTCCCCACAGGCCCAGGCACACTGGGGACTCGTGGCCATGGGTGCCTGGCTGGGCTGCTGCTGAGCGCGTTGTCTGCAGGAGCAGCAGCCTGGTGTGCTAGCGTTGGACACAGCAATATTCTGCAAGGTTCAGCACATTGCCACGTAAGCAATGCGGGGGATTAGGGATAGATCGGGGTTTATTGGTGCCGCCGGTTCAGCTACAACAGCCGTGCCGTGTCTTTCATGTAATGGCGTGTCATCGTTTGTCCCTCCCATCACCCCTGTCCTCTCCAGGGCACGCTTGCATGCCAGTGCCCCCAGTGAGGCGGCATATAATTCTCTCGCATCACTTTCTGTGTCATGAAGCTGTGTGCTACGTCTCATGATTACGTGGGGTTTCAACCACCAACCCCCGTGGCCAATGCCCCGGGCAGCCTGGGATGTGTATAAAAGAGCTGAGGGCTTCACAGCCCTCTATCCACTCGGCTTTGCTTGACTCTCCTGATCAACAGGGTAAGTCCAGCTCCTGGAAGCCCCTTGGGGATCTCTCCCTGCCTCCCTCCCTCCCTCGATACAGCCCCTTCCCCGCACCTGTGCCTAATCCCTGGTGTCTTTGCCAGGACTCCTTGCCTGCCTGAAAGATGTCCTGCACCAGCCTGTGCAACACCTCCTGTGGGGTGGCCGCCCCGGCCCCGCTGGCTGACACCTGCAACGAGCCCTGCGTGCGGCAGTGCCCTGACTCCACGGTGGTGATCCAGCCGCCACCTGCGGTGATCACCTTCCCCGGGCCCATCCTCAGCTCCTTCCCGCAGCAGAGTGTTGTTGGCTCAGCGGGTGCTCCCGGTGTTGGCGGAGGCTACGGCGGCACTTTTGGAGGCCGTGGTGGTTTTGGAGGCTATGGGGGCTATGGGGGCTACGGGGGCTATGGATACGGTGGTTGGGGCCGAGGCTGCGGATACCTCAGGGGCAGCTGTGGACCCTGCTAAGCTCCACAACACTTGATCCTGCCACAGAAGTAGACGAGGACCTGAAAAGGCCGTGGCACATCCCAACACAACGCTCGAAGGAAGGACATTGCTTTGGCACAGCTGGGCCCCAGAGCTTGGACGCCTTGTGCGTGCTTGTGGCCTTACTCTGCCTTTCTTGCTGCCCTGCTTGAGCATCCCTTCACGTCTTGGTGCACCCTGATGACAGTGACCCGCGCTGGGTGCCTGCTCCTGGGGCACGGCTGACGCTCGTTGTTGCTCTGCCCACTGCCAGGAGACAGGGGAAGGCCCTGGCCAGGACTCTGCTCTTGTCCCAGCTCCCTCCTCCCCTGGAACTGCAATAAAAGCTCTGTTGCATCACAATGTCGACCCATGATGCTTTTTCTTCACCCTTCCTTCCGCCTTCCCACTTCCCCCAGACCTCGTGGCACGTGGGCTGCTTGAATCTCCCACGGTAATGCCCTGGACCGTTTGGGCAGTTTGCTCCGGGTGCTACAGCTGAGGATGACAGTCCCACCTGGGTCTTGTGCAGCACATTGCACTGAGCTTCCTCTGCTCTCCCACCGGCCGTAAGCACAGCACGTTCCCAGAGCTCCCTTTGAATACGTGCAAGTGCCACAGGTGACTGGCAGAAGCTCTTCCCAATGCTCTGCAAAACCAGCACGCCAGGCCTTACCTCCTTTCATTGGCTTGTTGTTGGTCACCTCTGGAGGTCCAGGGAAGTGGAGGCACAAACACTGCATGGACGGGGCTGCTGCCCGATGCTGACCATGCGCCTGTGCCCAGCTAGAGGTGAGGGCACTGGCATGAGGGAAGACACACACAGCAACTTTTCCCAAGTTTCTCCTCAGAGCCATGAAGAGGCCGCGAGCATGCAGTCACGTGAAGCATAAAGCTCTTTGTGGAGGAGGTTGGGCTGCCTGCCTTCCTGAGGTCCCTCTCTGCCCCAGCTGTCTCCTCATGGTGTGATCCCTGCACTGCAAGGTGCTCTTGGGCAGAGACGGTTCTGGCCACAGCCATTGTGGAGGGCAGTGGGACACCTCTTGGGTCCCTGATGCTGACCTCCAAGAAAGATGTGTCATCCGCAATTGTCAACACAGGGGATGGGAAAGAAGGCAGCAAAATGGCATTTTTTTCTTTTTTCCCAGGCATTCTTTTTTCTCACTGCCTGGAGAGAAGCTCGCACATCTCATCTTGCCTTTGAGGATTTGTCTGCACGTGCACATCCTCCCATGTGGCAAGGTCAGCCTGCACTGAGTCTCAGCCATCTGCCCATTCCTGGCTGAGGAGGTGTCCCCTGTGTGTCTGCTGAGGGAACAGTGCTGGGAGTGGGGTTTGGTGACCCCGCTTATAGCGGCTGAGGCTGGGGGCTTTGGCGGGCTGTGGCAGCGTGGGCTGCTTTGTGGGCTCATGTGTGAGGAAGAGCAGGGATGGGCCAGCAAATTTGTAGCACAACAGGGGGTGGTGGGAAGCTCTGCTGTCATTCCTGGGCACAGCGTATCCACAGGTAGCAGGTGGGTGACACAGGGAATCCCGAGAAGAGCTTCTACTCCACCAGTGGTGGCAAGGTGAGGCCAACATGGGTCCAACCAGCAGTGGAAGATGGAGGAAAAATAAGAAAAGGAGGTGGTGGAGGTTTGCAGTGCTGCAGAGTACAGGAGCCCAAAGTGTGGAGAAGAGAGGGAGGGCAGAGAGGGAGAAGCTGTTGTTGAACAAGACACGTACAGCCCTGGCTGCAGGCGACCATCTGGCAGAGGGACATGCTGCCAAGGGCCGGCAGGAGGAAGCGAGGCAGCTCCCGCAGGTCACCCTGCAGAGTCACTGACAGGAAAGCCCGGGGAGCCAAGGATGCCGCTAAATGCATTGCTTCTGGAATACGGAAGTAGAAAAACAACCACGGGTCAAGATTGTGATGCATCAGAGCTTTTATTGCAGTTCCAGGGGAGGAGGGAGTTGGGACAAGAGCAAAGCACTGGTGGGGGCTTTCCCCTGTCTCCTGGCAGTGGGCAGAGAAACAACGAGCATCAGCCGTGCCCCAGGAGCAGGCACCCAGCGCGGGTCACTGTCATCAGGGTGCAACAAGACGTGAAGGGATGCTCAAGCAGGGCAGCAAGAAAGGCAGAGTAAGGCCACAAGCACACACAAGGCGTCCAAGCTCTGGGGCCCAGCTGTGCCAAAGCAATGTCCTTCCTTCAGGTGTTGTGTTGGGATGTGCCATGGTCTTTTCAGGTCCTCGTCTTCTTCTGTGGCCGGGTCAAGTGTTGTGGAGCTTAGCAGGGTCCACAGTTGCCATTGAGGTACCTGTGGCCTCGGCGCCAGCCACCATATCCACAACTGCCAAATCCTCCATAGCCCCCATAGCCCCAAAGGCCTCCATAACCCCCATAACCCCCATGGCCCCAAAGGCCTCCATAGCCCCCGTAGCCCCCATAGCCCCCATAGCCTCCAAAACCACCACGGCCTCCAAAAGTGCCGCCGTAGCCTCCGCCAACACCGGGAGCTCCCGCTGAGCCAACAACACTCTGCTGCGGGAAGGAGCTGAGGATGGGCCCGGGGAAGGTGATCACCGCAGGTGGCGGCTGGATCACCACCGTGGAGTCAGGGCACTGCCGCACGCAGGGCTCGTTGCAGGTGTCAGCCAGCGGGGCCGGGGCGGCCACCCCACAGGAGGTGTTGCACAGGCTGGTGCAGGACATCTTTCAGGCAGGCAAGGAGTCCTGGCAAAGACACCAGGGATTAGGCACAGGTGCGGGGAAGGGGCTGTATCGAGGGAGGGAGGGAGGCAGGGAGAGATCCCCAAGGGGCTTCCAGGAGCTGGACTTACCCTGTTGATCAGGAGAGTCAAGCAAAGCCGAGTGGATAGAGGGCTGTGAAGCCCTCAGCTCTTTTATACACGTCCCAGGCTGCCCGGGGCATTGGCCACGGGGGTTGGTGGCAGAAGCGCCATCTAATCATCAATTCTAGCAGATAAGCTTTAGGAAAAATCTGTAGTGCGGGACAATGATAATCTTCCTGAGTGGGTATACGAGGGAGCAAATAATCCTTTGAAATTAAACAGGTAATTGGAGTCATAGACCATGACACGTCATTACATGAAAGACAATTCATAGCTATAGGTGAATGAGTGTCATGAATAAACCCCGATCTGTTTGTAATCCTCCCACTCTGCTTATTGGCAAGATCTTGGGCATCTCAAGGAATTTTTTGCAACCCAGTGCCCAGCCATTACACCTCTTATTACCTCTCGTTTACTGGCTGGTAAACAGAGGTGCCAGGAGGTTGGGCAAAGGAATAAACTATCCACCCAGGTCAGGGCAGCTCGTAAATGCCAACCATTGCCCCATGACAGCAAGAACTTGGGAAATGGCAGTTCCAGTGCAATGGCAGCCCTTATCCTTGGACATTTTCCTGATGCTATATAAGTTGGGTTTTAACTCCTGACTTCACATCATGGACATGGAAAGAATGGCGGAGATGAGTCCTGTGTGGGATGAAGCTCCATCTATGAACAGCACTGACAGAGAATGTGTGTTAGAGGGCAGCGGGATCAGGCGCTAGGGACCTGTCTGAGGGTGGAAGTGCATGGATGAGCTGGAGGGCAGGAACAGGACCAACACACTCTCAGCTCCTTCAGCTATGTGTCTGTGCGTGTGCTCTTCCTGTCTCTAGAGGAGCTCAATTACTCAGCGGGACATTGAGGGCTGTGCCAGGAGAGGCTGGCCGAGCGCCCACCCAGAGCCAGGCTGCACGTGGCCGTGCTCCCCACAGGCACAGGCAGAGGCACGCTGGGCACTGCCGGCCATGGGCGCCTGGCTCTGCTGTGCTGAGCGTGGCGTGGTTGGGAACAGCAATCTTCTGCAAGATGCCCAGAATTCTTCTGTGCAAGCAAAGTGAAGGATTAGGGACAGATTGGGGTTTATTGGTGCCGCGAGTTCAGCTACAGTAACGCCTTGTCTTTGATGTAATGATGTGTCATGTCCTGTCCCTCCCATTACCTCTTTTTTCTCCGGGGCACATTTGTGTTCCAGTGTCCCCAATGAGGAGGCACTTAATTATCTCATATCGCTATTTATGTCATGAATTTTGTCCGCTTGATCTCATGATTACATGGGGTTATTACCACCACGCCTTGGGCGATTCCTCAGTCAGTCGGCGACATGTATATAAGAGCTGAGGGCTTCACAGCTGGCTATCCATCTTCTCCCACTTGCCTCTCTGATCACTGTGGTAAGTGCAAGTCTTACCTCCCTCTGTCCTTCCTCAGCAGTGGCTTTCCTGAGGCATCGTTTGCTTGGGGCTCCACCACGCTTTCATCGGGCATAGTAAGGATGGGATCGTGCTGTTTCAGAGCTATGGAAAGGATGGGAATTTAACCTTGTGGGTACAATGCTCTGAGTACACCAAGAGACTCAAATCCTTTGGGAGAAGTTTATTTTCCATTTGCTTTGGTTGAGGGAGATTTTCTGTTCCCTTTGGTCAAGCCAGGCCCAGGGCGCACCATGGCAAACACTGGTTTATACCAGCATTTGAACTGTGGAGCCTCTTCTTGCTGTGACTGCCGGAGAGGATCCAGAGCCTGTCCTGGGACACACGTTCCAAGTGTGAGAGAGACAGGAGGGTTTCGGGATTGGGCCTGACACTGACCCGGAGCTCTGTCCTTTCTTGCAGCATCACCTGCTGAACACAAGGATGTCCTGCACCAGCCTGTGCAACACCTCCTGTGGGGTGGCCGCCCCGGCCCCGCTGGCTGACACCTGCAACGAGCCCTGCGTGCGGCAGTGCCCTGACTCCACGGTGGTGATCCAGCCGCCACCCTCGGTGATCACCTTCCCCGGGCCCATCCTCAGCTCCTTCCCGCAGCAGAGTGTTGTTGGCTCAGCGGGAGCTCCCGGTGTTGGCGGAGGCTACGGCGGCACTTTTGGAGGCCGTGGTGGTTTTGGAGGCTATGGGGGCTATGGGGGCTACGGGGGCTATGGAGGCCTTTGGGGCCATGGGGGTTATGGGGGTTATGGAGGCCTTTGGGGCTATGGGGGCTATGGAGGATTTGGCAGTTGTGGATATGGTGGCTGGCGCCGAGGCCACAGGTACCTCAATGGCAACTGTGGACCCTGCTAAGCTCCACAACACTTGACCCGGCCACAGAAGAAGACGAGGACCTGAAAAGACCATGGCACATCCCAACACAACACCTGAAGGAAGGACATTGCTTTGGCACAGCTGGGCCCCAGAGCTTGGATGCCTCGTGCATGTGTGGGGCCCACTCTGCCTTTCTTGCTGCCCTGCTTGAGCATCCCTTCAAGACTTGCTGCTCTTGGACAATGCAGCATCATGCTGGGTGCCTGCTCCTGTGGCACGGCTGATGCTCGTTGCTGCTCTGCCCAGTGCCAGGAGACAGGGGAAAGCCCCCACCAGTGCTTTGATCTTGTCCCAACTCCCCGCTCCCCTGGGACTGCAATAAAATCTCTGTTGCATCGCAGTGTTGTCCCATGGTTGTTTTCTTCAACCTTCCTCTGTAGGCAACGCTCCCAGCAGCAGCCTTGGCTCCCCGGGCTGTCCTAGCCAGCTGCCACCCAGGGCCTCTGCAGGGTGACCTGCGGGAGCTGCCTCGCTTCCTCCTGCCGGCCCTTGGCAGCATGTCCCTCTGCCAGATGGTCACCTGCAGCCGGGGCCGTACGTGTCTTGTTCAACAACAGCTTCTCCCTCTCTGCCCTCCCTCTCTTCTCCACACTTTGGGCTCCTGTACTCTGCAGCACTGCAAACCTCCACCACCTCCTTTTCTTATTTTTCCTCCATCTTCCACTGCTGGTTGGACCCATGTTGGCCTCACCTTGCCACCACTGGTGGAGTAGAAGCTCTTCTCGGGATTCCCTGTGTCACCCACCTGCTACCTGTGGATACGCTGTGCCCAGGAATGACAGCAGAGCTTCCCACCACCCCCTGTTGTGCTACAAATTTGCTGGCCCATCCCTGCTCTTCCTCACACATGAGCCCACAAAGCAGCCCACGCTGCCACAGCCCGCCAAAGCCCCCAGCCTCAGCCGCTGTAAGCGGGGTCACCAAACCCCACTCCCAGCACTGTTCCCTCAGCAGACACACAGGGGACACCTCCTCAGCCAGGAATGGGCAGATGGCTGAGACTCAGTGCAGGCTGACCTAGCCACATGGGAGGATGTGCACGTGCAGACAAATCCTCAAAGGCAAGATGAGATGTGCGAGCTTCTCTCCAGGCAGTGAGAAAAAAGAATGCCTGGGAAAAAAGAAAAAAATGCCATTTTGCTGCCTTCTTTCCCATCCCCTGTGTTGACAATTGTGGATGACACATCTTTCTTGGAGGTCAGCATCAGGGACCCAAGAGGTGTCCCACTGCCCTCCACAATGGCTGTGGCCAGAACCGTCTCTGCCCAAGAGCACCTTGCAGTGCAGGGATCACACCATGAGGAGACAGCTGGGGCAGAGAGGGACCTCAGGAAGGCAGGCAGCCCAACCTCCTCCACAAAGAGCTTTATGCTTCACGTGACTGCATGCTCGCGGCCTCTTCATGGCTCTGAGGAGAAACTTGGGAAAAGTTGCTGTGTGTGTCTTCCCTCATGCCAGTGCCCTCACCTCTAGCTGGGCACAGGCGCATGGTCAGCATCGGGCAGCAGCCCCGTCCATGCAGTGTTTGTGCCTCCACTTCCCTGGACCTCCAGAGGTGACCAACAACAAGCCAATGAAAGGAGGTAAGGCCTGGCGTGCTGGTTTTGCAGAGCATTGGGAAGAGCTTCTGCCAGTCACCTGTGGCACTTGCACGTATTCAAAGGGAGCTCTGGGAACGTGCTGTGCTTACGGCCGGTGGGAGAGCAGAGGAAGCTCAGTGCAATGTGCTGCACAAGACCCAGGTGGGACTGTCATCCTCAGCTGTAGCACCCGGAGCAAACTGCCCAAACGGTCCAGGGCATTACCGTGGGAGATTCAAGCAGCCCACATGCCACGAGGTCTGGGGGAAGTGGGAAGGCGGAAGGAAGGGTGAAGAAAAAGCATCATGGGTCGACATTGTGATGCAACAGAGCTTTTATTGCAGTTCCAGGGGAGGAGGGAGCTGGGACAAGAGCAGAGTCCTGGCCAGGGCCTTCCCCTGTCTCCTGGCAGTGGGCAGAGCAACAACGAGCGTCAGCCGTGCCCCAGGAGCAGGCACCCAGCGCGGGTCACTGTCATCAGGGTGCACCAAGACGTGAAGGGATGCTCAAGCAGGGCAGCAAGAAAGGCAGAGTAAGGCCACAAGCACGCACAAGGCGTCCAAGCTCTGGGGCCCAGCTGTGCCAAAGCAATGTCCTTCCTTCGAGCGTTGTGTTGGGATGTGCCACGGCCTTTTCAGGTCCTCGTCTACTTCTGTGGCAGGATCAAGTGTTGTGGAGCTTAGCAGGGTCCACAGCTGCCCCTGAGGTATCCGCAGCCTCGGCCCCAACCACCGTATCCATAGCCCCCATAGCCCCCATAGCCCCCATAGCCTCCAAAACCACCACGGCCTCCAAAAGTGCCGCCGTAGCCCCCGCCAACACCGGGAGCACCCGCTGAGCCAACAACACTGTGCTGCGGGAAGGAGCTGAGGATGGGCCCGGGGAAGGTGATCACCGAGGGTGGCGGCTGGATCACCACCGTGGAGTCAGGGCACTGCCGCACGCAGGGCTCGTTGCAGGTGTCAGCCAGCGGGGCCGGGGCGGCCACCCCACAGGAGGTGTTGCACAGGCTGGTGCAGGACATCTTTCAGGCAGGCAAGGAGTCCTGGCAAAGACACCAGGGATTAGGCACAGGTGCGGGGAAGGGGCTGTATCGAGGGAGGGAGGGAGGCAGGGAGAGATCCCCAAGGGGCTTCCAGGAGCTGGACTTACCCTGTTGATCAGGAGAGTCAAGCAAAGCCGAGTGGATAGAGGGCTGTGAAGCCCTCAGCTCTTTTATACACGTCCCAGGCTGCCCGGGGCAGTGGTCACGGGGGTTGGTGGTTGAAACCCCACGTAATCATGAGACGTAGCACACAGCTTCATGACACAGAAAGTGATGCGAGAGAATTATATGCCGCCTCACTGGGGGCACTGGCATGCAAGCGTGCCCTGGAGAGGACAGGGGTGATGGGAGGGACAAACGATGACACGCCATTACATGAAAGACACGGCACGGCTGTTGTAGCTGAACCGGCGGCACCAATAAACCCCGATCTATCCCTAATCCCCCGCATTGCTTACGTGGCAATGTGCTGAACCTTGCAGAATATTGCTGTGTCCAACGCTAGCACACCAGGCTGCTGCTCCTGCAGACAACGCGCTCAGCAGCAACCCAGCCAGGCACCCATGGCCACGAGTCCCCAGTGTGCCTGGGCCTGTGGGGAACTTTGCCACGTGCAGCCTGGCTCTCAGTGGCTGCTCGGCCCAAATCTCCTGGCCCAGCCCCCAACACCCAGCTGAGCAATCGAGTCCCTCCAGAGAGGCCTTGAGGAGGACCACGCTTACAAAGACATGGCCAAGGAAGCTGAGAGTGTCCTGGTCCCCTCCTGCCCTGCACCTCCCCTGTGCATGTCCCCTGTCACACAGGACCTTGCCGCCTGATCACATTGCCCCCCCACCCACGTTTGTTTTGAGGCCCCACACGAATGGGTCTTTGAGCCGCTCAGCAAAGAGTGCCCCCCACCCTCTGCATGGCCGTTCATCGGTGAGCACCACATAGACCCTCTGGAGCCGGGGCATGGAGGTGGCCGAGGCTTCAGGGAGCTCCTGACCTGTTGCCCCAGAAGGCGCCCAGCGCTCACGGGCACTGGGAGATGGTGGGCATTTGCGAGTCACTCCGAGTGTCTGGAATGGCTTCTCCCTTTGCCCAGCGTCCCCCTGCCTCTGCTTACCGCCTTGTAAAAGGGAGGTAATGACAGGCATGATGGTGTGCACAGGATTGCAAAGCACATCTGCGAAATGCTCAGGACTCTGGCACGTAAGCAATGCGGGGGATTAGGGATAGATCGGGGTTTATTGGTGCCGCCGGTTCAGCTACAACAGCCGTGCCGTGTCTTTCATGTAATGGCGTGTCATCGTTTGTCCCTCCCATCACCCCTGTCCTCTCCAGGGCACGCTTGCATGCCAGTGCCCCCAGTGAGGCGGCATATAATTCTCTCGCATCACTTTCTGTGTCATGAAGCTGTGTGCTACGTCTCATGATTACGTGGGGTTTCAACCACCAACCCCCGTGGCCAATGCCCCGGGCAGCCTGGGATGTGTATAAAAGAGCTGAGGGCTTCACAGCCCTCTATCCACTCGGCTTTGCTTGACTCTCCTGATCAACAGGGTAAGTCCAGCTCCTGGAAGCCCCTTGGGGATCTCTCCCTGCCTCCCTCCCTCCCTCGATACAGCCCCTTCCCCGCACCTGTGCCTAATCCCTGGTGTCTTTGCCAGGACTCCTTGCCTGCCTGAAAGATGTCCTGCACCAGCCTGTGCAACACCTCCTGTGGGGTGGCCGCCCCGGCCCCGCTGGCTGACACCTGCAACGAGCCCTGCGTGCGGCAGTGCCCTGACTCCACGGTGGTGATCCAGCCGCCACCTGCGGTGATCACCTTCCCCGGGCCCATCCTCAGCTCCTTCCCGCAGCAGAGTGTTGTTGGCTCAGCGGGTGCTCCCGGTGTTGGCGGAGGCTACGGCGGCACTTTTGGAGGCCGTGGTGGTTTTGGAGGCTATGGGGGCTATGGGGGCTACGGGGGCTATGGATACGGTGGTTGGGGCCGAGGCTGCGGATACCTCAGGGGCAGCTGTGGACCCTGCTAAGCTCCACAACACTTGATCCTGCCACAGAAGTAGACGAGGACCTGAAAAGGCCGTGGCACATCCCAACACAACGCTCGAAGGAAGGACATTGCTTTGGCACAGCTGGGCCCCAGAGCTTGGACGCCTTGTGCGTGCTTGTGGCCTTACTCTGCCTTTCTTGCTGCCCTGCTTGAGCATCCCTTCACGTCTTGGTGCACCCTGATGACAGTGACCCGCGCTGGGTGCCTGCTCCTGGGGCACGGCTGACGCTCGTTGTTGCTCTGCCCACTGCCAGGAGACAGGGGAAGGCCCTGGCCAGGACTCTGCTCTTGTCCCAGCTCCCTCCTCCCCTGGAACTGCAATAAAAGCTCTGTTGCATCACAATGTCGACCCATGATGCTTTTTCTTCACCCTTCCTTCCGCCTTCCCACTTCCCCCAGACCTCGTGGCACGTGGGCTGCTTGAATCTCCCACGGTAATGCCCTGGACCGTTTGGGCAGTTTGCTCCGGGTGCTACAGCTGAGGATGACAGTCCCACCTGGGTCTTGTGCAGCACATTGCACTGAGCTTCCTCTGCTCTCCCACCGGCCGTAAGCACAGCACGTTCCCAGAGCTCCCTTTGAATACGTGCAAGTGCCACAGGTGACTGGCAGAAGCTCTTCCCAATGCTCTGCAAAACCAGCACGCCAGGCCTTACCTCCTTTCATTGGCTTGTTGTTGGTCACCTCTGGAGGTCCAGGGAAGTGGAGGCACAAACACTGCATGGACGGGGCTGCTGCCCGATGCTGACCATGCGCCTGTGCCCAGCTAGAGGTGAGGGCACTGGCATGAGGGAAGACACACACAGCAACTTTTCCCAAGTTTCTCCTCAGAGCCATGAAGAGGCCGCGAGCATGCAGTCACGTGAAGCATAAAGCTCTTTGTGGAGGAGGTTGGGCTGCCTGCCTTCCTGAGGTCCCTCTCTGCCCCAGCTGTCTCCTCATGGTGTGATCCCTGCACTGCAAGGTGCTCTTGGGCAGAGACGGTTCTGGCCACAGCCATTGTGGAGGGCAGTGGGACACCTCTTGGGTCCCTGATGCTGACCTCCAAGAAAGATGTGTCATCCGCAATTGTCAACACAGGGGATGGGAAAGAAGGCAGCAAAATGGCATTTTTTTCTTTTTTCCCAGGCATTCTTTTTTCTCACTGCCTGGAGAGAAGCTCGCACATCTCATCTTGCCTTTGAGGATTTGTCTGCACGTGCACGTCCTCCCATGTGGCAAGGTCAGCCTGCACTGAGTCTCAGCCATCTGCCCATTCCTGGCTGAGGAGGTGTCCCCTGTGTGTCTGCTGAGGGAACAGTGCTGGGAGTGGGGTTTGGTGACCCCGCTTACAGCGGCTGAGGCTGGGGGCTTTGGCGGGCTGTGGCAGCGTGGGCTGCTTTGTGGGCTCATGTGTGAGGAAGAGCAGGGATGGGCCAGCAAATTTGTAGCACAACAGGGGGTGGTGGGAAGCTCTGCTGTCATTCCTGGGCACAGCGTATCCACAGGTAGCAGGTGGGTGACACAGGGAATCCCGAGAAGAGCTTCTACTCCACCAGTGGTGGCAAGGTGAGGCCAACATGGGTCCAACCAGCAGTGGAAGATGGAGGAAAAATAAGAAAAGGAGGTGGTGGAGGTTTGCAGTGCTGCAGAGTACAGGAGCCCAAAGTGTGGAGAAGAGAGGGAGGGCAGAGAGGGAGAAGCTGTTGTTGAACAAGACACGTACGGCCCCGGCTGCAGGTGACCATCTGGCAGAGGGACATGCTGCCAAGGGCCGGCAGGAGAAGCGAGGCAGCTCCCGCAGGTCACCCTGCAGAGGCCCTGGGTGGCAGCTGGCTAGGACAGCCCGGGGAGCCAAGGCTGCTGCTGGGAGCGTTGCCTACAGAGGAAGGTTGAAGAAAACAACCATGGGACAACACTGCGATGCAACAGAGATTTTATTGCAGTTCCAGGGGAGCAGGGAGTTGGGACAAGAGCAAAGCACTGGTGGGGGCTTTCCCCTGTCTCCTGGCAGTGGGCAGAGCAGCAACAAGCATCAGCCGTGCCACAGGAGCAGGCACCCAGCATGATGCTGCATTGTCCAAGAGCAGCAAGTCTTGAAGGGATGCTCAAGCAGGGCAGCAAGAAAGGCAGAGTGGGCCCCACACATGCACGAGGCATCCAAGCTCTGGGGCCCAGCTGTGCCAAAGCAATGTCCTTCCTTCAGGTGTTGTGTTGGGAATGTGCCATGGTCTTTTCAGGTCCTCGTCTTCTTCTGTGGCCGGGTCAAGTGTTGTGGAGCTTAGCAGGGTCCACAGTTGCCATTGAGGTACCTGTGGCCTCGGCGCCAGCCACCATATCCACAACTGCCAAATCCTCCATAGCCCCCATAGCCCCAAAGGCCTCCATAACCCCCATAACCCCCATGGCCCCAAAGGCCTCCATAGCCCCCGTAGCCCCCATAGCCCCCATAGCCTCCAAAACCACCACGGCCTCCAAAAGTGCCGCCGTAGCCTCCGCCAACACCGGGAGCTCCCGCTGAGCCAACAACACTCTGCTGCGGGAAGGAGCTGAGGATGGGCCCGGGGAAGGTGATCACCGAGGGTGGCGGCTGGATCACCACCGTGGAGTCAGGGCACTGCCGCACGCAGGGCTCGTTGCAGGTGTCAGCCAGCGGGGCCGGGGCGGCCACCCCACAGGAGGTGTTGCACAGGCTGGTGCAGGACATCTTTCAGGCAGGCAAGGAGTCCTGGCAAAGACACCAGGGATTAGGCACAGGTGCGGGGAAGGGGCTGTATCGAGGGAGGGAGGGAGGCAGGGAGAGATCCCCAAGGGGCTTCCAGGAGCTGGACTTACCCTGTTGATCAGGAGAGTCAAGCAAAGCCAAGTGGATAGAGGGCTGTGAAGCCCTCAGCTCTTTTATACACGTCCCAGGCTGCCCGGGGCAGTGGTCACGGGGTGGTGGTTGAAACCCCACGTAATCATGAGATCAACCACACAATCTTCATCGTAAAGATAATGATGCTGGGAGTGTTATATGCTGCCTCGCTAGGGACATTTGTGTACAAACGTGCCTTGCAAAGCATACGTGTGATGGGAGGGATTTGTCGTGAGACATCATTACATGAAAGAGTACGCGCTGCTGTAGCCGAACTCGCATCACAATAAGCCTCAATCTCTCCTAATCCTCAAGCTCCCTGTGTAGATAAGTCGTAAGCATCTTGCAGAAGTGCTTTGCAATCCTGGGCATAGCAGTCACGTCTGTCATTACCTTTCTCTTACAGACTGGTAAACAGAGGAACCGGGACGCTGGGCACATGGAGAAGCCCTTCCACACGCTTGAAGTGACTTCCAAATTTCCACCATCTCTGAATGCCAGCAACAGCATCTCATTGTCATGGGGTCCACAGATATCTCTGTTAATTGCCCACCTCTAAGGCTGTAGAGGTATTAAGGTCCTGGATTCACTTGACAGCCATGCAAAGAGTAGAGGGGACCGGTCCCACGCATAGCAAAACCTCAAGCGCACAGAGGCTGGTTGAGATGCAGTGGGCATGGCAGTAGGATAGAGCATGGAGACCTCTGAATGTGGGGGGCATATACGGAGGAGAAGAAGGGCATCAAAGGGACCATGTCAGTGTCAGCTCCTTCAGCCTCATGCCTGTGAGCACGGTTCTCGCCAAGCCCTCTCTGGAGGAGCTCAATTACTCAGCGGGACATCGAGGGCTGTGCCAGGAGAGGCTGGCCGAGCGCCCACCCAGAGCCAGGCTGCACGTGGCCGTGCTCCCCACAGGCACAGGCAGAGGCACGCTGGGCACTGCCGGCCATGGGCGCCTGGCTCTGCTGTGCTGAGTGTGGCGTGGTTGGGAACAAGCAATCTTCTGCAAGATGCCCAGAATTCTTCTGTGCAAGCAAAGTGAAGGATTAGGGACAGATTGGGGTTTATTGGTGCCGCGAGTTCAGCTACAGTAACGCCTTGTCTTTGATGTAATGATGTGTCATGTCCTGTCCCTCCCATTACCTCTTTTTTCTCCGGGGCACATTTGTGTTCCGGTGTCCCCAATGAGGAGGCACTTAATTATCTCATATCGCTATTTATGTCATGAATTTTGTCCGCTTGATCTCATGATTACATGGGGTTATTACCACCACGCCTTGGGCGATTCCTCAGTCAGTCGGCGACATGTATATAAGAGCTGAGGGCTTCACAGCTGGCTATCCATCTTCTCCCACTTGCCTCTCTGATCACTGTGGTAAGTGCAAGTCTTACCTCCCTCTTTCCTTCCTCAGCAGTGGCTTTCCTGAGGCATCGTTTGCTTGGGGCTCCACCGCGCTTTCATCGGGCATAGTAAGGATGGGATCGTGCTGTTTCAGAGCTATGGAAAGGATGGGAATTTAACCTTGTGGGTACAATGCTCTGAGTACACCAAGAGACTCAAATCCTTTGGGAGATGTTTATTTTCCATTTGCTTTGGTTGAGGGAGATTTTCTGTTCCCTTTGGTCAAGCCAGGCCCAGGGCGCACCATGGCAAACACTGGTTTATACCAGCATTTGAACTGTGGAGCCTCTTCTTGCTGTGACTGCCGGAGAGGATCCAGAGCCTGTCCTGGGACACACGTTCCAAGTGTGAGAGAGACAGGAGGGTTTCGGGATTGGGCCTGACACTGACCCGGAGCTCTGTCCTTTCTTGCAGCATCACCTGCTGAACACAAGGATGTCCTGCACCAGCCTGTGCAACACCTCCTGTGGGGTGGCCGCCCCGGCCCCGCTGGCTGACACCTGCAACGAGCCCTGCGTGCGGCAGTGCCCTGACTCCACGGTGGTGATCCAGCCGCCACCCTCGGTGATCACCTTCCCCGGGCCCATCCTCAGCTCCTTCCCGCAGCAGAGTGTTGTTGGCTCAGCGGGAGCTCCCGGTGTTGGCGGAGGCTATGGCGGCACTTTTGGAGGCCGTGGTGGTTTTGGAGGCTATGGAGGCTATGGGGGCTACGGGGGCTATGGAGGCTACGGGGGCTATGGAGGCCTTTGGGGCTACGGGGGCTATGGAGGCTATGGGAGCTGTGGGGGCTATGGAGGTTATGGGGGCTATGGAGGATTTGGCGGTTGTGGATATGGGAGCTGGGGCCGAGGCCACAGGTACCTCAATGGCAACTGTGGACCCTGCTAAGCTCCACAACACTTGACCCGGCCACAGAAGAAGACGAGGACCTGAAAAGACCATGGCACGTCCCAACACAACACCTGAAGGAAGGACATTGCTTTGGCACAGCTGGGCCCCAGAGCTTGGATGCCTCGTGCATGTGTGGGGCCCACTCTGCCTTTCTTCCTGCCCTGCTTGAGCATCCCTTCAAGACTTGCTGCTCTTGGACAACGCAGCATCATGCTGGGTGCCTGCTCCTGTGGCACGGCTGATGCTCGTTGCTGCTCTGCCCACTGCCAGGAGACAGGGGAAAGCCCCCACCAGTGCTTTGCTCTTGTCCCAACTCCCCGCTCCCCCTGGAACTGCAATAAAATCTCTGTTGCATCGCAGTGTTGTCCCATGGTTGTTTTCTTCAACCTTCCTCTGTAGGCAACGCTCCCAGCAGCAGCCTTGGCTCCCCGGGCTGTCCTAGCCAGCTGCCACCCAGGGCCTCTGCAGGGTGACCTGCGGGAGCTGCCTTGCTTCCTCCTGCCGGCCCTTGGCAGCATGTCCCTCTGCCAGATGGTCACCTGCAGCCGGGGCCGTACGTGTCTTGTTCAACAACAGCTTCTCCCTCTCTGCCCTCCCTCTCTTCTCCACACTTTGGGCTCCTGTACTCTGCAGCACTGCAAACCTCCACCACCTCCTTTTCTTATTTTTCCTCCATCTTCCACTGCTGGTTGGACCCATGTTGGCCTCACCTTGCCACCACTGGTGGAGTAGAAGCTCTTCTCGGGATTCCCTGTGTCACCCACCTGCTACCTGTGGACACGCTGTGCCCAGGAACGACAGCAGAGCTTCCCACCACCCCCCTGTTGTGCTACAAATTTGCTGGCCCATCCCTGCTCTTCCTCACACATGAGCCCACAAAGCAGCCCACGCTGCCACAGCCCGCCAAAGCCCCCAGCCCTCAGCCGCTGTAAGCGGGGTCACCAAACCCCACTCCCAGCACTGTTCCCTCAGCAGACACACACAGGGGACACCTCCTCAGCCAGGAATGGGCAGATGGCTGAGACTCAGTGCAGGCTGACCTTGCCACATGGGAGGACGTGCACGTGCAGACAAATCCTCAAAGGCAAGATGAGATGTGCGAGCTTCTCTCCAGGCAGTGAGAAAAAAGAATGCCTGGGAAAAAAGAAAAAAATGCCATTTTGCTGCCTTCTTTCCCATCCCCTGTGTTGACAATTGCGGATGACAGATCTTTCTTGGAGGTCAGCATCAGGGACCCAAGAGGTGTCCCACTGCCCTCCACAATGGCTGTGGCCAGAACCGTCTCTGCCCAAGAGCACCTTGCAGTGCAGGGATCACACCATGAGGAGACAGCTGGGGCAGAGAGGGACCTCAGGAAGGCAGGCAGCCCAACCTCCTCCACAAAGAGCTTTATGCTTCACGTGACTGCATGCTCGCGGCCTCTTCATGGCTCTGAGGAGAAACTTGGGAAAAGTTGCTGTGTGTGTCTTCCCTCATGCCAGTGCCCTCACCTCTAGCTGGGCACAGGCGCATGGTCAGCATCGGGCAGCAGCCCCGTCCATGCAGTGTTTGTGCCTCCACTTCCCTGGACCTCCAGAGGTGACCAACAACAAGCCAATGAAAGGAGGTAAGGCCTGGCGTGCTGGTTTTGCAGAGCATTGGGAAGAGCTTCTGCCAGTCACCTGTGGCACTTGCACGTATTCAAAGGGAGCTCTGGGAACGTGCTGTGCTTACGGCCGGTGGGAGAGCAGAGGAAGCTCAGTGCAATGTGCTGCACAAGACCCAGGTGGGACTGTCATCCTCAGCTGTAGCACCCGGAGCAAACTGCCCAAACGGTCCAGGGCATTACCGTGGGAGATTCAAGCAGCCCACGTGCCACGAGGTCTGGGGGAAGTGGGAAGGCGGAAGGAAGGGTGAAGAAAAAGCATCATGGGTCGACATTGTGATGCAACAGAGCTTTTATTGCAGTTCCAGGGGAGGAGGGAGCTGGGACAAGAGCAGAGTCCTGGCCAGGGCCTTCCCCTGTATCCTGGCAGTGGGCAGAGCAACAACGAGCGTCAGCCGTGCCCCAGGAGCAGGCACCCAGCGCGGGTCACTGTCATCAGGGTGCACCAAGACGTGAAGGGATGCTCAAGCAGGGCAGCAAGAAAGGCAGAGTAAGGCCACAAGCACGCACAAGGCGTCCAAGCTCTGGGGCCCAGCTGTGCCAAAGCAATGTCCTTCCTTCGAGCGTTGTGTTGGGATGTGCCACGGCCTTTTCAGGTCCTCGTCTACTTCTGTGGCAGGATCAAGTGTTGTGGAGCTTAGCAGGGTCCACAGCTGCCCCTGAGGTATCCGCAGCCTCGGCCCCAACCACCGTATCCATAGCCCCCATAGCCCCCATAGCCCCCATAGCCTCCAAAACCACCACGGCCTCCAAAAGTGCCACCGTAGCCCCCGCCAACACCGGGAGCTCCCGCTGAGCCAACAACACTGTGCTGCGGGAAGGAGCTGAGGATGGGCCCGGGGAAGGTGATCACCGCAGGTGGCGGCTGGATCACCACCGTGGAGTCAGGGCACTGCCGCACGCAGGGCTCGTTGCAGGTGTCAGCCAGCGGGGCCGGGGCGGCCACCCCACAGGAGGTGTTGCACAGGCTGGTGCAGGACATCTTTCAGGCAGGCAAGGAGTCCTGGCAAGACACCAGGGATTAGGCACAGGTGCGGGGAAGGGGCTGTATCGAGGGAGGGAGGGAGGCAGGGAGAGATCCCCAAGGGGCTTCCAGGAGCTGGACTTACCCTGTTGATCAGGAGAGTCAAGCAAAGCCGAGTGGATAGAGGGCTGTGAAGCCCTCAGCTCTTTTATACACATCCCAGGCTGCCCGGGGCAGTGGTCACGGGGGTTGGTGGTTGAAACCCCACGTAATCATGAGACGTAGCACACAGCTTCATGACACAGAAAGTGATGCGAGAGAATTATATGCCGCCTCACTGGGGGCACTGGCATGCAAGCGTGCCCTGGAGAGGACAGGGGTGATGGGAGGGACAAACGATGACACGCCATTACATGAAAGACACGGCACGGCTGTTGTAGCTGAACCGGCGGCACCAATAAACCCCGATCTATCCCTAATCCCCCGCATTGCTTACGTGCCAGAGTCCTGAGCATTTCGCAGATGTGCTTTGCAATCCTGTGCACACCATCATGCCTGTCATTACCTCCCTTTTACAAGGCGGTAAGCAGAGGCAGGGGGACGCTGGGCAAAGGGAGAAGCCATTCCAGACACTCGGAGTGACTCGCAAATGCCCACCATCTCCCAGTGCCCGTGAGCGCTGGGCGCCTTCTGGGCAACAGGTCAGGAGCTCCCTGAAGCCTCGGCCACCTCCATGCCCCGGCTCCAGAGGGTCTATGTGGTGCTCACCGATGAACGGCCATGCAGAGGGTGGGGGGCACTCTTTGCTGAGCGGCTCAAAGACCCATTCGTGTGGGGCCTCAAAACAAACGTGGGTGGGGGGCAATGTGATCAGGCGGCAAGGTCCTGTGTGACAGGGGACATGCACAGGGGAGGTGCAGGGCAGGAGGGGACCAGGACACTCTCAGCTTCCTTGGCCATGTCTTTGTAAGCGTGGTCCTCCTCAAGGCCTCTCTGGAGGGACTCGATTGCTCAGCTGGGTGTTGGGGGCTGGGCCAGGAGATTTGGGCCGAGCAGCCACTGAGAGCCAGGCTGCACGTGGCAAAGTTCCCCACAGGCCCAGGCACACTGGGGACTCGTGGCCATGGGTGCCTGGCTGGGCTGCTGCTGAGCGCGTTGTCTGCAGGAGCAGCAGCCTGGTGTGCTAGCGTTGGACACAGCAATATTCTGCAAGGTTCAGCACATTGCCACGTAAGCAATGCGGGGGATTAGGGATAGATCGGGGTTTATTGGTGCCGCCGGTTCAGCTACAACAGCCGTGCCGTGTCTTTCATGTAATGGCGTGTCATCGTTTGTCCCTCCCATCACCCCTGTCCTCTCCAGGGCACGCTTGCATGCCAGTGCCCCCAGTGAGGCGGCATATAATTCTCTCGCATCACTTTCTGTGTCATGAAGCTGTGTGCTACGTCTCATGATTACGTGGGGTTTCAACCACCAACCCCCGTGGCCAATGCCCCGGGCAGCCTGGGACGTGTATAAAAGAGCTGAGGGCTTCACAGCCCTCTATCCACTCGGCTTTGCTTGACTCTCCTGATCAACAGGGTAAGTCCAGCTCCTGGAAGCCCCTTGGGGATCTCTCCCTGCCTCCCTCCCTCCCTCGATACAGCCCCTTCCCCGCACCTGTGCCTAATCCCTGGTGTCTTTGCCAGGACTCCTTGCCTGCCTGAAAGATGTCCTGCACCAGCCTGTGCAACACCTCCTGTGGGGTGGCCGCCCCGGCCCCGCTGGCTGACACCTGCAACGAGCCCTGCGTGCGGCAGTGCCCTGACTCCACGGTGGTGATCCAGCCGCCACCTGCGGTGATCACCTACCCCGGACCCATCCTCAGCTCCTTCCCGCAGCACAGTGTTGTTGGCTCAGCGGGTGCTCCCGGTGTTGGCGGGGGCTACGGCGGCACTTTTGGAGGCCGTGGTGGTTTTGGAGGCTATGGGGGCTATGGGGGCTATGGGGGCTATGGGGGCTATGGATACGGTGGTTGGGGCCGAGGCTGCGGATACCTCAGGGGCAGCTGTGGACCCTGCTAAGCTCCACAACACTTGATCCTGCCACAGAAGTAGACGAGGACCTGAAAAGGCCGTGGCACATCCCAACACAACGCTCGAAGGAAGGACATTGCTTTGGCACAGCTGGGCCCCAGAGCTTGGACGCCTTGTGCGTGCTTGTGGCCTTACTCTGCCTTTCTTGCTGCCCTGCTTGAGCATCCCTTCACGTCTTGGTGCACCCTGATGACAGTGACCCGCGCTGGGTGCCTGCTCCTGGGGCACGGCTGACGCTCGTTGTTGCTCTGCCCACTGCCAGGAGACAGGGGAAAGCCCCCACCAGTGCTTTGCTCTTGTCCCAACTCCCTCCTCCCCTGGAACTGCAATAAAAGCTCTGATGCATCACAATCTTGACCCATGGTTGTTTTTCTACTTCCGTATTCTAGAAGCAATGCATTTAACGGCATCCTTGGCTCCCTGGGCTTTCCTGTCAGTGACTCTGCAGCGTGACCTGCGGGAGCTGCCTCGCTTCCTCCTGCCGGCCCTTGGCAGCATGTCCCTCTGCCAGATGGTCACCTGCAGCCGGGGCCGTACGTGTCTTGTTCAACAACAGCTTCTCCCTCTCTGCCCTCCCTCTCTTCTCCACACTTTGGGCTCCTGTACTCTGCAGCACTGCAAACCTCCACCACCTCCTTTTCTTATTTTTCCTCCATCTTCCACTGCTGGTTGGACCCATGTTGGCCTCACCTTGCCACCACTGGAGGAGTAGAAGCTCTTCTCGGGATTCCCTGTGTCACCCACCTGCTACCTGTGGACACGCTGTGCCCAGGAATGACAGCAGAGCTTCCCACCACCCCCTGTTGTGCTACAAATTTGCTGGCCCATCCCTGCTCTTCCTCACACATGAGCCCACAAAGCAGCCCACGCTGCCACAGCCCGCCAAAGCCCCCAGCCTCAGCCGCTGTAAGCGGGGTCACCAAACCCCACTCCCAGCACTGTTCCCTCAGCAGACACACAGGGGACACCTCCTCAGCCAGGAATGGGCAGATGGCTGAGACTCAGTGCAGGCTGACCTTGCCACATGGGAGGACGTGCACGTGCAGACAAATCCTCAAAGGCAAGATGAGATGTGCGAGCTTCTCTCCAGGCAGTGAGAAAAAAGAATGCCTGGGAAAAAAGAAAAAAATGCCATTTTGCTGCCTTCTTTCCCATCCCCTGTGTTGACAATTGCGGATGACACATCTTTCTTGGAGGTCAGCATCAGGGACCCAAGAGGTGTCCCACTGCCCTCCACAATGGCTGTGGCCAGAACCGTCTCTGCCCAAGAGCACCTTGCAGTGCAGGGATCACACCATGAGGAGACAGCTGGGGCAGAGAGGGACCTCAGGAAGGCAGGCAGCCCAACCTCCTCCACAAAGAGCTTTATGCTTCACGTGACTGCATGCTCGCGGCCTCTTCATGGCTCTGAGGAGAAACTTGGGAAAAGTTGCTGTGTGTGTCTTCCCTCATGCCAGTGCCCTCACCTCTAGCTGGGCACAGGCGCATGGTCAGCATCGGGCAGCAGCCCCGTCCATGCAGTGTTTGTGCCTCCACTTCCCTGGACCTCCAGAGGTGACCAACAACAAGCCAATGAAAGGAGGTAAGGCCTGGCGTGCTGGTTTTGCAGAGCATTGGGAAGAGCTTCTGCCAGTCACCTGTGGCACTTGCACGTATTCAAAGGGAGCTCTGGGAACGTGCTGTGCTTACGGCCGGTGGGAGAGCAGAGGAAGCTCAGTGCAATGTGCTGCACAAGACCCAGGTGGGACTGTCATCCTCAGCTGTAGCACCCGGAGCAAACTGCCCAAACGGTCCAGGGCATTACCGTGGGAGATTCAAGCAGCCCACATGCCACGAGGTCTGGGGGAAGTGGGAAGGCGGAAGGAAGGGTGAAGAAAAAGCATCATGGGTCGACATTGTGATGCAACAGAGCTTTTATTGCAGTTCCAGGGGAGGAGGGAGCTGGGACAAGAGCAGAGTCCTGGCCAGGGCCTTCCCCTGTCTCCTGGCAGTGGGCAGAGCAACAACGAGCGTCAGCCGTGCCCCAGGAGCAGGCACCCAGAGCGGGTCACTGTCATCAGGGTGCACCAAGACGTGAAGGGATGCTCAAGCAGCAAGAAAGGCAGAGTAAGGCCACAAGCACGCACAAGGCATCGGAATTTTGGAGCCCGTCAGTGTTTAAGGAATGTCCTTCAAGTATTGTGTTTGGGTTGTGCCAGGGCCTTTTCTGGTCTTCCTCTTCATCTGTTGTTGGATGAAGTGTGGGTCTTAGCAGGGTCCACAGTTTCCATTGAGGTACCTGTGCCCTCGGCCCCAACCACCATATCCGCAACTGCCATAGCCCCCATAGCCCCCATAGCCCCCATAGCCCCCGTAGCCCCCATAGCCCCCATAGCCTCCAAAACCACCACGGCCTCCAAAAGTGCCGCCGTAGCCTCCGCCAACACCGGGAGCTCCCGCTGAGCCAACAACACTCTGCTGCGGGAAGGAGCTGAGGATGGGCCCGGGGAAGGTGATCACCGCAGGTGGCGGCTGGATCACCACCGTGGAGTCAGGGCACTGCCGCACGCAGGGCTCGTTGCAGGTGTCAGCCAGCGGGGCCGGGGCGGCCACCCCACAGGAGGTGTTGCACAGGCTGGTGCAGGACATCTTTCAGGCAGGCAAGGAGTCCTGGCAAAGACACCAGGGATTAGGCACAGGTGCGGGGAAGGGGCTGTATCGAGGGAGGGAGGGAGGCAGGGAGAGATCCCCAAGGGGCTTCCAGGAGCTGGACTTACCCTGTTGATCAGGAGAGTCAAGCAAAGCCGAGTGGATAGAGGGCTGTGAAGCCCTCAGCTCTTTTATACACGTCCCAGGCTGCCCGGGGCATTGGCCACGGGGGTTGGTGGCAGAAGCGCCATCTAATCATCAATTCTAGCAGATAAGCTTTAGGAAAAATCTGTAGTGCGGGACAATGATAATCTTCCTGAGTGGGTATACGAGGGAGCAAATAATCCTTTGAAATTAAACAGGTAATTGGAGTCATAGACCATGACACGTCATTACATGAAAGACAATTCATAGCTATAGGTGAATGAGTGTCATGAATAAACCCCGATCTGTTTGTAATCCTCCCACTCTGCTTATTGGCAAGATCTTGGGCATCTCAAGGAATTTTTTGCAACCCAGTGCCCAGCCATTACACCTCTTATTACCTCTCATTTACTGGCTGGTAAACAGAGGTGCCAGGAGGTTGGGCAAAGGAATAAACTATCCACCCAGGTCAGGGCAGCTCGTAAATGCCAACCATTGCCCCATGACAGCAAGAACTTGGGAAATGGCAGTTCCAGTGCAATGGCAGCCCTTATCCTTGGACATTTTCCTGATGCTATATAAGTTGGGTTTTAACTCCTGACTTCACATCATGGACATGGAAAGAATGGCGGAGATGAGTCCTGTGTGGGATGAAGCTCCATCTATGAACAGCACTGACAGAGAATGTGTGTTAGAGGGCAGCGGGATCAGGCGCTAGGGACCTGTCTGAGGGTGGAAGTGCATGGATGAGCTGGAGGGCAGGAACAGGACCAACACACTCTCAGCTCCTTCAGCTATGTGTCTGTGCGTGTGCTCTTCCTGTCTCTAGAGGAGCTCAATTACTCAGCGGGACATTGAGGGCTGTGCCAGGAGAGGCTGGCCGAGCGCCCACCCAGAGCCAGGCTGCACGTGGCCGTGCTCCCCACAGGCACAGGCAGAGGCACGCTGGGCACTGCCGGCCATGGGCGCCTGGCTCTGCTGTGCTGAGTGTGGCGTGGTTGGGAACAGCAATCTTCTGCAAGATGCCCAGAATTCTTCTGTGCAAGCAAAGTGAAGGATTAGGGACAGATTGGGGTTTATTGGTGCCGCAAGTTCAGCTGCAGCAGAGATTTAGTCTTTCATGTAATGATGGGTTATGGCCTGTCACTCCCATAACTGCTTTCTTGTGCAGGGCATGTTTGCATGACAATCTCTCCAGTAAGGGGGCATATAATTGTCTCACATCACTGTGCCATGAAGATTGTCCACTTGAATTCATAATTAACTGAGGTTTCTGCCCTGCCACCTTGGCCAATGCCCCAGGCAATCTGGGACATGTATATAAGAGCTGAGGGCTTCACAGCTGGCTATCCATCTTCTCCCACTTGCCTCTCTGATCACTGTGGTAAGTGCAAGTCTTACCTCCCACTTTCCTTCCTCAGCAGTGGCTTTCCTGAGGCATCGTTTGCTTGGGGCTCCACCACGCTTTCATCGGGCATAGTAAGGATGGGATCGTGCTGTTTCAGAGCTATGGAAAGGATGGGAATTTAACCTTGTGGGTACAATGCTCTGAGTACACCAAGAGACTCAAATCCTTTGGGAGATGTTTATTTTCCATTTGCTTTGGTTGAGGGAGATTTTCTGTTCCCTTTGGTCAAGCCAGGCCCAGGGCGCACCATGGCAAACACTGGTTTATACCAGCATTTGAACTGTGGAGCCTCTTCTTGCTGTGACTGCCGGAGAGGATCCAGAGCCTGTCCTGGGACACAGGTTCCAAGTGTGAGAGAGACAGGAGGGTTTCGGGATTGGGCCTGACACTGACCCGGAGCTCTGTCCTTTCTTGCAGCATCACCTGCTGAACACAAGGATGTCCTGCACCAGCCTGTGCAACACCTCCTGTGGGGTGGCCGCCCCGGCCCCGCTGGCTGACACCTGCAACGAGCCCTGCGTGCGGCAGTGCCCTGACTCCACGGTGGTGATCCAGCCGCCACCCTCGGTGATCACCTTCCCCGGGCCCATCCTCAGCTCCTTCCCGCAGCAGAGTGTTGTTGGCTCAGCGGGAGCTCCCGGTGTTGGCGGAGGCTACGGCGGCACTTTTGGAGGCCGTGGTGGTTTTGGAGGCTATGGGGGCTATGGGGGCTACGGGGGCTATGGGGGTTATGGAGGTTATGGGGGCTATGGAGGTTATGGGGGCTATGGTGGCTATGGCGGTTGTGGATATGGTGGTTGGGGCCGAGGCCACAGGTACCTCAATGGGAACTGTGGACCCTGCTAAGCCCCAAATATCCACAGAGTTCAGTGCCACATCTGCCCTGGGTCTCCACACATTGCACCTCTCGTCTTCTACCACCAGATGCAGAGCAGAGCTTGCAGCCCCTCTTTAGGCTGTGGCAAAGCAGCTACTGGGTCTGTATGGTCTTTGCTTATTTGCACAGAGTAACCTTGCCGACCTTCTGCTGGCAGCTTTAGGGCTTCCAAGTCTCCCCTCCTACCTGCAACACAACGAAGCTGTAGTCTTCCTCGGATGAGAGTTTCCCTGGTTCTGCCAGGCTGTAAGACTCCCTGCCTGAAATAGGAGGGGGGAATTTTTCTGGTGGAGCTCTGGGTTGTGCCTTGCTGCAGCCTTATGATTTTCCTGTTTCCAATTCATTTTTTCCTTGTTGTTTTTTTTCTTGCTGACACTGTTTATTGCATTTTGCATCCAAAATAAAGAATCTGCATTGTATGAATGATTTTTTTTTTTTGGTCTGAATTTGTTTTTTACTGTGACTGCAATTATGTCTATAACTGAGAGATGATGTGAAATGTTAGATGGTAATCTATCCACTAAAAACATTTGTGGAAGCTCTGAATAGTTCTCTGAGAAAAGTTTTTTGAACTGCTAGGTAGGGAAGTTATGAGAAAATTATTAGCTTAATCACAAAAGGCAGATTTGAAAGGTGAAGTTCTACTTCTTGTTTTATGAGGTCTATAGATGAGTGCGAGAGCAACCAGTGGTGTATTTCTTTCCTATTCATACTTTGCACCCTGTTCCCACCAGTCAGTCATGATGCTCTGGGTGATGCATTGAGCATGCACCCTGCAATGTGGCTAGTGCATTCATGAGTGATGTCATCTGTGGGCAGCCCAAGGGCATCCTTCCCCCTGTGACCTCAGGGAAGTTCTGCAGAGTGTGTCAGAGGGCTGTGTGTGGGCTGTGCATTTCTCCACCCTGTCTGCTGCACCCAGATTCATGTTTTGCTTTGGGGCTTGGGGCAAAGTAGGGAAAGTTGATCTGTCCTGAGATGTACGTGACAAATTAGGAGCTGATCATTACTTGAGCCTTTGCAGGGACTGCTGTTGCAAGCAGCAGCTCCCAGGGACTCAGGCTGGTCCTGGGGAGTGTCACACATTCAGCACATGTTTAATGACATTGTGTAGAAAAGTGTTACTGGGATTTTGTGACATTTGTACTCAAAAAAGAAACATGGAATGCCAATGACCAAGGATCAATATGCTCTGAATTCAATTGATAAGTAAAAGAAGAAGGAAATTGTTATGTGGTAATGAAAACGAGAAGACATACTTTGGTACAGAAAATTTATTTGGAAAGAGACAGCTTTTCTACAATTCTGGAACAAAATTGTACAGAATAGAGACCATCTTTCCAGCATTTCAGTGAGGCTTTGGTTAATCACCAATGTCAAAGTGATGCAGTCTATAAAAAATATTTTTTCTCCTTTGGCGCAGTTGCTGTGTGCAATTTCTAGCATCCTAAGTCACCTCTCTAAGTTCAGTGTCAACAATAAAACTGAAATAAGACAAAGCACAACATAAACAGATGACTAAAATGGAAAGCCAGAGGTTAACAGATCTAAACTAAAGGCAAAATGAGAAAATGCACACATGAACCTGCTTTTCACAGATGCTGAGCATTTCCAGCTCTCATTCTTTTCAGCTGGAACCAGGCAACACCCAGCATTGGGGTTGGTGCCTGTCAGCTCCACCCTCAATTTGCATCTCAAGTTTCCTTTGCTGTTTCTTTAAATTACTCTGTGCACACAACAGCTGAGCTTAGTATGTCCACCGTTTCCCAGAGCGGTATGAATTGCATGGATGTGTCCATTGGGAAGAATAGGTGTAGGAGTATTTTGGGGCACACCGTGGCTCAGGTCGGGCAATGACCTGGGGGGCAAGTTTCTCAGCTGCTGCCTCCAGCCTCCCTGTCGCCTCTGCTGGCAGAGGTGCTGCGGTGGGGGGCTCTGCCAGGGCCACCTCAGAGGGCTCTGAGGCTCCCACGACGGTTTGCTGCGGGTAGGTGGTGAGGATGGGTCCTGGGAAGGTGACGACAACAGGTGGTGGGTATATAATCACCCGGGAGTCACCGCAGGCCACGACGCAAGGCTCATTGCTGCTGGTGGCCAGGGGCTGGGGACACTTTGCCTCGCAGGGGTTGGTGCATGCCAGCTGGTCGGAAGCCATCTCCTGGCCGTGGTAGGGGAGTGCCTGCGATTTATTTGCAGAATTAGAAGAAAAATGAAACCCTTGTGCTTGTTTATTGACACTTCTAAGCTTGCCTCTATGAGATCTTGGACAGAGATAAATTGGATAAAGACAGCAGTTGAGCTTCTTGCCTTTGCATCTGCTGCCTTTTACCTAGCCTGCATCTGTCTGTCCTTTTAACTTTGCTGCTTTAAGCTTGCTCTCTCTAGTTCCCTTCCTCCAGGAGCAAAAATCCTCCCCCTCCTTTGTGCACTGCCTCCAAAATAGTAATCTACTCTAAAACCTCCCAGTCCTTTGTAATATTTCCTGGATACAAGTTTGAACTTGCTCCCACAGCATCTCTTTTCCTCCCACACACAGCTTCTCAGGGCAGTGCCTACAGTCTGCATTGTACAGATGGAATGCAAGGGAGTGAGGGGGAAAAAAAATATCTGATTTTCAATAGATTTGAGTGTTGAGTAATCTGTTTAGCAGCCTGCTTAATTTCCTATTTTATTTTCCTTGCTGATTCCTGTACTTTTCAGGTACTAAAACACAGACAAATGAAAGGCTAAGAGTAAACGGGGAGTTGAAAATACTGGTTTAATAAGTAAGACACATAACGTAAAGTATTTATGTTGCAGTGATACTGTCAACCCAAATAAGCAAATTGCAGCTTCAGCTATGGTACACACATTTAATAGTGTTTATTACTTTCTTCAGATTAATTCTTCACATAAAAGCTAGTTCTCCGTGGTATAGCATCACGCTATTTTTTCTTTAACCTTGTAAATCAAAGATAGCTTATAGTGATGAATAAGGCAAAAGTATTGTTTTATTCTCAGTTAAGTCCTGTGTGCTGCAGTATATTAGAACTGCTGTCCCTGATAACATTTGAAAGATAAGGACTAGGGGACATGGCAGCTTTTGCTGCTTACAATAAGTAACAGAAAATGCAGAATATTTCTAAAGCAGATAGTGGGTAATTTGGAGCTAAATTCTGAAATACATAAGCCTTACCTATGGAGAAGTGCTATACAGGATCCTAGAATATGTAGCCAGCAACACTTTGTAATAAATAAGTATTACACTGCCAAGTAAGTTTCCTGAAAGTAAAATTTTCTAAAAGCTACTCCAGAAGCTCAGTGCTACTTTGCATCAGGTGTTAGCAGCATGCAGGCACAGAAATACGGACAGGTCAACGAGCTCTTTCATCTATTTATTTGTCTCAACTACATTCAGAGGAAAGACAAAGTATCCTCAAATGCATCATTCTGGGGAAAAAAAAAAAAAAGCAATAGACAAGTATAGTACTTTCCCCAAAATACCCTTAGATTAGAATGTAGCTTTGATCTAAAAAAAATTAAATACTTAACTCTGCAAACCTCTCTGTGAAAACACATTAAAATACTAGCAAAGTTTTAATAGTTAGAAATGAAAGCTTATTTCCACAGTTACGTTTAGTAGTATCTAATTATTACTTGGTTAGCTAGTTGGGACTCACACTAGCTAAGGATGGGCAGATTACAAACGGCAGCAATGCTGCGTGTCTAAAGCTACACAGAACTAACTTCGAGCAAGGGTTTTGTTTCAATAGTTATCTATGAAATCCCCCCACCGACAATTGCTGAATTGCCCAATCATGCCACGTAAGCAAAACCAATGCTAAAGCCTATTCTCAGAGCTTTTCTGAAAATTTTTCAGAACCAAGAGATTGAAATTCTTAATTCTCCCATAAAATTAACTGCCCAAAGCAGTCTTGAAAAGCCTTTGCTTTTATTTTTATGTCCTTTATCCTGCATAGAAAACATCTGTAGAAAGATGCTTAGTAATGCCTCTGAGAGTCAGAATAGTTATGCAGAATTTAGTCCCTTTTTTTTTTTTTAAAATCATGCTAAAGCAAAATAAAACTCAAGGTTTTTATAGTTGTCAAATAAGACTTACTCAGTGTACCGGAGAGAACAAGTCAAGAGAAGCAGTTAGAAAAACTTTGCACAGAGAGAGTTTTTATACCCTTTCTCAGATTGCCTGGAGGAGCTGAGACACCCTTTGTGTAAAGGGCCTTAATTACTTATGAAGCAAACTTTGTTGCATGTATTACTCCTGTAGTTGCAATAATTGTTTTGCTCACTGTTTATGATTATCTAAAGCTGGCTGAAGTAATAATGCAAAATGCAGATGGTAACTTGCAAGTTCTTTTCATCTTGAAATTTCCTGGTTTTACCCTACTGATTTCATTAAGAATCAAAAATACACTAACAATTAATAGACTTCTGGCGACTTATCTTTGCTAGAAACATGACTGCAGAGGGAGTCTGAGATGTCAGTGGCACAGTATGTCAGCACACACAGGATTTATTTCCTTATTGGAAATACAAGCTAACATCTAGTATTTGTCTCCATGCCTAGAAAATCTCTGAACGACCAGACTTGTTTTTCATCTGATATAATGTTAATGAGGTTTACAGATGTATTTTTAAGCCAGAGGAAGTATCTGGTGCAAAAACTTTAAAGAGCAAGACTATCACAGAGTTATCTTCTAAATAAAAATGAAGCCCTCTCCAATTAGCAAGCTTAAAATGAGGAGTTGATTAAATAAATGTTTTACATGCTTCGTTCTGCATGAGGTCAGAGCAGTCTGAATCCACTAGGATATTATTACTATTAACATAAAATAATTTCTGTGAATGACATACTAATAGATGTTTGTGAACTTCTTTGAAATCTTGTTTTCTGATGTCTCCAGAATATTCCTGATAAGCTCCGCAGCCCAGGGGATCTTCAAGGGTGCCTCATAAAATAAGATAAATTAATGTCATAAAGGCGCCATGTCATAAACACCATGATGGTGGTGGTTTTAATTCATTTAAATGTGCTTGACTTTTTTATGTGCGATGCTTCCCTCCAGAAGGAAAACTGAGAGTGGTAAACTGTTTTTTGGGAAAATGGGTGCTTTGCAGTGGTGCTTTGGGGAGGTCCTACCACCTCCGCCACTGGAGGGAGCCGCTGCGCGTGGGAGCATCCCATTGCTCCCAGTGCCTCCGTGCACGTGGGGGCAGCGTTGCTTCCATCGGTACTGGCGGGGGTAGTGGGCAGCCTGGTGGAATGTGCCATGACAGTGGTAGCCTCAGGTTCTTGTGATCTGATCCTAACAAGGTAGGATGAACAGCATATATGTCAGAGGAACTCACAGTTCAGTTGAAAACATAGCATAGAGATTTTTTCTACTCCTCCCTAAGTTTTCAAGGTCTTTTGGTTCTCACTCTTTGCTAATTTCTAGCTGGAAGACCTCTCCCCTCCAAGCATGCACCCCAACATTGCTTTTTCAGAACATGAATATTAAAGGACGTATAGCAATTATGAAATTCAGCCCTACAATGGGATTCTAGCTAAGCACTCTGGATTCTCCTCTCAGTCGATCTCTGTGGTATTTGGGAGATCCTTGACAGAACTAGGAACTGAATCCTGGCTGTCATATTAAGATGCAGTCCCTTAACTACAAAGTAATTAACTCTTTTCAAATTTCTCCCATAAAGTAGCAATACTATACAAAATTTTATTCCCCCCCTCCTTCTTGTGTTGTGCTCTACAGTGACTAACAAAGGTAATAAAGGCAATAAAGGGCAAAAAGTAATTCAGGCTGCATACACCACAATATAGAATCTTAATATTGTCAGTGCCTATTAATTTTAAATTGTTTTAGAAAATTATATCCTTGTGTAAGGCAGGGACAGCAGTAATAATGGCTCTTGCCTAGCTAAGATATGGTTTGTGTGGTCAAACCAGTTCTGTTTAACTTCAGAGCACAGAAGTTTTGTTTGTAAAGCTGAGTCAGAAGCACTTGCTAATGAAGAAATAATCAAAGGAAAATGCTTGAGGGTGGGTGCTCTGCTGATGTAGGTCTGCAGCATTCATTCTCCTCACTTCAAAGAGGCTCCACTTGCTTACATCATCTGAACAAACATTATATCAGCAATAATTCTGCACATTAGGCAAGTATGTACTGAAATATGGGTCCAGATTGATGACAAGAGTTAATTATGTAGTAGAGTATAGATTCACTGTTTCTTACACTATCAGAAACTCTGGCTTTCTGATTTTAGACAAACTGCAAGTGAAAGTTGAATAAGCCAAAACTCGAGGTAGTGAATCACAGTTTAATTAGGACAATGCCAGAAACGACCTTGATATATCTCGTTTAAAGGTGATACTATTGCCCAACGCTAGGCGTCACCTAAAGCTATTATCATAATACAACTATTTGCATAGGCAACATATTAATAAGTGTTTGTGAAACATTTTCAGTCCTCAGAACATTCCCATGGTGTTTAATTATGCGGGTGGTTCCGAAAACACCTCAAATCCAAATTTATGGCAGAATGAGCACAATTTAACAAAACTACAGCTACTGGAAAAATAAAAAATGCAGGGACTGGGTATACAACAGGGTGAAGGATGGTCTTTCCCATGAAGCTCAAAAGAACAAAGCCTTTCCTGAAGGTCTTTTGATAATATTTGGTGGGTAAAGGGAATTTTTTTTGTATAATGACCTCACGATGTGTGCAATTGTTGGTTGGCATCTTGCTTTCCAGCCTCGTCAGGACCCCCACATGTGTGGGGGGCTGGGGTTCTCTGGCTTTTCTTTGCCTTTACCGACACATTTCCAGGGCTTAGAAGACCAGTGGAAAAAAACCCTAAATGCAGTAGGAGAACCCAGAACCCTTGTACTTTGTTCACTTCTAGCTGGAATGAAACTAGATTTTGAATACTGAAAAAAGACAAAGGACTGTCAACAAATTATCAGTTGGCGTGATAAACTCAGAAGAAATAAATGTTGGAGGAGCACAGAAGGAAAGGGAATGAAGGGAGTAGGCAGAAGAAAGGCATCTCCCTCACCATGATCTGACCAGAACCATAATGAAGTGTACTGTAATAAAAGCTGGCTTGTTCAGAGCAGGAAAACAAATATATTTATTTAAATGATGTAAAATCTGCTTGGAGTATACCTGTGTTGCATACCCTCCCTGATCCCAACATGTTTTGATTTATTTTTTAACTTATTATTTTTTTATTAATGCTGTTTCTTGGTGTATAGGTGGAAACCAGAGTCATGCAGATAGCTTCACAAGATGCGGAGTTAATTCTGTAATATTTTGTCTCCACAGCTCCCTCTGGTTGCCCCACATGATATCACACAACCTGCCTCACTTTCCCTTAAAGTTTTGAGCTTTTCTCACCCACTTCCCAACCATTCACCCCAACTTTCGTTGTACAGCATTAGGCAGCAGCACACAGGTAGCAAAGAGTTTTCCTTCTGTCATGTGTAAGCCCGTGCCTTAAGAGAATTGTTATCTTTCTTCAATATGCATATAAATCATGGATGCTGAAGATGCTGGCTTGCTTCCTAGAAGCAGATAAGGAGCAGACCAGACTGGGTTATAATTGTGTACATCAGCTTTTTATTACCTGCAACGTCCCAATGAAGATGAAGGCTAAATTGTGTTGGCTATGAAATAGCAGCATAAGGGATGGTCCACAAATGGGATCATATCTAGGATAATCAGTCTGACCTGCCAAAGGGTAAAGAAGGAGTTATTGTCATAATTTATAGATCAGGAAATGGATGCACAAAAGTAAAAGGCTGAACTGTCATTCCAGGTGAGCACAAGTAAAGGAGAAGATGGAGCTGGGCCACTTGTGGATGTGTATGGCAAGGGAATGAAAGGTGATGGGTGTAAACTGAGATGAGAGAGGTTCAGGTTGACATAAAGCGGAGAAAGAAAAGAAAAAGAAACAATTGCTGATGGAGAGTATTCTCAGCATCGTGGTCAGAATTCAGAGTTGATCCTGCTTTGAGCAAGGGGTTGGATGAGACACCTAAGAAAATGTTGGAAATGCAGATTTAGATCCTCAGCTGGTGCAGGCTGGCTTAATCAGGCTTTAACATCTCTCTTATCATATTCAGTCATGTTATCCAAAACGCAGTGTGCAGATCTGACACATTGCTTTAAAGCACAGTTTTTTCTTAATGAGTAGTGAACGTACAGGATCAGTCTTGGCGTATAAAAAGGAAAGGTAACTTTCAGTTGTTTGGCATCCGAGCTTGCTGAAACCCTGACGGTTTGTAATAATGTAGTGTGGTGCCTGTAGAATGTGTTGTGCAGCCTTCACAAAGTTCTTTGAAAGTATTTGCACTCAGCCTTCAACAGGATATATTCAACAAGTGAATTTCCCCCCCAGGGGAATCCCACACATCCATCTTGAATTTTAAGGTCAATTTATAGCATGGAAACCTGAAGTTATTTAATCAGGAACAAACCACAGGAATGTAAACAAATTGTGCAGGAGAATGAATTAAGTATTTTTAGCAATATGTGGGTGGTAGCAGCTAAATCTGATGTGAGTCATTCTGTGTCCTCCCTGGCAGACCTCAGACTTGGCATGGTTACAGGGTGAGAAATACTGTCCAGCACTCAGACCTCTGCTCCCACATACCTACCCTGGGGGGGAGCTGACTTTTAATGGGTATTTAAGTACTCAAAGCTCAAGGGCTAGAACTAACGATGGCTATATTAACAAAGTATCATGAGTGAAGCTTTTATGCGTAATTTAAAGTGCTGTTATTACATGATATTTGAATGTAAGGAATCTGATAAAATGTGGTTTTATTCATCCCATTCGTTTATTCCAATGTTTTGTGCAGGAAAAGCAAGAACATGTTTGAGATGAGGACTTAAGAACTTGTTTCTTCTAAATAGGTGTAGGCAGGTGTCGTTGCTTGGAAGTTCCTTGAGAGGGCAGACTGAAAACTTGGTATGAACAATGTAAAAGAAGTCGCAAATATAGGAAAAGAGCAAAGTACAAAGAAGTTAATAGTGAGAGCCATCTGTCGTAGTCCTGTGCGTAGGAGAAGCTCTCTGAAAATGGAGAGGGAAAGAGAAGGATGTTAAGGGGGAATCTGGAACAGAGAGTCTGCTGCATGGGAAAGTTTTTGAAGTGATGAACTTCTGCACATTCTGTGTTTATTATCAGATGTACCTGATCTAGATGAATAGCTACTTGATAGCAAAGAACTGATTCCAGGATATCTAAATTGAATTACGTGATATTAACTTTATAATAGGCACTTTGCCTATGTAAATCAATAGAAAGCACTTAGGAAGTATTTCAAAACTCTTTCCTTGAGGACGCTTGAAGGTTTCCCAGTGAATGATTTTGCCCTGGCTGACCCTCAGAGAGGCACTTCCCATGCTAGAGGTGGCTGGGAGTATAAATCTCATTAAATCAAACCCCAGGCTGTATGGAAACTGTGTGAGGGAATAAACCTGGATGTTTAGTGTACAATCTGGGCCCGAGTGAACCTTCCCCTTCCTGCAGACTGAAGCTATGCCGAGCTTCTCAGCGCTGAGACTAATGCTGCACGCGCCTGCCCTCCTTTATACCATGGCTATTGCCCATGGGCCACGTAGCAGCTGAGCATATTCACAGCAAAATTATATGTGGCATATACATGCCAGATCATTTATGGTTATGTTGGCCAATACAGGTTTGGCACAGGTCCTTGGGGAAGGAGAAAGAAAGAACATCCCTTTGTTGCAGGCTTTGGTCCAAATGAGCAAGGATCCTCCATCACAAACACTAGGACAAGCATCATGGCTAAATCTGTAGGACAGGTGTGGTGGTGGTGAAGAGTGGTGTGACTTTGGTGGTGGATGGCTGCTTTCGTCCTGCTGATCTGCTATTAAATAGACCACTACTGGAGAAACGTTCATGGGGCTAGACTGTTACGGGGTACCGATATTCAAAATACATGAATATTATGTATTCATGCATAATGCAAACTATGCATAATGCATACCGGATTGCTGAAGGGAAGAGAGATGTCTGGCTTCCACTGTCTTGGGATGTGTCTCATGCACTTTAAAAAACATTGGGGTACGTGTGGAGCAAATGGTTTAAAATTAGAAAAAGCTTTTTACAAAAAACAGCAAAATAATGATCACACTTGAAAAATGATGCTTGCAATACTCATACACATATTTCTAAAGTGTTGGTGTTGCTCAACATTTGGATGTCTAAATCTGAAGGCAGAGGCTTAGTTTTGCAACACTGCATACACTGTGTACAAATATAATTAATGTTTATGAAGCATTCTCAAAACTGTATTTGTTATTACTGAAAGGATCATACAGGAGCCATCTGAAGTCGGGCTTGATTTATGGAGAAAGAAGTTGCAGGTTTAATTTGCAGACTCCAGGAATCTGAGTAGATTAGTATGGAGAAAATGTCCCGGGGGACAGGGAAGACTGTTGGAAACACAGTCCCCTGAACATGGAATGGGGAAAAGGTCTCTGTTTTAAAATCTTGGGAGCCAGCAGCTTTTGTCTCTGACTTAAGGACGTGAACTTGGATGTAATTTTTCATGGATTTACTGCTACAAGCCCAGACAAAAAGTATCCAATTATGTTTGTGTGTCTGTCTGTCTCTCGGTGTTTTTTTTTTTTTTTTTTTTTTTTTAGTAACATTTTGAAAGCCCAGAATAATGAAGGAGGGCAGAAAAGTGATTGATCCTCCTGAGTCACAGAGCACAGATAGTTAAGAGCAGGATCATTCCTCTGCTGGTACCTTTTGGGGGGAATGTGAGCACATTAACGCTCAACCGAAGAACTCATTAGTCCTGGCTATTGCCCTATGTTGACCAAGATATATATATATATATATATATATTTGCTCTGTGCTTTAAGTTGCATATATCCACATTACATATTCTTCTTGCGCAAGTTGTCCCAACCAAGTGACTGAGAGAGGGTTACAGTGCCCTGCTGCTGCCTGTATGTGCTTGGTCAATGATTTTCATCCTGGCTTTGGGGAATAGCCTTGTCTTTGTACTAGTACCTCATTCTAGGACTTCAATTAATTAAAAAAACTGTATCTGCTGTGTGGGCACCTGCAGTCCTGCCATTCTGGGAAGGAGTGTGGAGGAGGTTTCACGGTGCTTCATGTTGTTGCAGCCAGACAGCTTTCTGCGAACCACTTCAGAGGTGGACTGGCACTGCACTGCGCAGGGTACAGCACCATCCAGAGACAGCACCATCTTTCTTCCATGCAGAAATGCAGTCTGGATGAATTCTTGAAAAATGCAAAAGCTTGAGTATTAAGTGGTAATTTACTTAATGCCAGCATGGGTGTTGAACCTCAGGAAGGTGACTATGCCACTTGTAGTGGGAATCACAGGAATCAAAAATAAAGTGTAGAGAAAAAAGGAAAACCAAAAAGTGCATGCTGCATGACAGTGTTTAATGGGAATGAGAAGCTGAATATACATGTGCAAAATTAGATGGATAGGATATAATCAGAAGAGTTCCAGGACTTCACGAGGTTCTACAATGAATCTCCAGTTCCATCATATTGCATAGATTGTTCTTCTTTGATCAGAAACATTTTACAAAGACGTCTCCTATTACAGTTGCTTGAAGGTGTTTCCTTTTTGCCCTGGCTTGCATCAGATAAGACATAGGAAGAAAGATAAGCTGGGAAACCATTACATCATGGGTCTAAGCAGAAATAAAGCACAAGAAAGATTTACAAATGCCTAATTTTAAGAAATGCCAAGTAGAGCTGGTGGTTTGTTTTTTTTTTAATAGTGAATACTGGTTCAGCAAAATATACAAGTGAATATGAATTTTGCTAAAATTTCATTTTGGAACTCAAGATTTTTAGTCATTTAATTTTGAAATATTTTGTGCTTTTTATTTCAAGAGAGATTGATACTAACAAGTCAATGTTGGCATAAAAACTTGAATTTATTGATATATATTTTTCATCAAACCAAAAATATATTTTTGAAAATCTTGTTTCTTGGAAATTTATTTTTTATTATTATTATTCCATCTTAATTTTGAATAAGATCAATAATGAAATTTCAGTTTCTTGTAGTTTGGAAATTCTAGTCCTCGTGCAGGTCTAGCGCCAGGAAGCCATGCTCTTATGGACTCCACTGGGAACTGTGGGAGCTCAGCACTTCTATAATCCATTATCCATAAACTTAGTCGTGATCTGTCTTACTGTTCAGTTCTGCTTTTCACTTAATCCACAGATATCCATGTTGAATTTAGGTTGGCCTGCAAGTTCTATAACAAAATGATTTGGAGAAGTGAGAAAAAGGATTAAAGTTTCCTGTATCATAAAATGATAATCCTGAGTTACACGCTGTCCCAGAGCAACACATACCCCTAAACCCATGAGATCCCCTGGAACCGAGTAAGTTTCTGCTATCGAACAACGCAGTAGATCCCACTATGGTTTGCTGAGGGAAAGTGGTGAGAGTTGGGCCAGGATATATCACAGAATATGGTGGCAAGTCAGGGTCCACTATGTCCACTACTGTATCGGGGTATTTTATGACACAGGTCTCATTGGAGGTGAGGGCAAATGGCTCAGGGCATAAGACCCCCGGCGGCAGGCAGCACTCGTAGGGAGACATGTGACAGATCGAGACCTGAAACACAGGAGGAGAGGAGAGGAAAAAAGACTGTCGTTAGTACAGCAAGAAGTATACATATCAGATATCAAGATTTTGGGAAGATGGGGTTGCATGCTAGTTGCCGTGTTTGCTGACAAAAGGGGGAATTACAGAGTGCAAATAGTCCAGGTGACAGTTGTATGTTTGTCCAGTTTACTTCTACCATCCAGTAACTCTTCTCCTTCATAAGTAACACTTTTAGACTTCCCTGTTTCAGTATCTGATGGTATTTTCTAGATCGCCACTGCTTTCATCCTAAAAACCTCGTCCTACTGCTTTTCTCTTCTTCCCAAGACTTCAATGTGTTGTGCTGCTCTGTCTCACTCCTCCTATTGCCCATTTGAATGGTATCATAGAATACCCTGCTAAAAATCACAAAATACCCTGGTAAAAGCCACAACCCCAACCCAACTCTACATATCAAACTTACTGCACTGCCAAAACCAAAACATGGGGGTGAAGTTACCTCATTTCACCTGGTACAAGTGGGACAGTGTAATACGGGATGGAGATCCACCCATCTTTTATTAGTCTCATTATGTATCACCTGGATTATGGTATCTTATATTTGAAATCACACAGCTCTTTAAAACTGTACCTGATATCGAGGCCAGATTTTCCCGGGCATTGTATAATTATAGATTAACAGGGTGTCCTTGCCCTGAATGGTGCCCACACTAATTAGGCAAGGCAGAGTGGGGGAGAAGTGTTAATTTTCTTCACTTTATCTTTGTGAAACGGTTGTGGAATGGATTAGGAGCTGGCATAGGAGATGGGCCTGAACTGATTTCCCCACATTTACCCCAGGAGTCTGTGGGAGAGACAAAATTCAGGGGACGTTTCTTTCATCCCCATCTAATCATCTCGTTTAGCCACATGCCATCGTTGCCTTCTCTAATCCTCAGGGTGCATCTTCAGCTTCTTCCAATTGACCCTATGCCTTTGACTTGAAGGTAAGAAAAAGGCAACAGAATATTGTACCAGCTAAAGAGGTGGATTTGAAAGGGCTAGTTTTTCCTTTGGGAAAAGAATTGCAGCCACAGATCAGTTTAAGCATAGGGATCCTACAGTGATCCAATGCAGGCAAAGAATTTGTCAAAGCTCGTCCTAGTACTCATGAGAAGAGGTGAAGGAGTACTTGTACATTCCTATTAGGCTTGGAATTCAACACTGTAAATATATTTTAAACAAGACCAGCAGTAAAGTGGCTTTTTTGATAAAGAGAAGAAAAATCTGAGTTCCAATCTCCGTAGGATTTTGAAAATATTTAGGACAAGTTCTTCAACTGTTAAAAAACACTTTAGCTTCCTTGAAGACAGCTGAGGGTGAGAACATCATAAATGTTTTTTTCTAATGATAATTCATTTAATGAAGCCTAGTCTTTATAATATAAAAAGAATACTTGACAGCATTAAATTACTGAGACTTCTTAAGAGTTCTGAGGGAGATTCATATGCCATCCCTGGTTTGAATGAACTGCTGTCCTGAGCACTAATGTAGCTTGCAAATGCAATCTTTCACCTCTGCAATGTAAAACTTAAAACTAAAGGACAATAGAAAGGATATTTCTGGAAAAATACCCCCTTGCCATTTCCGAAGTTTAACCTATCATTTGATAATATTTAGATAGCAATAAGTAATTGATTCAAAATTGACTTACCCCGATCACCAAGGAGAAGAGTTTAAGAAAAGTGATTAGAAGAGTTCTACGTAGCAAATGCTTTTATACACTTAGTCAAATTGCCTGGAGGATGTGACACCCTTTTTGCATGAAGTCTTAATTAGTTGCAAAACAAACTTTGCTGCATGCATAACTCCTGCAAGTAATGAAACTGTTTTGCTCTCTGTGTTTGTTAGCTATTGGACCTTCACATAGCGTGCTAAATACATACTACACCCTGCAGGCAGGATTCACTTTAACATTTCATGGGTCAGAAAAACCTGATATACTTCATTAGCCACGTTTCAGTTATATCATGAGTTGATCAAGCATTTCTTTTAGTTGTAGTTTTTTCCACCCTTAAATTCAGACTGTGAAAGCGATTCAAGAGAGCATCAGTAGCACCTTTTGCTCCCAGGGAACATAATTTTATTTTCGTTTCCCAAATCTGACATGTCCAGCATGGAAGAGAAGAGCATTTTCCTCTGAAATGCTTTACAGGGCATTAAACTTAACAGGATACAGCTGTTATCCTTCTCAGTGAATATTCAGGGATGAGAACAACTCAATAAATTCGTAGACATTTTCCCAAGAAGACTGATCATCTCTGAATAGGGCTGATTCCTAGGAAGAGAGCTCTCTGTTCTGAATAGGGCTGATTCCTAGGAAGAGAGCTCTCTGTTATCAAGCACCCACTTTAGTCTTTACAAACAGCACTTGCATAGGACTGAGGTGGATCATATGGATTTGTTTCAGGTCTCTTTGCAGGGTTTGACCATGTTGCAATTAAAGGCAGGCAGATGCCACCCACGTTTTTTTGCTACTGACTCAAAGTGAAGTCAGAGAGCATCACAGAGCTGGGTTGCTGGATTTTATTCCCAGCTGTTTTATTGGACAGCAAAAGGACAATATTATAGGAAAGGGAAGGTTGCAGTGGCCTCTACTCTGAAACTGGTGTTTCCATCCAGGCTGTGTTTTTTCTGTGACACTACTAAGGTGAAGACTGGGGGGTGGAAAAACAAGTGCACAGTAAATAGCTCTATCCGGATAAGAACTTAATTTAACACAAAGATTAATATAAGACTACCAAAAAATCAGAGAAAATGGAGGCTGTCAGTTAATCAGGATTCTTATGAATGAGCCAGATGTGGATTTAAAGATTTCTCAAAAAGCCACCAGTTAGTACAGCTAGGAGTTTTTTTGGCATAACACTTACCTGACACGCTAGCTCATAAATCAGAAGCAGTTGTTTTTAAATGCATAAAAGGTATTCTTAATTAAATTTCTATTGTAATACCAGGGGTAGGGATCACTTATGTATTTGAGGACACGCTTAACAAGTGCAATACAGCTCACTGTGTTGCATACCTGATGCACAATGCTTTATCTGCATAAATGACTGGGAATCAGCTTGAAATCTTTTGTTCTCTTCACAAGTTCCCATAAATGCTTTTGCCTTAGGACCCCTGCTAACATCCTCCCAAGCTACAGATAATTTGTTACATGAAGGAAGATTTTAAGTGAATGGTAATAAGGAACAAAGGAATCCTTCCTCCCAGTTTGCAAGGTGAGGAAGGGAGGCATGTTGTCTTCCGAGCACCACAGAATGGCTGCTCTTTACTTTGAATCTAAATCTTCTCAAGGAGAAATAATAGTTTTGACAGTCTTTGACATGATGTTGCAAGGCCTGATGGTTGCTTGTGTGGACTGAAAAGCTTTCTGGGACTGGATTAACTATGAAAAGGTGAGAGTACTCCAGTGAGGGCTTCCCTGTTCAGGATGGAAGGTGGTGTTGCCACTTTGCCCAGACACACAGGGGTCTCCAAAGTCTCCTCCTTTAAGGGACAGACCTGTACCAACTGCCCTGAAGAAGAAAAAATCTGAAATACATATTTATTTTTTAACATTTCACAGCCCTGCAGAGTGACTAGCATCAAGGCTGGTGTCAGTTTGCATAATGCAATGTATTTATTTGTAGCAGACTTTTCCATGTTTGGTCCCTTTTTACTACTTTTTTCTCCCTCCTGGTTAGGAAACTTTGTGCTCAGACTGAGTCTCTGTGAGATACGTTGTGCTCACGCCTGTGCATCAGCATGCCTTCAGCCCCTGTGGGGATTACAGAGCATTTACGCTTTGTCTGAAATATTTCAAAATCAAATCTGGCTGCTTGGAGCTATGGGAAAAAAAAAAAATCCCTATCCCTTCTGCATTAATATACCTAAAATAAAGCCTTTCCTATTTGCTGAAGGCAGCTGTTATTCAGGGGGAGAAAAGGGGGTTTTTTTTGGTACAAATTAAGAGGTCTGTCTCTTGTCTCTCATATTGATTTTGACCATGTGAATCTTTGAGGGAACACCACTGAGTGAAGCGGGTGCTTCACTTTTTGCCAAAAGGTGGCCAAAACCCAACAATAACAACAAAAATATCTGGAGTACAAAGGTGGATTTGCTTTCACCCTTAGCGCAGTTTGGACTTTTTTTTTTTCCCCCAGTTTTTTTTTGTTGTTGTTGTTTTTTTGAGTAAAATGTTACTACATCTTAGATAAGTTGTTTTTCAGGACCATAATCAGAAATGGGGAAAGATGAGTATAGTTTTCTGATTAAAGGAGGCTTTTGGAGGGCGCTCCAGGCAAAAGGGGAGTAAAGGCAGGTGGGAATGTCCTAAGATTTACCTCTAATTAATCTGCCTAAGCACTTCTCTGCCACTGAGGAGCTGTGTAACATTAAAGCTGTGCAGCAGGATTCGTTTGGCTGAAAAGTCATATACACACATATATATAGGGAGATTAGTATATATTTATTTATATATGTTCATTTTCATTCACAATTCATTTAGTAAAATTTGGTTCTTGCAATTTAACCACAGACAAAGAAAACAATTGGTTGCATCAATATAAAATCTACACAACATGCTGCTCATAAGCCAAGTGAAGATAAACCTTAAAAACTTGTAGGTTAAAAAAAATTACCCAGTTTTTAACTGAGTGTAAACTACCGCAGGCACTGCTCTTAGGGAGGAAAGCTATGGCATGCAGTAGATCCCTTAATCACTGGAAATGCCCCAGTAGCTCAGTTTTATAGCCAAAGCAGCAAGACACCCTGTGATGGTCCAGGAATGCAGCAGAGCCCATGGGGCTGGTGAGAGTGATGGAGGCTGTGGGGTGGCAGCTCCTTCCCCATGTCTGGGGGAGGTGAGTGGCCCTGGACATCACCTGAACCAGGTCAATGCCCCAAGGAGGCTTTTCCACAAGTGGTTGGGATAAATCAGATAGGATCTTTAATAAACATTACAGGAAGACAGCTGGAAATGACTGGCAAGAAAAACCTTAGCTGCCAACTACGCTCATCTTCGGTAGCTGAAGCATTTTATGGCGTTAATCCAGGCTTAGTGTAAGCCATGCTCCTCTTATGGGATTTCCCTTTTCTAAATACTGTCCCAGAGACTGATCAGTGCTTTGTGTTCATTGCATCCTCTTTTTACAACCCCTGTACCTTAGTACGTTGTGGGATCCCTCGAGACTTTTACTCTCTTTGCAGTTTGGGTACTATATAAAATGCTACCTCACGCTTCCCTTGCAGCTTAATTTTTCATTGCCTTTGGCGCATTTTAATTCTAGTTATTATCTAGGTTTAATAGTGAAGCGCAGAGGCTAAATGAATTGTCAGAGGTCACTTGGTGAGCAAAGGAAACAGCCTGGAGTAAAACAGGCTTTCCTCATTGGCATTTATCATATTATTTATAATTTGAAATCCAGCAGCTCTTTGAAGTCTTAACTGAGATTGCATTGCATCGGGAAACAAAGGGCAAGTCCCCACACCGAACAACAAGCACTCGAACTGATTAGACCTGAGAAACAAAAGAGAAGGGATTGCTATCTCTTTTACAAATGCAACGTTAATGCAGAGGGATTAAGGGAGGGGCTGCCAGCACAGAAAAGTACAGTGAGTGCTTTTTGCTATGTCCTGAAATGACTTTTCCAGTTTAACATAGGAAATCTGTGGCAGTCAGGAAGTAAACACAGAACTGAGTTTTAATAAATTATTCAGTTTTATAAATGCCCATTATATTCACATTCCCCAAGTGCTGGTTCCACAATAAACTGAGGATTTCTGTAGCAGCTCAGTCTACAGGATGACTAAAGCGTGCACAAGTGCAACTAGGCCAGCGGTTTGGACACTGGAACATCTCTGGGGTAGCTGTGTTTACAGGAAAGATAAGAGACTTGATGTTAAATCTGAAGTGGTAAGTGTCCAGAGCAATTAGAAGTCCTTGTGTAGTGGAGATCCATTTGGTCTGAACAAAACACAGGGCTGGAAATTCTCAGACTGTGCGCTCCCAAAATGAATAACAAACACTGATTTTTATTTTTTTTTAAATTGTTTTTCTCTCTCCAAACAACAGAGAAAAAAGTGCCAAGTTTTTCAAGCTGCTTGAAGTATTTAAGGCACCATCCCTAGTTAAAATCCATGGCTTCATTTATGTATTTTGAAACCTAAGCTGTCACTTAAGAAATCTGCAATTAACAATGCTTGCCAATTACTGACAATGGAGTAATCATCTTTGTTAAAAAAAAATAATACCCTTTTAAATGAAATTCCTGCATCAAAAATCATCCCTTAGGTAATGGTTGGTTACCAAGGAACAATTGTCTCACCATGGATTTATCTGCTTTTCTGAAGAGAATAGTTAAAGAGGGAAAAATAAGGAAAACAAAGAATAAGAAGAGAAATAGGAAGCCTATGTTGTGAGAACTTTCTTAAGTTAATTGAAAGATTAAAGAAGCCTTTTGTGTGTGAGTTCCTCATCAGCTACCCAGATTATTATTTTTTTTTTCAATAGTAAAGTTATTCATACTGTCTGTGTGTGTCAGACTAGCCTGGTTTGCACATTTTCTGACCTTCACATTCTGCTCACATTCTTTCCTCAGAGATGTACGAGAGCCTAATCCTTTGCTCATTCCCCTGACTCTGAAAAGGCCTCAGAGTCTTTACTCAGAGTCTTAATAAAGCGGTTTTATTTTGTTATTCCTTTATCAGTTCGAATAGTTCAGCCCTTTCTGAGACTCTTCCCCTAAACGCAAAGTTAAACAAGATGCGGAGGTCATACATGCTTATACAAATAGTCTCTGTTTTCACATACATAGCAAGCAAGTAAGTGCATGTTTGCCTCATTTCAGAGAAATCGGTGTTGTCTGCGAAGGTTTGGGTTTTCCCTGCAACAAGTTTCATCCTGCTGCCTATTCTGAGAAGTCTGGCAGCAGTGCAAAGCTGCTTTTCAAATGAAAATGAAACAAAAATGTAGTATGGTGCAAGCACCTTAACACATAACTAGAAAATGCACATTAATAACCTTGACACATATTTCAAGGTGACTTTGTAACTCTGTTTTAAAACACTGCAATCATGCTGGATACTTACAATATGATAATAAGTGTTTTGCATGCATAAATCATTAATGAGAGTTTGCAAAGTGCTTTGAAATCCTTTAATCTGAAACTTCCGCAGGCTGTTCCCAATGACTGGCATTGCTTTGGGATCTTTACAAAGACATCTACTTTACAGAAATAATTTAGAAGATGAGGACCACAAACTGAATGAATTATTAAAAAAGGAAAATGGTAACAACTAAGAAAATGGAATGATTTTCAGAGAAAGGTTAGTGGAGCATGAGCACTTTTTATACTGAATTCTCCCAATCTTCCACAAGATAACATGGTCCCCAGCAGTGGCAGCATCTTGCCCCAAGACATATACTTGCATAGTTACAGCAGATTGTACATTAAACCTGCACAAGGAGGCTTTTTTACACCCAGCTACGAATGTAATCCTAGCATTAAGGGAGCGAGAGAGCTGTCTTTGCTGCTCATCAGCCTTGTCCAAATAGCTGACTGCTAAGACTGTTGGCTGCAAAATTATACTGCCTGTGTCTGAGGGTGATCCAGCTTCTTTGGAGTATAGGAGTATCAAATTAAGCGGCAAAGAAAAACAAATTCCTTCTCCCTGTATGTGAGTAATGTGAACTTGTTCTCCCTAAGCATGCAAGTCCCTTGGGTATGGCCAGTGACGGAGGTCACTAAAATAATAACCATGATCTTTGGTGTTGCTTCATACAGAGCTTAGTGATTCCCCGTAATCCCTCCTCTGAGATCCCCACAAGTTGGGCTTTGAGCTGGGTGAGCCGCGAGAGACATCCAGGGAGACAGAAGTCACCCAAACTACTCCTGCTTTACAGCGACAGCCAAGGTGCACTCCCACTGAAAATGATGAGGTTTTGGTTGCCAAAGCCATGATGACTCAAAGGATATAGATTCTTAGAAATCATTTGCCTTGAAAACAAGGCATCTCAGAGCTGTTCCAGATTTGAAGCCAGAATTAACTAGGAGTTCTGAAAGTGTGTTTATGCTTTCCAAGCAGTGCACTCCAGTTCCCAGCCCATCTGTCTTCTGTCCTTAGGAGTACCACAGCTGAATATGATTTGAGGGGAAAGATGCTTGGGGAACAAGAGCATCAGATTGATGACAGGCAGCCTACCAAAACCACCAGCAGTTGTGCTATGGGAGAGGGGATGGCTCTTGAAACACAATCACAGAAAGGGAAAATAATCTGTCACTGAGATGACTTGTATCCTGAGAAAATATTGATTAAAAGTATAAGGCTTTACCCTTCATGGTAGAAATCATTGCAATGACATCCAAATCCATGGAAAGGAGATTATTTGCATCCTACTGGGAGCCAAGGTCACCTGAGACTGTATCTAATATGAACACAGTGTAGGAAAAAATAAAAGCGTTATGAGGCCAGGAATCATGACCTGATTATGAGCTGATTAGTGGAATGGCATACATGACTTTGATCTGTTTATCTTAAAGGGATATTATTACTCAATTCATGGGTGTCTGAAGCCAATACCACACTTCAAGTATAATAACACAGCACTCTGCATGTATAAATCATTAATGAGTACTTGCGATATGACATTTGATCCAAGGAGGATGCAGAGTTTCCTGATAAGAGTTACTGCCCTAGGGATCCCTCCAACACACCTCATAATTTAGGAGGAATTTAGAGAGAAAAAAACCTTACTGCTCTATTAGAGAAGCAAACAAGTAGAAGGTAAACAACTCCGGACAGGAAATCTGTCTGTAGGGAAGGGCAGATCTCGGGGCATGTGAGACACTTTCCCTGGCTGGCTCGTCCTGTGGGCTGACAGCTATGGCTTTTGACACAACAGCCTAAAGACGAGCTACGTGGGGACAAAATGTCTTTGTCATCCTTGGTGGCTGCAGCTTTTCACCCTGATTCTTACTGGCAGATGCTTTAATCAGGGTTGATGTCCAAACAAGCATCCCAGGAACCAACCAAAGCTTGAGTGTGGAATGACACTTCACCTATCAAAAAGGGTTAGGATGGCCAGAAATGTCCTTTTCTTAAGAATAAGAGAAAATACCAATTTCTGTCCGGACAGCACATTGAAATAGAAGTGATTATACTATACCAGGCTTTTCAGTGCAATGAAGTGTCTTGGCGAGTCTCAGACCCTTCCTGGTCTAGCCTGATGGAGCCCACTTACAGTGGGGTCTCTGGATGTGAATTTTCACTGTGAATCTGGAAGGGATGTATGGCTCTAGCTCTGTAGGTAGGCAACTTACTTTTCTAGTAGAACTGAGAAAATTATTTTTCACGGAGAAAGATATGCTGTGAAGGAAAAAGGGAGAGAAGCAATAACTTAGGATTTGTATAAAATATGTTTTTGTGGTAATGGCAGGGACAGGCACAGAACTTGTGGCAGCAGGCTAATGCTTGAGGAAGTGGATGGTTTGTGTTGACGATTTCCAAAAAACCCATATTCCAGCTTTATTTAGTTGTCCGATGCTGCTGCATTATACAGTCATAAGAATTTAGAGTAGCTGTGGATCTGCCCTAGAAGTTTTATAAAAGGTTATTATTATGACACACACAAAACTGCTTTTTAATGAAAAAATTAATAACCCTGGTTTCTGAAGCTATTAAATATTGCCTGCTTAGGTAGTAACAGTGAGTCTCAAATTTAGAGTGGTGTTATTATTCAAGTGACATAACTATTTAAATTTTGTCATATACTTGCAATATTTACATAGTCTATACACTTTGTATGTCTCAACCATTAATGAATATTTGGAACTAACTTTGAAGTTCTTTCCTTTAAAGGAGCCGAAAGAGAAGCTTCACTGTTGTTATACAGCACCAGGGATCTGCAGACAGACACACCTCGGTGGCTTCTAAATACATAATAGACGTAAATGAAAGATCGAGATTCTGATATTGCTAGGTAAAAAACTTGAAGTGAAATATACTGTTTTGAATGAAAGAATATTTTACAAAAATGTTTCCATTAATACTGGAATTGACCACTTATTTCACCCCAATGATTACTACAGGATGCATTCCCAATGAATTTGATTTTTCTCTGAACTGAATGCTAAAAGTAATAAAAATTAAATCACCAGTCTGGGTGTGGTGTTTTGTAGGAACTCTGCAGGGTAGATGATTTTATCCCTTCACAGTTGGTTTAATTCTTCTTTTGCTGTATTTGTGATGTATTAGGCTCTGCTTTAATGAATGAAATTAAACATTTCTCTCTTCAGAAATGTTTCATGCAATGGTGTGAAAATTTAAGCTTCAAACTTCATTTTCCTTCATTTGGTTAGCCAAAATTACCAGCTCAAATTATTTCAATATAGTATAAATGATTGTTTGCTACACCACCTGAATGAAGCGTTGGGTTTTCTGTGTTTGGGTATGGCAATAAATCAAACTGAAAGTATGTGTCCAAGCAATTGCATGGATGCCATCTTCTCATGTGTTCTCAATTGCTTTAATTTCTTTCCTACAGCAGAGTTGTCTGAATACTGTAAGTGGAAGTTCTGGATACCAAGTTGTTATGCCAGCACATAAAAACTTAGCATATTACACCACTAATTAGACCAGGGAAACAACTTGTCCAATAGCCCATATCCAACACCAGGTGCTGAACAGTATGTTTCCACTGAGAAATGCTTTATAGAATTGTTCTGGTTTGCTTTAAAAACACCACCGATTTTCTGTGCTGAATTCCTAAGTCAGCATCTCTCAACACCTGCAGCATTTTTTCCATTGAGTTTCATGTCAAACATTTAATGGGATGGTTTTATATCTTGTACTAATCACAGTCTTCACTGACGACAGTACATGGATGAGTTAAAGTCTTGTGAAAAGCGGGTTTTTTTGTACTTCATAGGTATCTGGACTGTCCTGTGTTTCACAATGGATTTTAATTGATCCCTTGAATGTGCACTTCGGTATCTGGCCAGGTAGACAGAGCTGACCAGTCTAATTCATTGTCCTTGCACAGTTTGAACATGAGTCTATAAAGTCTGAAAGTTTTCAGTCTCAGCTTGGTGAGCTAATTCTCAGTCTGACTGATGTCAGGAAAGGATTCTTCTTACAAGTAGTTGCTCCGTTTTCTGACTCAATGTGAAAATGTACGATATCCTCCAAACAGATATCAGCTTACTATTGGAAGAAGGGGAGTAAAAAACCCTCTTTGAGTCATTATAGAAATTGCTTGGCAGGCCAAGAGGTAGTTTTTTTCTAAAAATGGCTTGAAGTTTTAAGTTGGCTTGGAAGAAAACGTATTTTTAAATATTCTGATGGTATCTTGTTGTGTATTGGGAATTAAAAGCAGTTGGATATTCTACAAAATTAGAAGGTGGTGAAATAATAAGCTATAAACCATGATGTTGTTTCTGAAGTAAACAGGTTAATATTGACTGACAAGTAAACAAAATTGCTACTATTCAAGGTATGTGACCTAAATAAATTTTATCTAAGAAAGTATTTCATTCTCAATGAGGGATTCAAACTAAATACTTGGCGCAATCCTAAGAAACAGAGAAAAATACCTGGAAGTATATTTGCACAAAACATGCAAACTTCCCAATTATGGAAATTATCTGAGTCTCGCTTCATTCCAATTTGTAAATGGCCTTGTGAAAGACAAGCCAGTGACTCAACTGATAGAGCCGGAAAAATGTGTTGCTTTCCAGGCAGATCACCATAAATGTCTAAATCACTGGAATCCACAGTGCTGTGCATCAAATTAATTTGATCTGTATGTCACATAAAAAAAGGCTCTAGGGTGGAACGGCCAAGCCATTAGCAAGAAAATGGGGAGGGAGCTATGCAAGTACCAAATCAAAGCCTACTTCAGTAATAGAGAGTGCTTCCCACACAAGATGAGCTTGTTGGTGACACCTTACATGCAAAAAGGATGCTTCTGGGCCTGGGGCGGTCTGGACCACTATAAAAGCCAGTCCAACTTCAGGTATCCTCATCCACTTCTCTTGCCTTCTCCTCCTTGGTGAACACAGTAAGTAGCAAATGCCTTTCTCTGTATCTATTCATTGTCCTATTACTCTTTCTCTTCTGGCCTTGGCGTAACTTTTCCTGAAATGTTTGTTCCTTTTTCATGTTCAATAATCTCAGCTCCTTAACACCATCCTGGAAGGTTGGAGAAGGATTTTGTCTTTCATTACAGTGGTCCATTCAATACCAGGGCTACACCCTAGCCTGTGGCGTTGCTCTTGCCGAGCAGGCTGTCAGGCTGCCCCTCTCATGCTGCGTGTGCTTTCCGTGCCCTCCCTCCCAGGTGCACCTCCGTCCCTCAGCCATGTCCTGCTACGATCTGTGCCGCCCCTGTGGCCCAACCCCGCTTGCCAACAGCTGCAACGAGCCCTGCGTCAGGCAGTGCCAGGACTCCCGCGTGGTGATCCAGCCCTCTCCCGTGGTGGTGACCCTGCCCGGACCCATCCTCAGCTCCTTCCCCCAGAACACCGCCGTGGGATCCAGCACCTCCGCTGCTGTGGGCAGCATCCTGAGTGAGGAGGGAGTGCCCATCAACTCCGGGGGCTTTAGCCTCTCTGGCCTTGGTGGCCGCTACATGAGCAGAAGATGCCTGCCCTGCTAAAGCCGGGCCGGACGTCCAGCGAGTGCATTGACCGGGAAGCCCAAAGCCAGGTGCCGGACTGAGGACGGAGCTGCTGGCCAGAGTTTCCAGATGGGCTGAGCACCCGCGTGCCCTCCTGCAAAGGAGGGAAGGAAGCCAGGTGCCATCCTGGGCTGTCTGGAAACACGGCCAGCTGGTGTTGTCATCTCCTTCTCCTCCCGCTTTCTTCTCCATTTCATGATGCCCTGATGCCTCGTGCTGTCCTGTGCCATGGGTTCATCCTGAAGCAAGCTGAGAGGGGTCCTGCTCATCACCCTCTCCCCATGTGTATCCATGACATGCGTCCCATTGCTGTGAGGGCATGCCTGGCTGTCACTGCCCTTGTAGCAGCCTGGACCGTGTCCCTTCCAACACACACTGCTTTGTTTCTCTCTTTAGACTCATTAAAGCTGATGCTGCATTGTAACTTGATGTCTCCTCATGTTCCTTCCCTCCTGGGATGCCCAGAAATGCTGTCCAGGGGGAGATGGGATGCCCTGGAGGGGAAAGGGTGTGTGCGTAAGGGCCAGTAGTGGACCAGCATCATGCTTGGAGGAGTTGAGAACCCTCAATAACCACAGTCATTGGAAGAGACATCAGGTGGTGGAAATGTGTGTGGTATTGTGTGATTATGCAAAGGGCATCCAGGAGCTTCCCCAAGGGCCATGAGAGCAACAAGCGTGGTTGGATACTGGCTTCCAGATGGTGAGGCAAGCCATTGACCTGCTGGAGGACATTTCTGTACAGGCTGACACCCACCGGGCCAAGGCTCTGACTGCACGTTACTGCCTGCAATGTGCTCTTGCCCTTTTCTCCTGCCAGCACATCTTCCCAAGGCTGGAACTGCAGGGAGCCCCCAGGGAGTTGAAGGGGCATGTGCAGCCAGGGCAGCTGTGTAAAGGGAGATGTGAGCCCTCTGCTAGATTTTGGCACAAGAGGCACAGGCTGAGCATGGGTGTGTAACATGGGCAAGTGAGGGGCATGGAATGAAAGGGATCGTCCTGCCTCATCTGAAAGTGATGGGTAGTGTTGGTGACGTGTCCTGGAATCTCTGCCGTTGGCTGGAAGGGAGCAGGAAAAGCCTCTCTGCCCCCACCAGAGCAGTTTTGTGGTCAGAATCACTAAGTATTGCAGAGTCCTTCAGTGTATGTCACAGTGTCCTGAAGGGACGTGAGTCTGGAGCAGACGCACAGCAAATTCTCCAGAAAGCCCACGCTTGCTGCTGCGCAGGCTGTGCCTGGAGGCGTCCCAAGCAGTGATCCTTGTGCCCCCCTCATCAGGCCCCAGGCTGGGAAGGCTGAGGGAGTGGGACCCCGCCAGCTGGCTTCTCGGTCCCTCCTTCCCATGCCCATGTCCTCCAATGCCAATACATTGGTCCTGCTGCTCTGGTCCTGCTTCAGGTAGATCCTCAAGGAGGCACCTCTTGAGCTGTGCTTCTCCAGGAGTCCCTGCAGAGGGTCATGGACCCTGCTTGCCCCTGAGCCTGTTGGGTGTCCTGTGGAAATCCTGCCACGAATCTGGTTGTGCGTGCTGTGCCAGCAGCCTTGATGGCCAAAGCAAAGTTGTGGGCAAGGCACGGGCTGGAGGAAGGACGCGTATGGATTGGTCAACACGTGCCTTGGTCACAGGCGTGCATCACACCTAGCCAGAGGTGTCCAGCAAAGAGCGCTGGGAGGGGAAGAGCCTTCATTCTGAGCCACGGGCTGTCTGCTGGCTGAGGCATGTGGGGATGGAGGATTGATGGAAGATGGCAAAAGAGGCAGGCAAAGCTCTGCCGAGATCAAAGCCCAATCTCAGAGAGAGAGAGAGTCTGAAAGGCAAGAGCAGAGGTGCCCAGCCTAGAAAGAGCATGCGTGACACGGTGTGAGTGAGTACAGCATGAGAGAGCGCAACTGATGGTGCCGACCCTTGCATGTGGATGTCCAGGCTGAAGCCTGTGGGCTCTGGGGGGACCTGCCTCATTCATCAGGAAACACTTTAAAGTGATGCCCTGCAGGGCATGGGGCTGGCGAGGTGGGACACTCCCCATCACTGGCTGCATCATCTGCCTGTGCTGACGTGTCATTTCCTCTGGAAAAGCTTTGGCCTCTAATACCGTCACTTGAAAGGAGCCTGTGTGGCTGAACGGCCATGTCATGAACAAGGAAATGAAAAGGCAGCGTTGCAGGGAACATAAGCAGTGTTCTCATTTCTTTAATTGAGAAGTTTTGCATGCAAGATGGGCTTGTTGGTAAACACATTACATGCACAAAGGGTGCCTCTGGGCCTGGGGCGGTCTGGAGCAGTATAAAAGCCAGTCCAGCTGCAGGTATCCTCATCCACTTCTCCTGCCTTCTCCTCCTTGGTGAACAAGGTGAGCTGCAAACACCTTTGCCTCACTCTCCTCTTTCTCTTCTTCTCCTCTTTGTCCCTTTGTCTCGGTGTAGCTTTTGTTGAGAGCCTTGCTCCTTCATCGTGCTCCCAGTGTCTCTGTCCACCTTACTGTCTGCTGCACTTCTCTCGGAGAAGATCCTGGGCTTTGTTTTCCAGGCTCCCTGTGGGCTCTGGGCTCTTGAACCTCTCTTCTCCCAAACGCAGGCTTTCCCTGCTCCCCAGCCTGTGGCGTTGCTCTTGCCGAGCAGGCTGTCAGGCTGCCCCTCTCATGCTGCGTGTGCTTTCCGTGCCCTCCCTCCCAGGTGCACCTCCGTCCCTCAGCCATGTCCTGCTACGATCTGTGCCGCCCCTGTGGCCCAACCCCGCTTGCCAACAGCTGCAACGAGCCCTGCGTCAGGCAGTGCCAGGACTCCCGCGTGGTGATCCAGCCCTCTCCCGTGGTGGTGACCCTGCCCGGACCCATCCTCAGCTCCTTCCCCCAGAACACCGCCGTGGGATCCAGCACCTCCGCTGCTGTGGGCAGCATCCTGAGTGAGGAGGGAGTGCCCATCAACTCCGGGGGCTTTAGCCTCTCTGGCCTTGGTGGCCGCTACACGAGCAGAAGATGCCTGCCCTGCTAAAGCCGGGCCGGACGTCCAGCGAGTGCATTGACCGGGAAGCCCAAAGCCAGGTGCCGGACTGAGGACGGAGCTGCTGGCCAGAGTTTCCAGATGGGCTGAGCACCCGCGTGCCCTCCTGCAAAGGAGGGAAGGAAGCCAGGTGCCATCCTGGGCTGTCTGGAAACACGGCCAGCTGGTGTTGTCATCTCCTTCTCCTCCCGCTTTCTTCTCCATTTCATGATGCCCTGATGCCTCGTGCTGTCCTGTGCCATGGGTTCATCCTGAAGCAAGCTGAGAGGGGTCCTGCTCATCACCCTCTCCCCATGTGTATCCATGACATGCGTCCCATTGCTGTGAGGGCATGCCTGGCTGTCACTGCCCTTGTAGCAGCCTGGACCGTGTCCCTTCCAACACACACTGCTTTGTTTCTCTCTTTAGACTCATTAAAGCTGATGCTGCATTGTAACTTGATGTCTCCTCATGTTCCTTCCCTCCTGGGATGCCCAGCCAAACTGTTCAGAGGGAGATGGGATGGTATACAGGGCAAAGTTGAGGTTGAAAGTATGTGTTGCTCTTGCATCATTCCTTTGGAATTGGGGGTATGTGTCCAGTGGAAATTTTAAGTTGTATGTGACTTTTTATACGTGGTATGTCCTTCCTGAGGCCACCCACCTTCCTGGGTTCTGAACACCATACCTTTGTGGCTCTTGGCATATCTCTTGCCATGTTTTCAATGGCTCCAAGAGGTGCTTGATGTGTGCCAGATGCCAATGGAATTGCAAACTTTCACTTGGCTCTCAGGCCACCTCTTTGTGCCCACCAGGCCCTTTTCTCAAGTACTCAGCAACACTGGCACAGCGCCACAGTCCCTGCTTGGGAGGCCACGTGGCCTTCATGACAGTGAAGTGTGGGCATTTAGCAAGTCCCTCTCGTTCCCTTGCACAGCAGGGGAAGGAAAGAAGGCACCCTCCACGATGCAGCCATTGTCTCTTCCTGCCCTTCTGCCCTGAATTGCAAGACCTCAGATGTCAGGGAGGAAAGTGACTTTGCTGGTGCATGGAGGCGGCGTGTAGTTGGTGGGGCCTACTCCACCGGGATGTGGTGGTTGCTCCTGCCACAGGAGATGTGGGAGAGGACAACTGCCTCTGCCTTGCTCCAGCGTGCTCTAGTCCTCCACAACTGGTGTTTTTATCCCGTGCCCCTGTCCTGTTTCAGGTGGAGAGAGGGGCACCTCCTGTTCTGTCCCATACGCTGCGTGAACCCCTACAGTGCCTTTTGCCATGGCTCAAGGCCTGTCTTCCCTGCAGGACAGCTGCCACCGCAAGGCCCCTGTGCCCTGCTCCGCAGGAAGGCCCTCAGGAAATGCCCTCCCCAGCAACGCTCCTGAGCCAGGCTGAGCTGCCAGCAGGAGCAAGGTGGGGTGAGAAGATGGTACCAGGGAGGGAAGGCGGCATCTGCAGGACGTGACCAGAGCGGGCTGTGGCCGGGCACTGGAGCCTTTGGGCAGGGCCTTGCCATAGGTGCTGACAGTGGGAGTAGCAAGGCCTGGCAGGAGACACTACCTGTGAATTTTCTGGGTCAGGGACGTGATGGAAATGAGCCTTAGAAGAAGAGACCTATCTTGCATTTATGGAAAATAAATGTATGTATTTTTATTTATAAAAATAAAATTAAAAATATTTATATTTATTTATGAAATCCTTTCTTGCAGGAACAAGTCCTTCTCCCCACTGCTGTGACAGGTGGAGCTGGTGTCCTTTGTGCCAGGTGCACAGGAGATACCCTCCTCTTGCCCATCAGTGACCTGAGTGCAGTACCAACAAGGCCGATGGCTCTGCTCAGCCTCACCTGCGGTCTCTCTCTCCTCCCTCTTCCCTTTGACCCAGACCTTTATTCAAGCTCTGTCCTGGCCTTTAGCCCTTTCCTCAGCTGGCTGGCAGGACTGTAAGCCTCCTGCTCCTTTGCAGGCTGGCTTATGACTGACCACGAACCCCCTTGATCCTGAGTGCAAGGAACCCACTGATGTGCCAGCCTCTCCTTGGGCGTGTCTGGACACTATGGCCCTGGTCAGGATTCAGTGAGCTCTGTTGGACCAGGTCACTGTGACTGGGTCTGCTCCTGATGTGGGGACTGACTGTCCTGCTTGATGCCAGTCCTGCTTCATCCATGAACTTGATGGTTGAGCTGGTCTCTGGGCTGCACCTGTCTCCTGTCTGTGGATGTTCCTTGCTCACTTACTGTGCAACGGGGCCATTGCTAGTGAGGCTGCTGCCCTCCTGGCCTTGTTGTCATCTCACCTCCTGGCTCTCAGCCAGCAGGGAGCAATTGGCTCTCACTGACCCCTGGCAGCGTTTCTACTTTGATGGGCTTTCACTGTCATCATTTTAACCAACGTGACTTCTAAGCTCTCTTCATCACCTTAAATGAGGAATTTGGCCCGCGCCCGTGTGATTAGAGAGCTGCCTGTCCCTGGTGGAGTCCCAGCCTAATTGGGGAAGGACTCCTTGCAGTGAGGACATGGCTGGGGTGTCAGAGGAATGCGGCTTGTGCCCCAAGCTGGGCTTTCATTCCTGTTGGGGACATTCAGCTGGCTTTCTGCCCTGGGAACACTTGTGCCGAGCATGGAATCCTTCCCTTGGAATGCATCCCTGGGGAGATCCTGACACCTGCTGCTCTCCAGGCTGTCCTTGCTGGCACTGCCAGCCCTCGCTTGTTTCTGTGGAGAGTGATGTGTTGCATGGAAATCTTGCTGAGAGTTTGGAACTGCATGTGCTGTCCTGCCAGTATGCGGAGCCACAGCAGAAGCTGAGTCATGGACCGTGAGGAGGAGGAGGAGGAGGAGGAGGAAAGGGCTTGTATTTAGTCCCCAGCAGGTGCCTTGTTCTGGGGGTGCATGCCAGTCTACCAGGAATGGCAAACAATACCTGGTTGTGTCAGAGCAACATCCTTCTTTCCGAAAGGTGCCTGTGGTGGGGACTGGGGACCTCTAGATGCTGCTGACAGAGCTGAGAGAGAAAAGAGCTAGGCTTATTTCTGCCGAGAGCAACGCTCAGTATCAAGGAAGGGCTAAAGCCCAAGGGCAGAGCTGGCGTGCTTGGGAAGCTGGTGCCTCAGGCAGCCTGAGCTGGTCGATAGGGAAAGCTGACTGGCCTCCCATGGGAAGCTTGTTGGAAGCCTGGCCTTCAATGAAAGGTTTACAAGGCGATGAGGCTGCATTTGGTGGGCCAAAATCTGAAAACCAACGCCAGGAGGGCAAGATGTTGGCATCGTCCGGCGAATTACGCCGTTTCCTTCTCTTTGCCTTAATCTTTTTTCTTTGGTTCTGTGTCAGCGGCCCAGAAATATTTTGGCCTCTAATACCGTCACTTGAAAGGAGCCTGTGTGGCTGAACGGCCATGTCATGAACAAGGAAATGAAAAGGCAGCGTTGCAGGGAACATAAGCAGTGTTCTCATTTCTTTAATTGAGAAGTTTTGCATGCAAGATGGGCTTGTTGGTAAACACATTACATGCACAAAGGGTGCCTCTGGGCCTGGGGCGGTCTGGAGCAGTATAAAAGCCAGTCCAGCTGCAGGTATCCTCATCCACTTCTCCTGCCTTCTCCTCCTTGGTGAACAAGGTGAGCTGCAAACACCTTTGCCTCACTCTCCTCTTTCTCTTCTTCTCCTCTTTGTCCCTTTGTCTCGGTGTAGCTTTTGTTGAGAGCCTTGCTCCTTCATCGTGCTCCCAGTGTCTCTGTCCACCTTACTGTCTGCTGCACTTCTCTCGGAGAAGATCCTGGGCTTTGTTTTCCAGGCTCCCTGTGGGCTCTGGGCTCTTGAACCTCTCTTCTCCCAAACGCAGGCTTTCCCTGCTCCCCAGCCTGTGGCGTTGCTCTTGCCGAGCAGGCTGTCAGGCTGCCCCTCTCATGCTGCGTGTGCTTTCCGTGCCCTCCCTCCCAGGTGCACCTCCGTCCCTCAGCCATGTCCTGCTACGATCTGTGCCGCCCCTGTGGCCCAACCCCGCTTGCCAACAGCTGCAACGAGCCCTGCGTCAGGCAGTGCCAGGACTCCCGCGTGGTGATCCAGCCCTCTCCCGTGGTGGTGACCCTGCCCGGACCCATCCTCAGCTCCTTCCCCCAGAACACCGCCGTGGGATCCAGCACCTCCGCTGCTGTGGGCAGCATCCTGAGTGAGGAGGGAGTGCCCATCAACTCCGGGGGCTTTAGCCTCTCTGGCCTTGGTGGCCGCTACATGAGCAGAAGATGCCTGCCCTGCTAAAGCCGGGCCGGACGTCCAGCGAGTGCATTGACCGGGAAGCCCAAAGCCAGGTGCCGGACTGAGGACGGAGCTGCTGGCCAGAGTTTCCAGATGGGCTGAGCACCCGCGTGCCCTCCTGCAAAGGAGGGAAGGAAGCCAGGTGCCATCCTGGGCTGTCTGGAAACACGGCCAGCTGGTGTTGTCATCTCCTTCTCCTCCCGCTTTCTTCTCCATTTCATGATGCCCTGATGCCTCGTGCTGTCCTGTGCCATGGGTTCATCCTGAAGCAAGCTGAGAGGGGTCCTGCTCATCACCCTCTCCCCATGTGTATCCATGACATGCGTCCCATTGCTGTGAGGGCATGCCTGGCTGTCACTGCCCTTGTAGCAGCCTGGACCGTGTCCCTTCCAACACACACTGCTTTGTTTCTCTCTTTAGACTCATTAAAGCTGATGCTGCATTGTAACTTGATGTCTCCTCATGTTCCTTCCCTCCTGGGATGCCCAGCCAAACTGTTCAGAGGGAGATGGGATGGTATACAGGGCAAAGTTGAGGTTGAAAGTATGTGTTGCTCTTGCATCATTCCTTTGGAATTGGGGGTATGTGTCCAGTGGAAATTTTAAGTTGTATGTGACTTTTTATATGTGGTATGTCCTTCCTGAGGCCACCCACCTTCCTGGGTTCTGAACACCATACCTTTGTGGCTCTTGGCATATCTCTTGCCATGTTTTCAATGGCTCCAAGAGGTGCTTGATGTGTGCCAGATGCCAATGGAATTGCAAACTTTCACTTGGCTCTCAGGCCACCTCTTTGTGCCCACCAGGCCCTTTTCTCAAGTACTCAGCAACACTGGCACAGCGCCACAGTCCCTGCTTGGGAGGCCACGTGGCCTTCATGACAGTGAAGTGTGGGCATTTAGCAAGTCCCTCTCGTTCCCTTGCACAGCAGGGGAAGGAAAGAAGGCACCCTCCACGATGCAGCCATTGTCTCTTCCTGCCCTTCTGCCCTGAATTGCAAGACCTCAGATGTCAGGGAGGAAAGTGACTTTGCTGGTGCATGGAGGCGGCGTGTAGTTGGTGGGGCCTACTCCACCGGGATGTGGTGGTTGCTCCTGCCACAGGAGATGTGGGAGAGGACAACTGCCTCTGCCTTGCTCCAGCGTGCTCTAGTCCTCCACAACTGGTGTTTTTATCCCGTGCCCCTGTCCTGTTTCAGGTGGAGAGAGGGGCACCTCCTGTTCTGTCCCATACGCTGCGTGAACCCCTACAGTGCCTTTTGCCATGGCTCAAGGCCTGTCTTCCCTGCAGGACAGCTGCCACCGCAAGGCCCCTGTGCCCTGCTCCGCAGGAAGGCCCTCAGGAAATGCCCTCTCCAGCAACGCTCCTGAGCCAGGCTGAGCTGCCAGCAGGAGCAAGGTGGGGTGAGAAGATGGTACCAGGGAGGGAAGGCGGCATCTGCAGGACGTGACCAGAGAGAATACGCTGTGGCCCGTCACTGGAGCCCATAGGTTCTGACTGTGGGTGTTGCACAGGCCACTGGGAAACTGGATGTGTGCATATGCTGAGACGTTTGGGCAGAGGAAACGGAGATCCTTATGTCTGCTGGACTCCAGCATACCCTTGTTGATGTTCCCCCACCATGAGTACTTGTGATGAGTTTTATTGTCTCATGGAACGCTATCCAGGGTTTTTGCAGTGCCTATTATGGAGATAATGTGTCAGGTCAAAGAAGAGGTGTTTGGTACCTTTGCAGATGAAAAATGAACAATTGGGAAGCCCCAACACTGACTTTTGGAGTTTGGGTGGGGAGTACACTTCATGTGTGTTGGAGACCAGTCTATCCACCTCTCAATCATTCTTCTACTGTACACTGGAGGCTGCTGGAGGTTGTCGAAGTAAGTTAAAAAATAACAAAGAGCATACGGATTTATCTTGATAAAAATGTTTTGAAAATACAACCTAAAAGTGTTTTAGTCAACTTACATGCTGACTGAGTAATTTAAACCTAACATTGATAGAGTAAAATATTGCATACTGTGATGGATATAGCGACCACTGTCACAGCAAATATTTTAATCTGGCCTTAAATTTTAGGAAGGCCAGAAAACATGCCTCATATATTATGAGAATCCTTCAAGTGAGGCCCTGGAGGGCAAGGGTCTGGCATCACCTGGTGAGGTGGGACACTCCTCATCATTGGTTGCATCATCTGCCTCTGCTGATTTCTAATTTTCCATGGAAATATTTTGGCCTCTAATACCGTCACTTGAAAGGAGCCTGTGTGGCTGAACGGCCATGTCATGAACAAGGAAATGAAAAGGCAGCGTTGCAGGGAACATAAGCAGTGTTCTCATTTCTTTAATTGAGAAGTTTTGCATGCAAGATGGGCTTGTTGGTAAACACATTACATGCACAAAGGGTGCCTCTGGGCCTGGGGCGGTCTGGAGCAGTATAAAAGCCAGTCCAGCTGCAGGTATCCTCATCCACTTCTCCTGCCTTCTCCTCCTTGGTGAACAAGGTGAGCTGCAAACACCTTTGCCTCACTCTCCTCTTTCTCTTCTTCTCCTCTTTGTCCCTTTGTCTCGGTGTAGCTTTTGTTGAGAGCCTTGCTCCTTCATCGTGCTCCCAGTGTCTCTGTCCACCTTACTGTCTGCTGCACTTCTCTCGGAGAAGATCCTGGGCTTTGTTTTCCAGGCTCCCTGTGGGCTCTGGGCTCTTGAACCTCTCTTCTCCCAAACGCAGGCTTTCCCTGCTCCCCAGCCTGTGGCGTTGCTCTTGCCGAGCAGGCTGTCAGGCTGCCCCTCTCATGCTGCGTGTGCTTTCCGTGCCCTCCCTCCCAGGTGCACCTCCGTCCCTCAGCCATGTCCTGCTACGATCTGTGCCGCCCCTGTGGCCCAACCCCGCTTGCCAACAGCTGCAACGAGCCCTGCGTCAGGCAGTGCCAGGACTCCCGCGTGGTGATCCAGCCCTCTCCCGTGGTGGTGACCCTGCCCGGACCCATCCTCAGCTCCTTCCCCCAGAACACCGCCGTGGGATCCAGCACCTCCGCTGCTGTGGGCAGCATCCTGAGTGAGGAGGGAGTGCCCATCAACTCCGGGGGCTTTAGCCTCTCTGGCCTTGGTGGCCGCTACATGAGCAGAAGATGCCTGCCCTGCTAAAGCCGGGCCGGACGTCCAGCGAGTGCATTGACCGGGAAGCCCAAAGCCAGGTGCCGGACTGAGGACGGAGCTGCTGGCCAGAGTTTCCAGATGGGCTGAGCACCCGCGTGCCCTCCTGCAAAGGAGGGAAGGAAGCCAGGTGCCATCCTGGGCTGTCTGGAAACACGGCCAGCTGGTGTTGTCATCTCCTTCTCCTCCCGCTTTCTTCTCCATTTCATGATGCCCTGATGCCTCGTGCTGTCCTGTGCCATGGGTTCATCCTGAAGCAAGCTGAGAGGGGTCCTGCTCATCACCCTCTCCCCATGTGTATCCATGACATGCGTCCCATTGCTGTGAGGGCATGCCTGGCTGTCACTGCCCTTGTAGCAGCCTGGACCGTGTCCCTTCCAACACACACTGCTTTGTTTCTCTCTTTAGACTCATTAAAGCTGATGCTGCATTGTAACTTGATGTCTCCTCATGTTCCTTCCCTCCTGGGATGCCCAGCCAAACTGTTCAGAGGGAGATGGGATGGTATACAGGGCAAAGTTGAGGTTGAAAGTATGTGTTGCTCTTGCATCATTCCTTTGGAATTGGGGGTATGTGTCCAGTGGAAATTTTAAGTTGTATGTGACTTTTTATATGTGGTATGTCCTTCCTGAGGCCACCCACCTTCCTGGGTTCTGAACACCATACCTTTGTGGCTCTTGGCATATCTCTTGCCATGTTTTCAATGGCTCCAAGAGGTGCTTGATGTGTGCCAGATGCCAATGGAATTGCAAACTTTCACTTGGCTCTCAGGCCACCTCTTTGTGCCCACCAGGCCCTTTTCTCAAGTACTCAGCAACACTGGCACAGCGCCACAGTCCCTGCTTGGGAGGCCACGTGGCCTTCATGACAGTGAAGTGTGGGCATTTAGCAAGTCCCTCTCGTTCCCTTGCACAGCAGGGGAAGGAAAGAAGGCACCCTCCACGATGCAGCCATTGTCTCTTCCTGCCCTTCTGCCCTGAATTGCAAGACCTCAGATGTCAGGGAGGAAAGTGACTTTGCTGGTGCATGGAGGCGGCGTGTAGTTGGTGGGGCCTACTCCACCGGGATGTGGTGGTTGCTCCTGCCACAGGAGATGTGGGAGAGGACAACTGCCTCTGCCTTGCTCCAGCGTGCTCTAGTCCTCCACAACTGGTGTTTTTATCCCGTGCCCCTGTCCTGTTTCAGGTGGAGAGAGGGGCACCTCCTGTTCTGTCCCATACGCTGCGTGAACCCCTACAGTGCCTTTTGCCATGGCTCAAGGCCTGTCTTCCCTGCAGGACAGCTGCCACCGCAAGGCCCCTGTGCCCTGCTCCGCAGGAAGGCCCTCAGGAAATGCCCTCCCCAGCAACGCTCCTGAGCCAGGCTGAGCTGCCAGCAGGAGCAAGGTGGGGTGAGAAGATGGTACCAGGGAGGGAAGGCGGCATCTGCAGGACGTGACCAGAGAGAATACGCTGTGGCCCGTCACTGGAGCCCATAGGTTCTGACTGTGGGTGTTGCACAGGCCACTGGGAAACTGGATGTGTGCATATGCTGAGACGTTTGGGCAGAGGAAACGGAGATCCTTATGTCTGCTGGACTCCAGCATACCCTTGTTGATGTTCCCCCACCATGAGTACTTGTGATGAGTTTTATTGTCTCATGGAACGCTATCCAGGGTTTTTGCAGTGCCTATTATGGAGATAATGTGTCAGGTCAAAGAAGAGGTGTTTGGTACCTTTGCAGATGAAAAATGAACAATTGGGAAGCCCCAACACTGACTTTTGGAGTTTGGGTGGGGAGTACACTTCATGTGTGTTGGAGACCAGTCTATCCACCTCTCAATCATTCTTCTACTGTACACTGGAGGCTGCTGGAGGTTGTCGAAGTAAGTTAAAAAATAACAAAGAGCATACGGATTTATCTTGATAAAAATGTTTTGAAAATACAACCTAAAAGTGTTTTAGTCAACTTACATGCTGACTGAGTAATTTAAACCTAACATTGATAGAGTAAAATATTGCATACTGTGATGGATATAGCGACCACTGTCACAGCAAATATTTTAATCTGGCCTTAAATTTTAGGAAGGCCAGAAAACATGCCTCATATATTATGAGAATCCTTCAAGTGAGGCCCTGGAGGGCAAGGGTCTGGCATCACCTGGTGAGGTGGGACACTCCTCATCATTGGTTGCATCATCTGCCTCTGCTGATTTCTAATTTTCCATGGAAATATTTTGGCCTCTAATACCGTCACTTGAAAGGAGCCTGTGTGGCTGAACGGCCATGTCATGAACAAGGAAATGAAAAGGCAGCGTTGCAGGGAACATAAGCAGTGTTCTCATTTCTTTAATTGAGAAGTTTTGCATGCAAGATGGGCTTGTTGGTAAACACATTACATGCACAAAGGGTGCCTCTGGGCCTGGGGCGGTCTGGAGCAGTATAAAAGCCAGTCCAGCTGCAGGTATCCTCATCCACTTCTCCTGCCTTCTCCTCCTTGGTGAACAAGGTGAGCTGCAAACACCTTTGCCTCACTCTCCTCTTTCTCTTCTTCTCCTCTTTGTCCCTTTGTCTCGGTGTAGCTTTTGTTGAGAGCCTTGCTCCTTCATCGTGCTCCCAGTGTCTCTGTCCACCTTACTGTCTGCTGCACTTCTCTCGGAGAAGATCCTGGGCTTTGTTTTCCAGGCTCCCTGTGGGCTCTGGGCTCTTGAACCTCTCTTCTCCCAAACGCAGGCTTTCCCTGCTCCCCAGCCTGTGGCGTTGCTCTTGCCGAGCAGGCTGTCAGGCTGCCCCTCTCATGCTGCGTGTGCTTTCCGTGCCCTCCCTCCCAGGTGCACCTCCGTCCCTCAGCCATGTCCTGCTACGATCTGTGCCGCCCCTGTGGCCCAACCCCGCTTGCCAACAGCTGCAACGAGCCCTGCGTCAGGCAGTGCCAGGACTCCCGCGTGGTGATCCAGCCCTCTCCCGTGGTGGTGACCCTGCCCGGACCCATCCTCAGCTCCTTCCCCCAGAACACCGCCGTGGGATCCAGCACCTCCGCTGCTGTGGGCAGCATCCTGAGTGAGGAGGGAGTGCCCATCAACTCCGGGGGCTTTAGCCTCTCTGGCCTTGGTGGCCGCTACACGAGCAGAAGATGCCTGCCCTGCTAAAGCCGGGCCGGACGTCCAGCGAGTGCATTGACCGGGAAGCCCAAAGCCAGGTGCCGGACTGAGGACGGAGCTGCTGGCCAGAGTTTCCAGATGGGCTGAGCACCCGCGTGCCCTCCTGCAAAGGAGGGAAGGAAGCCAGGTGCCATCCTGGGCTGTCTGGAAACACGGCCAGCTGGTGTTGTCATCTCCTTCTCCTCCCGCTTTCTTCTCCATTTCATGATGCCCTGATGCCTCGTGCTGTCCTGTGCCATGGGTTCATCCTGAAGCAAGCTGAGAGGGGTCCTGCTCATCACCCTCTCCCCATGTGTATCCATGACATGCGTCCCATTGCTGTGAGGGCATGCCTGGCTGTCACTGCCCTTGTAGCAGCCTGGACCGTGTCCCTTCCAACACACACTGCTTTGTTTCTCTCTTTAGACTCATTAAAGCTGATGCTGCATTGTAACTTGATGTCTCCTCATGTTCCTTCCCTCCTGGGATGCCCAGAAATGCTGTCCAGGGGGAGATGGGATGCCCTGGAGGGGAAAGGGTGTGTGCGTAAGGGCCAGTAGTGGACCAGCATCATGCTTGGAGGAGTTGAGAACCCTCAATAACCACAGTCATTGGAAGAGACATCAGGTGGTGGAAATGTGTGTGGTATTGTGTGATTATGCAAAGGGCATCCAGGAGCTTCCCCAAGGGCCATGAGAGCAACAAGCGTGGTTGGATACTGGCTTCCAGATGGTGAGGCAAGCCATTGACCTGCTGGAGGACATTTCTGTACAGGCTGACACCCACCGGGCCAAGGCTCTGACTGCACGTTACTGCCTGCAATGTGCTCTTGCCCTTTTCTCCTGCCAGCACATCTTCCCAAGGCTGGAACTGCAGGGAGCCCCCAGGGAGTTGAAGGGGCATGTGCAGCCAGGGCAGCTGTGTAAAGGGAGATGTGAGCCCTCTGCTAGATTTTGGCACAAGAGGCACAGGCTGAGCATGGGTGTGTAACATGGGCAAGTGAGGGGCATGGAATGAAAGGGATCGTCCTGCCTCATCTGAAAGTGATGGGTAGTGTTGGTGACGTGTCCTGGAATCTCTGCCGTTGGCTGGAAGGGAGCAGGAAAAGCCTCTCTGCCCCCACCAGAGCAGTTTTGTGGTCAGAATCACTAAGTATTGCAGAGTCCTTCAGTGTATGTCACAGTGTCCTGAAGGGACGTGAGTCTGGAGCAGACGCACAGCAAATTCTCCAGAAAGCCCACGCTTGCTGCTGCGCAGGCTGTGCCTGGAGGCGTCCCAAGCAGTGATCCTTGTGCCCCCCTCATCAGGCCCCAGGCTGGGAAGGCTGAGGGAGTGGGACCCCGCCAGCTGGCTTCTCGGTCCCTCCTTCCCATGCCCATGTCCTCCAATGCCAATACATTGGTCCTGCTGCTCTGGTCCTGCTTCAGGTAGATCCTCAAGGAGGCACCTCTTGAGCTGTGCTTCTCCAGGAGTCCCTGCAGAGGGTCATGGACCCTGCTTGCCCCTGAGCCTGTTGGGTGTCCTGTGGAAATCCTGCCACGAATCTGGTTGTGCGTGCTGTGCCAGCAGCCTTGATGGCCAAAGCAAAGTTGTGGGCAAGGCACGGGCTGGAGGAAGGACGCGTATGGATTGGTCAACACGTGCCTTGGTCACAGGCGTGCATCACACCTAGCCAGAGGTGTCCAGCAAAGAGCGCTGGGAGGGGAAGAGCCTTCATTCTGAGCCACGGGCTGTCTGCTGGCTGAGGCATGTGGGGATGGAGGATTGATGGAAGATGGCAAAAGAGGCAGGCAAAGCTCTGCCGAGATCAAAGCCCAATCTCAGAGAGAGAGAGAGTCTGAAAGGCAAGAGCAGAGGTGCCCAGCCTAGAAAGAGCATGCGTGACACGGTGTGAGTGAGTACAGCATGAGAGAGCGCAACTGATGGTGCCGACCCTTGCATGTGGATGTCCAGGCTGAAGCCTGTGGGCTCTGGGGGGACCTGCCTCATTCATCAGGAAACACTTTAAAGTGATGCCCTGCAGGGCATGGGGCTGGCGAGGTGGGACACTCCCCATCACTGGCTGCATCATCTGCCTGTGCTGACGTGTCATTTCCTCTGGAAAAGCTTTGGCCTCTAATACCGTCACTTGAAAGGAGCCTGTGTGGCTGAACGGCCATGTCATGAACAAGGAAATGAAAAGGCAGCGTTGCAGGGAACATAAGCAGTGTTCTCATTTCTTTAATTGAGAAGTTTTGCATGCAAGATGGGCTTGTTGGTAAACACATTACATGCACAAAGGGTGCCTCTGGGCCTGGGGCGGTCTGGAGCAGTATAAAAGCCAGTCCAGCTGCAGGTATCCTCATCCACTTCTCCTGCCTTCTCCTCCTTGGTGAACAAGGTGAGCTGCAAACACCTTTGCCTCACTCTCCTCTTTCTCTTCTTCTCCTCTTTGTCCCTTTGTCTCGGTGTAGCTTTTGTTGAGAGCCTTGCTCCTTCATCGTGCTCCCAGTGTCTCTGTCCACCTTACTGTCTGCTGCACTTCTCTCGGAGAAGATCCTGGGCTTTGTTTTCCAGGCTCCCTGTGGGCTCTGGGCTCTTGAACCTCTCTTCTCCCAAACGCAGGCTTTCCCTGCTCCCCAGCCTGTGGCGTTGCTCTTGCCGAGCAGGCTGTCAGGCTGCCCCTCTCATGCTGCGTGTGCTTTCCGTGCCCTCCCTCCCAGGTGCACCTCCGTCCCTCAGCCATGTCCTGCTACGATCTGTGCCGCCCCTGTGGCCCAACCCCGCTTGCCAACAGCTGCAACGAGCCCTGCGTCAGGCAGTGCCAGGACTCCCGCGTGGTGATCCAGCCCTCTCCCGTGGTGGTGACCCTGCCCGGACCCATCCTCAGCTCCTTCCCCCAGAACACCGCCGTGGGATCCAGCACCTCCGCTGCTGTGGGCAGCATCCTGAGTGAGGAGGGAGTGCCCATCAACTCCGGGGGCTTTAGCCTCTCTGGCCTTGGTGGCCGCTACATGAGCAGAAGATGCCTGCCCTGCTAAAGCCGGGCCGGACGTCCAGCGAGTGCATTGACCGGGAAGCCCAAAGCCAGGTGCCGGACTGAGGACGGAGCTGCTGGCCAGAGTTTCCAGATGGGCTGAGCACCCGCGTGCCCTCCTGCAAAGGAGGGAAGGAAGCCAGGTGCCATCCTGGGCTGTCTGGAAACACGGCCAGCTGGTGTTGTCATCTCCTTCTCCTCCCGCTTTCTTCTCCATTTCATGATGCCCTGATGCCTCGTGCTGTCCTGTGCCATGGGTTCATCCTGAAGCAAGCTGAGAGGGGTCCTGCTCATCACCCTCTCCCCATGTGTATCCATGACATGCGTCCCATTGCTGTGAGGGCATGCCTGGCTGTCACTGCCCTTGTAGCAGCCTGGACCGTGTCCCTTCCAACACACACTGCTTTGTTTCTCTCTTTAGACTCATTAAAGCTGATGCTGCATTGTAACTTGATGTCTCCTCATGTTCCTTCCCTCCTGGGATGCCCAGAAATGCTGTCCAGGGGGAGATGGGATGCCCTGGAGGGGAAAGGGTGTGTGCGTAAGGGCCAGTAGTGGACCAGCATCATGCTTGGAGGAGTTGAGAACCCTCAATAACCACAGTCATTGGAAGAGACATCAGGTGGTGGAAATGTGTGTGGTATTGTGTGATTATGCAAAGGGCATCCAGGAGCTTCCCCAAGGGCCATGAGAGCAACAAGCGTGGTTGGATACTGGCTTCCAGATGGTGAGGCAAGCCATTGACCTGCTGGAGGACATTTCTGTACAGGCTGACACCCACCGGGCCAAGGCTCTGACTGCACGTTACTGCCTGCAATGTGCTCTTGCCCTTTTCTCCTGCCAGCACATCTTCCCAAGGCTGGAACTGCAGGGAGCCCCCAGGGAGTTGAAGGGGCATGTGCAGCCAGGGCAGCTGTGTAAAGGGAGATGTGAGCCCTCTGCTAGATTTTGGCACAAGAGGCACAGGCTGAGCATGGGTGTGTAACATGGGCAAGTGAGGGGCATGGAATGAAAGGGATCGTCCTGCCTCATCTGAAAGTGATGGGTAGTGTTGGTGACGTGTCCTGGAATCTCTGCCGTTGGCTGGAAGGGAGCAGGAAAAGCCTCTCTGCCCCCACCAGAGCAGTTTTGTGGTCAGAATCACTAAGTATTGCAGAGTCCTTCAGTGTATGTCACAGTGTCCTGAAGGGACGTGAGTCTGGAGCAGACGCACAGCAAATTCTCCAGAAAGCCCACGCTTGCTGCTGCGCAGGCTGTGCCTGGAGGCGTCCCAAGCAGTGATCCTTGTGCCCCCCTCATCAGGCCCCAGGCTGGGAAGGCTGAGGGAGTGGGACCCCGCCAGCTGGCTTCTCGGTCCCTCCTTCCCATGCCCATGTCCTCCAATGCCAATACATTGGTCCTGCTGCTCTGGTCCTGCTTCAGGTAGATCCTCAAGGAGGCACCTCTTGAGCTGTGCTTCTCCAGGAGTCCCTGCAGAGGGTCATGGACCCTGCTTGCCCCTGAGCCTGTTGGGTGTCCTGTGGAAATCCTGCCACGAATCTGGTTGTGCGTGCTGTGCCAGCAGCCTTGATGGCCAAAGCAAAGTTGTGGGCAAGGCACGGGCTGGAGGAAGGACGCGTATGGATTGGTCAACACGTGCCTTGGTCACAGGCGTGCATCACACCTAGCCAGAGGTGTCCAGCAAAGAGCGCTGGGAGGGGAAGAGCCTTCATTCTGAGCCACGGGCTGTCTGCTGGCTGAGGCATGTGGGGATGGAGGATTGATGGAAGATGGCAAAAGAGGCAGGCAAAGCTCTGCCGAGATCAAAGCCCAATCTCAGAGAGAGAGAGAGTCTGAAAGGCAAGAGCAGAGGTGCCCAGCCTAGAAAGAGCATGCGTGACACGGTGTGAGTGAGTACAGCATGAGAGAGCGCAACTGATGGTGCCGACCCTTGCATGTGGATGTCCAGGCTGAAGCCTGTGGGCTCTGGGGGGACCTGCCTCATTCATCAGGAAACACTTTAAAGTGATGCCCTGCAGGGCATGGGGCTGGCGAGGTGGGACACTCCCCATCACTGGCTGCATCATCTGCCTGTGCTGACATGTCATTTCCTCTGGAAAAGCTTTGGCCTCTAATACCGTCACTTGAAAGGAGCCTGTGTGGCTGAACGGCCATGTCATGAACAAGGAAATGAAAAGGCAGCGTTGCAGGGAACATAAGCAGTGTTCTCATTTCTTTAATTGAGAAGTTTTGCATGCAAGATGGGCTTGTTGGTAAACACATTACATGCACAAAGGGTGCCTCTGGGCCTGGGGCGGTCTGGAGCAGTATAAAAGCCAGTCCAGCTGCAGGTATCCTCATCCACTTCTCCTGCCTTCTCCTCCTTGGTGAACAAGGTGAGCTGCAAACACCTTTGCCTCACTCTCCTCTTTCTCTTCTTCTCCTCTTTGTCCCTTTGTCTCGGTGTAGCTTTTGTTGAGAGCCTTGCTCCTTCATCGTGCTCCCAGTGTCTCTGTCCACCTTACTGTCTGCTGCACTTCTCTCGGAGAAGATCCTGGGCTTTGTTTTCCAGGCTCCCTGTGGGCTCTGGGCTCTTGAACCTCTCTTCTCCCAAACGCAGGCTTTCCCTGCTCCCCAGCCTGTGGCGTTGCTCTTGCCGAGCAGGCTGTCAGGCTGCCCCTCTCATGCTGCGTGTGCTTTCCGTGCCCTCCCTCCCAGGTGCACCTCCGTCCCTCAGCCATGTCCTGCTACGATCTGTGCCGCCCCTGTGGCCCAACCCCGCTTGCCAACAGCTGCAACGAGCCCTGCGTCAGGCAGTGCCAGGACTCCCGCGTGGTGATCCAGCCCTCTCCCGTGGTGGTGACCCTGCCCGGACCCATCCTCAGCTCCTTCCCCCAGAACACCGCCGTGGGATCCAGCACCTCCGCTGCTGTGGGCAGCATCCTGAGTGCTGAAGGAGTTCCCATCAACTCCGGGGGCTTTAGCCTCTCTGGCCTTGGTGGCCGCTACACGAGCAGAAGATGCCTGCCCTGCTAAAGCCGGGCCGGACGTCCAGCGAGTGCATTGACCGGGAAGCCCAAAGCCAGGTGCCGGACTGAGGACGGAGCTGCTGGCCAGAGTTTCCAGATGGGCTGAGCACCCGCGTGCCCTCCTGCAAAGGAGGGAAGGAAGCCAGGTGCCATCCTGGGCTGTCTGGAAACACGGCCAGCTGGTGTTGTCATCTCCTTCTCCTCCCGCTTTCTTCTCCATTTCATGATGCCCTGATGCCTCGTGCTGTCCTGTGCCATGGGTTCATCCTGAAGCAAGCTGAGAGGGGTCCTGCTCATCACCCTCTCCCCATGTGTATCCATGACATGCGTCCCATTGCTGTGAGGGCATGCCTGGCTGTCACTGCCCTTGTAGCAGCCTGGACCGTGTCCCTTCCAACACACACTGCTTTGTTTCTCTCTTTAGACTCATTAAAGCTGATGCTGCATTGTAACTTGATGTCTCCTCATGTTCCTTCCCTCCTGGGATGCCCAGCCAAACTGTTCAGAGGGAGATGGGATGGTATACAGGGCAAAGTTGAGGTTGAAAGTATGTGTTGCTCTTGCATCATTCCTTTGGAATTGGGGGTATGTGTCCAGTGGAAATTTTAAGTTGTATGTGACTTTTTATACGTGGTATGTCCTTCCTGAGGCCACCCACCTTCCTGGGTTCTGAACACCATACCTTTGTGGCTCTTGGCATATCTCTTGCCATGTTTTCAATGGCTCCAAGAGGTGCTTGATGTGTGCCAGATGCCAATGGAATTGCAAACTTTCACTTGGCTCTCAGGCCACCTCTTTGTGCCCACCAGGCCCTTTTCTCAAGTACTCAGCAACACTGGCACAGCGCCACAGTCCCTGCTTGGGAGGCCACGTGGCCTTCATGACAGTGAAGTGTGGGCATTTAGCAAGTCCCTCTCGTTCCCTTGCACAGCAGGGGAAGGAAAGAAGGCACCCTCCACGATGCAGCCATTGTCTCTTCCTGCCCTTCTGCCCTGAATTGCAAGACCTCAGATGTCAGGGAGGAAAGTGACTTTGCTGGTGCATGGAGGCGGCGTGTAGTTGGTGGGGCCTACTCCACCGGGATGTGGTGGTTGCTCCTGCCACAGGAGATGTGGGAGAGGACAACTGCCTCTGCCTTGCTCCAGCGTGCTCTAGTCCTCCACAACTGGTGTTTTTATCCCGTGCCCCTGTCCTGTTTCAGGTGGAGAGAGGGGCACCTCCTGTTCTGTCCCATACGCTGCGTGAACCCCTACAGTGCCTTTTGCCATGGCTCAAGGCCTGTCTTCCCTGCAGGACAGCTGCCACCGCAAGGCCCCTGTGCCCTGCTCCGCAGGAAGGCCCTCAGGAAATGCCCTCCCCAGCAACGCTCCTGAGCCAGGCTGAGCTGCCAGCAGGAGCAAGGTGGGGTGAGAAGATGGTACCAGGGAGGGAAGGCGGCATCTGCAGGACGTGACCAGAGCGGGCTGTGGCCGGGCACTGGAGCCTTTGGGCAGGGCCTTGCCATAGGTGCTGACAGTGGGAGTAGCAAGGCCTGGCAGGAGACACTACCTGTGAATTTTCTGGGTCAGGGACGTGATGGAAATGAGCCTTAGAAGAAGAGACCTATCTTGCATTTATGGAAAATAAATGTATGTATTTTTATTTATAAAAATAAAATTAAAAATATTTATATTTATTTATGAAATCCTTTCTTGCAGGAACAAGTCCTTCTCCCCACTGCTGTGACAGGTGGAGCTGGTGTCCTTTGTGCCAGGTGCACAGGAGATACCCTCCTCTTGCCCATCAGTGACCTGAGTGCAGTACCAACAAGGCCGATGGCTCTGCTCAGCCTCACCTGCGGTCTCTCTCTCCTCCCTCTTCCCTTTGACCCAGACCTTTATTCAAGCTCTGTCCTGGCCTTTAGCCCTTTCCTCAGCTGGCTGGCAGGACTGTAAGCCTCCTGCTCCTTTGCAGGCTGGCTTATGACTGACCACGAACCCCCTTGATCCTGAGTGCAAGGAACCCACTGATGTGCCAGCCTCTCCTTGGGCGTGTCTGGACACTACGGCCCTGGTCAGGATTCAGTGAGCTCTGTTGGACCAGGTCACTGTGACTGGGTCTGCTCCTGATGTGGGGACTGACTGTCCTGCTTGATGCCAGTCCTGCTTCATCCATGAACTTGATGGTTGAGCTGGTCTCTGGGCTGCACCTGTCTCCTGTCTGTGGATGTTCCTTGCTCACTTACTGTGCAACGGGGCCATTGCTAGTGAGGCTGCTGCCCTCCTGGCCTTGTTGTCATCTCACCTCCTGGCTCTCAGCCAGCAGGGAGCAATTGGCTCTCACTGACCCCTGGCAGCGTTTCTACTTTGATGGGCTTTCACTGTCATCATTTTAACCAACGTGACTTCTAAGTTCTCTTCATCACCTTAAATGAGGAATTTGGCCCGCGCCCGTGTGATTAGAGAGCTGCCTGTCCCTGGTGGAGTCCCAGCCTAATTGGGGAAGGACTCCTTGCAGTGAGGACATGGCTGGGGTGTCAGAGGAATGCGGCTTGTGCCCCAAGCTGGGCTTTCATTCCTGTTGGGGACATTCAGCTGGCTTTCTGCCCTGGGAACACTTGTGCCGAGCATGGAATCCTTCCCTTGGAATGCATCCCTGGGGAGATCCTGACACCTGCTGCTCTCCAGGCTGTCCTTGCTGGCACTGCCAGCCCTCGCTTGTTTCTGTGGAGAGTGATGTGTTGCATGGAAATCTTGCTGAGAGTTTGGAACTGCATGTGCTGTCCTGCCAGTATGCGGAGCCACAGCAGAAGCTGAGTCATGGACCGTGAGGAGGAGGAGGAGGAGGAGGAGGAAAGGGCTTGTATTTAGTCCCCAGCAGGTGCCTTGTTCTGGGGGTGCATGCCAGTCTACCAGGAATGGCAAACAATACCTGGTTGTGTCAGAGCAACATCCTTCTTTCCGAAAGGTGCCTGTGGTGGGGACTGGGGACCTCTAGATGCTGCTGACAGAGCTGAGAGAGAAAAGAGCTAGGCTTATTTCTGCCGAGAGCAATGCTCAGTATCAAGGAAGGGCTAAAGCCCAAGGGCAGAGCTGGCGTGCTTGGGAAGCTGGTGCCTCAGGCAGCCTGAGCTGGTCGATAGGGAAAGCTGACTGGCCTCCCATGGGAAGCTTGTTGGAAGCCTGGCCTTCAATGAAAGGTTTACAAGGCGATGAGGCTGCATTTGGTGGGCCAAAATCTGAAAACCAACGCCAGGAGGGCAAGATGTTGGCATCGTCCGGCGAATTACGCCGTTTCCTTCTCTTTGCCTTAATCTTTTTTCTTTGGTTCTGTGTCAGCGGCCCAGAAATATTTTGGCCTCTAATACCGTCACTTGAAAGGAGCCTGTGTGGCTGAACGGCCATGTCATGAACAAGGAAATGAAAAGGCAGCGTTGCAGGGAACATAAGCAGTGTTCTCATTTCTTTAATTGAGAAGTTTTGCATGCAAGATGGGCTTGTTGGTAAACACATTACATGCACAAAGGGTGCCTCTGGGCCTGGGGCGGTCTGGAGCAGTATAAAAGCCAGCCCAGCTGCAGGTATCCTCATCCACTTCTCCTGCCTTCTCCTCCTTGGTGAACAAGGTGAGCTGCAAACACCTTTGCCTCACTCTCCTCTTTCTCTTCTTCTCCTCTTTGTCCCTTTGTCTCGGTGTAGCTTTTGTTGAGAGCCTTGCTCCTTCATCGTGCTCCCAGTGTCTCTGTCCACCTTACTGTCTGCTGCACTTCTCTCGGAGAAGATCCTGGGCTTTGTTTTCCAGGCTCCCTGTGGGCTCTGGGCTCTTGAACCTCTCTTCTCCCAAACGCAGGCTTTCCCTGCTCCCCAGCCTGTGGCGTTGCTCTTGCCGAGCAGGCTGTCAGGCTGCCCCTCTCATGCTGCGTGTGCTTTCCGTGCCCTCCCTCCCAGGTGCACCTCCGTCCCTCAGCCATGTCCTGCTACGATCTGTGCCGCCCCTGTGGCCCAACCCCGCTTGCCAACAGCTGCAACGAGCCCTGCGTCAGGCAGTGCCAGGACTCCCGCGTGGTGATCCAGCCCTCTCCCGTGGTGGTGACCCTGCCCGGACCCATCCTCAGCTCCTTCCCCCAGAACACCGCCGTGGGATCCAGCACCTCCGCTGCTGTGGGCAGCATCCTGAGTGAGGAGGGAGTTCCCATCAACTCCGGGGGCTTTAGCCTCTCTGGCCTTGGTGGCCGCTACACGAGCAGAAGATGCCTGCCCTGCTAAAGCCGGGCCGGACGTCCAGCGAGTGCATTGACCGGGAAGCCCAAAGCCAGGTGCCGGACTGAGGACGGAGCTGCTGGCCAGAGTTTCCAGATGGGCTGAGCACCCGCGTGCCCTCCTGCAAAGGAGGGAAGGAAGCCAGGTGCCATCCTGGGCTGTCTGGAAACACGGCCAGCTGGTGTTGTCATCTCCTTCTCCTCCCGCTTTCTTCTCCATTTCATGATGCCCTGATGCCTCGTGCTGTCCTGTGCCATGGGTTCATCCTGAAGCAAGCTGAGAGGGGTCCTGCTCATCACCCTCTCCCCATGTGTATCCATGACATGCGTCCCATTGCTGTGAGGGCATGCCTGGCTGTCACTGCCCTTGTAGCAGCCTGGACCGTGTCCCTTCCAACACACACTGCTTTGTTTCTCTCTTTAGACTCATTAAAGCTGATGCTGCATTGTAACTTGATGTCTCCTCATGTTCCTTCCCTCCTGGGATGCCCAGCCAAACTGTTCAGAGGGAGATGGGATGGTATACAGGGCAAAGTTGAGGTTGAAAGTATGTGTTGCTCTTGCATCATTCCTTTGGAATTGGGGGTATGTGTCCAGTGGAAATTTTAAGTTGTATGTGACTTTTTATACGTGGTATGTCCTTCCTGAGGCCACCCACCTTCCTGGGTTCTGAACACCATACCTTTGTGGCTCTTGGCATATCTCTTGCCATGTTTTCAATGGCTCCAAGAGGTGCTTGATGTGTGCCAGATGCCAATGGAATTGCAAACTTTCACTTGGCTCTCAGGCCACCTCTTTGTGCCCACCAGGCCCTTTTCTCAAGTACTCAGCAACACTGGCACAGCGCCACAGTCCCTGCTTGGGAGGCCACGTGGCCTTCATGACAGTGAAGTGTGGGCATTTAGCAAGTCCCTCTCGTTCCCTTGCACAGCAGGGGAAGGAAAGAAGGCACCCTCCACGATGCAGCCATTGTCTCTTCCTGCCCTTCTGCCCTGAATTGCAAGACCTCAGATGTCAGGGAGGAAAGTGACTTTGCTGGTGCATGGAGGCGGCGTGTAGTTGGTGGGGCCTACTCCACCGGGATGTGGTGGTTGCTCCTGCCACAGGAGATGTGGGAGAGGACAACTGCCTCTGCCTTGCTCCAGCGTGCTCTAGTCCTCCACAACTGGTGTTTTTATCCCGTGCCCCTGTCCTGTTTCAGGTGGAGAGAGGGGCACCTCCTGTTCTGTCCCATACGCTGCGTGAACCCCTACAGTGCCTTTTGCCATGGCTCAAGGCCTGTCTTCCCTGCAGGACAGCTGCCACCGCAAGGCCCCTGTGCCCTGCTCCGCAGGAAGGCCCTCAGGAAATGCCCTCCCCAGCAACGCTCCTGAGCCAGGCTGAGCTGCCAGCAGGAGCAAGGTGGGGTGAGAAGATGGTACCAGGGAGGGAAGGCGGCATCTGCAGGACGTGACCAGAGCGGGCTGTGGCCGGGCACTGGAGCCTTTGGGCAGGGCCTTGCCATAGGTGCTGACAGTGGGAGTAGCAAGGCCTGGCAGGAGACACTACCTGTGAATTTTCTGGGTCAGGGACGTGATGGAAATGAGCCTTAGAAGAAGAGACCTATCTTGCATTTATGGAAAATAAATGTATGTATTTTTATTTATAAAAATAAAATTAAAAATATTTATATTTATTTATGAAATCCTTTCTTGCAGGAACAAGTCCTTCTCCCTACTGCTGTGACAGGTGGAGCTGGTGTCCTTTGTGCCAGGTGCACAGGGGATACCCTCCTCTTGCCCATCAGTGACCTGAGTGCAGTACCAACAAGGCCGATGGCTCTGCTCAGCCTCACCTGCGGTCTCTCTCTCCTCCCTCTTCCCTTTGACCCAGACCTTTATTCAAGCTCTGTCCTGGCCTTTAGCCCTTTCCTCAGCTGGCTGGCAGGACTGTAAGCCTCCTGCTCCTTTGCAGGCTGGCTTATGACTGACCACGAACCCCCTTGATCCTGAGTGCAAGGAACCCACTGATGTGCCAGCCTCTCCTTGGGCGTGTCTGGACACTACGGCCCTGGTCAGGATTCAGTGAGCTCTGTTGGACCAGGTCACTGTGACTGGGTCTGCTCCTGATGTGGGGACTGACTGTCCTGCTTGATGCCAGTCCTGCTTCATCCATGAACTTGATGGTTGAGCTGGTCTCTGGGCTGCACCTGTCTCCTGTCTGTGGATGTTCCTTGCTCACTTACTGTGCAACGGGGCCATTGCTAGTGAGGCTGCTGCCCTCCTGGCCTTGTTGTCATCTCACCTCCTGGCTCTCAGCCAGCAGGGAGCAATTGGCTCTCACTGACCCCTGGCAGCGTTTCTACTTTGATGGGCTTTCACTGTCATCATTTTAACCAACGTGACTTCTAAGTTCTCTTCATCACCTTAAATGAGGAATTTGGCCCGCGCCCGTGTGATTAGAGAGCTGCCTGTCCCTGGTGGAGTCCCAGCCTAATTGGGGAAGGACTCCTTGCAGTGAGGACATGGCTGGGGTGTCAGAGGAATGCGGCTTGTGCCCCAAGCTGGGCTTTCATTCCTGTTGGGGACATTCAGCTGGCTTTCTGCCCTGGGAACACTTGTGCCGAGCATGGAATCCTTCCCTTGGAATGCATCCCTGGGGAGATCCTGACACCTGCTGCTCTCCAGGCTGTCCTTGCTGGCACTGCCAGCCCTCGCTTGTTTCTGTGGAGAGTGATGTGTTGCATGGAAATCTTGCTGAGAGTTTGGAACTGCATGTGCTGTCCTGCCAGTATGCGGAGCCACAGCAGAAGCTGAGTCATGGACCGTGAGGAGGAGGAGGAGGAGGAGGAGGAAAGGGCTTGTATTTAGTCCCCAGCAGGTGCCTTGTTCTGGGGGTGCATGCCAGTCTACCAGGAATGGCAAACAATACCTGGTTGTGTCAGAGCAACATCCTTCTTTCCGAAAGGTGCCTGTGGTGGGGACTGGGGACCTCTAGATGCTGCTGACAGAGCTGAGAGAGAAAAGAGCTAGGCTTATTTCTGCCGAGAGCAACGCTCAGTATCAAGGAAGGGCTAAAGCCCAAGGGCAGAGCTGGCGTGCTTGGGAAGCTGGTGCCTCAGGCAGCCTGAGCTGGTCGATAGGGAAAGCTGACTGGCCTCCCATGGGAAGCTTGTTGGAAGCCTGGCCTTCAATGAAAGGTTTACAAGGCGATGAGGCTGCATTTGGTGGGCCAAAATCTGAAAACCAACGCCAGGAGGGCAAGATGTTGGCATCGTCCGGCGAATTACGCCGTTTCCTTCTCTTTGCCTTAATCTTTTTTCTTTGGTTCTGTGTCAGCGGCCCAGAAATATTTTGGCCTCTAATACCGTCACTTGAAAGGAGCCTGTGTGGCTGAACGGCCATGTCATGAACAAGGAAATGAAAAGGCAGCGTTGCAGGGAACATAAGCAGTGTTCTCATTTCTTTAATTGAGAAGTTTTGCATGCAAGATGGGCTTGTTGGTAAACACATTACATGCACAAAGGGTGCCTCTGGGCCTGGGGCGGTCTGGAGCAGTATAAAAGCCAGTCCAGCTGCAGGTATCCTCATCCACTTCTCCTGCCTTCTCCTCCTTGGTGAACAAGGTGAGCTGCAAACACCTTTGCCTCACTCTCCTCTTTCTCTTCTTCTCCTCTTTGTCCCTTTGTCTCGGTGTAGCTTTTGTTGAGAGCCTTGCTCCTTCATCGTGCTCCCAGTGTCTCTGTCCACCTTACTGTCTGCTGCACTTCTCTCGGAGAAGATCCTGGGCTTTGTTTTCCAGGCTCCCTGTGGGCTCTGGGCTCTTGAACCTCTCTTCTCCCAAACGCAGGCTTTCCCTGCTCCCCAGCCTGTGGCGTTGCTCTTGCCGAGCAGGCTGTCAGGCTGCCCCTCTCATGCTGCGTGTGCTTTCCGTGCCCTCCCTCCCAGGTGCACCTCCGTCCCTCAGCCATGTCCTGCTACGATCTGTGCCGCCCCTGTGGCCCAACCCCGCTTGCCAACAGCTGCAACGAGCCCTGCGTCAGGCAGTGCCAGGACTCCCGCGTGGTGATCCAGCCCTCTCCCGTGGTGGTGACCCTGCCCGGACCCATCCTCAGCTCCTTCCCCCAGAACACCGCCGTGGGATCCAGCACCTCCGCTGCTGTGGGCAGCATCCTGAGTGAGGAGGGAGTGCCCATCAACTCCGGGGGCTTTAGCCTCTCTGGCCTTGGTGGCCGCTACACGAGCAGAAGATGCCTGCCCTGCTAAAGCCGGGCCGGACGTCCAGCGAGTGCATTGACCGGGAAGCCCAAAGCCAGGTGCCGGACTGAGGACGGAGCTGCTGGCCAGAGTTTCCAGATGGGCTGAGCACCCGCGTGCCCTCCTGCAAAGGAGGGAAGGAAGCCAGGTGCCATCCTGGGCTGTCTGGAAACACGGCCAGCTGGTGTTGTCATCTCCTTCTCCTCCCGCTTTCTTCTCCATTTCATGATGCCCTGATGCCTCGTGCTGTCCTGTGCCATGGGTTCATCCTGAAGCAAGCTGAGAGGGGTCCTGCTCATCACCCTCTCCCCATGTATTCATGACATGAGTCCCATTGCTGTGAGGGCATGCCTGGCTGTCACTGCCCTTGTAGCAGCCTGGACTGTGTCCCTTCCAACACACACTGCTTTGTTTCTCTCTTTAGACTCATTAAAGCTGATGCTGCATTGTAACTTGATGTCTCCTCATGTTCCTTCCCTCCTGGGATGCCCAGCCAAACTGTTCAGAGGGAGATGGGATGGTATACAGGGCAAAGTTGAGGCTGAAAGTATGTGTTGCTCTTGCATCATTCCTTTGGAATTGGGGGTATGTGTCCAATGGAAATTTTAAGTTGTATGTGACTTTTTATACGTGGTATGTCCTTCCTGAGGCCACCCACCTTCCTGGGTTCTGAACACCATACCTTTGTGGCTCTTGGCATATCTCTTGCCATGTTTTCAATGGCTCCAAGAGGTGCTTGATGTGTGCCAGATGCCAATGGAATTGCAAACTTTCACTTGGCTCTCAGGCCACCTCTTTGTGCCCACCAGGCCCTTTTCTCAAGTACTCAGCAACACTGGCACAGCGCCACAGTCCCTGCTTGGGAGGCCACGTGGCCTTCATGACAGTGAAGTGTGGGCATTTAGCAAGTCCCTCTCGTTCCCTTGCACAGCAGGGGAAGGAAAGAAGGCACCCTCCACGATGCAGCCATTGTCTCTTCCTGCCCTTCTGCCCTGAATTGCAAGACCTCAGATGTCAGGGAGGAAAGTGACTTTGCTGGTGCATGGAGGCGGCGTGTAGTTGGTGGGGCCTACTCCACCGGGATGTGGTGGTTGCTCCTGCCACAGGAGATGTGGGAGAGGACAACTGCCTCTGCCTTGCTCCAGCGTGCTCTAGTCCTCCACAACTGGTGTTTTTATCCCGTGCCCCTGTCCTGTTTCAGGTGGAGAGAGGGGCACCTCCTGTTCTGTCCCATACGCTGCGTGAACCCCTACAGTGCCTTTTGCCATGGCTCAAGGCCTGTCTTCCCTGCAGGACAGCTGCCACCGCAAGGCCCCTGTGCCCTGCTCCGCAGGAAGGCCCTCAGGAAATGCCCTCCCCAGCAACGCTCCTGAGCCAGGCTGAGCTGCCAGCAGGAGCAAGGTGGGGTGAGAAGATGGTACCAGGGAGGGAAGGCGGCATCTGCAGGACGTGACCAGAGCGGGCTGTGGCCGGGCACTGGAGCCTTTGGGCAGGGCCTTGCCATAGGTGCTGACAGTGGGAGTAGCAAGGCCTGGCAGGAGACACTACCTGTGAATTTTCTGGGTCAGGGACGTGATGGAAATGAGCCTTAGAAGAAGAGACCTATCTTGCATTTATGGAAAATAAATGTATGTATTTTTATTTATAAAAATAAAATTAAAAATATTTATATTTATTTATGAAATCCTTTCTTGCAGGAACAAGTCCTTCTCCCCACTGCTGTGACAGGTGGAGCTGGTGTCCTTTGTGCCAGGTGCACAGGAGATACCCTCCTCTTGCCCATCAGTGACCTGAGTGCAGTACCAACAAGGCCGATGGCTCTGCTCAGCCTCACCTGCGGTCTCTCTCTCCTCCCTCTTCCCTTTGACCCAGACCTTTATTCAAGCTCTGTCCTGGCCTTTAGCCCTTTCCTCAGCTGGCTGGCAGGACTGTAAGCCTCCTGCTCCTTTGCAGGCTGGCTTATGACTGACCACGAACCCCCTTGATCCTGAGTGCAAGGAACCCACTGATGTGCCAGCCTCTCCTTGGGCGTGTCTGGACACTACGGCCCTGGTCAGGATTCAGTGAGCTCTGTTGGACCAGGTCACTGTGACTGGGTCTGCTCCTGATGTGGGGACTGACTGTCCTGCTTGATGCCAGTCCTGCTTCATCCATGAACTTGATGGTTGAGCTGGTCTCTGGGCTGCACCTGTCTCCTGTCTGTGGATGTTCCTTGCTCACTTACTGTGCAACGGGGCCATTGCTAGTGAGGCTGCTGCCCTCCTGGCCTTGTTGTCATCTCACCTCCTGGCTCTCAGCCAGCAGGGAGCAATTGGCTCTCACTGACCCCTGGCAGCGTTTCTACTTTGATGGGCTTTCACTGTCATCATTTTAACCAACGTGACTTCTAAGTTCTCTTCATCACCTTAAATGAGGAATTTGGCCCGCGCCCGTGTGATTAGAGAGCTGCCTGTCCCTGGTGGAGTCCCAGCCTAATTGGGGAAGGACTCCTTGCAGTGAGGACATGGCTGGGGTGTCAGAGGAATGCGGCTTGTGCCCCAAGCTGGGCTTTCATTCCTGTTGGGGACATTCAGCTGGCTTTCTGCCCTGGGAACACTTGTGCCGAGCATGGAATCCTTCCCTTGGAATGCATCCCTGGGGAGATCCTGACACCTGCTGCTCTCCAGGCTGTCCTTGCTGGCACTGCCAGCCCTCGCTTGTTTCTGTGGAGAGTGATGTGTTGCATGGAAATCTTGCTGAGAGTTTGGAACTGCATGTGCTGTCCTGCCAGTATGCGGAGCCACAGCAGAAGCTGAGTCATGGACCGTGAGGAGGAGGAGGAGGAGGAGGAGGAAAGGGCTTGTATTTAGTCCCCAGCAGGTGCCTTGTTCTGGGGGTGCATGCCAGTCTACCAGGAATGGCAAACAATACCTGGTTGTGTCAGAGCAACATCCTTCTTTCCGAAAGGTGCCTGTGGTGGGGACTGGGGACCTCTAGATGCTGCTGACAGAGCTGAGAGAGAAAAGAGCTAGGCTTATTTCTGCCGAGAGCAACGCTCAGTATCAAGGAAGGGCTAAAGCCCAAGGGCAGAGCTGGCGTGCTTGGGAAGCTGGTGCCTCAGGCAGCCTGAGCTGGTCGATAGGGAAAGCTGACTGGCCTCCCATGGGAAGCTTGTTGGAAGCCTGGCCTTCAATGAAAGGTTTACAAGGCGATGAGGCTGCATTTGGTGGGCCAAAATCTGAAAACCAACGCCAGGAGGGCAAGATGTTGGCATCGTCCGGCGAATTACGCCGTTTCCTTCTCTTTGCCTTAATCTTTTTTCTTTGGTTCTGTGTCAGCGGCCCAGAAATATTTTGGCCTCTAATACCGTCACTTGAAAGGAGCCTGTGTGGCTGAACGGCCATGTCATGAACAAGGAAATGAAAAGGCAGCGTTGCAGGGAACATAAGCAGTGTTCTCATTTCTTTAATTGAGAAGTTTTGCATGCAAGATGGGCTTGTTGGTAAACACATTACATGCACAAAGGGTGCCTCTGGGCCTGGGGCGGTCTGGAGCAGTATAAAAGCCAGTCCAGCTGCAGGTATCCTCATCCACTTCTCCTGCCTTCTCCTCCTTGGTGAACAAGGTGAGCTGCAAACACCTTTGCCTCACTCTCCTCTTTCTCTTCTTCTCCTCTTTGTCCCTTTGTCTCGGTGTAGCTTTTGTTGAGAGCCTTGCTCCTTCATCGTGCTCCCAGTGTCTCTGTCCACCTTACTGTCTGCTGCACTTCTCTCGGAGAAGATCCTGGGCTTTGTTTTCCAGGCTCCCTGTGGGCTCTGGGCTCTTGAACCTCTCTTCTCCCAAACGCAGGCTTTCCCTGCTCCCCAGCCTGTGGCGTTGCTCTTGCCGAGCAGGCTGTCAGGCTGCCCCTCTCATGCTGCGTGTGCTTTCCGTGCCCTCCCTCCCAGGTGCACCTCCGTCCCTCAGCCATGTCCTGCTACGATCTGTGCCGCCCCTGTGGCCCAACCCCGCTTGCCAACAGCTGCAACGAGCCCTGCGTCAGGCAGTGCCAGGACTCCCGCGTGGTGATCCAGCCCTCTCCCGTGGTGGTGACCCTGCCCGGACCCATCCTCAGCTCCTTCCCCCAGAACACCGCCGTGGGATCCAGCACCTCCGCTGCTGTGGGCAGCATCCTGAGTGAGGAGGGAGTGCCCATCAACTCCGGGGGCTTTAGCCTCTCTGGCCTTGGTGGCCGCTACACGAGCAGAAGATGCCTGCCCTGCTAAAGCCGGGCCGGACGTCCAGCGAGTGCATTGACCGGGAAGCCCAAAGCCAGGTGCCGGACTGAGGACGGAGCTGCTGGCCAGAGTTTCCAGATGGGCTGAGCACCCGCGTGCCCTCCTGCAAAGGAGGGAAGGAAGCCAGGTGCCATCCTGGGCTGTCTGGAAACACGGCCAGCTGGTGTTGTCATCTCCTTCTCCTCCCGCTTTCTTCTCCATTTCATGATGCCCTGATGCCTCGTGCTGTCCTGTGCCATGGGTTCATCCTGAAGCAAGCTGAGAGGGGTCCTGCTCATCACCCTCTCCCCATGTATTCATGACATGAGTCCCATTGCTGTGAGGGCATGCCTGGCTGTCACTGCCCTTGTAGCAGCCTGGACTGTGTCCCTTCCAACACACACTGCTTTGTTTCTCTCTTTAGACTCATTAAAGCTGATGCTGCATTGTAACTTGATGTCTCCTCATGTTCCTTCCCTCCTGGGATGCCCAGCCAAACTGTTCAGAGGGAGATGGGATGGTATACAGGGCAAAGTTGAGGCTGAAAGTATGTGTTGCTCTTGCATCATTCCTTTGGAATTGGGGGTATGTGTCCAATGGAAATTTTAAGTTGTATGTGACTTTTTATACGTGGTATGTCCTTCCTGAGGCCACCCACCTTCCTGGGTTCTGAACACCATACCTTTGTGGCTCTTGGCATATCTCTTGCCATGTTTTCAATGGCTCCAAGAGGTGCTTGATGTGTGCCAGATGCCAATGGAATTGCAAACTTTCACTTGGCTCTCAGGCCACCTCTTTGTGCCCACCAGGCCCTTTTCTCAAGTACTCAGCAACACTGGCACAGCGCCACAGTCCCTGCTTGGGAGGCCACGTGGCCTTCATGACAGTGAAGTGTGGGCATTTAGCAAGTCCCTCTCGTTCCCTTGCACAGCAGGGGAAGGAAAGAAGGCACCCTCCACGATGCAGCCATTGTCTCTTCCTGCCCTTCTGCCCTGAATTGCAAGACCTCAGATGTCAGGGAGGAAAGTGACTTTGCTGGTGCATGGAGGCGGCGTGTAGTTGGTGGGGCCTACTCCACCGGGATGTGGTGGTTGCTCCTGCCACAGGAGATGTGGGAGAGGACAACTGCCTCTGCCTTGCTCCAGCGTGCTCTAGTCCTCCACAACTGGTGTTTTTATCCCGTGCCCCTGTCCTGTTTCAGGTGGAGAGAGGGGCACCTCCTGTTCTGTCCCATACGCTGCGTGAACCCCTACAGTGCCTTTTGCCATGGCTCAAGGCCTGTCTTCCCTGCAGGACAGCTGCCACCGCAAGGCCCCTGTGCCCTGCTCCGCAGGAAGGCCCTCAGGAAATGCCCTCCCCAGCAACGCTCCTGAGCCAGGCTGAGCTGCCAGCAGGAGCAAGGTGGGGTGAGAAGATGGTACCAGGGAGGGAAGGCGGCATCTGCAGGACGTGACCAGAGCGGGCTGTGGCCGGGCACTGGAGCCTTTGGGCAGGGCCTTGCCATAGGTGCTGACAGTGGGAGTAGCAAGGCCTGGCAGGAGACACTACCTGTGAATTTTCTGGGTCAGGGACGTGATGGAAATGAGCCTTAGAAGAAGAGACCTATCTTGCATTTATGGAAAATAAATGTATGTATTTTTATTTATAAAAATAAAATTAAAAATATTTATATTTATTTATGAAATCCTTTCTTGCAGGAACAAGTCCTTCTCCCCACTGCTGTGACAGGTGGAGCTGGTGTCCTTTGTGCCAGGTGCACAGGAGATACCCTCCTCTTGCCCATCAGTGACCTGAGTGCAGTACCAACAAGGCCGATGGCTCTGCTCAGCCTCACCTGCGGTCTCTCTCTCCTCCCTCTTCCCTTTGACCCAGACCTTTATTCAAGCTCTGTCCTGGCCTTTAGCCCTTTCCTCAGCTGGCTGGCAGGACTGTAAGCCTCCTGCTCCTTTGCAGGCTGGCTTATGACTGACCACGAACCCCCTTGATCCTGAGTGCAAGGAACCCACTGATGTGCCAGCCTCTCCTTGGGCGTGTCTGGACACTACGGCCCTGGTCAGGATTCAGTGAGCTCTGTTGGACCAGGTCACTGTGACTGGGTCTGCTCCTGATGTGGGGACTGACTGTCCTGCTTGATGCCAGTCCTGCTTCATCCATGAACTTGATGGTTGAGCTGGTCTCTGGGCTGCACCTGTCTCCTGTCTGTGGATGTTCCTTGCTCACTTACTGTGCAACGGGGCCATTGCTAGTGAGGCTGCTGCCCTCCTGGCCTTGTTGTCATCTCACCTCCTGGCTCTCAGCCAGCAGGGAGCAATTGGCTCTCACTGACCCCTGGCAGCGTTTCTACTTTGATGGGCTTTCACTGTCATCATTTTAACCAACGTGACTTCTAAGTTCTCTTCATCACCTTAAATGAGGAATTTGGCCCGCGCCCGTGTGATTAGAGAGCTGCCTGTCCCTGGTGGAGTCCCAGCCTAATTGGGGAAGGACTCCTTGCAGTGAGGACATGGCTGGGGTGTCAGAGGAATGCGGCTTGTGCCCCAAGCTGGGCTTTCATTCCTGTTGGGGACATTCAGCTGGCTTTCTGCCCTGGGAACACTTGTGCCGAGCATGGAATCCTTCCCTTGGAATGCATCCCTGGGGAGATCCTGACACCTGCTGCTCTCCAGGCTGTCCTTGCTGGCACTGCCAGCCCTCGCTTGTTTCTGTGGAGAGTGATGTGTTGCATGGAAATCTTGCTGAGAGTTTGGAACTGCATGTGCTGTCCTGCCAGTATGCGGAGCCACAGCAGAAGCTGAGTCATGGACCGTGAGGAGGAGGAGGAGGAGGAGGAAAGGGCTTGTATTTAGTCCCCAGCAGGTGCCTTGTTCTGGGGGTGCATGCCAGTCTACCAGGAATGGCAAACAATACCTGGTTGTGTCAGAGCAACATCCTTCTTTCCGAAAGGTGCCTGTGGTGGGGACTGGGGACCTCTAGATGCTGCTGACAGAGCTGAGAGAGAAAAGAGCTAGGCTTATTTCTGCCGAGAGCAACGCTCAGTATCAAGGAAGGGCTAAAGCCCAAGGGCAGAGCTGGCGTGCTTGGGAAGCTGGTGCCTCAGGCAGCCTGAGCTGGTCGATAGGGAAAGCTGACTGGCCTCCCATGGGAAGCTTGTTGGAAGCCTGGCCTTCAATGAAAGGTTTACAAGGCGATGAGGCTGCATTTGGTGGGCCAAAATCTGAAAACCAGCGCCAGGAGGGCAAGATGTTGGCATCGTCCGGCGAATTACGCTGTTTCCTTCTCTTTGCCTTAATCTTTTTTCTTTGGTTCTGTGTCAGCGGCCCAGAAATATTTTGGCCTCTAATACCGTCACTTGAAAGGAGCCTGTGTGGCTGAACGGCCATGTCATGAACAAGGAAATGAAAAGGCAGCGTTGCAGGGAACATAAGCAGTGTTCTCATTTCTTTAATTGAGAAGTTTTGCATGCAAGATGGGCTTGTTGGTAAACACATTACATGCACAAAGGGTGCCTCTGGGCCTGGGGCGGTCTGGAGCAGTATAAAAGCCAGTCCAGCTGCAGGTATCCTCATCCACTTCTCCTGCCTTCTCCTCCTTGGTGAACAAGGTGAGCTGCAAACACCTTTGCCTCACTCTCCTCTTTCTCTTCTTCTCCTCTTTGTCCCTTTGTCTCGGTGTAGCTTTTGTTGAGAGCCTTGCTCCTTCATCGTGCTCCCAGTGTCTCTGTCCACCTTACTGTCTGCTGCACTTCTCTCGGAGAAGATCCTGGGCTTTGTTTTCCAGGCTCCCTGTGGGCTCTGGGCTCTTGAACCTCTCTTCTCCCAAACGCAGGCTTTCCCTGCTCCCCAGCCTGTGGCGTTGCTCTTGCCGAGCAGGCTGTCAGGCTGCCCCTCTCATGCTGCGTGTGCTTTCCGTGCCCTCCCTCCCAGGTGCACCTCCGTCCCTCAGCCATGTCCTGCTACGATCTGTGCCGCCCCTGTGGCCCAACCCCGCTTGCCAACAGCTGCAACGAGCCCTGCGTCAGGCAGTGCCAGGACTCCCGCGTGGTGATCCAGCCCTCTCCCGTGGTGGTGACCCTGCCCGGACCCATCCTCAGCTCCTTCCCCCAGAACACCGCCGTGGGATCCAGCACCTCCGCTGCTGTGGGCAGCATCCTGAGTGCTGAAGGAGTTCCCATCAACTCCGGGGGCTTTAGCCTCTCTGGCCTTGGTGGCCGCTACACGAGCAGAAGATGCCTGCCCTGCTAAAGCCGGGCCGGACGTCCAGCGAGTGCATTGACCGGGAAGCCCAAAGCCAGGTGCCGGACTGAGGACGGAGCTGCTGGCCAGAGTTTCCAGATGGGCTGAGCACCCGCGTGCCCTCCTGCAAAGGAGGGAAGGAAGCCAGGTGCCATCCTGGGCTGTCTGGAAACACGGCCAGCTGGTGTTGTCATCTCCTTCTCCTCCCGCTTTCTTCTCCATTTCATGATGCCCTGATGCCTCGTGCTGTCCTGTGCCATGGGTTCATCCTGAAGCAAGCTGAGAGGGGTCCTGCTCATCACCCTCTCCCCATGTGTATTCATGACATGAGTCCCATTGCTGTGAGGGCATGCCTGGCTGTCACTGCCCTTGTAGCAGCCTGGACCGTGTCCCTTCCAACACACACTGCTTTGTTTCTCTCTTTAGACTCATTAAAGCTGATGCTGCATTGTAACTTGATGTCTCCTCATGTTCCTTCCCTCCTGGGATGCCCAGCCAAACTGTTCAGAGGGAGATGGGATGGTATACAGGGAAATGTGTGGCTGAAGGAATGTTGTGCATTTCTATTATTCCTGGGGGATTGGGGGTTGGTGTTTAGCTGAAATGGTCACTTGTATGGCGTAGAGGAATGAAGGCAGTGGGTTGATTGACATTGATAACATGTAGCTGTGGCCTTGCCTCAGAGGCAGGGGGTTGATTGTCCTGGATGGTGTGCAGCTGTAGCTTGTTCCCGCTAAGTGGTTAAGTAGCCCTGAGGAGTGTGTGGTCAGGTGTAGGAGTTTCAGTGTTGTTTGACCTCTGGTGGAAGGTGCTGCTGAACAGGTAGTAGAGCCTGACCCAGGGGTCCTCAAACTTTTTAAACAGGGCCTGGTATGTGGATTAAGTAGTAGGAAGTCATCTGTGGCTGCTTGGTTTCCCCCCAACTCCTGGTGGTGGAATTCTGTAAATACCGGGGGCTGGACTGAGGGCCCTGGGGGGCTGTATCTGGCCCACGGACCTTAGTTTGAGGACCCTTGATCTAACCAACGGTAAAGCTTTGTTGCAGCACAAACAAACTATTAGGCTGCCACAAGGCTTTACTGTGGGTTAGATTCTACTGTCTGTGCTGTATCTCCTTCCTCCAGAGGTCAGACCACGCTGCTCCTTCTCCATTTAACCCTCTCTCCCACAGTTGTATGGGACTCGTTTTATATGCGGTATGTCCTTCCTGAGGCCACCCACATCACTTGGTCCTGAACACCATACCTTTGTGGCTAATGGCATATCCCTTGCCATGTTTTCAATAGCTCCAAGAGGTGCTTGATGTGTGCCAGATGCCAATGGAATTGTGAACCTTCACTTCTGCCCACAGGCCACCTCTTTGTGCCCACCAGGCCGTTTTTCTCAAGACCTCAGCAACACTGGCACAGCACCACAGTCCCTGCTTGGGAGGCCACGTGGCCTGTGGGCCATGACAGTGAAATGTGGGCATTTAGCAAGTCCCTCTCGTTCCCTTGCACAGCAGGGGAAGGAAAGAAGGCACCCTCCACGATGCAGCCATTGTCTCTTCCTGCCCTTCTGCCCTGAATTGCAAGACCTCAGATGTCAGGGAGGAAAGTGACTTTGCTGGTGCATGGAGGCGGCGTGTAGTTGGTGGGGCCTACTCCACCGGGATGTGGTGGTTGCTCCTGCCACAGGAGATGTGGGAGAGGACAACTGCTTCTGCCTTGCTCCAGCGTGCTCTAGTCCTCCACAACTGGTGTTTTTATCCCGTGCCCCTGTCCTGTTTCAGGTGGAGAGAGGGGCACCTCCTGTTCTGTCCCATACGCTGCGTGAACCCCTACAGTGCCTTTTGCCATGGCTCAAGGCCTGTCTTCCCTGCAGGACAGCTGCCACCGCAAGGCCCCTGTGCCCTGCTCCGCAGGAAGGCCCTCAGGAAATGCCCTCCCCAGCAACGCTCCTGAGCCAGGCTGAGCTGCCAGCAGGAGCAAGGTGGGGTGAGAAGATGGTACCAGGGAGGGAAGGCGGCATCTGCAGGACGTGACCAGAGCGGGCTGTGGCCGGGCACTGGAGCCTTTGGGCAGGGCCTTGCCATAGGTGCTGACAGTGGGAGTAGCAAGGCCTGGCAGGAGACACTACCTGTGAATTTTCTGGGTCAGGGACGTGATGGAAATGAGCCTTAGAAGAAGAGACCTATCTTGCATTTATGGAAAATAAATGTATGTATTTTTATTTATAAAAATAAAATTAAAAATATTTATATTTATTTATGAAATCCTTTCTTGCAGGAACAAGTCCTTCTCCCTACTGCTGTGACAGGTGGAGCTGGTGTCCTTTGTGCCAGGTGCACAGGAGATACCCTCCTCTTGCCCATCAGTGACCTGAGTGCAGTACCAACAAGGCCGATGGCTCTGCTCAGCCTCACCTGCGGTCTCTCTCTCCTCCCTCTTCCCTTTGACCCAGACCTTTATTCAAGCTCTGTCCTGGCCTTTAGCCCTTTCCTCAGCTGGCTGGCAGGACTGTAAGCCTCCTGCTCCTTTGCAGGCTGGCTTATGACTGACCACGAACCCCCTTGATCCTGAGTGCAAGGAACCCACTGATGTGCCAGCCTCTCCTTGGGCGTGTCTGGACACTATGGCCCTGGTCAGGATTCAGTGAGCTCTGTTGGACCAGGTCACTGTGACTGGGTCTGCTCCTGGTGTGGGGACTGACTGTCCTGCTTGATGCCAGTCCTGCTTCATCCATGAACTTGATGGTTGAGCTGGTCTCTGGGCTGCACCTGTCTCCTGTCTGTGGATGTTCCTTGCTCACTTATTGTGCGGAGGGATCCTTCTTCTTTTTCTTCCGTTTCATTTTCCCTGAAATGTTTTGGCGTCTCATACCATCAGATGAAAGGAGCCTGTGTGGCTGAATGGCCATGCCATAAACAGGGAAATGAAAAGGCAGCGTTGCAGGGAACATAAGCAGTGTTCTCATTTCTTTAATTGAGAAGTTTTGCATGCAAGATGGGCTTGTTGGTAAACACATTACATGCACAAAGGGTGCCTCTGGGCCTGGGGCGGTCTGGAGCAGTATAAAAGCCAGTCCAGCTGCAGGTATCCTCATCCACTTCTCCTGCCTTCTCCTCCTTGGTGAACAAGGTGAGCTGCAAACACCTTTGCCTCACTCTCCTCTTTCTCTTCTTCTCCTCTTTGTCCCTTTGTCTCGGTGTAGCTTTTGTTGAGAGCCTTGCTCCTTCATCGTGCTCCCAGTGTCTCTGTCCACCTTACTGTCTGCTGCACTTCTCTCGGAGAAGATCCTGGGCTTTGTTTTCCAGGCTCCCTGTGGGCTCTGGGCTCTTGAACCTCTCTTCTCCCAAACGCAGGCTTTCCCTGCTCCCCAGCCTGTGGCGTTGCTCTTGCCGAGCAGGCTGTCAGGCTGCCCCTCTCATGCTGCGTGTGCTTTCCGTGCCCTCCCTCCCAGGTGCACCTCCGTCCCTCAGCCATGTCCTGCTACGATCTGTGCCGCCCCTGTGGCCCAACCCCGCTTGCCAACAGCTGCAACGAGCCCTGCGTCAGGCAGTGCCAGGACTCCCGCGTGGTGATCCAGCCCTCTCCCGTGGTGGTGACCCTGCCCGGACCCATCCTCAGCTCCTTCCCCCAGAACACCGCCGTGGGATCCAGCACCTCCGCTGCTGTGGGCAGCATCCTGAGTGAGGAGGGAGTGCCCATCAACTCCGGGGGCTTTAGCCTCTCTGGCCTTGGTGGCCGCTACACGAGCAGAAGATGCCTGCCCTGCTAAAGCCGGGCCGGACGTCCAGCGAGTGCATTGACCGGGAAGCCCAAAGCCAGGTGCCGGACTGAGGACGGAGCTGCTGGCCAGCGTTTCCAGATGGGCTGAGCACCCGCGTGCCCTCCTGCAAAGGAGGAATTACGGTTCTATCTGGACACATGGCCATATTTTCTTGTTATTGAAATTCCTACTTTTGATGGCTTTCCTTTCATCTGTGATTTTAATCTCACATTGTCTTGTTATAATGGTGTACTTTTAAATGATCAGTAGAGGGGTTTATTCAGGAATTAAGGAATAGTGGAATCTTGCTTGCTGTCTTTTAGTTGGAATGGTTTACATGGCTTCTTTCATTTATTTTTATATATACATATATATATTCCGTTTTTTTTTTTGCGGAATGCTACTTGTCTATCATTAAACTGATGCTGCATAAAAATTTCAGTTTATGTGTGGTTTTCTTCTCACTTTTTCATTCCCTCAAGGTGGAATTTTTCACTATATGGAAAAAAACTATGCAGACTACCTTCTCAATGGAAAATGCGAATTGAATATTTACCTCAGTCTATATAATAAGAATAATATCATTGTTCACGCTCTGGTGAAGCATTGAAATGGTTTACATATATATATATATCTTTTGCTAGGGTTTTTTTCCAAATTTTTTTGCACTTCTGTTTTTAAAAGTAAAATTGTGCTATTTCAGGTTTAGAGCTTATCGCTGAATTGACATCTTTTAAACTCTGAGAATTTGAAAATGCATAATAATTGTTTCAGAAGTAATATTTGGGTGTATATTTTTGGTTAGATTGAATGCTACCAGACTTTGATGTTTAAACCATTATACACTTTTAGTGCTCTTCACTCAAGACTTTAAAGGTGATGTGAGTGTTCAAACCTTATTAGAGTAATAAGACTCTTTATATTATTGTATCATTAATAAATTTTTATGATGGGCTTTGAGGTCCTCTCTTTCAAGCCTGAAACAAAATCTGAGAAGTATTATTCCTTAGCTAATCCACACAAGGACTCATAATATAGAGGAAAAATTATGTGAGTGAAAAACTAGACGAATGGCCATAGGTATTTCCCTTAAGATCAGTTTGGTTTTAATCCTGTTGCTCACCATCTGGGAATTTTCTCAAAGGTGTTAAAATTCAGCACATTGTGTGCAAGTAAGAGTCATTAAAGAACAATAAAGAATACCTTTGTCATTAGGCACATAGACTTTGAGAAAATTATCCAAGTTTTTTATTGTATCAACTCCTTTGCTCTCCCCCTGGAGCTACTTGGGATCCTGCAGGACACAGCAGAGGAAAGCAGTAAGAATGAGAGTTGTGTAATTAAAGTTTCATAGTGCTGAGACAGAAATAGTGGAGGAACCAGTGGGAAGATACCGGCATTCAAGTTCAGTGTGGGAACCAGTCCAAATGTCCACACAGTATGGGAAAAGATGTAGGTTTATTTTTTCCCCCCCCGAATGTTTTACACTTATGTTCTCTTTACTTAAGAATTACTTGCATACAAATTTTCTAGACGAGGGTAAAATATAGTTTAGAGATAAGATAGTATATGCCCCCTTTTAGGTTGTGGCTTGAGGCAGCAAAAAAGTATGAAAGATGGGAAATCCATAGGTATGAAACTGAGTAGAGTCTTTACTTAAATATTGGTTTCTATGAGCGTATTTTCTAAACAAATAATACAAAGGACTGCAATGCATGCACAAGCATATAGTGCCCTGTTGACAGAATTGGTATGACTGAAGTAATTAGTTATTCGCTCAGATCTATGAGGGATCACTGATTTCACTCTGATGTACATCAAAGAATGGCTTCATTCTTGGTGGCAGGAAGGCAACTTTCTATAATGCAAACGGACATGTAGCCTAAAGAGTACAGCAATGAATTTCAGGAGGATGAAATATCCCATTAAGTGGCCTATGTACAACAACAGCATGTCCTGAAAGGTACATTTTGTGTTGCTTGTTGTGAATGAAGAAGCTTGGAGAACTACTCTCTGCCATAAGCCCCTAAATCTAGGCTTGCTGATTTAAAAGAAGAAAAGCAAGCAGTGTCCTGGCACTAGCCATCTTCAGACAGCATGGCATCATGCTGTGTTTGTGCATGATGTTGAAGCCTTTACTAAATCATTAGCGTTAGAGCTCCTGAAGAATGTGAACATAAATTTGAAAGCCACGTTTGTACTTTAAGACTGAAGAAATTGGTACAATAACTATGCATATGGATGTTTATGAATGTATGAGACAATTGAGACATCCTTTTTTGCATGAGTTAGTTCCCACACATATTTTTGCAGTTGGAACCTTTTCTTGATAATGAAATTGTTTTGCTTTTGTTTTCCAGTCTGCGTTCAGCCTGGCATTGCATGAGAAGCATACTCTACCCATAAAAAAATCTTTCATCTTCACAAATTATGGGTACTTTTAATTTATGGTACTTTTATACTGACTGTGAGTGTCAACATGAAATTACTGCATGCTCAGTCTAATAAAGACTTTTTTCCAGCTCCTCAGCAATTTGTTAGCTTGTGGGTGTCTCAGGAGCACAATCTAAGATTACATTCAAGACATTTTCTAAAACTCTTTGTGTGCAATTTCCTGTCTGACCCACTTAAGAACAATTGCCGGTTAACTTGTTCACCATCTTTTAAAAAAATCTCTGAGGAGATCTCCAAGGAGGACTTCAAGCCTCTTGGATGAGTTCTTTGAGGCAGTCAGACTAATCTGGAGCTGAGCCATGGTCAGGAGACAGTTCAGGAGTCTTTTTGGAAATACTGCAGTGATCTCTGATGAGTTTGTTTTTAAAATACGAGGTACTATACCAGATAGAAGCTCTCATGTTAATAAAAGGAAGCAGAAGTGTTGAAAACTGTGGCTATTGTTACAAGTGTACAGGAAAATAAATTCCCCAGGTTGCCAGCAAGCACCTGATGCTACAGAAGAATTTGTATTTCAAAAATGTACATGTTTACATGTTTATGGGTTGGTAGCACTGTTTAGGTCTGGAAAGGAAGGGAAATACTTCAGAGTGTACATGGGTTCCTTTAGATAATTTTATTGAAGTATGAAAATCTGTGTAAAACTTTATAAAAGGCTGATTTTTATTTTTGTTTTTAAATTGTTCAAGGCTGGTTTCCATAGTCTGTTAAAATACAAATGGCTTCACTTTGTGAATGTATAAACCTATGTGTGGGCTTACAGATGGCAAAGAATGATCTTGGTTCAGAGGTTTTAGAGACATCCCATCGGGTGGATGATGAGGGCATTAAAACCTCGTTATATATCATGAACAGTTTGATAACTTAATTCTGTGAATCAGCACATTGTTAATGAAAATTGTGAAGGACTTTAATGCCTTTCTTCTTTAGGAAACTAAGACAAGAACTTTTGTTTCCCAGATCTCTATGAATCCTCATGCACACTATTTAATACCTCGTCTCCAAGGAGAAGTTCAAACCCTGCAGCTTGTACAGGAGAGAGACTGCACAGTGAAGTTAAAAAACATATTAAAATTTTGTATATATATTCCACTTACCCAATGAACTTCCATCAGTCTGCAGTGTAAATGAGGGAAGCAAGGGAAAAAAATACAATGGCAAATAGCCCTTTGTGTGGTTTTTTCCTCCAATGACTCCACACTTAAGCTTGTGCAAGGGCAATACCTCAAAATAGTTTAAAATCCGTGTGTTTCCTCAAGATGACGTGTGAAGTGCTATTCATGTTTGTGGTCTGAGATGGTACAGAAGGGAGTTATAGGTTCCCTTTGTAAAAGAACTGATAATTCACATTTTACTGTCCTTGTGTGCTAGCAGCTGTGCCTCAGCCTGTGTTACTGCAGTAGTAGTGTGCTACTATCCAAATCTGGTATGATAGAATAGTTTTTTTTTTTTCTCAATTTCACAAAGGGCTGTAATTCTCTCTCATCAGATTCAGTAGGATTTCAGGTGTGCACATGCTCGGGTTTTTTTTGCAGGGCCTTCACAAAACACAGGAGTTCAGTCTAGATTGTTCTTATGCTTGGCTGGAATCACAACTTTGTAAACACTGGTGGAGACCGGAATTTACTAAGGATTTACACTCAAATTTTTAATAAAAGAACAACTTTGAATGATGAATTGTATATTGTATACATTCTTCTTAGTATTTTTCCTAATGACTAAAGTGAAACATACACTGGAGCATAAATTTTTTTGTGACTGAAAGGTGGCACTGAAATAAATTTGGTCCATAATACCAGAAGATGAGAGCAACTTGTATGACGGAATATGTCTGTCAGGAGATAAGGAAATCAAAACAAAGTAATAAACAGTGAGGAAAAGACATTTAATCAGTTGGAAGCATTTTGCGTTCAGGACATACTCGTTGGTAAATAATTTCATGCACAAAGGATGTCTGTGGTCCTCAGGCCATCTGAGATGCAGTATAAAAGCTAACTCAACTCAAGGTCCTTCCTACCACTTCTCTTACCTTTTTCCTCTTTTGTGAACAAGGTTAGTTCAAATCTACTTCTCTTTTTCTATTTGCTGTATTCTTGCCTTCGTACAATTTGATTGCTGTTCTTTTTCCTCCACAGTGTTCTCTAGTTGCTGGATTGTTCTGGGGGAAGAATTTTTCTTTTTAAAAAGTAGATTTTTTGCTGTTAGAATTGCAGGTATTTCTGGAGTCCTGAGTTGGCTATATAGATCCTTGAAATGGTGATATAAATTTATTCAAATGTGGGCTTTCAGACATGCTAAGTGACTTAGCAAATCCTAATAACAATAAAGATTTACAAAGTGAATGAGTAGAATACCTGTGCAAGGGGGGTGGAACTAGGTGATTTTTAAAGGTCCCTTCTAACTCAAACCATTCTATGATTCTGTTATTAGAGATTTATGTGCTCAGTCATCTTTCAAGTAGCAATGTGCATTTTATATCTTTAAGGGTCTTATCCATCACCTGTAATGCCTGAAATTTCAGCTGGTTTGATATGAAAACAACAGTGTTTGTAAAGGATGTGGATGCATTTATCTTCAGAAATGTCATCTAGAAAAATTTCTTTGTTGTTTCTTTCATGGGAAGCTTCTCCAGTGTTCCCATTTTTGTTATGATGAATCTATTACTGGGCACAGTGGGGAAGAAAAGGGTAAAATGAACCAGATTCTAAAAGAAACAGCTGGAGAGCAAGGAAGCTAGGAAGGTTCAAAGCAGAGGTTTGTGGGTTTTAAATATCAATTATGTCGTACCATAAGTTTATGAGCTCTAACTACCACATTCCAAACAAAGAGAAAACAAAGCTGAGCACTGAGTTTAGAAGGAATAGTCATACTGAGTTCAGCAAGGATATTGGCTCTAATCACTTATCCTCAACGTCCTTCTGCTACAGTAATCAATGTGGACTTCAATATGATAGACGTCATCAAAAAGTTCTGCTGGGTATCTAATAGTTGCTGAATTTTGAAATTATGTTATAGAGTGCAAGGATATCTCCTGCAGGTTTAGAGAAGTGGTTTCAGAGACTGAGGACAAGGGGAAAGAACACCAAAACCAGAGGAGAGCTGAGCGTCTATCCAACTGAGATGGGCATAGCAAACAGTGAACTTGGTTTTTATTGGTGTGTTGGAAGCAGACACAGGGAATATGCAGGGAACTCCTGGCTTTCTCATAGATGGCACATCTGTGGACAGCTTGTCTGGGAAAGATTTCCAAAGACCTCAACTTCAAGTATGCTTAATTGTATTGAAATTTGTACCTCTTCATAGGTGACCATGGTAGCTGGAAAATAATTAATTTCATTTTCCAGCTGTCTGTTGAACTCCATCCATAAGTACATTTGTGGCTATGTATTACTCATAATTACTACTTCTACAATGCTCTGAATACCTGGAACTGGATCTCAGTAGTGTTTTTCCAGACATACAGCCAATCAAAAGACTAAAATTAAAGGAATGATACAGGTATGCATCCTTTTGTTGTGCTGCCAGCTATTCCACTGGATAGCCAAACAGCCAAGAGAGGAGTATTTCAGCCTCCATTTTCTTGGAGCATGTTTCACATTTTGGTTTTCTGCTCAACTCCCTTCCCACTCAACTCCTAAAAGGACTCCTGGAAAGCTCCTGTTGTCCTGTTATCTGAGCTGCATAAATTTAGGTGCAATACAACTAGATTGCATTCACTTCTGATCCTGTATTTCAGACTTATCTCCATCCTGCAGACATGTCCTGCTATGAGCGGTGTCCACCCACCTCCTGTGGCCCAACCCCGCTTGCCAACAGCTGCAACGAGCCCTGCGTCAGGCAGTGCCAGGACTCCCGCGTGGTGATCCAGCCCTCTCCCGTGGTGGTGACCCTGCCCGGACCCATCCTCAGCTCCTTCCCCCAGAACACCGCCGTGGGATCCTCAGCATCTGCAGCTGTTGGGAGCGCTCTCAGTGCTGGAGGGGTCCCCATCTCCTCCGGCAGCTCCTTGGGGTTTGGGAGCTTTGGCTATCCAGGCCTGGGCAGTGGGTACAGCCGACCCTACCGTCGCTACAACACCTACCGCAGTGGTTTCTAGGGGCCATGTTAAAGCATGAGGAGCAAGCAGAAAGAAATGACCAGGAACACTGAAGCACGACCGCATGCAAGACTCAGCTCATGGCCGTGGTTTCCAGATGACACCCACAACTCCACCTGAAGTTAACGGAGCTGTGGGACTTAATGATTCCCTAAAATGAGGCCCCTACTCTTCTTACACTACTTTATATTTCTAATCAAGTATGTAGTTCTGCTGTGCATCACTGTATTTGATACTGCCTGGTGTAAAACTTATAACTTGAACTGTAGATGGGACTTGATTGTCAAGGTGCAATGCTACACTGAAAGATGAACTCTGTCTGGAATACATCACCATGAGATGTGCCATTCTTCCCATATTGAAACCTGTTGCTTTGCGGTATTTTAATCCACTCTTTGGTATTATTAAATATATGCTTTTATTGTGTCTGCAGTCTTCTGTTATTTTTCCTTCCCCTCCTACATCCCTTTGAAACTTGTTCTGGGTGAAATTCATCACTGCGTAGATCTCTACCAGGCAGAGACATGATATGAATACTACTGGGGCCACTAATAAGAGGAGACCACATGCTTATAGCTCAAGATCAAGAAAATATTTAATTTTGCAGCTGAAATGCATGTTGATTCCACACTGACTCATCATAACACTTGGCTTTCTGCATCTCTGCCAAGAAATTATTGTCAAGGCTGGGAGCATTTTATGATCTAACAGAATAACAGGGTATCTAATCTAGCATACAATGATATTTGTTTTAAGGAATCCTGTTGTGATTCGCACTCTCAATAACTTTGGCCTGGAGCTGCAGGGTGCAAAGAAAGATTTACATTCTTTTACCATCAACTCACTGCTTGAACACTTGGGTTTGTGAAGTAAAACATGAACAGCAGCAGAATTCTCGAAGGAGGTATACATAGCTTTTTGTCACAGGGAGCAAAACTGTTTAATCAATTTACTTGCTATTTACTGTATAAACACTGTGTTTTAGGGCTCCTTATAAAAACCTAGCTGTCTTGACTGTTCTGGCTGCAGCCCTACAGAATTCCAACAAAAAGCTTATTTCAAAGAATGAAGTGTGCTAACATAAAATAAATGTAGGAAACTTTTAGGCCTTAAAGCCTTTAGAAATCCTTGCAATTGTTTCCCCTAAAGGTAAGGGCCTGAGATTTAAGCAAGATTTGCAACAGCCACTGAAGCTAGATTTTGGGGAAAAATTGAAGAGATTCTCATGTTGTGAAGGGCTGAGGCATTCAAATAATTCTAATTCCATAAATTCAGTTGCAGCTGGTTAAATTGTCCCCAATAGTTAAAGTGTTGCCAGTAGTTAAATTGCTTATGGTTTATGTACCAGTCTAGTCTCATCCTGGCATCAGATGAAAAGCCTTCCTCAAAGCTTCTTTCATCTCAAAGACCTGCGGATCATTTGAATGCCTTGCACTATTACACTCAAGCCTCTGAAGTCAACATAAAGACTATACAAATTTCAATTCACGTACATAATTTGTCAGCTCTTCGGCAATTTGGTAGTTCACCAGCCTGCCATGGGAACACTGTTGTTAGACAAAAGGTTTTAATTGAGTGCGTAGAATGTGAAATTCCATTACCAATCCAGAAGTGAGAGCTGTTACGTCCTGGTTCACCAGCCTTAACAATCCCAAAAAGCGAGATCCAAAGGCTCTCAACCTTTGGGGTGAACTCTAGGTGTTAATTAGACTAAACTGGCAGAATATCAATGAAAACATTTCCAGGCTGTTAATGAGTCTGTTTCTAAAACATGGTATACCCTCCAAGAAATGTTGTTTATATCCCTAGAGGGAAGTGAGGCAAAGCTAGCATTCCTTGGCTATCTTATTTTACAGATGAAAGGTAAGTGATAGCTTTCACCTACTATAAGGAAATAATTTAAAAAAATATATACAAAGACTACACGTAGTATGTTGGATAGTAGAAATTTTAAGGAAAAGGAAGAAAAAGAGTCTCTCCGTAGAAAAAGAGAGGAGAATTTTCATGTGGAGAATCATTAAAATATATAGAGTTATAGGATTTTTGCAGAAGATTTGGCTTTATTTTTAAAAATCAATTATGCAAATTTTTAATTAAAAAAAATCCTGAATTCTTGAATTAGTTTGTGAAGTCCTTTGAGTGATCTTGACTCACATGCTTTGAAATTAGCTTATTAGCCCCGTGATGCGAGTGCTGAGATCTTGTCGCGTACCTTGAACATTAGGTAGCATGAAACTTTTCATATTTGAGCCATTAGTGAAAAGCTGTTCTGAACTTTGAAGTCCTTTGTTCTTCTGAAGACCAAGAGTAACCTATGTATAAAGACACTCTTCATTTAGAGTTAATTCATATCTCTTGCTGAGGGATGGTGGTGCTAAGAGGAGAGACCTGATCCCTGCTTTTTGTGTACTTTCCGCCTGTGCTAGTATTTCCAGCAAGCTGGAGTACACAAATCGTGTAATGATAAATATACTGGAGAACTGCTGGGTGTAATGTCTGCTGACGCCGTGGTTTAGCTCAGGCAGAGCGCTGCCTCTAAGAACCAGTGCTTGAAAGCAATCCTTAACATGTACATTCATACTTAATTTGATGCGAAAATTGCAGCACATCGTGGTGACTTACTGGGATTTCAGGTAAGAATAGTGGTGATGATAATCCTCAGATGAGAGACTGCATAGAACTCGTATTGAGAATTAGAGACAGTTAATAAACATTACAAAGTAGTAAGATAATCAAGCCCTTTCCTTAAAACTGTGGTTATTTGACTTTGGCATGGAAAATGAAGTTAAAATTTATAATTGGGTAAAGAAATGCATTCTTATATGTGTTTGTATTAGCTGTATTCATACAAACTGGGAAAACTGGGTTAGCCCAAGCCGTTCAAGAACATGTTATATTGTCTCTGGTCAGCAGTTCTCACTGGTCCTAGTTTTCATTAACCTTTACAATACTCATGGAGATTTGGTGCTTTTCTCAGCTGTATGTTTGTGCAGGATTGAAACAGTGCAGAAGTGCAAAATTTGGGAATATCTATTATACATCTTGTCTTGTGGTAAAGCTGAGTCCTTGAAATGGAAATGCTTGTGAATTGAGCCCAGGCTGCCACCTCAGAGCTAAATGATTATTCACCTAAAGGAGTGAAGTCTTGAGTAAGGGCTGTGCATCACATACACTCCCCTTAAGCAGTGTCTTGATGACTAAAATGAAACATGAAATGTACATTGGCCTTAGGAGGCGACATAATTATTGGTGTCATTCAAACGAGTCACCACAGTCTTCCAAGCAATTAAGTGGGTGCACACTGGTGAAGATGAAAGCTTTGTCTGTACTGAAATATGAATGTAATAAGGGGAGGGGAAAAAAACAGAGCAATACTAAAAGAAATTTTGAAAGGAAAAAAAAAGGGGTGATCAGTTTGGTGGATTTTGCATACAAAAGTACAGATCATTAAATAATTTCATGCATAATATATGTCTCTGGTCTGCAGGCCGTCTGGAACATGGTATAAAAGCCTATAGAACACAAGACTCTTCCATCCACTTCTCGTGCCTTATTTGCCCAGGTGAACAGGTAAGTCTGAATCTACCCAGTGTCTTTTTAAATGCTAAACTGTTACTTTGATGACTGCTTTTTTTGTTGTTGTTTTTGTTATTCTTAGTTCTTTATAAATATTGCTAGCTTTTTTCCTTTTGGTAAGGAAAATTAGAAAGGCTTACTTCTATCAAAAAGAAAGACTACTTGCGAAGAAGGGTGTAACGAGACAGGACTCAGATGATACTGGCAATGTTGTCTCTCAAAACAACTTAATGCTCCATTTTAGAGACCAGCACTCAGGGAGTAGCTAGCCAGTGAACCTGGTTGGAAAGACAGTCTCATCTTAAGAAACTGGGACCAACAACAAAAAAAAAAGAAACAAAAAAGAAAAAGAAAAAGAAGCGCTGAGTCCCAGGATCTATCCCCAAGTCCTGTTTTCAACAGGCAGAAAAGCAGGGATCCCAGCAGACTCAAAGACATTGAATTCAAATCAAGGCAGAAATCTCTGATTGAGAAGATAATCCTTCTTCAAACTCCAAGTTTGCCTGTTCTGCTCACATGACATTTGGGAGCAAGGGACACATCTCAAGCACTTTTCTATAGTTCTGCAAATGCTGCTGGCTGGGCTGTAACTGAGTTCTGGCACTAAGGCACTAAACCCAGCTATGCATCAGTGCTCAGCTGAGGGTCCCATTCCATGCCTGATGAGAGCAACTGGAGCTCTCATCTTCTGGTACCACCACAATTGCACCTTCTCTAGAGACACAGTGAAATGGAAACTGACAAAGAAAGGGTTAGGGCGAACTTCAATGTGACCAGCACCACAGCTCAGGGGCCAGCTGCAGAGCAGAGACATCCTCCAGCAGCTATATAAAATAAAAGAAACCTCGATGCTATTTTCAGATGGCTTACTGTGGCTTTTGATCCAATAAGTGATTCTCTCTCCAACCACCTTCCCTAGGAACTTTTGTCTATATTGTCTTAACTGACCTTTCTAAACTTAATACAGCCTTTATATTGTGTTCACTTCTGATCCTGTATTTCAGACTTCCCTCTGTCCTACAGACATGTCTTGCTACGACCTGTGTCCACCCACCTCCTGTGGCCCAACCCCGCTTGCCAACAGCTGCAACGAGCCCTGCGTCAGGCAGTGCCAGGACTCCCGCGTGGTGATCCAGCCCTCTCCCGTGGTGGTGACCCTGCCCGGACCCATCCTCAGCTCCTTCCCCCAGAACACCGCCGTGGGATCCAGCACCTCCGCTGCTGTGGGCAGCATCCTGAGTGAGGAGGGAGTGCCCATCTCCTCCGGCAGCTCCTTGGGGTTTGGGAGCTTTGGCAGTGGGTACAGTCGACCCTACCGTCGCTATAACACCTACCACAGTGGCTTCTAGGGGCCATGCTAAAGCATGAGGAGTGAGCAGAAAGAAATGACCAGGAACGCTGAAGCACGACCCCATGCAAGACTCAGCTCATGGACGTGGTTTCCAGATGTGATGTTAGATACCCACAACCTAGAGTTAACGGAGCTGTGGGAGCTTGGCATCTCCTAAAATCAGGCCTTTGCTTGTCTTATTCTTTGAATACTTCATATTCTGATGAAACTGTTGTTTTTTCTATAACCGTAAATGGGACTTTATTGTCTCGGTTCACATCAGCACTGAGAAAAGAAACCCAGGATCAAAACACATATTATCTGTTGTCTTATTAAATCCTAGAAATGCATACTTATACTTTGTACTTTTTTATTATGCTTTTTGCTCTCATTAAAGTTATGCAGCATCACATTCCAAGTCTCCTGGTGTTTGATTGAAAAACTTTTAGCAGCTCACTTTTTGTAAAATTTCTTACTTTTCCTCTGTTTTATTAATTGAAATTTACTTTTGCATGTTGACTAGGAGAAAGGATTTGGCTCATGACCTTTATGCCAAGAAATACTTTTGTAGCCAGGAAACTTCAGGAACAATTTATATGCCAGGTGGATAATTTGGAATAAAGTAGAAGCTTTTTTCTGGAAATAAATTAGATACATCGTAGCAAAGTGGATACTATATATGGAGTAGATACTTGGACTACAGGTACTATAGATTTCCTACATTTCCTTACCCAACTCTGTTTTGAGATGGCATAAGACCATGCACTTAAACTGCTCATTAAATTCCTCTTGTTCATCAGAAAGCATTTCTTATGGCCATGGTCTGAGCAAAGTGGGACCCCAAAGAGAAAAGATCGTAGGGATTTTGGAGGGGAATGTTCTAAAAGGAACCTGCTCCCTCTGCAAATAATTTTTGCATTCATTTTTATTATTAAATATATTTTTATTAATTATTAAATATAATTTATATTATGTATAATTTTAAAAAATTGAGTATTTTTCGTAATTAATGCCAACCTCTCTAAGGCTACTTAAATGTAGATTTTTAATGCGTGTTTTAAACAAAGATCCTGGTGCTTCTGTGGATCTTCATGTGCTGGTGCTAAATCATTTGGGTTTGGCAGAGCTGCTTGCGTGTGCTAACTGGTTGCAGGCATCTGTGGAGTTAAACAGAAGGCCGAATTTTCACCGCATGTGAAAGCCTGTAATTTTGAAGTTTATTTTGAGCATTAAAACCTTACTTTTCTTGCTGGGATGGAAAGACTTCAAATGAAGCTGGGTTTCTAGCTCCAAACAAGTAGGCTGTGATCTTTTCCTTCCTAAATGATTAATGGAAATAAATGTAAAAATCAGGGATCTGGCACGTAATTGCAACAAAATGCAGGTGAGGGATATCTCATGCAAACCTTGGCAGAAAGAAACGATGCCTTGTGGAAAGGATTTATGCCAATGGTCGTGGAGCCATCCCTTGCTCTGAGGTGATGGATTGCAAATACACATTCATCAGTCTTGGTAGCACCGAGACATTGTTCTGCAAGGAAGGTGGATCTGACATATAGGGCCGTGGGTAGAGAAATACTAATTGCACTCCTACAATTTGAAGTATAATTAAAGTTTGTGCTTGAAAAGTTATTCAAACATATTTGAAAAATAACTAAAGCCCACCCATTTTGGGTGTGGTGTTTTGCAGAAGTTCTGGTGAGTAAATAATTTCTTCCCTCCAGCGTAAATTAATTTTTGTTGTTGTTCTCTTCTACTGTTCCCCATTGCATTCCAGCATAACGACAGCACTACACCCGGCTCTTTGCAGAAACACTCTGCAGATCTGTATGCAGCAGTTAGTTACATTTATTTTTTGACAAAAAGGGAAATGGTAACTTGAATTGTTTAAGCTTATGAGACCACAGAAAGATGCAAACCCAAACCTCAAACTGCAGTCATTTTAAAGTTCGTCGTAACAGTATTTGAATGGCATTAACAATGAAAATAGCTTTGTTCAGGGATGAACTTTGGGGACTACGTATCTACCTGTATTTGAACACCTTTGCCTTCAGGGGAGCTATTTGAGCAGCAGAAGTTGAAGTTGTGAAGCTCAAGACGGAGGCTCTGCCTACACCAAAAGGCACCCATATGGCAGGTACTAGTCAGCTGCCTGGGCCAAACGACAAATTACATCAGATAATGAGCAGTGGGTTGCAATAGGAACAGCAAGGCCATGCAGAGGCATCCACTCTGAACTAAAAAAACTTAATCCATAGATACGTCTGTTTTAAGCAATAAGCTAGAAATTGCTAATACTGTGAAGGCATTAGCAGAGTTCACTCTCAGTGGCCTGGGACCAGGTGCCCTAGATTATTGCATGAACTTCAGATGGCTGTGTAGGATGTGCAGGCTCTTGCTAATGCTGTCACTAAGCATCTGTATTAGTACAATTAGCTAAGACTGAAGGCTGAGATAAAAGCAAGAACTATAGGAGCTGTTGTGAGCAGTGAGAGAAGGGAATGGCATAGGAGGGCTCTGAGTTGCAAGAACTGTTAAACTGCTCGAAGCCTCTAAGGCATCCATTTCTTTATGATGAGCTAATTAGTTACAATTCAAAATTTATTGCAGATGGCACACTTCTTGCCAGGGAATCTTCCATTTTTCTGTGTGTCTGTTTCTCCATGCGCAGATTTTTTGGGTCACTTTTGTGTCTGAAGCCATTACGTGGGGATTACTGTGAGTAAGCTTCCAGATCCACTTTGATTAAGATTTTTTTTTTCCAGACATTTAGTCACTCACAGGTGTCTCAGGAGGATGTTCACACATTATGCAAGAAGTTTTAATTATAATCTGAATACATAAATCTGTCCTTGATTATAGAAAAAGAACTGTGAACTTCTGATTCATTCACTTTAATTCATCTAAAAGATCATGCCGTTCAGTCATTCTGACTGTACAACAAAGTGGCTGGAGTCAAACAATAATTATTGTAATTATTTTCAGGGAAGGCTGTAGACATCTCTGAAAATGTTGCTAGATCCTTTTTTTTTACGACTCATAGTCTTGTTTTTAAGGTATTTTGTGTTTTTCAAGCAGAGCTTAAATGAAGAAAGAATAAAAAAATTAAGAAAATGAATTATGGAAACTGTTTTGCAAATTAATTCCTCAAATATCTGTTAGATACCAGCTGCTATAGAGGAAATTATTGTTGAAAAAAGCCTGCTAATCCCTTAGAATATAGAGAATTACCGAGGAGTGGACAAGACTGATGAAGCTAAAAAAGGCTAGGGCAATTTATTTGAGAATCTCCTTGAAATATGAGATGCCTTCAATGAAACCTTGAGCTATTTTTTTAATTAAAAATAAAAGATCTGTAATTCCTGCATCCAGGAACAATGACATAAATTTTAAACCAAATGACTGACCTGCACTTCCAAATCTTAATAATGTATTGTTACAGAAGTGATATGAGAATTCAAATATGGGTCACATGTCTTACATTTGCACATAATATGATAATTTGCATGCGTAGCACTTTAATAAACGCTTCTGATAAACTTTGAAGTTCTCAGGAACCTATGACCAAGCCAAACAAGTTTCTGTTCCCAGGAGATCTTTACAAAGACACTCCTAATTTAGGGATGATTTGCATGTCTCAGTAGTTAGAGTGCTAGGAGAGCAAAAACCTCAGTACTAATCTCTGTCTCTAGGATTGCGTATGAGTTTTACCCCTTTACTACTTATCCTGTAAGCCACCCCCCCACCCCCTATAGAATAGGCTCAATTTCATTGTGCAATCCAAAGGCTGTTGTAATGTGACAGAAATATTGACTATGAGTGAAGAGATTATTGATGCTTTATATACTTCTGACACTTCTCCAGCTGGCTACCAGATGGTCTATAACACATCTGTAGCAGACACTGCAGGGACAGCTGGAGAAATGAATTCTGCAATAAGAAAGGAAGAATTCTTGTACATGACAACCTCTGCCTCCATGGTTGAGTTTTGCAAAGCCTCATCTTTTGCAAAACTCTTCCCTGAGAACAGATGTTAGCAAGCAATGCAACTTACTTGTGCATGTGGAAGTTAACCTAAACGCAGTTGCTGATATTTTGAGGTTCTGAGGTAAGAATAAAAGTGGATTTGTGGATTCTGCAGATAACAAATGTCAAAGAGATCAGGCCCAGAATCAGAGAAAGCCAGGAAAGACCTTGGATTAATAAGAATTGTCCTTCAGTGTCTTTCACAGAAGTGCTACCATTTGATATTAGACTGGGCTTCTAATACTCTTTTTTTGTTTCTTCTTCCATGTCAAAGAAGCATCAAAGAAGTGTTTTTCTAGTTACATCACAGCCTTTGTTCACAGCCATAACACTTTCCAGTTCCTTTCTCAGGGCTCTTCCATGTCCTTCCCTTTTAACAACATTTGTGCTGCTTCTCTTATTTTGGAGGCTGGAGTTGGGTGAAAATTGCATATACATTCCTGGCCATTTTCTGAGAAAATCTGTTTCATTTCTCTTTTCCTTAAAAGCAGCTTGAATCCCCTACTACAGGTTTGAATCACACTACAAATGCTCATGGGTTGGCTCCCAAAAGCTGAAATTCTTAATGATTTCCAACAGTATTTACCTTGCAGAGGAGGGTACAAGGGACTGCATTATGTAAATTATGCTTAATCTCCTTTGATGACAGCATGCAGATCCAAAAGGGTTTTGAAGGCAGAATAAATTCTTCTGAATTAATCATTCTAGTGTTCCCAGAAATTAACTTGGCCCAGAATATTTTAAGATGAAAGAAACTTGTGGTCAGATATACATGCCACAAGATAAGGAAGTGAAGCAGTAATAAACACAAATACTGAGGCAAAAAACCATGTAATCAGTAGTGGCTCATAAATAACTTCATGCACAAAGAATGTCCCAAGTTGCTGGGCAACTTGGGGCTCAGTATAAAAACCTGAGCAACTCAAGGCTCTTCCATCCCTTTCTCTTGCCTTCTTTGCCTTGGAGAATAAGGTAAGTTGGAACCCGTTCGTTCTCTATATGTTGAACTGTTGCCTTGACGATTTTGTAGCTTTTCCCCACTAATGTTGTAGAACATTCAGCTTTTTTCTGAGGGAGGAAGGGGGTTTCATATGAGAGAGGAGTTCTGTTGGTAGTCAGTTATGAAAATCATGGAATGGGGCAGTTAGCCACAGGTTAGCCAGGTAGGACTATCCAACTTTGGTTTCCAACAAGTATTCAGGTCCTGCAGATGAACATAAAATATCTGTAGTGAATTCTTGGATCTGTTCAGAGTAGGGTGCTGGTCTGTGGAAAATTCAGCTAAGGCCAGCAGATCAGAAGAATGTGGGGATATTGGCCAGTACTTGCAGTCCTGGGTGACTAGGTCTCCACATAGAAAGCAATCATCAGTCCATGCCTGCCTTTGAAACTCAATTTGTGGTCCATCCACAGACAAGGAGCTTTAACCAGTTGCTTCTCCATCCTCCAGACAACTGTGGATAGATCTGCACTGTAGCTTCTGAGATCTGCTGATCATTTTAATATTAATAGCAATACACAAAACCAGAAATGTTCCTGAATTCAGCTGCCTGGCCTTCCTTTTTTTATTGAACATATTTTAAGTGCTTAAGCTTCTATTATCCATTTTCTAGAACTGGGAGAAGGGACCTCCAGGATGGAACATGCATGAGAGAAAGTGACAGGAATGAAATGGGAAAGGTTATTTACTGTATTAGCGTTAGGTGGGATTGTTTCTTGTCATCAACTGCTCAGTAAAGAGGCGAGCCTTGGAGCAGGAATAACAAGCCGAGTCTTACCCATTCCAGCAGAGCACCTTTGTCTGAAGGCTACAGTCACCCTCCATTTTTCTAGGACATGGAGAGCCCTAAGAGCTTTCCTGGTGTGCCACCACAGCTGAAGGGGAAGTGCTGAAAGTGCTTTTCCCCAGGGTAACGTTATGGCCACATGGTTAGGGCACTCTCTGCCATGGGAATGAAGAGGCTTTCAGCACCAGCATGTACCCAGGTTTCTGGGTGAGTTGACAAACCAAGGCTTCAGGGTAAGTTCCTGATTGAGATGCACCTGTGCTACCTTCCTGAGCAATCTCCTTAAAGAAAATGCAAGCTCAATCCTGTTTTCAAAGTACTTCCTCTGGACCTGGTGGAAAATGTCATCTTGCTCCCCATGGAATCTGTTACTTTGTTATATACTCCCCTTACCAGAAAATTTCAGTTGTACAAGAAGAATTTTATTTAAATCCTTGCTTTTTTCTTTTTTCTTTTCTTTTTTTTTTCTTTTTTTTGGTGTTTCAGGTTTACCTCCACTGCACAGCCATGTCCTGCTACGACCTGTGTCCACCCACCTCCTGTGGCCCAACCCCGCTTGCCAACAGCTGCAACGAGCCCTGCGTCAGGCAGTGCCAGGACTCAACGGTGGTGATCCAGCCCTCTCCCGTGGTGGTGACCCTGCCCGGACCCATCCTCAGCTCCTTCCCCCAGAACACCGCCGTGGGATCCTCAGCATCTGCAGCTGTCGGGAGCGCTCTCAGTGCTGGAGGGGTCCCCATCTCCTCCGGCAGCTCCTTGGGGTTTGGGAGCTTTGGCTATCCAGGCCTGGGCAGTGGGTACAGCCGACCCTACCGTCGCTACAACACCTACCGCAGTGGCTTCTAGGGGCCATGTTAAAGCATGAGGAGCAAGCAGAAAGAAATGACCAGGAACGCTGAAGCACGACCCCATGCAAGACTCAGCTCATGGCCGTGGTTTCCAGATGTGATGTTAGATACCCACAACCTAGAGTTGACGGAGCTGTGGGAGCTTGGCATCTCCTAAAATCAGGCCTCTGCTTGTCTTACATTTGTTATGCTTTACTTTATATTTCTAATCAAATGTCTTGTTCTCTTATGCTATTTTGTATTTGACAACAACTAGGTAAAATATGTAATTATTACAAATTGTTCTGCATGGCTGATTTAGTACAGTCCACTTAAACAATGAAGAAGGAAGATCTCATTTTGCTGAGTGTGCCATTGTGAGAGGGATGAGTGCGTACCGTCCTTAGTGGACCATGGAAATGTATTCCTTACGCTTTACGTTGCTTCCTTCCATTCCTCAGCCTCATTAAATTTGTGCTGCATCATACTCAGAGTCTGCCTGTACTTCTTTCTTGTCCCAGCCCCTTTTCCAGCTTGTGTGTGGTGAAACAGATCCCTTTGCAAGTCATCAGTTCCAGAAAACACCATGACATAATTTCATGCCAATTGCCAAGGGAGAACAAGTCAGATTTCAGTTGTGGGAAAAGATTTTCTTTTGTTTATACATGGTAAATCATGCCTGAGACAATTTATCAAAGGCTAGAAAGAGACAATGTTCACCAGCAATGGCTGCGTCTCCTGCCATCGCATAAGCAAGAAAACTGAAAGTAAAGGAGCTGCTTCTGTTTGGGTTGTAAAGACCCTTTACCTACTGTACCACAGAGATGCAAAAAGGCCCTTTCACTGTTTCAATATTTCTGTTTCATGAGAAAATGTTTGTGTTGATATGGATGTCTTTGAAGAGGGGTGAGAATGGGACAATAAGCTGATTTGAGAAGGGGGACTTTCAGGGAAAAGCTCAGAAGGGAATACTGTTTCTCCTTATCCTTCCATAGATGTGGTAGACAGGGTTATCTATGTAGGAAAGAAGACAGAAGGATACAGCAGGAAAATCTACAGGGACATGAGGAATACTAGAAATTATAGGGATAAACCTTTTCCTGAAGCACTACATCTGCTCTCAGCTTGCAACCTGGAAGACTGTAGCTTTCTTCACCCTATCTGTGATACTTGGGAAGACCCCTTTAAAAGAAGGGAGAGATTATTCTTTTATTGAGCACAGCTGAGCTTGCTCAGAGCAGAGGCTGTAGGAGAGAGGCAGCAACCTTGGATCGCAGCACCTCTTGGCCGCTGAGATCAAACCCTGGTAAATATTGGAGGGGAGGAAGAGGAGGCTATGTGGTGTTTTTGCCAGGCAATTGGCCTTTGAAATTTGCTGGCCTGGGAAGCATGTCTGGGAGAAAGAGATTAAAAGGTTTGAAGTTCTAACCCTTTCTTACTGCGTCTTTATAAACTGACTCCTATCTGTTGTGTCTAGTAGATCTGATCTTTGTTGGGCATTGCCATTTTCTAGCTTGATTGTCTGTGTTGTAATAAAGGTGGTGATTAGGACTGGGAGCTTCGGTCCCTGAAGGAAGAAGGTTTGAAAAACTCAACCTGAAGGCTCTGGATGATTCAGTTTCCCATCAGCCCATACAGCTCACAGCCTGATATCTGTGAAATTTCTTGCTTGGAGTCTGTGTCTTTACAGAGTGATGTTGAACTGTAATTAAATCCAGGGAAAGATGCTGACAAAGTTATATTGACTACAGTCATTAGTGGAGCTAAATTAAAAGAGGTACATCAGTTCCATGAAAGAATTAATAATTTTAAGGAGTAGGTTTTCTTAACAAACAACAGAAGTGAATGGGAAGTTAATAGTTTGATATTATGATACAGCAGAAGTTTGGTCTGAATTAAATATGTGTTATATTTTTTGCCACCTCAGCTGAAGCTACTGCTTGATCAAAGAACATGCATTCCAAAGAAGTCACCATTCATTTGCAGTTTGTTGCAAAATAGCTTTCTTTTATGGAGGTCAAGCTGTATAGGTAACACAGCAGAAAGGTTACAATCCCACAGTACCAATGTGGCTGGGAAAAGTTGTGGCTGAGCCACTACAGTGAAGGTATCTTTAATATATTCAGGTGGGCAGATAATGATGTTTCTTATGACAATGCACATTTTCCTACTCCTGCAATCCCCTTCTGCAATCCTGTTAAGCTTTCTTCTAATCAAGTGCACAAACCTCTCCTCAGAGGTAACTCCTGTGCCCATATGCTCTTTCCAAAGTTGGGATAATTCCTTCAAGCATGCAGAAACTGTAGCAGAAAAGTCTGGTATGCAGTTCACTTCTTCAAAACACGAAGCAAAAACCGTCCTCAAGCTTCGTTTCTCCTCTTCTTTCCTGTCCCAGACTGCCTTCTGTGGGTTAAAACTTATCATAGCAACAAGTATAGCACAGTCCCAAAGTAAAAGGTTTCTCTGGCTTTGTAGTTAATCAGAAAGTGTTCTGTTCACTGCTGAAGAATACGAGCTAGATTATTATGTTACAGAGAAAATTTTCGTGACAAGACAAGCTCAGGCACTACCTCTCAAGTTGTTATTGCATTTGTTTTGGAAACGTCCTGCTGTGTTAGAGTGGGGTCTACATGATCAGGCAATGTGTGTGCAATGACACCTTGTACTTGACAATAGCACAGCAGCATAAAACCCAGTGCATGCCAGAGTACATGTGCACGGAACTGAAGAACTGTCTGCATCTGCTCTTTCTCGGTTTATAAACTTGCATCTGTTAACATCTATCACTGAATGGCTGGGACAAGTTGGTCCCATGGCCAAAAAGAGTAACATGAGCTGGTTTTGCAAGACACTAAGTATTTGCTAGCGCTGTCAGTGAAAATGTATTTCAATATTAAATTTTGTGAAGCTGAAACTTGAATTGTAGCTTGTACTGTGCATACAGGGATGAGGGAAGAGGCAGGAAGGCTCTGAGGACTAAGAGCTTTTATAGCTTTTTCAGGCTGCCTGAAGGATCTGAGATGTTCTTGCACATTTACTTACTAGTTTCTACTTTTTTCTTTTTTTTTTTCCTTTTTTTTTTTTTTTCATATGGCTGAGCTCCCACTAGTGAAATTGTTTTGTTTACTGTTTATGTTTATTGCCTGGACTTATCCCGGTGCTGAATGAAAAACACAATCCGTGGTCTCTTTCATCTTTTTGGTTTGCATCCATTAAATATGCCTGGCTCCATTATACTGACTCCACCTTCCCAAAATGTGGATGAGTCAAAATTCGGTTTGGTTAGGCATTTTGTCTGCTCTTTAGCATTTTGGTCACACTGGCCCATGGGAGTACCACCTGCTGTCACAGCAAGAGCTTTTAATTTAAGTCCGGAGTGTGCAATTTCATCCCTGATAAGTGACTCTGAGATTTAGGATCACTACTCTTTGTAATATTCCAATAAGCCATATCCCAAAGCTTTCAGCTCCTGGGATGAGACTGTCGAAACAACCTGACTGGCTCATATCATCACCTTCAGGAGAACATTGTGCTTCTTTATATCATCATTATACTTTCTGATGAATTTGTTTTCAAAACCCCATGCTTCTCTTAGAGTCAATAGATGGTTATTGCTATAAAGGAATCTGGTTTTTAACATTTTGATACTGCTGTAGTGTGTCTGCATGTGTGTGTTGGTAAGGTTATTGGAGAAAGACCAGTAAATCTCGGGGACAGGAGAGCTTCAGTCACTGGTGTCACTGATGGGGGTCATCACGTACCTAAGGACATCCAGTGACTGATGACTGGAATTAGGTTTTTAATGTGATTTTGTGCAAATACTGATTTGTATTTGAAGTGAAAAATGGAAGGACTCTGGTTTGCAACACCGTATAATGTGAGGAAGTTTGTGAAATTCATTAGTAATCCTGGTCACAAATTTTAAACACTGGTCATATATCTTCACATTTTCTGATAATGTGTTATTTACATGTCTGAGCTGTTGATGAAAATGTGTTGTGAACTTTGAAGACTTTTGTTCTTCAAAAGTGTACAATCAGCACTTATTTCCCAGGAGATCCTCATGAAGATACTCACAGTTCAGAGACAATTTGCATGTCTCTAGCTACATGATTTAAACATTAGGAGAGGAGAGATTGGAATACTGATCCCTGCCCTAAAGTCTGCTTATGCAGTGTATGCAATTACGTTTTAATCTAGAAATTGTCTTTGAAAAAGAAATTGAATTGTGGCACATTGCAATGTTCTTTAAGGCCATGCAAATCGAAGACAACATTATTTGCTTTCAAAAGAGGAAAAAAGTACAAGAATATTATAAAGTTCTGTAAGTAGCTACCATTAATTTGCAGTATAATTTTGTATAATAGTGCAAGACACAGTAGGGGAAAATAATAATTTGATGGCAAATGTTAAACTGTTTGGCGTCTCTAATGACCCTGTAGGTAAGCTTGTGCAAGACTTTGCGTGCCAGTGTCTCTGACTAGCCCAGAATTCACATGCATCCTCAATCTGATCTGAATTGTTTTCCTGGAGTTTTATGTAGGAAGAAAGTTAAAACTGCAGACTCCTTAGATTAAGGACTTTGGCACTCAGTTCCCAAATTGCAGAGCTGTGTCTCAAATTTCTTTATGGAAGTGCGGTAGTTTAATACTGAATAAATAGATGAGGCTGCTGATACTCTTTCATCCTGCCTCCTGAGTCAAGAAAGTAAAACAGTATGTTCCCTCAGATCATCTATTTCCCAGTAAGTACCTCTGAGACTGGTAATCAGCTCTGCTAAGTGCTTCCTGTAACAATTTTATTTTCTGAATTTGTGTGGCTGGCTGGCTGTTTGAGATGAATTTGGCAAACCTACAGTCCAATTCAGAGTGAGAAATAGTAACTTCTGGCCTTTTCAGAGTGAGATGTGTCAAAAACTTGTGCTCTCCATGAAGGGGGATTTCACAAGAGAGTTCACATGTGTCTTTCCTAATGTATTCATCTGTGTCAAATGACGTACACTGCATATATTTCCCTTAGAATGCAAAATAATTTCTTTAGTAACTCAGATGAATCACTTCTTCTGACCAGGAATTAACTAGGCTCATAAGATTTTAAGATAAAAGAAGCCTCTTTGGTGGAATACATACATTACGGTGAGGAAATTAAATCAAGGCAATAAATACAGTGAGGAAAAAGTAAATCATCAGCTGGGAATATTTTGCATACAAGAAGTCTTTAGCAATTGGCTGGTAAATACCTACATACACAAAGTATGTCTCGGGTCCTCAGGCACTCTAGGACACTATAAAAGCCAGCACGGTGCAAGTTGCTGCCATCCACTACTTCGGCTTTATTCTCCTTGGTGGAAAGGGTAAGTCTGAATCTGCCTGCTATCTTTCAATGTCCTGAATTGTTGCCTTCATCGTATTTTATTTTTACGCTCTCTTGTCTCTAGCAGTCTAAGATTTATGCTTTTCATCAGTGTGTGTGTGAGATCTGTGACTAGCTCTTTCTGTAAAAGACGGTAGCTGTTCTTTGAAGGGTGGCAAGTGCTGGACGCAGGACTCATTTTTCATTTGTTTCGCTGGATCATTCAGTTCCAAGATGCTCAAATCTCTGCATGGGAATTGCTCAGCAGCTAGAAGCAAATGTGAAGAATCTACACAGGGATTTTGGCTTTCTTAGAGCTTTTTCTGTAGATAGATAAGTGGGCTCAAATTTTCAAAAGTGTGGTAAATACTGAAAGTATATCACTTCTTGCACCAGGATACCACGTAAATAATCCTTCTCCATTCCTAAGCACTTTGGGACCAGAAATATTTGAATCATGTCCTCCTAAAATGATGTGAATACTTTGGCACTAGTAACCTGTAACTGAAATATCAATAGTAAAGCTTCTGCCTGTTCTATTTGCTTATCAGATCATTGTGGACCATCAACTTCTGTTTGACCCCCCTTCAGAAACAGGTTGAAAGTTGCTTTCTCTGTAAGACTGATGTAAGATGAAATAAGCACAAAGAGAAGGGGATGATTAAATAAGAATTAGGCAGAATACTTATTATTTGACTGTTTAAGAGACAAGCCCATCTGTGGGGTGGATAACAGCTCCCTTTCACAGGTGTCATGTTATCAGGTTGCGCTCCTCACTTCTACCTGCTGAGGAATTTTTTCTTCTCCCCTCTGTTGTACGGCAAAGTTTCTCCAAGCTGTATCACATAGGAGATCATAAGCCTTGTCCTTTGCTTCCCACCTATTACAGGGATGCATGCATCCTGGAAGAGTGTTGTGGGAAAGGAGCTGTTGTAGACTGCTCTGGAGCAGGTAGAGCTAACCCTTGAGCTGTCCTCTGTAGCACAGAGGAGCCTGGGTTTCACCAAAGTCTTTCAGCCTAATACTAATACATTATTCCATTTCCATATAGTATCTAGTTAGTTTCTTGCACCCTGCATCGTCTCAGCACCTTAATTACATGGCTGTAATTACAACTTCTTGCTTGTATTTACTTCCTTCCCTGTGTTTCAGACTTGGTTCCATCCTGCAGACATGTCCTGCTATGATTTGTGTCCTCCCACCACTTGTGGCCCAACCCCGCTTGCCAACAGCTGCAACGAGCCCTGCATCAGGCAGTGCCAGGACTCGACATATGTGATCCAGCCCTCTCCCGTGGTGGTGACCCTGCCTGGACCCATCCTCAGCTCCTTCCCCCAGAACACCACTGTGGGATCCTCAGCATCTGCAGCTGTAGGGGATGCTCTCAGTGCTGGAGGGGTTCCCATCTCCTCTGGCAGCTCCTCAGGACTTGGGAGCCTTGGATTTTCAGGTCTAGGTGGCCTTTATGGGAGGTCCTACCGTCGCTACAACCGGTGTGGGCCGTGAGAAATCCTGGGGGTAAAACCACAAATGAACAACCAGAAGCTTAAGAACGTGATCCAGATGCAGGACTGAGCTCATGACCATAGCCAAATGCTTGCTGACCACCCTCAGCTTTTCCCTAAGCTAATGGGACTGCAGGAGCTTGGCATTTCTGATTTAATGCCTTTCTCTGTTATCAGTGAGGTGACAAATGTAACTTTTATTGTTGCATGTAGGAGTTGGGTGTCCAGCTATAAAGCATTGCCTTGAAATGGATGATTAATTTTATCCATATTTAACCCTACTGCTTTCTTATGCTGTACATTTTTTTTAAATTCTACTTCTCACTCATTAAATTTATGTTGCATCATAATAATTGTCTTGCAACGTTCTTCCTCCCTTTTCCTCTTTGGGGACTTCTCTGGGAGAAATTTGCCTGTGCATAAATTGTGAGTAACAGACATCTTAATTTAAATCATACCATACCAATTAGTAAGGAGGTAATAACAGATAAATGTAAGCAATGAGTAATACCCCTTTTTTTACAGAGTATATTTTCCCTTAGTCATACTTCTTTAAGCACAATATAAAATAATCGCTGCAGGCTAACAATCAATGTGGGAAAAGAGGTGGGAAAGCTAACCCTGTCTTACAAGCAATATGTAATTTCACCTCCTGATATTCCAATTCCTTGAAGCTCGTAAAATCCCAACAATCTGTGCTATTAATATTTTTTTTAAGACTATGAAGAAGATTTTGCCATTAAGAATGGCAGTAAGTATCAGGAAGAACATTTAAAAATCAACAAATTAAAGAAAACAAATATGTATGATTCTTCCTTTTTTGACTTCCTAGTTTAGGAATGCTGCAATTATGTGGTAATTGGTTGCTGAATTGTGTGATGATTTGGGGGCCTTTGGGATGTCACCAGAAATCCTCAGAGCAATAACAATTACCCTGCCTGTTCTGAACCTTGGGGAAGATAATGACTGCTAAATTGCTAAACAAACATTCATTAACACAATGCAGTTGATGCCTTAAGGATCCAAATTAAACTTTCATTCCACATTTTAAAGAGAGATTGAGTAGGGCAGATTGTTTGATACGCTGAGCACACCCGGGAGTTTTGCTCCCAGAGGAGGCTGAAGGACAAAGGAAAACCAAGAGGCTCTTGTGCAACACCACGGGGTTTTAATGTCAAAGAGAAGCAGAGCAGCCAATTACAGAAAATCAAGGCAGTACAAGGGGAAAGGGGTAATGCAGGTAGCACGCCCTGGTACTGGTGCCCCGCTCAGGACACAGCGGACAGCCAAGGTGGTGGAGGGATGCAGGGGATACTGAGGCTCAGCCACGCAGCCAGGGCACACCGTGGCATAGGAGAGTGAGCTGCTGGCACACACAGCCTCCTCCTGTCCCCATGCCAGGGCAGCTGGCACATGCCGCTGGTCCCCGGGATCTTGTTCCACATCCTCATGCCACGGTCCATGTTTCAGGGCTGCTGCAGGCTCTGGGCACCATCCTGAGGGCTTTAGAAAGCCCCGCAGCTCCCACGGCGGGACCTGCCCCACCTCTGGGACCCAGGCAGGTAATACCCCGTGCCACAGGAGGAGAAGCCGGAGCTGTAGGACCTCCCACAACTGCCAAAGCTGCTGGACCCATGTTGGCCCCCATAGCCCACATCATCTCCATAGCCCAGGGAACGGCCGTACCCAAGGGAGCCCCCAGAGCCTCCCAAGCCAAAGGGGTTCCCATAGCCCCGCAAGCCCCCATAGCCAGAGGAGCCCCCCAAACCCAGGGAGCCCCCATAGCCTCCCAAACCAAAGGAGCCCCCGTAACTCCGCCACCTCCCATAGCTCAAGGAGCCCCCAGAGCCACCCAAGCCCAGGGAGCCCACAGAGCTTGGGGAACCAAAGGAACTCCCTAGCCAGGCTGGGCCTGATGATCCCACAATGCTCTCCTGGGGAAAAGAGCTGAGTATGGGGCCCGGCAAGGTCACCACAGCCGGCGGGGGGAAGATGACTGCTCTGGAGTCGGGGCATTGCTGCACACATGGCTCATTGTAGCTCTCGGCAATCGGCCGAGGGCACGTCACCCCACAGGGTCTGCAGGACTCGCTGTAGCCAGACATCCTTCTTGCAATGGCTGTGAGTCTGCAACACACAGCAGTTAGGAGATTTAGGGTAAATGAACTAATACCACAGCTGGAGGGGGAGGAGACGAACCAAGATTATTAAGCAGACATCTAATGTCATGTGTGGTGAATCCCACACTTGACATCACTGCTCTTACTTGGAGCGTGATTAATCTAATTTATTAAGACCAGCTGAAAGAGACTGAAGTTTGGTAATGTATTAACAGCAAGTTAAGAGAAGAGATGTCAGATGTAGCCAGCTATTTCAATAGTTTCATACTGCTTCCCCAGTAACACTCAGCTTCCAACAGGAATATTTGCCCTTATGGGGCAAATACTACCACAAGGTGGTAGATACTAAGAGCACTCTGGTATTTTGGAATTTTATAATGCATGTAGATCCTGAATTGGAACTAAAATGCCTGGGAAATGGTTATTCAGGTGGCATAGTGGAACTTCCCATTTTGTTCTAAGGAGAACACCTTCTGACACCTGCACTTCTCTAACCTGCCAATCTATAACATCATGCAGAATTTAGCATCAAAAGAATAAAGCTTGAGAAGGACAAAGTTTGAGCCAAATCAGACTTACCCTGTTCACCAAGGAGAATAAGCCAGGAGATGTGGATAGAGAGGCTCAGAGTGGAGACAGCTTTTATATCTTCCTCAAACTGCTTACAGATACGAAACACCCTTTAAGCCTCAGGTCCTACATGGTAACGTAACAGCCTTCACATTGATGGATTTAATTTTGCTTGCTTCGCATTGCCACTCCCCACCTTCAAAAAGAGGTGTGATACAATGTCAATACCGACTTGTGGGCATTGGTCTGGAGAATTATGAGATCTTTCAGATATCTAACACCCAACACCAGCACTGGGGCATCTACTCTTTTTATGGTAGATGAGTAAGAATCAGTTAGTTATCTATCTTTTAAGAATAGTGTAGTTTGAGTGAACATTGTGAAAATACATGCAAGCTGGGTAAAAAGTGGGAGAGATGTAATAGGAAAAGGGAGAATTTCAGGTATCTATACCCAGTTTAGAAACAGAGGGGTTTTAACATCCATATCTGCAGATCAAATACCAATAATTACTCATGAATTACAAGGTGGATTCCATTGTTATTTTTATTGCTGTCTTTGGAACGTCTTGGAGGCAGTGACACTTCAGAGACATTCCTGAGAATTATAAGAGGCTTTACACTCACTAAAAATTCATATTTGATGTGCTGTACCATTGCTATACACAAACATGCAACTATCAGCACACAAACCTTATGCAAGAGCACCAATTTAGAGATGTGTGAATGAAGTGCTCTATGTCGTTAGGTACAGCTTCATGCATGAGAGAGGGGGTCATTTATAGGTGAGAACAAGTCGTCTGGAGAGCCTAAGAGTAGAGATTTTAGGACACCAATCTGAGACCCCTCATTTTTCAGAACATGGGCAGATAGCCTGAAAATTCAGATAGTTTGTAATAGGGCTCTTTTTTCCCTCCAAGAATTAAAGGCAATAGGCATTTCAGGCATATTAGCAAAAAACTGGCTTATAAAGGGACATGAGGCTACTATTAGTCTGTAGCATGGACATGTCATAGTCTCCCCAACATACCAATACATAGTAAAAAGAAGAAATTAACACCATGAATGAAAATCGAATCATTGCAAGCACTGAAATTACAAATCAAAGTCTGATTAGGGAATCAAAACAAGTGACATAGGCATATTTTAAAATGCTGCTGTTTCATAACAAGGGAGCTTCTAAATCCTGCCCTTCTTTTTTTAATATGATAATAACATAAATTGCAAGCAGTAAGTATTAACGAGTATTTGTGAAGCAGCTTAAAGTCATTATCTTCCAGGTGCCTCTCATTATTATCAGCAAATCCTGATGACACTTCAAAGGCACAGCTATCTTAAAATTTAGAGGTAATTTATAGCCTATCTTTTGCAATATTGTAAAATTAGAAAACAACACATTTGCACATAACTATGATGCCACAGGCTTATCCCATTAAAATAAATCCTTTTTAATACCATTTTATTAATTTCCTATTTTTTCTTAAGTAGTCAGTACTTCGGGGTGAAGGAAAAGAAAATTAGGATTATTTTTAAAGGTATTTCTAACTGAACTTCTAGATATAGAGATTTCAAATTAAATTTTGCAATGTTTGGTATTAGCTTTAGACAGAGACCTTGTCAACAGTTCTGGCTATATAAATTAAGCCTTTTCTGCCTCTTTGGAGGTGTCACTTAGCCTAGATACTCCTCTGTTAACCCAGAGTCATTTATTTGTCTCAGAAGACTTGATAGAAGGATGTTGGGAACGGTTTCAATGGATCAATGCTAGCTCCACGTGGGTTATAGTTAATCTCTGGTGATGATATAGTTAATCTCTGGTGATGATGGGCCTGTCGTTCCCCTGTAGCATTGACAGGTGCAGTAAATCAGACACAGATCTCCCCGCCTGGGTAAATGATAGGTAAAATGAAAAGCTTAAAGCACAAACTAAAGATTTGGCTAGGGCTTATTGCTTTCATGCTGTTGTTAGCAATAGTGATATCCCATCAGGAGCGAGCCTGCATCATGTCAGGTCTTTGCTCTGCTGTATAACAACATTTACAGGTCCCATGCCAACTGCAAGAACTTGTGTCCTGTCAAAGCCAAACTTCTATCTCTTGTTGGATGACCTTCACCTGGTTTGTGCACATGGCACCAAAAAGGGCTCCACACCGTGTAAGTACTACCTTGAATATTAAAATAGCACTGGTGTGACACACCAGTCTTATTCTGGCTTTCAGTTGATGACTGTATGGCAACCCTTCAGCTGCAAGTTCCTAAAATCCCCTAAACTGACAATCACAGATAATTGATTGTCAGCAGCAGCTGTATCACACCCACACTAACATTTGGGAGGGACAGTGCTGAGATGACAAAATTAAAGCTCCCACTATTGCATCTGTTTTGTAACATATTAGGACCAGAGGCACAAAGGGTGGCTTAAAGAAGCATATAAAAGCTCGTATCACCCACAGCCCTTCTATCTGCTTCTCTTGCCTCCATCTGTAGTGAACAAGGTAAGTGTGATTTCATTCATTTGTTCTGCTACTCTTAGTATTCACTTTAACAATGTTTTTGTCACAGAGGTGATTCCTGTAAGTGTTTTTACAGTCTTCTACCTTTTCTTTCCTTCTGAAAATGTTGTTTTGTATGTGTGCAGTATCAGGAGTCATTGCATTAGGATAGGAAGTAGATCTTCAGGCTGTAGAAATACTTGGGGCAACTTATACCTCATAAAGGGAATGAATACATATGTTCAATGAGCCTTTTGTCTTGTTCCTCTTGGATTCTTTTTCACTGGTTCTTACACTTTGTGAGTGCATCCTCACCAGTCCAAGTTCCTGCAAACAGACTTGTCTAATTTACCCAGTATTGAATTTCTGCTTCATGTAAAATTATTTCCAAAGGTGATCACGATGGGATGAAAGAAATGATAAAATTTGCATTGATACCAGAACGAGTTTTATTTGTTAGCATGTATAAATCTGCTTCCCTGTTAACTTCTGATATTTCAGACAGAGTCATTGCTTAATAATCTTGGTTCGTCTCCTCCCCCTCCAGCTGTGGTATTAGTTCATTTACCCTAAATCTCCTAACTGCTGTGTGTTGCAGACTCACAGCCACTGCAAGAAGGATGTCTGGCTACAGCGAGTCCTGCAGACCCTGTGGGGTGACGTGCCCTCGGCCGATTGCCGAGAGCTACAATGAGCCATGTGTGCAGCAATGCCCCGACTCCAGAGCAGTCATCTTCCCCCCGCCGGCTGTGGTGACCTTGCCGGGCCCCATACTCAGCTCTTTTCCCCAGGAGAGCATTGTGGGATCATCAGGCCCAGCCTGGCTAGGGAGTTCCTTTGGTTCCCCAAGCTCTGTGGGCTCCCTGGGCTTGGGTGGCTCTGGGGGCTCCTTGAGCTATGGGAGGTGGCGGAGTTACGGGGGCTCCTTTGGTTTGGGAGGCTATGGGGGCTCCCTGGGTTTGGGGGGCTCCTCTGGCTATGGGGGCTTGCGGGGCTATGGGAACCCCTTTGGCTTGGGAGGCTCTGGGGGCTCCCTTGGGTACGGCCGTTCCCTGGGCTATGGAGATGATGTGGGCTATGGGGGCCAACATGGGTCCAGCAGCTTTGGCAGTTGTGGGAGGTCCTACAGCTCCGGCTTCTCCTCCTGTGGCACGGGGTATTACCTGCCTGGGTCCCAGAGGTGGGGCAGGTCCCGCCGTGGGAGCTGCGGGGCTTTCTAAAGCCCTCAGGATGGTGCCCAGAGCCTGCAGCAGCCCTGAAACATGGACCGTGGCATGAGGATGTGGAACAAGATCCCGGGGACCAGCGGCATGTGCCAGCTGCCCTGGCATGGGGACAGGAGGAGGCTGTGTGTGCCAGCAGCTCACTCTCCTATGCCACGGTGTGCCCTGGCTGCGTGGCTGAGCCTCAGTATCCCCTGCATCCCTCCACCACCTTGGCTGTCCGCTGTGTCCTGAGCGGGGCACCAGTACCAGGGCGTGCTACCTGCATTACCCCTTTCCCCTTGTACTGCCTTGATCTTCTGTAATTGGCTGCTCTGCTTCTCTTTGACATTAAAACCCCGTGGTGTTGCACAAGAGCCTCTTGGTTTTCATTTGTCCTTCAGCCTCCTCTGGGAGCAATATTCACTCTTGTGTAGGGAAGAAGTGCCTGGAGTCTCTCAGCAGTCCAAGTGTCTTGACAAACATGGAGCTTTGTTTTAGTCCTTCGTGGATTTCTTAAGCGTGTCTGTTTAATTTTTTTTTTTTTTCCAGGGCTTTACTTAGTAAGTACTCTGCCGAAATTTTCTGTCACTGCAAAGTGATCTAAAATTGCTTCCTGTATTTGTGCCATTATGATTAAATACATCACAGGCACAGTTATGCTTGGATTTAAAAATCTACAAATAAATTAAAATATCAGAAGACTATTATGTGAAAAAGAAGTTGGGGTTCTTTTTTAGTGACAAGAAGGACTTTCTTTCCTCAGCATAAAATTTTGTCATAGTTGAAATTCATTCCTAGTTCTCATTAACATATTTTGTACATTTTTCTTGAAGGTGTGGTTTCCTGAACCACTGTTCATATATGCCATGACAGAACCTGTACTGTGCTAAGCTGAGATGAGTTCACAACCTCTGCTCTCCTTGCCAGAAGAGCTCAATTAAATGATGATGGAAATATGTTTTTTTCCTAGCTCTAAATGTTCTTGTACCATAAAACAACAGAAGCTCAGAGATGACAGGGAAAGCCCCATGGGAGGTAGGAGTGGGATTTCTGCAGGGTTTATGAACTGCTTTTGTCTGCCATTGATGTGGGTGGAAACCTGATGTCAAAAACTGACCTTCACAGCCTATAAAACTGTAAACAAAGCCACACTTGAAGGAGGGTGGGGAGGGGGGGCACAGAAATCTCATTGTGTTATACAGCAGAACTTCAGTAAAAAAACAAGAGGAAAACAACCACAAGCCTCTCCTTCATTGACAGAGTTGAACTCTCCCCATATCTTAAATTACTCCATGACAAATATCCTCTATCAGCACAAAATGAGAACCAAGATGGGAAGAAAGTACGTAACTACTCCAAAGAAAAAGAATTTCAGGAGGCGACCAGGGAAACCCCTGCTACATTTAGTAAAGCCCAAAGCTGCTGCAGAGGACTCGGCTGAACTGGCATAAGAAATATGGGCTGCAGTACTTGCTGCTCAGTGTGGAGAGAGAAGAAAATCATATAGTCAGGAGGGGCTATGAAGATGGACAAGAAACTGAAGGGGCCCCCAAACCAAGGAATCCTACAGGATTAAACGAGCAGCAGGACAAGGCGGAGCTGGTGCCGCTCCCAGGCTGAGAAGACCAGGCAAAGCAGCACTGCCAGTGCCTGTCCTGCTCTCTGCCTTTTGCCCTTTCCTCAGCTACTGCAAACACCACCAAAAGGCTTTCTCTCCCCTGACTGCTGCCTGCATCACCCCTGTCCCTACACTGCCCACACTCACCATTCCTGGGAAGCTCAGGACTAGAATTTGCTCTCCCACACCTGCCAGGCACCCACCCCAGGGTCTTCCCAACATGGAACAAGGATGGACGGAGACAAGATTTGGATGCAGGAAATCTTTATTGTGCCCAGAGGGGCAGGAGGGTCTCTCAGGGGGACAGTAGGCCAGACCCCGAGATGCTGGTTGTCATGTGTTGGGGGAGGCAGAGGCACCTTCTCTGGAGCATGGCTTCTCGCTCCAAATGTCGCCTTGGTGAGGCATTCCAGCTGCCCAGGAATTGGCCCGTCAGCCCTGCAGGGCTCTTTGGGTGTCCCTCCTGCCCCATCTGACAGCGAGGAAGAGAGTGGAGAGGAGGAGAGCAGAGGGCGGGAGAAGAGGTCAGGGAAGGGCCGAGGCTGTGCTGCACTGCCAGCTGCGCTGGTGTTGTGCGGCGCTGGGGATGCTCAGTACTCCTCAGTGGCCCGTGCCCACCAGCTCAGCGCGGCATGGTTGGTGGTGGCGTTGGGCTGCGGCTGGGCTGGGTCTAGCAGGGCCCACAGGTGTCCCAGAGCTTCTTGCCGTAGCGGGGCCAGGCGCAGGGGGTGCAGGCCGCAGAGGTGTAGGGTCTGCCAAAGGTGCAGAGGCCGCCCGAGCCCTGTGTGGCCCCAGCGCCGTAGAGGCCCCCCAGCCCCAGGGAGCCCCCAAAGGCGGGTGCTCCGGAGGAGCCCACCACGGCTTGCTGGGGGAAGGAGCTGAGGATGGGGCCGGGGAAGGTGACGACCACGGGGGGCGGCTGGATGAAGGCCGTTGAGTCGGGGCACTGGCGGGCGCACAGCTCGTTGCAGCTCTCAGCGATGGGCTGGGGGACGGCAACGCTGGTTTTTGGTGGGCACAGGTCGTAGCAAGACATCGTGGCGAGGGATCGGACGGTGCTCTGCAAGAGGGCAGAGGTTGAAAGAGAGCAGCAGACGTAAGCACCCGAATTGGAGGGGCTGGGGCATGAGCAGGGGGCCAGGAGGGGAAGCGCTCACAGACTTACCCTGTTCCCAGAGGAGAAGGCGACCAGAGCAGTTGTGTGGAGAGCCGGGCAGAGGCAGAGCTTTTATACCGGCCGCGCCATTGCTCAGCACCACCTGGGCCAATCTGCAGAGGCGGCACTCCCTCCTGCCGATGACAACGGGGCTGTCCGGCTCCTGTCCCTCCCTGAGTCAGCATCCCCTGCACCGACCAGCACCTGCCGCTTCCCAGCCTTCCTCCCGGTCCTGCCGCGTGGGCTAAATGAGAGCAGGAACCTCCCTGCTGGGGGCTGCGCACGGTGCCGGCCTTGTGCTCTGCCCTGGCAGGACATCTCTGCCCTGTGCCCGCAGCCAGGCCCTGCCGGGACCAGGGCCGGCACCGAGCACCAGCCGGGCCAGCCCAGCGGGGGCTGCTGCAGCTGCGCATTCAGACGGGGCTCCCAGCTCCCCAGCACCCCGAGGGCAGCCCCTGCCCACCACCATCCCCCAGACATGGGGCTCCCGGGACACCCGTGAGGACCTGGTCGCGTTGGGGGTCAGCTGACATGACCCTGTGACAAAGTGGCTGCAGTTGGGCATCGGTGCCCCTTGCCCCATGCACCTTGGGGAAGAGCACAAGGGGTCTGTCTTGCCCCCCGACGTGCAGAAGTCGATGGCCAGTGCCTGGAGGGGAATGGCACCCAGTTCCCTTGGGCTGGCGAGTGATGCATCGTGCTGAGCAGGCAGTGCCCGAGAGGAGTGCCTTTGATTTTTCGTTTCGTAACCTCGTGCCTCTGTAGATAATAGCCACGCGGCGTACGTCATGCGGTGGCTGGTGTGCGGGAGGCCCTTGCAAGGCTGCCTTCCTGGCCAGCGGCAGGACCATGCTCTGCCGTGTGGCTCTGCGATGAAGGCATGAGGCCAGCCTGAGACCAAGCCCTTGGAGAAGAGCTATGGCACGCAGGGCGCTACCAGTCAGCCTTTGTCACGCTGCGTGCCCTCTTACACAGCGAGATAATGAAAAGACAGTGGGGCTAATTGGTGGCATTAGGTGGCAGCTGGCAAGCGTCCGAGTGGGGTGATTGCAGGGGCTGATAGAGCGGGTTGGGGCTGGCCAGGAAACGGCATCAGCACAACAGCCCCGTGCCACACGGGGAGGATGCAGGGGCTTGGCACCATGAGCCACGTGTCCCCAGCACGGCCAGCTCCTCCCCACGCTCGCCACCCCAGCATAAAAGGGCTGCTGTCGGCGAGTGCCAGCATCCACCACTCTTGCCTCGCTCTGCTCAGGACAAGGGTAGGTGGGGGCTTGGGGGTCTCGGCCTCCTGTGGCAGGGGCTGGTGTGGGGCCTCCATGGCCAGGAGAGCTGTGCTGGCGGCGGGCTGCAGTGGCCAGGGTGGGCGGAGGCACGGCAAGAGGAGGAGGGAGCCCCATGGCTGGGACCCGCAGAGCCAGGCCCTGCACGGGCTCTCGGGGAGGCTTTGTGTGCCTGGCGTGTGGGGAGAGCAGGGCACCCGGTGGGCTGGCTGGGCAAAGGGCAAGCAGCAGGCAGTGCGGGCAAGGAGCTGGCTCTGGCTCCTCCAGCTCCAGCACAGGCCTGGGAACAGGGCACGGCTTGGCCGGGCGATCTCCTTCACTCATGACACCTGTCTTTGGGCCGCGTCTTTCAGGATCCGCTCTCCCACCCTCGCCACGATGTCTTGCTACGACCTGTGCCCACCAAAAACCAGCGTTGCCATCCCCCAGCCCATCGCTGAGAGCTGCAACGAGCTGTGCGCCCGCCAGTGCCCCGACTCAACGGCCTTCATCCAGCCGCCCCCCGTGGTCGTCACCTTCCCCGGCCCCATCCTCAGCTCCTTCCCCCAGCAAGCCGTGGTGGGCTCCTCCGGAGCACCCGCCTTTGGGGGCTCCCTGGGGCTGGGGGGCCTCTACGGCGCTGGGGCCACACAGGGCTCGGGCGGCCTCTGCACCTTTGGCAGACCCTACACCTCTGCGGCCTGCACCCCCTGCGCCTGGCCCCGCTACGGCAAGAAGCTCTGGGACACCTGTGGGCCCTGCTAGACCCAGCCCCAGAGCTTCCACAGTCCCTGGGCCATCTCAGGCTCACGCCTCCTCTCATTTCTCCCCTCTTTCCCCTTTCTTTGTGAGGCCCCATCTCCTTGCTCTTGCCTGTGCCCAGATGTGTGACTCCACCAGTGTCCCACAGGGCAACGGCTTGTCTCTATAACAGCCACCACCTGGGAGAAGCCTGCAGCAACATCGCTCTTGAGGGCCCGCTTGTCAGCTTACCTGCCTCTGAGTTGTATGTCTTTCTGCACTGCAATAAAACACACCTGCATGCAACGCCTGCCTCTCTAACATTGCTTTCAATGCCCAGCCTCGGCTGTGGGGTTCCCTTGCCCTGCATGTGGCCCCTGCCAACCACACCAGGGCAGTGCCAGGCCAACACCACCAACAACCATGCCGCGCTGAGCTGGTGGGCATGGGCCACTGAGGAGTGCTGAGCATCCCCAGCGCCGCACAACACCAGCGCAGCTGGCAGTGCAGCACAGCCTCGGCCCTTCCTTGACCTCTTCTCCCGCCCTCTGCTCTCCTCCTCTCCACTCTCTTCCTTGCTGTCAGATGGGGCAGGAGGGACACCCAAAGAGCCCTGCAGGGCTGACGGGCCAATTCCTGGGCAGCTGGAATGCCTCACCAAGGCGACATTTGGAGCGAGAAGCCATGCTCCAGAGAAGGTGCCTCTGCCTCCTCCATCACATGGCAGCCAGAATCTTTGCATCTTGTCTACTCTCTCCTGACAGCCCCTGGTGCCACTCTGGGCATAATAAATGTTTCCTGCATCCAGGTTATGTCTCCCTCTTTCTGTGTCAAATGATTCATGCTCACAGTCTCCACAGCACTTACGCGTTTCTCTCCAGACTTCACCAGGGGATATCGTACATTTTGTGGTACCTATGAAAGGAGAGGCCTCTCTTGGTTTCTTCTTATCCAGGTGCCAATGAATAGTTCTTGAATTCAGGGAAAATGTTTTCACTGTCTAGGAAAGAAGAATGAGGTAATGCAGAATTGCAGGAATTATCTGGGAGCAGGAGGATGGTCTGCAGCTGCCTCTTCAAGAAATATGTGCATACTTATTTATATATATATGTATTAATATATTTGGGCGATAATATTCATATATTAGAGTGTGGATTCTTAGCTACTGTTCATGGTCTTCTGGAAGAAGGAGTGATTGTGTCCTGTCACTCTCCAAAACACTGTAATTGTACAAATCTGCTACTGTATCATATTCAAGTAATTGTCACCCCCCTTTAGGTCAAAAGCAAACACAGAGCATCTTTTTCCTAGTTTTACTCTAGGATGACCCATCCCACAGCATTCTTTTTCCCCTTACTGTTGTATGTGGGAAATTAATTAGTTTAAGATTATTTCTCAGACTCACCCTGTCTTGTGGAGAAGTACTGTTGTGTTGGCAGTAAAAGGGAAACCAGGTGTACTCTTCCCCTTGTTTTTACCGGTTCTGCTTGTATTACCACTACTCTCTGGTTTTCTGTATTTCCAATGGATTCACTCAAGAGCATGTAGTCTCCCTATACCTCACCATCACCTATTTGGGGTTACTCAGAAAATTTTTCTGCTTCTGTCACTTCTTTCTTATGACAGCCTGTTTTATACCAGATCTTTCCTCTGTAGTCAGCAGGTGCATGGCTTTTCCCTGTGTTGCTAAATATACCGTTACTGTTACTCCCATCAGTTAAGCCATCTCGTTTTTCCAGTCTTAAACTCTGATTCCTTGCTGTTTAATGCCATTCAGCTTCATGTTACTAGCACATAAAACAGAATGCTCCCAAATTATGTGCCAATGCCATTAATGCAAACACATAAATAGAGGTTTTGAGACTGATCCTTGACTAACCAATGTAGTAAACTCCCTCCATTCCTATAACTCCCATATAACATTAGACACTGACAGAAAGGGTATGTCTGTGTAGTATTTTGCAATCAGACATGAGCTCACCCTGAACAGGTATCCAGCCCGAACAGAAGCTACGTAATCATGTCAGCTGGGTCCTGTTAGCTCTCACCAGTCTTGTTTTCTTGGGCTAGGCACTTGCTGCTGATACAATACACATCTAATTGGGTGCTGGCTGGTACCTGCCTGATACTGCCTCAGTGAGAGAATCAGTAGAAAACTTGGCAGTTGGAGCTCAGGTGTTCAGTGGTGATCACGTATGATTTGCACCGAAGTAGCTCTTAGAGGCTGTGCATGAGAGCAAAGATCATGCTGTCAAGCTGAAGAGAAAAAGAGGAAACCAGGCATGTATGTTCTGTAAAGCTGTCCCAGGAACTGTCCTGGGCTGAGCTAGCTGGGAGGAAAGAGGGCTTTGCTCAGCACAAAGGAGGCACCTGAGCCAAGGGGATGCAGGGCTGGTGCAGCACAAACCAGGAGGTGGGCTGCTGAGCTCCTTGGGATTCATGGCAGCAGTGTCCTTGCCTGAAGCCATGTAAGGATGGAGAGCAGCAGCAGGGACAGAGTGCCATTTCCCTGTGCCCAAAAGGCAGGAGCCTTTCCTCTCCACTTAAGCTGCCTGGGCTCTTCACACATCCCAGGCACTCACAGGGCAGGAGTGAAGCTCTCAGCTGGGCACTGCAAGCTCCAGTCCCTTCTGAGACCTTTCCCAAAAATCCCAGGGCCATGAGGGCAGCTGGTGTTGGGACAGGGAGGATGAAGCAGGCAGAGAGTGGAGAATCTTTCAGTGAAGGGCTTTTTTTGATCAAAATATTCTCAGTATTCGTTAATCAGTAAAAATAAAATAGTGTTTCCTTAAAATAAAAGTGAGATTCATTAGTACCATAGGCTAATTGTCATTTCAACTTGCTCCTGCTTATAGCACACAGCCATCTGACGTGTGCAGTTACACTGGTGGGGGACACACGCTGAAATTACCTGTTAAAATCAGACTTGCTATTCCATGACACTGACAGAGGGTTGAGATCAAGAAATTGTACATTCACGCATGGAGCTTTTCTTTGAAAGAGTCTCAGTGAAGTAAGTGGTAAATCCTCTGTAACGCATTTGTTCATATTCTTTTTATTTCACCCAGATGACTTACAGACTCAGCCAAAACTTCCCTGAGGCAACTGTTATCATAGCAGTGATTAACAGAAAAAGGCAGTGCGTGATTGTTGCTCATCAGATACCTATCTAAAAAATTGTTTCCCATTGTTTACCTTCCTCCCATTTTTCCTTTTCGGAATAGGCTTTGACAGAACTTCAGGCCACCTTTTTTTTAATTTGTCTTTGAGCATGGTTTGATGATTTCTAGCATACCATCTGGGAATGTGGAAAATTAAAAGGAATTTCAGCACTAAATTAAATGGGGTGGGGGGGATGTGGGGGGGAATTGGACTAACTACCAGAAGTTTGACGGCTAGAATAATTAGGGGGAGGGAAACAATAATTTCAGCTTAGTAACAGTGAAAGACTAGGCAGATAGGTTTCTTAGTAGCAGGGCTATGTGTGGCCAGAGCTGTGAGGTCTCCCCAAAAGATGTCTCCTTCTGGCTCTGCTGGGGTTGGGACACTGCCCTGGTGTGGTTGGCAGGGGCCATGCGCAGGACGAGGGAACCCCACAGCCAAGGCTGGGCATTGAAAGGAAAGGTCGAGAGGCAGGCGTTGGATGCAGGTGTGTTTTATTGCAGTGGAGAAAGACACATAAGGCAGAGGCAGGCAGGTTGTCACCCAGGGCTTCAAGAAATGTGTTCCTGCAGGCTTCTCCCAGAAGGTGGCAGTTTCAGGGACAAGTGTCCTCTGGGGTGGTGGTGGAGTCACACATTTGGCCACTGGCAGGGGCAAGGAAGAGGAGATGAACCAAACGAAGAAGGAAATGAGAAGTGTAATTTATGGAGATACACTGATGCTATTGTATTAAGTGGAAGTCTTGGATGCTCTGCTCCTTCCTCAGGAGCTCAGTTGAGGATCAAGATTGTATCATGCACTTGCTGGTCATTCTTTAATCAAGGGATATTTCTATAGGATTTAGCAGGGCCCACAGCTGCCACGGCTGTACCTGTTGTACCGGTAGGAGTAAGGGCTGCAAGAGCCAAACCCATACGATCTACCATAGCCATACAGACCTCTGTAACCCAGGGAGCCCCCACAGCCATACAGACCCCCATAGCCCAGGGAGCCATAGCCCCTGTAGCCATACAGACCCCCGTAGCCCAGCGAGGAGCCCCCATGGCCATACAGACCCCCATAGCCCAGGGAGCCGTAGCCCCCATAGCCAAGGGAGCCCCCGTAGCCCCCAAGGACGGGTGCTCCAGAGGATCCCACAACTGAATCCTGCGGGAAGGAGCTGAGGATGGGGCCGGGGAAGGTGACAACGACTGGAGGTGGCTGGATCAGGGTGGTGGAGTCAGGGCACTGACGGACGCATGGCTCATTCCCGCTGTCAGTGAGGGGCTGGGGGCGGTAGATGCCACCAACGGCAGTGGGGCACAGGTCGTAGCAAGACATCTTGCAGGGATGGAAGTCAATCTACAAGAGTTGATTTTACAAAGTACAAGACATTATTTACACACATAAAAGCACTGTAATGTTCACTGCCTTTCCTCAGACAAGACTGCTTTGAAGTACACCAATTTACTAATGTCTATTAGAAAGGAAAATTGAAGCAGAACAACAAAATTGCTTGCTAAGATGCTTTGGTGAGTCAGCGGGTCTGCAAGGACAGGGACTCCAAAAATGGAGTTTATTCTTATGCATGATTTCATGACTAACTCTTCATTCCCACTGATCTTTGTGCTCAGCCTTGTCAGAGCAGGGATTATAAGTCATTGTCTGTGCAGATTTGCTCAGTAACTTGTTTGATGAGACCATTACAAGGGAATTCAAAGATCATTGTCTCCATTTTCCAAATTGAGTCAGGGTACTGAGATATTTACGACTAGCTTAACAACACAGTGTTTTGATTCTGGGCTCTAAACTATTTTGAAAAAGTCTTACCCCAAACAACTTGCCCCCATTAACATGAAAACCCCAGCACTTCATCCGTCAGCTCCTTAAATTCTCTCCATAACCTCTTCATGAAATACATTTATTACAGAACATTTTCAACAGCTCTCAATTCCTCTCTGTGTCCTACTCTATCTAAGCCAGTGCCTGGTCTTTGGTAGTATTCATGCTTTGAACTAATGTAAAAGAATTTTGAGTGATCTGTAGTAGAATAAACTGGAGACAATGGAAAGCCTGCTTCTAAGCTCAGCATTTCCCTGTAAGCCATGAAGATTTAAGCTTTTTCAAATAATTTCCAGTTATGCATATGAAAAAATAGAGAAAAGGAATGCATATTGAACTAGTTACGTCATTCCTTCAGCTCTTGGAAGTGACCTAATAATGAACTTAATTTTCTTCCATATCAAGAAATTTTCAGTTGGCTTTGAAATTAAATGCCAATCCTGAATGCAGAGCACAGCTGTACATAACACTTCTAATCATTTTTGTAAGCTTTATCTTTTCACCTAAAATTTTACCTACTAGTTCTCCATGGAAGAGACCATCCTAGATTAAACTGTAGAGCAAAGAGCTATTCTAGTAGTCTTAAAGAGCCAATTCAGACTTACCCAATTTGCCGAGAGGAGCGAGGGAAGAAAAGAGGTTGGAAGAACCCTGAGTGGAGAGAGCTTTTATACTGTTCAGACTGCCTGAGGGATGAGAAGCTGGTTTTGTGAACGTGGATCTAATTAGTTGACACGGCACATTTTTTGTACTGATGGCTCCAAAGTGATGAAATTGTTTCGTTTTCTGTTTTTGTTTATTAATTGATTTCAATTATCATGTAACATAACACACATATTACATCACACAAAGTTCTTTCACCTAAAAGAGTGATGGGTGAAATTAATGTATCTTTCATCCTAAAACATGATTCATGAAATGAATATCAGTTTTCTGTTCTTTGGAGTTGCACCATGTAGTAAGCTACTTATACATAGATATTCTTCTTTTGCTGTCCTATATGACAATGATGCTCAGACATTTATCAGAAATAACCTGCTGTCAGGTGTTTCTTTTGAAATCCCTTACGTAAGTGTTCTCTCTTCTTAAAGTTAAAATACAACCTGTTAAATTCTCAGGCAGGTGAGCAATACTTTTTGTGTACTTAGGTTTATTTCAGATGTGATACAATTCATAGTGTAATCCATGGAGGATTCTCAGTACTCTCTAAATCAAATTATATTGTGAACTTTCCCAAACACACAGTGGCAGATGTCTAAAACAGCCTTCAGTTTTATCTGACCCTCAAACTACAGCTTAAAGCTGGATTTAGTTCTGAAAGGAGAGATATTTATATTTTTAATGCTCAGGATGGAAAGCTCAAAATAATCAAAGTGTACTTTGAATTAATATCTAAATTTGTGTTTTACTGTGTGTTTTTGTAGGTGTATTGGAGAAACCCCAGATTTCACTGTATTAGAAAAAACATGTTTACTTCGGAAGAAGAGCACTTTGAAGTGAGATTTCAGACTAAGCCACAGTCTAATAGCATTGTCAACTCACTGGATTCATCCCAGAATAAGCAATCCTTACTGGTGTCCCATTTACTCATCTTCTATGTTTAATCTCTGCCCTTCTTCTGACCTGGTTGCAGATACATCAAACAGGATCCTTTTTGGCTTTTGAAAACTTGCTGAGACCTCCTGCTTGAATCAAAGGCTGTTCGCAGGTGTTAAAGGACTTCTGTAGCTCTTATTTCACTTGCATATCTAATCGAGAAAAGCAATCTTTTAGACATCAGAGTGTGTAAAGTGTCATCAAAGTGACATCAAAACGTGGACGGATTCCCAGTGAGTATCTGAAATCATAAGCAGTCAGGGATATACCAAAACTTTCAGCTCAGTTTGATCCACAAGTTTGAGAGGGTACATTTTCCTCAAGTTTCCTTTATTTTCTAGCTTAGCCTTCAGGGCTCCTTGATCCTGATCTTGCAGCTAACCCCATCATTGATGGCACCTTTCAGTAGAGAGCAATTATGGGGTGGGAATCCACTGGGAAAGGCAAATGCTGGCTTTTGCTGAGGCTTCTTTCTTTGTTTATGCCATTATTGTAATACTATATCATTATAATTGTTATCATAATTGTTAACATAATTATCTTCATATTGTTTCTAAACTACGAGCTTTTCCAAATCTGGGGATACATATGATGATTTCCAGAGCTATAATACCGAAAACAAAAGCCATCTCAAAGTTTTACAAGGACATTCCAAGGGATTTTCAAATACCTCATGAACACCCATTGCTAACTTGCAGATACTGTGTCATAATTATATAAAAAGTATGCCTGGATTCATACACCCCACTATTACAAGAGATTATCACACTAAAGTAGGTAAGTTAAGGTCACTTGGGTTTTTCCTGTAACCAGTTCATGGTTTATAACACTTTTTGGACTGTCCTTTCTTTGACTTTAAAAATAAAATCTATGTTCTTTTCTATTACACATTGATCCAGAAACAGAAATCTGTTTATGTTAACTGAACTGTTAACGAAAACCACCCCAACAATATAGGGTACAATGAGGTCCGTCTTCACTGTGTCGAGGCTAGAATCCCTTTTTCAGTGGTCATGTCTTATTGCCTGATTTACTTGCTTCTTTAATCCCATGTTCCATGGTACATCTCTCTAACATGTAACAGGAGAAGAATACATGATAAAATATAAAGGAAAACAAAGCTCAATGGAACAACTCAGAAAAACCAGCTTCAATTGTGACTTGTGACTGCCGGCTGAAATATTTCTCTGTCCCCAGGACTGAAAGACAACTAGCGGAGAACCATCCAAAACCCATTAAAAGATGCTCCTGATGATGGTGTTTGCCTTGTACTGAGTAGCTGGAGGTAGAACTGCTAAGCCTTGCAGAAAGAATGTTTTTACCCTTGTTGCTTGTCTCTAGCCTTCGTTTGCAATCCCAAAAGAAATTTCATTTTGTCTCCAGGTATATTGTTGATTACACTAAAAGACCTGTAATTGAACAAAAGAAATGACTGCCCTCCTGTCATCTTAATTAAGTAGGACTCTTAAATAAATCAAGTCAGCTCTACTTCCTCCCCTAATGCTAAAAAGAGCAATGGAAAAATAAAAAACAATTCCACACATAAAGCCTGGAGATAATAGAGAGGTCTGTGGTGGATGTCACGCTATGCGTGGGTTTGAAGTGCCTACAACGCACAAGGAATAAGCAAAAACAATTTCAGCACTTTGAGGAACTACGTGTCCTACAATTTGGGGTTGGTACCTAATTATGAACTCACGCAAAGGATGCCTAATATCCTCCAGGCAATCTATGGAGCTGTATAAAAGCTTTCTGCATTAAGCCTTTCATTCCACTTCTCTCACCTTACTCGCCTTCGTGAATTTGGTAAGTCAGATTTCTCTCAGACTTTACTAAACTTATTAACTCCAGACCAAGCCTTCTTCAGTTGCTGCAAGGCTGCCAGTTATATGTAGATCATTTGCTACTGGAAATAATATTTGGTTTCTCATTCATTACTAGGGTCTGTAAAGATACGCTTCAGCAGAGGGGTATATCAAGCAATTTTGAATTGCAAACTTGTAACGTTTTAGCACTTCAGAGAATTCCTTGTCTATTTTAGAAGATAAAAACCAGTTCATATACGTGGTTGTATAAGGCTGCATTTAGCAGAGCTCTGCTGAGTTTATAACAGGAAAGATGAAACTTATTAAGTTGAAGCCATCAACTAACAGTAATGTAATACTATCAAATCAGTTCAACTGGAAATACCAAAGATACAACAGAAAAGTACATGACTTTGTCACACTAAAGTCAAAATAAGCCTCCAGATTACAGTGCTAGGAAGAACAGTAATAGGAAATATGCTGAATTCCCAAATTTATTACTGACACCCTGTAGCATTGCTTCATCATAACCTCCTGTTTGTTATTTCTTCAGTGTTAACATAAAAGACCGTCCATCCCTACGAGATGTCTTGCTACGACCTGTGCTCCACCTCTGCCTGTGGCGTCAACCGTCCCCAGCCCCTCGCTGACAGCGGGAATGAGCCATGCGTTCGTCAGTGCCCTGACTCCACCACCCTGATCCAGCCACCTCCAGTCGTCGTCACCTTCCCCGGCCCCATCCTCAGCTCCTTCCCGCAGGATTCAGTTGTGGGATCCTCTGGAGCACCCGTCCTTGGGGGCTACAGGGGCTCCCTTGGCTATGGGGGCTACGGCTCCCTGGGCTATGGGGGTCTGTATGGCCATGGGGGCTCCTCGCTGGGCTACGGGGGTCTGTATGGCTACAGGGGCTATGGCTCCCTGGGCTATGGGGGTCTGTATGGCTGTGGGGGCTCCCTGGGTTACAGAGGTCTGTATGGCTATGGTAGATCGTATGGGTTTGGCTCTTGCAGCCCTTACTCCTACTGGTCCAACAGGTACAGCCATGGCAGCTGTGGGCCCTGCTAAATCCTATAGAAATATCCCAAGTGAGGTATAACTGATAAATGAGATCTGATGGTTTCACAGCTAAAGAGGTCTGCACCTCCACTGCTCTGTTCCAAGACCACAGAGCTGTGTCCCTTCAGCCCCTTTTGAATTTTTCTTCTCAACTCCTGCCTTTATTTTCTGCCTTAATGCTTCTCCTGTCACATTTCCATATTTCTTGGGGCAATATGTTGCTCAAAATGTTCCTGTTTGTTCAAATCAACAGCTAAAAAACCCAGATCAATCATATGTGAACGTATCCCTGAGTGGAGAACAGTTTCCTACTTCTTGGAGACTCTGAAAATGTATTCCTTCTCTCACTGTTATTAAAAGTTTATTGCATCGAAGTTTACATGTTCTGGTGTTCTTTTCTCATGGCTTTGCCCTTGTTACTTGTTTTAGAAGTTTAACCTGTGCTTTCATCAGTCTAAACTATGTAGAGGAATGTCCTGCCCCCAAAAAACCCAGGGATTTCAATTGTACAAAAGCATTGTGAAGCCTCAGCAGAGAAGGAGCTATTGCCCTGGCCTCCCCATTTTCAGCTAAAGATTCTTGAGATTTTTGAAGAATTTGGCTTCTTGGTTGTACATCCACTGGTTCCACATTACTGCTGGTAGAGAAATGAAACAGTAGGTCACTAATTTTAAACTCTTTCCTAAAAGTGTTAATTTTAGTAAGACTTACTTCCAGGTAAAACTTTGAGTAATCTCTTTGAACCTCAGGTTCTAACTCAAATACTTATACTCTGTCCTCAGTAATACTCTCTGCAGCAAGCTGAATTAATTTCCTGTCAAATCCTTGAAGAAATTTTCCTGGGGCATACAATAAAACTTTTAAATCTGAATGGTCTTTCTGTATAATCACAAAATCTGATGATGTTGGATGATTTTTGACAGAAAAGTCAAAGTAGCTACTCCAGACAGCTACCCCAAAGGCTAATTCTTATATACCAGTGAGAATGGCTGGAACGGGTAGAACATAGTTATGGTGCCTGAAAAGCTTAAAAGGTAGAAAAAGTCACAACGCAGCATACATAACCTCAACACTGTTGTTGTGTTTCCCAGTTCCTTCTACGTGTGAAGTTCTCACAACATAAACCCCCATTTTCAGCAGCTCTAACTTGCAGCCTCTCCCATGATATTCCTCATCTAAAACGTCCATTAGATGGTCTACCCACCTGTGAAGAGCTGTTTTCCTTGTTGCAGCTCCTCCTACCCTCTCCCTCTCAACTGCTCTGTGCAAATAACCTTCACCATTCTCTCCCTAAATCCCTCCTGCCTGAGGGCACCATCCACCACCCTTTTCTTCATAATCTGCTTTGAATCCAGCCTCAGCTGAGGCACCAGCTCTGCTTCTGCTGTGATCAGCAAAGATGTTCAAGTGGCTCATTAGGGAATGGAGGTTTAGTGTGGTTTCTTTCTAAACTAATGTTATTATCGTAACCCAGGACAGCTGGGGAGGGAGGATTCCTGCTCCCAAATGTCTGCAACACAGGGTGACTGAATTCACTGATAGCTGAACCATTTCAGCTGTGTTTTTGAAGTCTGAGCCTCACTCTATGTAAAGATGTGAGTTTCCCGCATTTACAGAGAGGAGAGCTGCATATCCATAGCAGAAAAAATGAAAACCAAAAGTTGATTTGTTTGATGCAGAGTAGAATCACTTTAATGAGAAAAAAATGTTCACAGAAAAGCATTGTAGAATTTTCAAGAATATGCATCAGAGTACAAGTAGTTCCTTCCATAATTATTCTTGTTAGACAGTGAAGTGCCATTTTATAAGAATATAATATATTTGGTTTATCCCACTCATTATACACATAGTTGGAAAAAAAGCCCAAATGACCATGAGTAGAAAGTGAAGAAATTAAGGATGTGTGGTGTGCTCTCAGCTCCACTGCAGTGGCTGGCAGCGATCAGGATTTCACAACATCTCCTTCGGGACCACTACTGTGGATCAAGATTCTGTCTCTCCATTGCCGGTTATTCCTTACTCAGTGGATATTTCTGCTGTGTTTACCAGAACCCGCAGCTGCCACGGCTGTACCTGTTGGACCAGTAGGAGTAAGGGCTGCAAGAGCCAAACCCATACGATCTACCATAGCCATACAGACCTCTGTAACCCAGGGAGCCCCCACAGCCATACAGACCCCCATAGCCCAGGGAGCCATAGCCCCTGTAGCCATACAGACCCCCGTAGCCCAGCGAGGAGCCCCCATGGCCATACAGACCCCCATAGCCCAGGGAGCCGTAGCCCCCATAGCCAAGGGAGCCCCCGTAGCCCCCAAGGACGGGTGCTCCAGAGGATCCCACAACTGAATCCTGCGGGAAGGAGCTGAGGATGGGGCCGGGGAAGGTGATGACGACTGGAGGTGGCTGGATCAGGGTGGTGGAGTCAGGGCACTGACGGACGCATGGCTCATTCCCGCTGTCAGCGAGGGGCTGGGGGCGGTTGACGCCACAGGCAGAGGTGGAGCACAGGTCGTAGCAAGACATCTCGTAGAGATGGAAGTCAGTCTGTAAGACACAGTAATTTATGTTAACATTGAAGAAATATCAAACATTAGGGTTGATGCTACTAACAACAGGGGAGCACAGGTCATAGCAAGACGTCTTGAAGGATGGAAGTAAGCTGCAACAAACACTGATGATTAGACTAAGTAGAAGAAGACTTCAAAATTCATCAGTTTAATGAATCAAGTACAGGATTTTGTATAAATAAATTGATTTCACAGTTTGCAATCATAATCCTCTTTTTTCAAAGAGTAGATTTTCAAAAAGTGTCCAAAAGATGTCTACACATACAAAAGCATATGGGAAATGTTATACCTAGCTGTGAAAGTGTTGTCACTCACAATTATCCCGTGAAGAACTTATATAGATTTCTACACATTAAACTGGAAACTGAGAAGCAAAAGCTGAAAGAGCATGACTTTGTTCAAGGTCATTTGATGAGTCAGGAGGAAAACTTGGATTTGGGTTCAGCAGGTTTACATGAGATGTAGTTTATATATGACTTAATTACAGTAGCTTCTTCTTCCCACTCATCCCAATTTTACTGAGAGTTGTAGGAACAACAGATTATAGGATTGTGACTGGCCAGATTGCTCAGAAAGCTGGTTGACAAGACAGTAAAGGACAGATGGAAACGTTATTATCCCAGTTCCCATCTATGCAGCCACTGTATGGATAGTATCTAGAGAGTTTCAATATAAACAGCCTTTTAGTCCCTAACGTCTTTCCAAAAGCTCATTATTATTCCCAGGACAAACTTTGGAATACATTAAATGCACTGAAGTAAGAATCATAAAATCATAGCATATCTCAAATTGGAAGGGACCCATCACGATCATTGAATCCAACTCCCTGTTCCTTGCAGGACTACCTAAAACTGAAATAGATGACTAAGAGTGTCTTCCAATTACTCCAAGGTCCAGTGTTTCTGACACAGAACTCCACAGAGACCCACGCACCAAACAGGTGTATCTGCCACCCCAGAGCCAGCATTAGAATCCGTGTCTCAAGGCAACACAGATACATCCACAGTATGGATGATGGACATCAACTGAAGTTGAAAACAGCCACAAAAAGAGACATTGATAGCAATAGAGAAGAATCAGACTTACCCAAGTCACCAAGAAGTCAAGGGAATTGTTTGGAAGAGCTATGAGAGGGAACAGCTTTTATATCGGAGCAGCTGGAGGTACAAGATCAACGTTGGTTGCCCGCCCCAATTTCAAACACGTGTAACCCATCAAGATGATGAAATTGCTGTGTTCATTATTGGAGTTTATGAGTCCTTTCAAATTTGTTTGTAATAAGGACCTAAACATTACTTCAGATTATAGAGAATTCTTTCATCTTGTGACGACTTGGGGAAAATTAGTACCTGACATTATTCCAGTCACTTCCTTAAAATGACAACAGAAATTATTAAGCTAGCTCCTCTCATATTAACACCTGGAGACTGTCTCATGGGTTTATCAGAATTAGAAACTGCTGTCATGGACAGGAATTTTGTTTAAGTACATATAGTTCACATTACAACCTGCCAGAAAAGAAGTTAAAGACTGTCAATGAGATATGCAGGAAGGCTGGGGGTGGTTCCTACATGTTTAGCATCCCTACCTACAGCTGGGGGACAAGGCACCATTGAGACCTGATGATGTTCTCCAGTAGTATTGGACACTGGCGGTAATGGGGACAATTCAGCTCAGAAGAGCAGCAGCAGCCCCAGGGACCTGCAACGCGTGCTTCACTCTCTAAATAGGGCTTATGTGGAAACTAAAATTTACTTTTGAGCAGAAAAAAATGGTGAAACCCCTCATTTTGGGGTGCTGGGAACTCTTTTCATGTGGATATGGGTGGAATTGATTTCTCCATCCATCAGTCACTCAAACAGTTGCATTCTCTTACAAAAAATGTGTAGGGTTAAGTCTGCAGGGTTTTGCGTAGGAGACAGAGAGCAAGCCTTTGTATCCCTGAGGCTTGCAATTGTTTTTTGAGAGATAAACAAGGAATGAGTTTCTGAATTTATCTAAAACTACAAAGAAATTGGTGATCCCAAAGAGACTTTCCCCAGGTATTGTGGGTTTCATGTTGTCAATACAAAGGTTGTGCTTGAGAATGTTTAATATGCCTGAGGAAACCTAAGCTTTCTCAGTACAAATGGATCCTCTGGTGCAAAAATTGAAATGTGACAGAAGTGCTATGAATTATTGACTTTGATTCTCGAGAATTCATGATGTCCTGTAATACATTTTTGTTGCTGCAAACTTAAGTCCAGGACAGGGCTGAGCTGGCAGTTTCTGTGACCAGGGAACAATTGGGAACTTGGAGTGCACCATGCAAAACAAAGGCTGGGTCTTCCCTTGTTTACAGATGTGCTATTTTAATACTGCAGACTCTACCTCATAAGTTAGCTCTAAATTATGAGGTGGGTTTCTCAGCCTTTGAGGTGGTTAGAAGTTTTTTTGGACAATATTATTTTCAAGCTTCCAGGGAGCAAGTCTTTTCAAATGCCACAAACTATCCACTAATGGTTTGTGAATGTGTTCTTACAATTAGATGAAAGGTATGTACCTGGATTTAGGCGCCTAGCAATTGTGGAATGACACCGCATTTAAATGTGTAAGTCAAGATACTTGTGTCCTTGGTATAATCAGTTCATGGCTAAATACTGGGGATTTGTGTATCTTCAGGTTTTTTCGGTGTAGAAGTCTAGAATGAAATATAAACTTTTAAACACAATAAAACATTTCATAAGGTGTTTAATCAGTGTATCTTTATAATTTTCAGCTGCACATCAGACCACAGAAAGAGAGGATTTTATTATTTGCTCAAGATGTTACAGTTCTACCAATGGTCAGACTTTATCCACACAAATTATTTATCTGTCTCTATCTTGGTGTATCTCTGGATAGCTTTAGCAAGTTCCCACCAGTCATGTTTCGTTTAACTCCATTTCTCAGTAGGCTTCAGTATTGCCTGATTTGAAGATGGACCTAAAAATGATTCCTGAAGGCTTTGTATCAGGGGACAGCGAACTGGGAAATGTGGGTGGTTTAAAAGGATGTTGTATCTCAGCCTTCTGCTTTAAATGGTCCAAAAGACTTGCCAGTATTTGAGGAAAGGACAGGGAGAGTAACCCACAGCTGAATGCACTGAAAAGAAAGCAAGGGGTATTTCACCAAGTCCCTTGTTCATTAGATGAGGTCATCATCGTGTTCAGGAGCAAAAGCCAGACACTAGAAAAGCATTTGAGGACCACAGGATGTTTTCTGTGTCTTCCTTTGGGTCCAGTATCGGTCTCACGTTAAGTAGCTGAGAGCACAGATAAAGATAAAAATGGTGACATCAAAGTTGCTCTAATGGAACTCCATTTTACCGACCGGTATCTCTACAGTCTGGATTTAATGGAAAAATCTGTGCACATCAGATGACCGCAGTCACGCAACGAGCAGCCAGGTTTTGCCATTATTAATGGAGAAGCTAAGGAAGAGCATTAGTATAATGCTTGTTGTAACACCAAGGATGTGAATGGAATGATAACAGGAATGAATATGACATGTAACCATTTGAGATGAAAGAGGCTTCTGTGATGAAATGCATCTACCGTATTTCATGAGACTTCGAACCATAAATAGTCAGCAAAACTTTGAGGACCTGCGTGTCATATTAGTTTTGGGTTTGCCCCAATTAGGCACATGCACAAATTGCAGCTTACATGATCCCCATGATCCAGGGAACTGTATAAAAGCTCTTCCAACGCAGGGCTCTTCATTCCACCTTGCCTGCTTTATCCACCTCGGTGAAAAGGGTAAGTGTCATTCTGTGTGATCTCTTTCCTAAAATTCAAGTATCTCTTTTCTGCCAATTTTAGTTAAGGTCGGAATCATCTGTAAGCATTCTAAGATTCTTAAACACGTTGGATTATTTCATGATGCTTATTTTTCTTATTTGATGTTGAACATCCATGTATTCAGGTTTAAAATGGTAAAACCTGTTTTTTCAAAAATTACTGTTTCCTGTTCATACAAATTTGAGCTATCAAAGCAGCTTCCAAAACATCAACAGAAGACTTTTTCAAGCACTAGGGATTTTTTAAGGCTTTTTCATCTACGTTTCTTATGTGTCTATGTAAATGTATGCATTTCTTGAGAGGACAAGCTTAACCAGAAAGAACAAGTATTGGAAAATGGAGAAGAAACTAGGAAATCCCAACCTACCCTTTACAATGTCCTTGCTTTGAACAGGGAGTTCGACTAGGTGAGCTCTGGAACTCTCTTCTAATCTAATATTTTATTGGTTCTAATGACGAAAAAAATTGTTCACAGGCGATATTCCTAGTCCTGCCACAGGTTTTCTTTTAGATTGGATCAGATCCTATGGTGAAAGTCTTCTTGAAGAGCTCAGATCCCAACATACTTACCTGCAGTAGAAACCTGGCCCTAGTTATCTGAGTGTACTAGTTTCCCATCTGGGAAATCAAGACAATCTTTTCACCCACTCTGTGACTCTCAAGCTACTTTGCAAGCACTTCAGGGCAGGGAATGCCTTATTTAATCCATGTTTATAGCAAGTTCAGCATACCGGCAGCATGATTCTAGCTGTTGCTTCTGGAAGCACATTACAGGTCAATATGGCAGAGTTGTTCTTCAAGCTACCCATTAATTTACTATATCAACTTTGCTGGTTGTCAGGTTACACCGCTTTGGTTTTGCTAGTACAAAACAAACATGAAATGACCTTTCAGACACAGGCATTGTAAGAGTGGCTGCAAAGTATAGTGGAAGCCATTTGCAAAATAAAGGGCTGCGTAAAAATTTTGCAGTGTTTGGCAGTGGGGTAGAACAAAGAACTACTTCACAGAATCATAGAACCATAGAATGGTTTGGGTTGGAAAGGAACTTAATGATCATCTAGCTCCAACCCACTGCCACGGGTAGGGACACCTTCCACTAGACCAGGCTGCTGAAAGCACCATCTGACCTGACCTTGAGCACTTCCAGGGATGGGGCATCCACAGCTTCTCTGGCCAAACTGTGCCAGTGCCTCGCCACCCTCACAGTGAAGGATTTCTTTCTGGTACCTAATCTAAATCTCCCTTCTTTGAGTTTAAAGCCATTACGCTTCTTAAAGGGAACCAAGCATCAGAAATTAGGGACGAGACCATAGAAGAGATGACTGCTTAGTGTGCAATCTGGGCAATGCTGATTTACAAGAGGGAGAGGTGTCTCATGAAAAATACTGAAGAGAAAGAAGAACAACCAAGACCTGAAAGATAAAGCCATTATTCTAGTCCATGTGTCCAACTTCCAAACTCTTTTTCCCATTGATTTTGTGCTTTGTTTACTCATCAGTGTGTGTTGCAGATTACCTCCATCCCTGCAAGATGTCTTGCTACGACCTGTGCCCCACTGCCATTGGTGGCATCTACCGCCCCCAGCCCCTCGCTGACAGCGGGAATGAGCCATGCGTCCGTCAGTGCCCTGACTCCACCACCCTGATCCAGCCACCTCCAGTCGTCGTCACCTTCCCCGGCCCCATCCTCAGCTCCTTCCCGCAGGATTCAGTTGTGGGATCCTCTGGAGCACCCGTCCTTGGGGGCTACGGGGGCTCCCTTGGCTATGGGGGCTACGGCTCCCTGGGCTATGGGGGTCTGTATGGCCATGGGGGCTCCTCGCTGGGCTACGGGGGTCTGTATGGCTACAGGGGCTATGGCTCCCTGGGCTATGGGGGTCTGTATGGCTGTGGGGGCTCCCTGGGTTACAGAGGTCTGTATGGCTATGGTAGATCGTATGGGTTTGGCTCTTGCAGCCCTTACTCCTACTGGTCCAACAGGTACAGCCGTGGCAGCTGTGGGTTCTGGTAAACACAGCAGAAATATCCACTGAATAATGCAAAAGTGAAAAACGAAATGCAGATTCACCAGTGAGCAGATGAGTGACGGCTTTGTGAAAGCACTCACAAATCCTGTTCAGCGCGGAGCCTTCTGCATGCTACTCACCTCTCCTTTTTTTCCTTTGAATGTTTGCCTGATCTCTTCAGGGGTCCAATTCCTTGTTATCTTCTGCTTCATCACAGTTGTCGGAATGCAGTGAGACATTTAATAGCGTCTTTCAAAATGCATTTGACTCTGACATCTTGGATATACATCCTTGCTATTGCAAAGTATTTTTATTCTTTTCGTTCTCATTAAAATTGTGTTGCATCATTTAAAATAAGTGTGTTGTGATTTTGTGTCCTCATCCATTCTGAATTTGCCAACTTTTCTGGATAAAGCTGCCTGTCGTACATATGGCTGCAATAACATTGTGCAAACCCTGCCCACATAGTGAAAGTCCCCATGAGGAGTCCTTGCCAGGCCTGTTTCACCACTGAATTGCAACAACATGGTCCCAGCAGGCTGGCCATGGATGAAGAGCAGCCTTCTCTACACATTACTTTATTAGACTCCCCATTCATGAGTTTGTGAGATAATTCTTTGAACTACAAGTGACTGTTGGCACCCTGAAAGTTAAGTTCTTGCTTATTCCACTGCAGACTTCTAATCCAAAGTCATACAAATAATTTCACCGCCACCGCTCTTCACGGAAGATCGGTGGCTGATATAATAAATGAATTTCAGATTCTGTGTCTCTCTAGCACAGAGTAGCCTAGATCCGTGCTCTTGAATTGTCTCACTCTCCAAAATTTTGTCTGTGTGCAGATGATAATTCTTCAAAACCACAATAAGGACCATGTGCATAATTTCACAGTACATCTGACTGGTTCCTGGGTTTGGGTTTCTTTGGTTTGAGTTATGTATATATTAAATATCAATAGAATCTGTGTAAATATTATATAGGTAGCCTAAACCCAAGGAATAATACTGCACCCCACGTGGCATATCTTTTTAAGTTATGAGGAAAGCATGTCACCATCTCCTGATTCAAGATGCTTATCTCACAAGATGGTTTTCTTTTTGTGGTTCAGCTGCCAAAAGATCTTAGGCTATATATTTTGCTACATTAAAAAGTATGGTGAAGCATAATGCAGCAGTGTTCAGAGAACATCTGACCAGAAACTGAAGGCTGAAGATGCAGAAACAAGGACAAGAGCTGCTGGGCATGCCCAACTTTACTCCATAACGCAGCAGTGCACACAGCACATTTCTCAGCACTCATTGCCCAACAAAGCCAACTATAAATCTGCCTTTTATTTCATTTAATTGTCTCTGGTAAATTGAATTGCTCTTCCAGCAAGACCCACAGCTTCCACAGTGGTATCCGGTATCAAAACAACAGCCTGAAGGGATGTTCTGCTTGCTGTCAGGACCTGGAAAATCTGTAAGCAAATCTGTTGTGGTAAAGATGACCAGAACAAAAGCTCCCATAGCAAAAGAAGCCCTTAAGTATGGGTGTTAAGATATCCTGCTAAACTGTCCTGAAGGAAGGAGCTAAGTATCTGGGCTGACAAAGTGATGACAATGGCTGGTGTCTGAGCCACTGCCCTCAGGTCAGGGCAATCAGCTCCCTGCAGCTACTGAGGCTGGTGCTGGCCGTGAACTGGTCAGCTGGCAACATGACTAAGTGTAAGAGTACCACCGCACAGATTCCCTTGGAACAAAAGGAAAAGTTTAGATCCCACGGAAATGGGAAAGGCAGAGCAGCCGGGATCCTCTGCAGCACTCATTTAGTTCCAGATCCATCCCATCTAATCGTAGCTACCCCACCAAGATCTGCTTGCTGTTGTGGATGTAATTCCTCAAATTTTTTAAACCTTGTAAGAAAAACTATTTTTAAGTGATGGTTAGTGAGTGGAAACACAGGAATATAGAAAGTCACATGCTTCCTCAGACCAATGGTTGCTCTTACCCTATACCTTGTCTCTGCTAAAAGTCAGTTCCACGTGGTCTGAAGTTTACTGTAAAACTCCTGATGCTTTATTGAATGAACTGTCCAAACTTCATTCAAATTCAAATAAATTATTGAATTTATTGAATGAACTGTCCAAAGGCTCACCTGATTCCCAGCACCCTGGAGGTCTTTTGTTTGCTATAAGGAGGCTTTGCTTACATACATTTCAAGCTTTGGCTTTCTTCCATACAAACTAATTTGAAAGAGCAGCTGGAAGACCAAGTCTTTAACTATCAAGAGGACATAGCATCGGTTAAATGTGGCAGCGACTGAGGCCTTTGTGGTGTGGTTTGTAGGACTACAACCCATGGGATTTTTTTGTCTTTTAGTGTCAGTTCAGCAGATTATAACTCTGACATTTGAACCAGTGGAGAGCTGACATCTCCTATTCAATCCATTGTGGAAAATACCAGTTTTCCTGGTATAATAGCTGTTAAAACCTGTATATAACATTACCTCCTCATAAATGACAAAAGAGTAATTTGAATTTACAGAAAAAGAACAGTCTGATATCTAAAAAACAGCTGGCTCTGGGAAGAAGGTGGCAAGAGAAGTAAATACAAGAAACTTTTGAGGAGGGACTATTTATGTTTTCTCAAACTGCCTGAAGAACCTGAAACTCCCATTAACACCAGCCCACATTTATCACACATGGTTCACCTCAAAATGATGAAACAGCTTTGCTCAATATTTATGTTTATTACTTGATTCAAATTCTCACGCTGCATGAAATGCAAATTACAAAACAAATATTTCTTTCATCTTAGCACTTAATTGGCAAGATTCATTCCTGGTAACGTTCCATTAAATACAGTAGAATGACAGGAGGAATTATGCTGGCTTCATTTATTTACCTCTTCTTTTATTGGCTGACATAATGATGGTGGCTCAAATGTTAATCGTAATTGCCATCTGCTTGAATATGCAGGGGTTTTTCCCTTCTTTGTTACCTATGCTAGATGAAGTATAACAGATGCAAAACACAGCCTCTTTCTTGCAGAATCAGCAACCAACCTGTATATGAAATCAAAGTTCAGAGTTGGACAGGCCCATTCTGTGCTTTTTAGAAGGAAAAATCAAAAGATATATTGCAAAATACTTTTAAAAATCAGCCAGGCCCATGCCTTCTCTCCCAGACTACCCAGTTGTTCCATTTCTTCACATTTTAGAAGTAAATTCATTGGTCACAACAAAGGTAAACAGTTTCTTAACCAGATTACAGGCAACATGTTCACTATATATATAAATGCACAAATATAAAAATATATCATATTATGTATTCAGCTTCCTAGAGAAGCTGAGCATCTGTTTAAAACACGAAAGAAAGGTAGACCACTCTCAGACTAGGAAAGTCCTGGGAAAAACTTTCAAAACATGGGAACAAAGGCAGATTTTGCAGCAATTTTTGCTACAAACAGTGAAGGGGATGTGAATTAATACATCAGCACTGAAGGAGCCGGTACACAAACTTAAACAAATACAGAAAAACCTAAATTATAAAATTAAATCAACTGAAATCCTAAGGTTAGAAATCATGAGGTGGTAAAGGGAACAGGAAGAATGTGCTTGACCAGTGCAATGTAATAAATAAATAAATAAATAAATAAATAAATAAATAAATAAATAAATAAATAAAAATGCTGGGCTGTTTGAATCCAACCACACACTTATATTACAATGATGACACATGACTTCATGCGTAAACTACTAAGGAGGGTTTGGGAAGCGCTTAAAAACACACAAAAAGTATTTGAACACCCTTTGTGGGTATTACTGCTCTTGTAATCCCCTAGGGCCACCTCAAAGTCTGGAGGAAAGAACCTCATAATTTAAGTATAACTTCTGGTAGAAATGTTGCAGTGTTTATTACCAAACAACTGATCCACAGGCAAATGAGGATTTATGAGGCTGGTCCAGGCACCGTTCATTGCACACACTTTCAGAAGGTGGGAATATGGGTGGGACACATCTCATCAAACCTTCCCTGCTTAAAAGCTGGGTGTTTCGGTTGAGCTTGTTGTGTGTCTCCGTAGCCAATGAAAGCAAAATTGGTATGTTTTGAGGATGATACCAATTCTGGTAAGGTAAGCACCTGAGATGGGATGAGTTGCCTTGCAGTATGGGGAAGCCTGAGTAATTTCAAGTGACAAGTCACTTGTAACCTGGGCAGTCGAAACTGGTCTCTGCAACAGTATGCACTCTGCAGGCAAAGCCCTGCTAGCCCAGAAAGAAAGAAGAGGGGGGGTTGAGGGGTGGGGGGTGAAATATCTATCATTGCAATAACTATTCCTTGGATAATTCTATTGCTTTTTCTGCCACTTATTCTGGGAAGGAAGCACTCAAAAATTGTTTCTGTGACATCCTTCAGCAAAACTTTGGTTCAATTCCTTTGTAAGATGGAAGAGTAGATCTAAGGGCAAACTAGATCTTCATCATATGAACAAAAAGAAGGAAAAGATAAAGACTAACTGAATGCAGTGGTGGACAGAAATGTATAATGCCAAAAAGAAACCAAGAAATTTGCACCTTTTTCACCACTGCCTTGTGTTACTTTCTCCTTCAGAGCTGTGTAGTGTTGACACAGAGCAGCTATTCCCTGCTAATCCCTTTGCATTTGCAGCCCTTCTGCATTGCTGAACCTGCCAGATAATCTCTGTGATTTGCAGATTGGATTTGCAGATTCCAGGTGAAAAATAAGGAAAAAAAAATACATATAACCCTTCAGAGGAAACTTCAGCTTTTAGTTTAAACACCATTTCAGATACTAAAATACTTTTTCTTTTTTTGCTGGTCTTGCCAAGCAGCAAGGAAAATCCAGAATTTCTAAATCAAAGACCATTAAACAATGGCCATGATTGTCACAGGTCCAGCACCTCTCTCATGTTTTGTGGTTGTGGGTGGAAAAAGCATCCGAAGGTGTCTTCCACCTCACTGAACATTTCATTGCAAAATGTGTGAGTAGATTAGATTACAGCCTAGATCTAAAGCACTTAAATACAAACCTGTGTATGCCAGCAGGTTATAGCTCTGATTAAAATCATTATGGGAAGTTAATAAAGGAAGTGCTAAATAAATAGAACCAGTTTAATTCCTCCTGCGATGCCAATGAGGAGGGTGGAATGATACCAGCAATGAAGCTGGTCAATTAAGCTTCAAGATGAAAGAGAACTGGGAGCTGGAATGTGCATGTCATGCTCTTCAGAGATTTAGGGTGATTTTGCAAACTTCAAGCAAAACCAGTTTCATCACTTTGGGAAGTTATATGTGCTTCAAATTTGGGCTGGTTGGTGATTATGACTTCATGTGTACCATGTGCCACAGATCCCCCAGGCAATCTGCAGGATGGTATAAAAGGAGCAGGTACGCAGACCTGTTCCAGCTCCTGAGCACTCTCTTCTACATCAGGTAAGTCTGATGCCATTTCATCTCTTTCCTAATGCCAGAATGCCTTTGCACTGCAGCTTAGAATACTGCTCACTATTACATTTGGGGGTTTAGGACTTTTTTTTGATTTGTTCTCTTTTTCTCTCTTTTTTTTTTTTCAGTATGTTGGCAAGTATGGTAGTCTTTAGAAGTCAAGATCAGGGCTTGAGGCATTTATATCACTACAATTCATATTTGGGCATTCTTGTACTGTTAGCAGAGTGAAAATGTAGGAAGCCGTTAAATTTAAAATGCAGAATTCTCCTGCACCATTTCAGTAAATGATTGAATTGGAGAGACATGGCCATATCCTAAGCTGTTTGATAACCCAGCTGAAGAAAGAGCATTATCTACATAGGAATATTATTGCAAAATAATCCTAGCTTGTATTTAGTTCTTATGGATAGGTAAAAATTAAATCCTGCTTATTTTAAAGCCTGGTTATTTTCACCAGGCACAATAATAAGGGAAGTAGACCGGTGGCCTGATCAAGTGAACAAAATAATATTCCCTATTTTTACTGGGAAAAGTGCTAAGCCACAAGCTTTTGGGACCAGACGTAGCTGAAATGGTAGTTTGAAAACTGAATTTTTATCTGATGAAGGAAATCAGCTCCTTACATTTTACCAATCTGCTCCACGCTCCATATGAAATTACACTGCTATGCCAAGAAATATTTGGATATAAATATTTTATAGGGAATATTTACTTATTACATCAGGTATCTGAATCTATATGAAGGCTCAAATGCTTTGGGGGTTTTACCAGAGGGATTACAGAGATTAAGAGAGCCTAGAACTGAAAGGGGACAACTCAAAGTATAGTACCTCAAAGAGCCTGAAAAGAAACAAGGACCAGGAAAAGCTGCAGAAATGTGTGGCTAAAGCAGTGCTGGGTTCTTGACTCCATCCCATTGCTCCCAGTACAAAATCTGCTTCTGTCCCATTCAATGTAATGAGAAGGTCAACTCTGGTGTAGCCTCCTGCAGCTCCTGGCTTTCTACCCACATTCACCAGGAAGGAGTGCTGGTGTTTTAGTAAAAAATGTGCCACCAACACTCTGTGAAGGCAAATTAAAAGAAGAAAAAAAGCAGAAGCAATTTCAGAAGGCTTGGTGGATGTCACAAGTGCAGGGATTGCTGGATGGGGAAGATCAGAGCAATGCTGATTGACAGGAAAGTTTGTGAATAGGGTCAACATTTTTGCTCATGCATCTGGTGATCATTGTGCCTGTTCCCCAACAACCCATCACCAAACCTTGACCTGTTGCTCCAGTCAATCTTGTGCTTTGTATTTATGCAGCTCTGTGCTCTCTGTTTCAGGATCACCTTCATCCTCACAAAGAAATGTCTTGCTACGACCTGTGCCCCACCACCAGCAGCATCGCCTGCCCCCAGCCCATTGCTAACAGCTGCAACGAGCCATGTGTCCGCCAGTGCCCGGACTCTACGGCCTTGATCCAGCCGCCCCCCGTGGTCGTCACCTTCCCCGGCCCCATCCTCAGCTCCTTCCCCCAGCAAGCCGTGGTGGGCTCCTCCGGAGCACCCGCCTTTGGGGGCTCCCTGGGGCTGGGGGGCCTCTACGGCACTGGGAGCCCCTACAGTTATGGGGGCTCTCTGGGATATGGGGCCCAGTATGGCTATGGGAGTTCAGCCCTCTCCACACTCAGCAGCGGGTACTGCAGCCCATACTCCTCCCGCCAGTACAGCCGGTTCCTCCGCAGCACCTGTGGGCCTTGCTAAAGGCAGCAGAGAGGTCCCAGAAGAGCCACATGAAGATCCATATGCAGAGCAATGAGGACAGGGGTTCAGTGTTCCTGCAGCCCTGCGATGGAGCTACTGCCACTTACCCTTCCCAGTCTTTTTTCTGATTTTTGTTTGCCCTTCAATTTCTAATTTTTTTTTTGCTATTGTTGCCTGTTCCAGCTTTCCCATTTTTTTTAACCAACGTGGGGCGGCCTGTTGTGTATGGACATCGCTCATAATGACAAGTGTCTTCTTCAGTAGTTGCACAGCAGACAGAAGAAATCCAGCTGAGCAATATCTCTGAACAGGACATTTATTGAACATCCTCTGAAATTGTTTGGAAACAGATTTTTCGTACTCTGTGAAGTCTCGCTTTGCAAACACGGGCATTTCTTGCTCATTAAAATTTTGTTGCATCTCACAGCAGCCTTCTGGTTTCCCTTCCTCCCTTCATCCACAGCCCATCCTGGGCAATATCTTCCCACGGGCAGGACCAAGCTGCTAACTGAGCAGTAATACTGCAGAACATTTGAGCACAGACTGAATTTACAGCGTCACAACTCTTTCTGTAATGACGCTCCTGAGTAGCAGCTTTCCACCTTTTGAAGATATGAAAAGTTTAAAATAACATAGCATTTTAACTCCTGTTATTTAGACATGACTTCAGTGGGGCCTTTCTATGAGCAGCCAGAGAATTGTGGGTTTCCATGTTGAGCTCAGCATGGCCACAGATGCCACCAAAGTGGGTGCCCAGCAGAGTACTTTCCAGATGTAAATTTGCACCTATAGATGCTCAACTTACAGCATCAACTTGCTCAGTGGTACTTAAACTCCAGACATCCCAAGCAGCTAATAGTTATTCCTCCTTGCAGCTGTCAGCTTTTCCACCCCAACAAGAAAGAGGACTAATCCCTGTTTCCTCCAAGAAATAGCTGTAGTGCAGTATCAGGAGCAGCAACAACGCAAATTGTAATGAAGCTACAGGTGCAGCATGTTCAGTGCTGTGCAAAGAATAAACCCAATCCCTGTCCTCAAGTGCTTCCAGAGTAAATAGACAAGCAAAGCATGAACATCATTGCTCTTTTCCCCTTTTTTGCAGATAGGCATCTTTTATACAGTTTAGAGGCCATGTTTTCCATACTGATAAAAACATTAGTAAATATCTTCCCCAGGTGACAAAATAATCTCTTGGCAAAGCCTAGAACTGAACTCTCCAATATCCCCATTTAACCACTGACATATGGTCTCTGTTCCTGGTTTTCTATTCCAGCAGTTAGCTTCAGGTTTGCTTTTCATTGTTACGCTCATCTCCTTCAGGAAAAGAGGAAAATAACTCCAGATAAGGAGCACAGCATGGAATATTCCTGTCTGTCTCTTTGCTGTGGCATCAAGAGCACTGGCATATATTGGAACAGGGAGAATTTCAATGATGTCAATCTCCATATTAATATTCAAATTTGCCTGTAATCTAGGTCAGTACTCTGACTGCTTTGAGTGAGTCAATAATGCTGAAAATGAAAATGTCCTGAATACTTTTAAGATAGAACTCTGAAAATGAGATAATCCATCCAACTGACATGTTTTCATTGAATTCTGCTTGTTTTGGCTGAAAGATGGTATGTGGCATGGCCGGTAGTACACAGGGCAAAGGAAATTTAACAGAATTTAAATAAAACAAAATAAATAAAATCATAGAATAGTGGAATCAAGGAATGATTTGGCTTGGAAAAGACCTTTAAAGATCATCTATCCCAATCCCTTTGCCATGGGCAGGGACATCTTTCACTAGATCAGGTTGCTCAAAGCCCCCTCAAACCTGGCTTTGAACATTTCCAAATGTAACCTAAGGATTCAAGACATGGCTTATTATATAATGTCTTTCTAAAAGAGGAGAATGAACAAAAACAAAAAAAAAAGTTTCCTTTCCTCGGGTTTCTCTGATAGAGTATTTTATTTAAAACATCCGAAACATTCAAGTTCAGATTCTCCAATTACAAAAGTGATAAAAGGTAGAGTGCAAGTAGTGACTTTACTAATTCCTCCAGAATCAAGCCCTGGAAGGAAGCTGGAATTCATCAGGGCTTATTTCTGGTTCTGTTATGTTGAGCCATGTGCCTGCAGGCTATTTACCAGTGGTGTGAGTCTGAACCACATAAAAAACCATTAGGCTTTAGCAGTGACTACATATTTAGCAAATCCACCTATTTAAATCAAACATGAAAGGCTTAACACCCACACATATCTGTCTCAAACTGTGATTTAGTGCGTGGGGAGGACATACACTTCAGGCTGTGTTTACATCACTTTTATGAATCAGCTTCTGATTGCATCTCATTTAACAATAGTGTTACCTTGTACTAGGATTTAAAAACATGCTCAGAGCACATTTAGACAAGACAGAGGAGAGTGTAGTGACCTCTGTAGTTCAAGATGAGACAGCGTGATTTCATTTATTGTTGCTTCCTATTGTGGGTAATTACTTGTTTCATGGCAGGAGGAACAGGAGTCTGAGTTGCTGGTGCTGTCAACAGGTTGGACATCCCATGGCTGACCCCGAACTGCAGAGACCTCACAGCCAGATGTGGTCCCCACGATGCCATGCCCAGGAAAATGTCAAGAAGCACCGCTTCCAAATTATCATGATAAACAGCAGTTGGTGTTCCTCCCATCTCATATCTGCACGTGAAGTGACCCGAGAGGCACTGGGGCTGCCAGTGAAACTGGTTCTCTTCTACCGTGCTCATCCATGAAAACGCTTGCATGACAGTGTAACCCAGTGCCTTTGGGAAGTGGCAGGCTGCTGGTGGTCCGCCTCAGTACAGAGCAATGGGAGGCAGTTAAAGGACAGTCCTTTGGCGTTTGCTCTGGTCTATAGCCATAACATGCAAACTCAGGCTGGCAGCTGAGAATCGGCAATGCAAATTTTGCCCTTCCCTGCTCTCCAAGGGACGCCTCTGCAGGTTACTTTACAAAATAATGGAGCGCTACGCCTTCAAACACCATTCAAAGTCAGTAGCATCCATCAATCAATCACAACATGCTATTGTGATCTATTTATAGTCCGGGCTCTAACTTCTAGCTCCCACGTGTGCCTTTTTTGTAGTAGAACAAATACGTAGGCAGAGCAGCTTCATCCAGGTATGCTGACAGCATCCACACCAAAGGATGCCTGGCTGCACCTTTTCCCCCCACAGTGAGAAACTGGCTGCTATTGCAAGTCCAGTGCAGAGGTGCTGCAAGACAGGCTGAGAAAAGGATTGGTGTAATTCTGTTTTTCTGTGTGGGATAAAATCAAAGATCTTGAAATGAGGACTTCTGTAGTGATCGACACCAGAGTGACACGTCTTGAAAATACCTGATCTGGTTGCTTTAGTACTCTACATACCTGCACAAATCAGTACAGGGTTTTTTTGCCAGCATCCTAGCGACTCCAAAAATAATGACACAGTGCATTGCAGACCGAGAAAGCATGAAAATAAGACAAAGACTTCAGACACATCCTGACAAGAAAGAGGTGTTGGCTGCCTACCTCACTGTAGCCTCACCTCATTTCAGATAGTTTTACAAGCGAAGCCACACCTCCCAACCCTTTAAAGTTATTACCACATACTTGCTCCTGTCCAAACAAATTTCTGCAGCGTGAGACAGGGGTTTGCCTGGAATTAGCCTGCCAAGTGTTGCGGAGCTTGTCAGTGTATTGCTGGTACTCCTTGGAACAGCACCTTCACGCAGGGAAGAGCAGAAGTGCTGAGCGGTGTCTGACGTCTGCTCTATCAGAGTCCTGGTTGGCATTGCAAACACAGGATGGGGTGAATGCCACTTAATAGCTGTACTAATTGTATGCAAATTGCATCACTAGAAAAACAGCTCTACAGGACATGCTGAGAAGCCCGGAACCTTGTTGCTGTTGAACAAAGATGTGCTGAACATGTCCAGTACCCCCAATCACCTGTGAGTAGCCTGAAATTTGGGTGTAAAATTCATGACATGGAAATATTATTTTGTCTGAATTATATGTGATGCTCTGCAGGGAAGACTTAAGCATTATTCTTTTCTTTATTTTAACTGGGATTTACTAGAATTTAGAGGTATTAATGGGAAAGTTTAACAATCTCACAGAATTTCAGCAAAGATTTGCCATTCAGTTGAGAATTCCTGTTGGCTACTCAAAGGAAAGTTCTACCCACAGATTTTTACATGCTATTTTTAAACAATGAAGAATATTATAAAACCAGTATACAGGGATGTAATTAAGTTGGAGCCTCAGGCAAGTAGTGAGACTCAGGGAAGCTCTTCAAAGTTACTCGGGTGTTTAACTTTCTTTGCTAGCATGTAGCAAATACACATTGTAACCACACCTGTCCTGGAGGAAATTTCAAATTTAGTTGTAAGGGTTACAAAACATGTTTATCCAGCATAAAATTACTTTTGTGAAAAAAGGCAGTCATGATGCTTACTCCTGCTTAATGGTCCTGGTCACCTTTCAACCTTAGGCATTGAGAAAGCAAACGCTGTCGTGTTTCGCTACAGAGATTGATGTTCACCCAGAATTGTATTTAAACAAATTTGTTGGTGGACAATAAAGACAAAAAAGCTCAGGATTTTGATGCACCGTAATTTAATGAGAAAGTAAGAAGCCAAAGATCTTATTGAGAATGAAAAACATGGGAAAATGTTGCCAGGGTCTCAAGGCTGCAAGCAAAGAACTGCTCCAGGGCTATGCATTCCACATACATTACTCTTGCTTTTTCATGGCATGGGAAGACTTACACAATCTTGTCCCACTTTCCTCCAGCCAAAGATCATTGATATAACTAATTTGAGGCCAGTATTACCAGGAGCCACTGGAAAGAACTGTCAGAAAACTAAATTAAACCATTAGCTTGAGAATTATATGCAAGAGATGCACAATTCACGCTCCAGGGAAGAGGTGTCAGCAACAGGGTTTGTGGAGGTACATCTTCCTCCATGTTGGGTGATTGCTCCTTATTCATTGCATGTTTAACATGGTCTGCAGCTCCCAAAACCATAACCACTGGATCCATAGGAAGAATATGACCTCCCATAACTGTACAAGCTCCTGGAACCATAGGAGCCCCTGGTACCCAGAGAGCTCATGGATCCAAACAAGCTCCCAATGCTGGATGGTGCTGAGCTGCCCACTATGCTCTCCTGAGGGCAGGAGCTGAGAATGGGTCCTGGGAAGGTCATGACCACAGGTGGTGGGTAGATTACGGCCCTCGAATCACCGCAGGACGTAACACAGGGCTGGCTCCAGGCATTCGCCACTGGCTGCATACAGGTCACCTCGCAGGGCACAAGGCAGCGGGAGCTGATCATCCCTCGGTAGGAAGACATCTTCTGGGAATGGAGGGAAATCTGGAACACACAGCACCGAGGCAACACAAGGGTGAAAGCTCAGATACTAATATAATGGAGATTGAGCTTGGCAGAGAAAGAATAAAAGACAGCAAGACCAGAAGAAGGCTGAAGGTTTCTGATTTGTCTCAGCAGCCATGTGTCTTTTCTCAGCTTCTCATGCCCTCCTCCTCCTCTTCCCTGGAACAAACTCTGTTTCTTTTGACTCCTAATTACGGAGCCAATTTGATACACAAAATCATCATTAACAATAAAAGAAATCGCATATTTGAACTCAAGCTATGCCCCATCCTTTACCATTTCTCTTTTCTACCATTTGCTTTTTGAATCTGACTTAACTGTGACACTCAACCATTTCTCTTATAAACAATGGCAAAAAAGAACAGAAACACTGGCTAGCACTTACATAGTAGCACCCTGTGCTGGTTCTGAACCACCTGTAATCAATACAACTGTATGAGGCAAGTCATTGTTATTCCAGCTTTAAGGAAGAGGTAACTGAGGCTGAGAAGTGAACGTCTTGCCCAGAGCCATTTCATGAGGCAAAATTCAGACAAGCCTGGTGGTTAATGACAGTGTTATTCCCCAGGCTTTCAGATGCCACAGCTGGCACCAAGGTTCCCTTGCACGTGCTTTACACAGATAAAATGAGCAGCAGCCACATCCCTGAAGAGCTCATAAAAAGTTTGCTTGGCAGGATATCCCACCTTGGGGTGGGAATGCAGTATCAGTGAGGTTTCCAGTATATTTAGGACCCCTGTGAATGTGGTCCCAGCTGTCCTGCCAAAGATGGCTGAGTTGACAGATGAGTGTGGCAGAACTAGGAGCTGTGTGAAACATAAGATCACTTGTTCACTCATAAAATCAATTTGCAGCTCCTCTTGATCTCTGTCCTGCCTTACTAAAACCCATAAAATGAAAGCCTGGGAATAAAAAAAAGGAATAAAGTCCTGACAATAACAAGTACTAATGCATGACAGTCCCCAAATTAATGCAGAAATAATTGCAAAGAACAGGACAAAACATTATTGCTAATGGTGGCTTCCTAGTTCACTCTGAGACTCAGAGTTAGTTTTCTTGGTAGTCTGCAAGTCAACACGAACAAAATAAGGCAAATTCATAAAGGCAAGATGGTTAGGTTGGAGGAAATCGCGATTCACTAAATCCTACTCTCAATAAGTTTGCATGTCCCAATTACAGCAACATCCTAATAGCAACAGTGTCAAGCTCAGACTTACCCCTTCACAGCAAAAGCAAGTCAGGAGAAATGGTTAGAGCAGCCCAGAACCGTGAGTGCTTTTATGCCTTTTCTTGGGCAATCAGGAGGATGTGAAACATTCTTCATGTATGATGTCCTAATGCATTATCAAACAAAAATCCACTCCACCTGCAACTGCCCCAGATAATGCAATTATTTTGCTCAGTGATGGTGATTACTATTGCGTTCTTCTCATTACTCTGGCAGAGTAATATTTTTTTTTATTGCTTTTTCCTATTTCTCTGATTGCCTCATGGAACAAAGATTGCTCAGAAGTTTATCCATAAACACAATATGCTGACATGCCTGAGATACTACCCCACTTTTCCAAGTCATGCTCCAGGAAGGGGGCGTTGTGCAATTTATCCCATCGTGCCCACGCGCGTTCATTCCTATGACTCTGATATGAGGCACATTAGACTCCACAGACACCTTCCTACTGAGTCTGGAAATGGGAAGCATTTGTTCCCATCCTCCTGGCTAAGAAACAAACACGAAACACATGTCCCACTTCAAGCTTTAAAAGTACAGGTGGAGGAACCTATAAGCAGGGAGCTGCTGTTTTCCAGCCCTGGCATGGGGGGACAGGAACCTCAGACAATGAGAAGTTCATGCCCAGATTTCATTGTCAGGCACCCCATGGGATCATTGCTGAAGACCTCAGTGCTCCTGAGTGATGAACGATTCATGGTTTGGGATGAAACAGGTCAGGGAGTGAAGCCATGCATCACCCTAGGAAAACCTTGGGCTGGCATCTTATAGTGCAGTTTCAGCTGATGCAGAAGATGGGCTGCTTATTTCAGCAGATTTCTCCCTCAGATCCAACACCCTGTCCTCAGTTCTTCAGCTATTTAATGATAAAACTATTTCCAATGATGTTTATCCATTCCACGTACCCAGGTTGACACAACTTACAAACCCTTTTTTAACCTCTAGAAGATGAGTCCCTCCCCTCTAAAATCCAGCCCTTTCTATAGAATTTAAAGTCGAATGCCTGGTTTTGAGCAACCTTGAGACTTCTGTTCTAAAATCTTAAATTTGTTTAAGTTTGGTCATCTAGCGTTTGGTAACTGTTGCCAGTACTGCAGTGTAATGCCGTACAGGTGACCCATCGAGAAGGTAGAGGAAGCCTTTTTTTCTGGGGCCACGTTGGGATTTCCCTCAGTGTTGTTTCCTAGCAATGCCTCCCTTTAAAGCCACTGATAGTCTACGGTAGAGGATTCACATAAACTCAAAACAGGAATAGAAACAAAGGGAAGAAGGTGTTGTGGGGAAACAACCCATACGGTCTGCTCCTCCTGCCCAAACCACACCTGGTTTCACTTTGTATGGAAGGGATGACAGTGATGACAGATACCTACAGATACTTACCAATGAATCACATAATTCTTGGAGATGCATCCCTCTTCAAACCATCCTGCCCTCCTGAAAGGGCAAATGGAGCTACATACTAGCGTCGGTTCTGCTGACGCCCCAAACTGCTTCTTTTGGCCAATGATGTTCACTCAGGGTTACAGCCACGTGTTGGCTTTTGTAACTTTGCGGACCCACGAAGTGGCACCTGCGTTACATCTTAATGGTTTTTTCCCATATAATGGAAGCTTTGTGTGCTTTACCGACTTAAACCATTCACAGCCATCTTTGCCAGTGCAAATACGGTGTAGTGAAATACTCAGAGACACATAGCTCTATGAAAATAAAAGTTAGTGTGCAATGTGGACTACCTTTGCATGGATTCCTTGTATGATAAATCACACGCTGTGGCACATATGGATCCATTGTACAAGAACAATCATCACACCCATTTACTAAACTAGCACAGAATATTTTACCTATATCAAGTACATAATTTTATTGTAACACCAACAAAAAAGACTTTGAAATGTATCTGCAAAACCTTCTATAAATCGATTTTGGATTATTTCTTTACAAGCATGCCTAAAAACTCTTCCTGGCTAGCTTGGATGAACATCACAAGAATAGCAAAGGGACATCCTTTGTTTCAGTTTGTAATTGAAATCCAGGCTCTGCTCAGGATGCCCAGATGTTTCTGTGCAGTTCTTCCAAGTCCATGGCGGACGGCTTTGGAGTCATCCATCCAAGAGTGCATCTCATACAGTGTGGGTGGAATTTGTCTTGTCTGGTAACACAGCACACGCAGGTTGCACTGGCATGTCTGCTACACCCTAGGAGGAGTCAAACGACAACACAGGAGTGGATGAGACGTCGGGGAGAGGGAGAATGCCATGAAAAAGGAGTAACTGCCAACAAGGAGGCGTCGAGCAGCACTTTCTGTTTGAAGACCAGTATTTCTAGGTACTTGAAAAGTAATGTTTATGTCCTGGTTTGACTAGTTCAAGCCAAAAAGCGTGGCTGCTGCTGATGTGGACACATTAAACTCTGTTGCTGCAATGGCCATAAAACCTAACTGGGACCATGAAATAAATATTCATAGGGATAATGCAAGACTCAGCACTGCGCTCTTGTGGCTTAGCTGAGAGTGTGACTCAAGCTGAGTAAATCAGTTATCTCGGACACCTCTAGACGAGGTGAATTCATGTCTCTGAGCTGAAGTGTTGGCATATCCTCAACTTGCCTTGAAACTGTGGTGTCATTTTCAGATTAGAATTACTGGCGCCCATCTGGGACCTCCTGAGATAACATTGCTGTCAAGATTCAAGCATCTTTTTTTGGAGGGGGCTGATTTTTTTCTGAGATGACACCAAACTGTCCCCTGCTTCCTTGGGAGCAAAGAGGTTCTCCGGTTTCCAGCAGTTCCTTTCTTAGAGGCTTTGATTTTAAAAAAAATCTTCCTTAAATATCAGAGCTGCTTGTATAATTCTGATTATATGACTGTGTAAAAACAGCCTCTTCTGTCGAAGTAGAATGCAACCCTAAAAGGCCCACCAGGCACAGGATGCCACCTTAATGCAGTCTGCTATTAAAGTACTTCTAGGCAATATTCCCATATGTCTCGTGTGTCCATGATTTTGGTGTTTTCTTCAAAACACAGCACGCAAAGTTCAGCCAGCTCCTTGAGCACAGTGATGACAAGGATATAAAGTGAGGGCAAAAGTAAAATGCACATATTTACCTGAATATAAAAATCTATCTACACTAAATATTGGCATATTCTAACCTTAATAACAACACTCTGCACATGTATTCTTTGACCGAGTCCTGAAGTGCACGTACCTCCTGATGCAAAGGCTTTTTTATGATGGCATTTACCATGTAAGATGCTGATTCTGGTTCCAGATGCTGGGAAGAAGGAATTATGCATTGCATGGGACATATCCTGGCCCTATGCACATAAGTGCATCTATAATCATCAGCTAATAAAGGGATGTAAGGGAGAGAGGTGTGAAGAGACACTGGATTAAAACAAAAAGAGAATGCTAATAGTAGAATGCAGCATGATTTTTATTAGGAACAAGAAATGGCATTTACTAACAATCAAAAAAAAATATTGAAGGCATGTTTCCAGTTTCTCAGACCTGATTACAAGAAATTCTCCAACAAGGAATGAATGTTTCACAAAAGGTGCTCTTTCTACCCCATGGCAAAACTAACTTTGTCAACCACGATCTGCTTTGGAGAATGCAGGAAGGTTTTGTTGAGCACAAAAGCTTAACCCCGTGGGAGAGCAAAGCAACTACCCTGGTAGAAGTTTTGTTACATCTTCTTGGCTGAACATAAAACCAGAAAACCAGTACATGTCTTCACAGAGAGGCTAAAGCACAAAATGACCAAATTTCTCACCCGTACTGTCAGAATGGAACACACACATTTTGAGAAACCAGTGCGGGTTTACAGCAACAATATTAAAGCAAATAGAACGTAAAAAGACAAGCAGAAGAGCGGTTCCCATGGGTGCTGAGCAGCACCCATAGGTCCCAACGCATTAGCCAGGAGTAATGGGTGCCCAAGGCTATGGAGAGCTCCTCAGCTCAGCTGCACATCCAGGTCTTGCCGTCAGTTCCCCCGCTGTTTCTCCTGCCATCCACACCTTCTGCCGCACTTAGCATGGCCCACAGCCCCCGTAGCGCTGCCTCCAGAGCTGGCTGGTGGAGGAGGAGGAGAAGGAGCTCCCATAGATAAGAGAGCCCTGCAGACCCCTGGGGCGGCCCAGCTCCACTGGGGCTGAGGTGCCCACGAAGCTCTCCTGTGGGCAGGAGCTGAGGATGGGGCCTGGGAAGGTGATGACCACGGGCGGCGGGTAGACCACGGCACGGGAGTCCCCGCAGGAGGTGACGCAGGGCTGGCTGCAGGCGCTGGCGAGGGGCTGTGGGCAGGCTATCTCGCAGGGTAGGGAGCAGCGGGAGCTGAGCTGCTGGCTGCAGGAGGACATCCTTCAGGCACGGAGGGGAACCTGCAATGCACCGGGCAGCCTGCGTCAACCCACTGCTCATGAGCCGCTGTGCAGAGACCACCCTGCTCTGCCTCGCCAGCAGCAGGGAGGGCTCAGCACATGCTGGATGCAGGTGCTCTGCCAAGGCTCGGCTGCTTTTCCTCTCTCTTCCCCTTCCCTGCCCTCCTGCCTCCCTCCCAGGCAGCTCCTCTGCACTTTCCCAGGCTCTCCTGCTAAGCATTGCCCAAGCTGGCCATCCCCAAAGTGACCTGGAGCAATCAAGCTGGAGACCACCCATCACCAGGTTTTGCATCAAAACCCACCTCACGTACCAAAGCCTGCAAAAGGTGTGCATTTTCAAGGAAAAAGAGGCATAAGCAAGACAAGCAGAGTATTTCTAAAGAATCAGTTAAACCTACTCAAGCACGATGCTTTAAGTCAGAGTTTAAGTCAAACTTACTCAAGACACCAAAAGAGGAGAAGTAAATAGCAGCTCTCTGAGGCTGTCGGCTCTGCGAGCCCTTTTTATACCCTTTCTTGGGCTGCCTGCTGGTCTATGACACCTCATGAACAAGATCTTAATTAGCTCCCAAACACACAGATTACGCATCACTCCTCAACTCCTCATTCATGCAAACAGTTTCCTCATAACAGTGAGCAAGTGTTACCCAGCCCAGCTTTTCCTCAGTGTCTCCCAGGTTCTTCCTTCTTAGAAATCACGCAGGTGACCTCCCCAGGTGGTGCAGTATGTTGATTTACTTTATTTTTCTTGCAGATTGGGAAGTTTCTGAAGTTGTTTTCGTACTCTGTGTTCATTACAGTGTTTTAACTCCAGATAAATTGTTACCTTCTTGGGGCCCATTATTAAATTTTCTCTGGGAATATCAAGGAATATGCAAGACAATCCCTTCCCTGTCCTTGTGCAGGTCAGTGTTGAGATGCTGAATCACTGAGGACACTGCAAACACCCAAGCGAGGCGCGGCGTTGCAGCCCTCTCCTGTATGAGTTAGGGGGTTTGTGTTCAGCTCCCTCTGCTCTCAACCACAGCCCCAAGGGTCCCTGCTTGGGGATAAAAGGAAACACACGGGGCTGGACCCCAGCCTCAGATGTCCCATAACACAGGATAAAACATCCCGCTCCCCTGTGTGGCTTTAAAGGATTTTCTTGCTTGATTCTATTCACATCCGAGTAAAAAACCCACCTGATTATTTTAATAGTAATTGAAGGATTTTGCTCACAGCAGACAGAGGGTCATAAAATCTCTGCAACCGGATGAATGTGCTAGCTGGTATAAATCAGGGCCGTGGTGTGAAGGCTTCAGGGAACACGGGAGAGAATGTGTAGTCGTTGTTTTCTGTTCAGAGTCAAAATAAAAATACAGAAGATCTGCAAGAGTTCACAAAACAAATCGCCTCTATGCTTTACTGTGCTGTATCAGACCTGCAGCACGCAGCTGGGACAGGCAACAGGGCAGACAGAGTAAATCTCCCACCCTTATTCCAAGTATAAAGCCCTACAGTGCTTCAGCTCAACATCAGCAGGGATTTAGTAAAGAAATTCAGCACACAGTGCATTGCACCACTTGTGACATGGAGGAGTGCTCGAAAAATCCTTGCTATGTGGAGCAATTGCATAAATAAGGCAGTTTTCCAACATTTTTGTCACATGGGTAAAATCAGCAAAATGCTGCAGGAAGCGAAACTGCTTCCAAAAGTTTAAGGAAGCAAGAAGAGGGTGTTGGAAGAAACTGATAATCATCCAAAGATGAATAAAATAATCACAGGAGGCTGGGGAGTGATGTGCAGTCGTGTTTTGTTACAAAATAAACCTGAAACACAAAGTGTGTCTCAACACCCCCAGGCAATCCAGGAGATGGTATATAAGGGCCTCTGGCTCAGAAGTATTCACATCCCAGGTCCTTGCTTCTCCTCTTCATTGATCCGAGTAAGTCTGACCCCTTTGTTATCCCTTTTGGTCTTAGGTACAAGGCGGTGTGTTATTTTTAACGACCTGCACGCACAGTCTGAACCGCAAAGGGACCTGCACGCGCAGTCTGAACCGCAATGGTGTCAGTACATAGCGTTGCATGCAGACCTTTCTCCTGGCTACTCTGAACTGGCAGCTGCCTGGCTGTCCGAGCTGCATGGCAGCGGTCAGCGGGGCTCAGCCACGGCGGGGCTCAGTCCAGGAGCTTTTACCCGTGAGATCAGGGTGAACAGGCTGGTGAGCCTGGGCAGAGCGTCCCAGCTGCCTTTGGCAGTGCTTAGCCTGTGGAGAGCCTGGGAGGGAGGGAGGAGGGCAGGGAAGGGGAAGAGAGAGGAAAAGCAGCCGAGCCTTGGCAGAGCACCTGCATCCAGCATGTGCTGAGCCCTCCCTGCTGCTGGCGAGGCAGAGCAGGGTGGTCTCTGCACAGCGGCTCATGAGCAGTGGGTTGACGCAGGCTGCCCGGTGCATTGCAGGTTCCCCTCCGTGCCTGAAGGATGTCCTCCTGCAGCCAGCAGCTCAGCTCCCGCTGCTCCCCACCCTGCGAGATAGCCTGCCCACAGCCCCTCGCCAGCGCCTGCAGCCAGCCCTGCGTCACCTCCTGCGGGGACTCCCGTGCCGTGGTCTACCCGCCGCCCGTGGTCATCACCTTCCCAGGCCCCATCCTCAGCTCCTGCCCGCAGGAGAGCTTCGTGGGCACCTCAGCCCCAGTGGAGCTGGGCCGCCCCAGGGGTCTGCAGGGCTCTCTTATCTATGGGAGCTCCTTCTCCTCCTCCTCCACCAGCCAGCTCTGGAGGCAGCGCTACGGGGGCTGTGGGCCATGCTAAGTGCGGCAGAAGGTGTGGATGGCAGGAGAAACAGCGGGGGAACTGACAGCAAGACCTGGATGTGCAGCTGAGCTGAGGAGCTCTCTGAAGCAGTGGGGACCTATGGGTGCTGATCAACACCCATGGGCGCTGCTCTTCTGCTTTTCCTTCTTATGCTCTATTTGCTTTTAATGTCAGTTTTCTCAAAATGTCTCTTTTCCATTCTTAGAAACCGAATTACTGATTATGCAAAATCTGTTTCTCACTGTTACAGCACAAAAGCACTAGTATCACTGGAAACTGGTCCATGTATGTTTTTAGTTCTTTGGGACCGTGCTTTTTTTTCTTTGGTAATTCTTCTTTGATGTCTGTATGTCTAATAGGAAAGATCCTTCGATGTCACCTTGCACTGCAATTTTTCCAGTCCACTGGAAACTTGAACCAAGACAGATGAGCGAAATGTCAAAAATGAGTTTGATGCACACTGTTATGCTGGCCCTGTTTCAAAACACTGAAGTCCATCTTGTATTTTTGCTTTACTTTGCTTAAGATGTGTACTTTCTGGTCCAAATAAAATCTTATGATTGCATCTATATAAGATTCATCTGTTTGCTTCCTTCTCAGTGTTGGGGTAACACAGCCTCTGCAAACCGATTGAACTAAACCACCCCCTTATCTTAGAGATCTGTAGGGGAGTGTTATGCTCTCACAGACAGTGTTTATATAATGCCTATGGATTCATTCGTCAGGGAACTCTGCTTTCAACACGCAGAGCTTGCCTGTGTGCCAGATTTAATCTGTACAAGGAACCAGGTGTGAGAGAACTCCCCAACCCTTAGATAAAATTTTCAAGGCCAGTGTGAAGTGCTAAATAGCCACTCCAGAAGCATTTCAATAGCTCATCCCTACTTCCCCTACTTTTCCAATGGTTTTTATCAGAACTATTGTAATTCTGTACACCATAAGAAAATTAAAAGGGGAATATTAGATTATACTGTAATTTTATATAACATAAAGAAGTAAAGAGAGAATATTGGACAGTGCATAGCAGCACAGGGAACTTCCCAGAAATGTTTAGAGACAGAAAACTGGCTGTCTCCAGTGATGCAAAGAAGAACTGATGCAACCCCAGTCTCAGATATAGGAAATTTTAATTTGCTTCCCTACTCTGTACTTTCATATCTAGCTTTCTGAGATCATCAAATTGCCTCAGCTGGGAGCACAAATGCCCAAGATTAGGGATCTTTTGCTACCTTCACTTCTTATTACTGTGCAAATTAAGGGAGCCTACTGGCAGAATCAAAGAAACAGAGGGGCAGAAATGGGATCCCAGAGAAGGTCAGCAGAGGGATGTTTCAAAAAGCAACTTAGATGACCAAAAGAAGACTGCAATAAAATAAAGTAGGTAGCCCCTGATAAACAGGGAGCAGTGATACAGCCACACTCAGGGAACAGCTGGAAGCAATAAAAGTGGCTTTGAGGTAAATAGAGCAATTATCCAGGTAGCCCCTCAGCTGTTGCTGACTTACATTAACCCTATTCAATAAAGTATTGCATGGCACCTACGTTTTTTTCTCAGCATCTCACTGGAATTTCAGGTTGGGACTATTGAATGGTGTTTTATGAATAAGGAAAGGGAGAAGACTGAATTTGCGGTGAAGATGTAGCCAGCTATGTTTCCCTATAGACAGCTAAATGTTACTTGTCCCATGTGCTGCGGCCAGTGGGCTTGACTGGCTGCGACTTCCCAGTGAGTGTCCTATGCTCTTGTTACGCTTCCTGCACGTGTGTGTCTGGGCACAAAAATAATGGTAAGCCTCCCTTCTGATCTTTGTATCGTTTTTTTGTTTCCAGTCATTTCCTAGCAATGCAAACTGGTGCAGTATGAGGTCTAAAGCAGGCATGCAACATGGGAAAGCTCATTGCTGAGCAGAGAGCTAATGGGGTGGGGTGATCAGGTGAGGTCTTCACCCCCCCTCTCACTACAGAGCTTAACTAGGATGGAAGCACCAACATTCCACACAAGAGATTCTCTCAGTTGTGTTATTTCATAACAAGCAGAAAGCAAAACCAGAATACTAAAACTATGATGCAGCATGCTTATGTTTTTTAATGGGTGATAGACGAGGAAAGTTTACAGAAGTAAAACACGATCATACAGAAAATGAGGATTTTGAGGCTTTTACAAATGAGGTTTCTTGTTGCATGAAGCTTTGCTTCACAGTGTTCTTTTCTTCTTTTGTAGCTGTAAGTTTGACAGTGCAGTCCAGTTCTCATCCATCAACGTAATTCTTGATTGGCATCAGGCAATTATCAAGTGGGAGAAATCACAGTATACAAACTTTCCCACTATGCTTCTAGTATAAAGTTATCAGGTTAAACATAGAAGGAGTATTAATGCATCTGAAAATTTGGACCATGAGAAGAATAGAAGAACACAGTTATAGCTAAGAAAGGAAAATTACTTAAGTAGGTACAAGCACAAATCCATGGTTAAGTGTGAGCAAGAATCTGGTTGTTGTTGTTTTTTTATATCAGCATCTTAAAAACCCATCTCACTCCTGAGTTTGGATCTTGCATTCAGAATCCTGACTGGTCTTGGTGCAAGTGTATTCCTGCTGGGTTTGGCAGGGCTCACACCTTCTGGAGCGATAACCACTGAACCTCTGAGAATAATAAGGGTATGAGAACTTGCTTTCCTGTGATGCCCCATAAACAAAAGAGCCTCTGTAGCCATAAGACCCCCCATAGCCAAGGGAAGTGCCAATGGCAGCTGGTGCTGAGGATCCCACCACACTTTCCTGAGGGCAGGAGCTGAGAATTGGCCCAGGAAAAGTGATGACAACAGGGGGTGGGTAGACCACAGCGCGGGAGTCACCACATGATGTGACACAGGGCTCATTCCAGGCGTTGGCGATGGGCTGTGGGCAGGCCACCTCGCATGGCGTGGAGTACTGGTAGCTGCAGAGCTGTCTGTAGGACATTGTTCTGTAGTGGAAGTGGATCTGAAAGGCAGAAGACTACATGTAAAGCAATTCAATGGTAGATCAGAGGTTTATGTTCAGGCACTCGAGCACGTTTGATGAGGAAGCCACCCGCTTGAGTAGCTTCCTGAATAGAGATGATGTGGCTTCATCGGTCCTTGCTCTCTCTTCCACCTTTTAGTCACACTACTTGAGTTCCATCTATCTTCTGTCCTTGCCAGACTCTCAGCTCTTCCTAACCTTCCTGTGTACATCAAACAACCTACGCTTTTTGACATATCTATACATAAGGTGTCAGCACATATCCCAAAGGGCTACATCCATAAGCAGTGCTTGATTCAGTTGTGTTCTTTTGTACAGGAGCACTGACATTTCTGTACTTCATGAGACCCATGGCCATCTCACCCAGCCCCCTTTGCGCAGCAGTCACCCTACAGGACAGGATTTACAGGACCACCTGCTCCACAGGGCTTCAAAACTGAGCTTCACCTTCTAGTAAAGCCAAGATAAGGCTGGAGCTCATTTCTATACCAGCTTTAGGAACTAAAAGTTGCAAAACCTTGAAGCACTTAGCAAGGACAGCAGAATTCCCTCAGGAAGCTGGATAATGCCAGCTCCAAGCTCTCTGAGGAGCAATGCAGTTGCTTTTGCAGCAAGGCTAGCCTTGACACTGTCATAGCAGACACTTCTGTAGGATTCAGCTAGAGTTATCATTAAAAGAGCATATGAAAGAGGCACAAAGAATTAAAAACTTACCCAAGTCCCGGAGGAGAAGTCAGGAGAAGCTGTTGGGAGATACGTGAGCAGCGTGTGCTTTTATACTCTGCTCAGGTAGTCTGGAGGATCTGAGACACCCTTTGCACATGATGTTTGATTAGATCCGAAACAGAAGCGATTACACATCGTGCCTCACAGCATATAATCATTTTGCTCACTGTTTGCAGTTATTAGGCAATTCCTAGCTTTCCTTTACACCTTACTACGTCATCCCTCTCTAAACTATTTGATCACATTCACGTTCATCAGATTTCAGCCTCTCTGAAACAATCCCCAGGCTTTACCCTTCTGAAGTAATGAGAGGTAGTTCATTTACGTTAACACCATCTGGCTGGCAACTGTATTATATTTTGTATCTTTTATATTTTAAATTCTACTGAGAGATGGGGGACAGACTGTAAATATTAATCTTGAAACTCCAGCGTGCAGGTCTACTTATTTTGCCTGCTTCATGTCCCCATTTGAGTGGCTCAGTCAGGGTCAGATGTGCTGGCACATCTCTGCAATCCACTGTAAGGCAGAAAATGAGCATTTAGTTAATGCATAATAGCAATGCTGCTGCCTTTAAACCGCACTCCGGACTTGTATGCACTTCTTGTACAGATCTCGTCACCCCAACAACCAAAGCAAAAGGCGATTTATGGTCTGAAGAGAGGCTTTGCTCACACTGATAAATGCTGCAGTTTATTCTCCTTTTTTTTTTTTTTTATTTCCCCCTCCCCTCAATTTTTCTTTACAGTTAGTTCTGTGTGTACTCTGGGATAAACTTCTTTCCAAACTTCGGTGGCAGATCCTCACCTGCTCCAATTCGTAGAATCATAGAACAAGGATCTTAAAGACCATCCAGTTCCACCACCACCACCCCGCCATGGGCAGGGCCACCTCCCACCAGCCCAGGTTGCCCCCAGCCCCATCCAACCCGGCCTGGGGTGTTTCCAGGGCTGGGGCACCCACAGCTGCTCTGAGAGCCTGTGCCAGCACCTCGCTGCCCTCACGGGGAAGCATTTCTTCCCAATATCTCATCTAAATCTCCCCTTTTTCAGTATAAAGCCATTGCCCCTTGTCCCATCACTCCATGCCCTTGCAAAAAGCCCCTCTCCAGCTTTCTTGTTACCCCCTTTAGGTACTGGAAGGCTGCTACAAGGTCTCCCCATGACCCAACTGAATTTAGCTGGTCCCAGTTTGTATTATGCTCCTTAATAATTTCATCAATGTTTTCTTAAAACAGTCCAGCTCAGTAACTTTGTGTCTAGCTCTCTCTCCAGTGCACGTCTTCACTCCAAGATTCAATATTTTCCAAACTGGGTAATACCTGTATTCTTAGCCACAGGCAGCGTTGTTTACAGGAGCCGGTGGCACAGAGCACTTTTCAGGAGGGAATCAGAATTTGTTCAAATTGAATGAGAAAAATCAATGATCATTCTAGAAGATGTTTTTAAGAAGGATCTCAGCCATCCTGAGAAACCAATAAATGCTTTAGCCCTCAACTTTCCCTGTACCCCTACACCGTACAGGAGAGACACACGGAGAGGGGAAACTCCATCTGTTTGTTGGGTTTTTTTTTTTATTATCACTGCCCTCTAACAGGATTCTTCAGGGCAAGACTTTAGGCAGCAGCGACCCGATGGCCATCAAGGCTCGACCCCTTGATTGACACAACGATCAGTCAGATTGACAGTGGTCAGTTATCTGGGGGATGCAAAGGATTCAGCTCGCAGACTCTCAGCAAGTAATGAATTCCAGAAGTAAATTCCATTGGATATTATGGTGGCATCCCAGACTCAGGTGAATCCAGGTGCCTAACTTTATATAAGATGGAGGAGGATATAAAAGTTAATCACAAAAAAGGAGCTTGATTCATTCCCACCCAAAATGAACAAAGGGAGTGGACTGATACCAGGAAGGACCTGGTCATTGAAGATTTTAAAGGAAACGAACCATGAGATGTAGCGTTGTGCAACAACATGATGAAGCAGGGAACACCACAGTAATTAGGATAAGCCAGAAAAATTTTTGCATCATCAAAGTTTGCTGAATACGCAACAGATATCAGTTGGTAAAGCAGCAGGTCCTCGTGGAGTTTAAGACAGTGGAAAACAAGGAGTTTAAGAAAGTGGAAAATAGTGTTCAATTGTCAAATCTTTTCTGGACACTCCTCTTGCTATATGATCCCTGTAACCTGGCAAAGATTAAATTTAGTCACTGGTTTCCCGAGTATTGAAATGCAGACAGAAGGGCAGCTTTACTTGCTAACTATATATTCTGTTAAAACCGTGATTCTTGTAAGAGTTTGGCATGAATCTATCTCCGAGGAAGCCTTTTTGACTTAAGACAGTCTGAAAAGTTGTTTGTAAATTATTGGTCAAGGACTTCTAGGACAGCAGAAGGTTGTTTAGGGTCCCCTGTTGCTCTGATTTTCACATGGGTTAATCTTTACACATAATTTTAAAATAGTTTTCTAATTCCTTAATCTGAAAATATTTTGCTGTAAGCAACTTTTGTTTTGTACATTCAGCTTTGCTATGAAGTTGTGAGTATCCTCAGCAAGACTTTCCCAGTTGGCTGACAACTCACAGCATCCCAGAATTTTCTACGTGTGTGGGGATGGAAGGTTTCTGTACAGCCATTTTGGAGTGTATCACCAGACTTTTTGTTTAAACTTGAATTTAAAATCCATACTCCGGTCATCTGAGGCAATTCAGGGGTGTGAGGTGGGTGTAAGCAGTTTGTAACCATTCAGGCTTTGTCTAGGTAACGAAGAAAATCGCAGAGATGAGTTGTTTGACCCACACCATGGACTTGTAACAGCTCCACTTGCAGATCTTTAACTGATGCTGAGAGATGAGCAAGGGAAAACTGTATCAAAATGTGCATCTAAGCGCTATTTCTACAGAGGTTTCATGGAAAGACAGCTAAGGATTACACAGCAGGAAATATTCTTTACATCTTCAAGGTGCTGAGATGGTTGGCTGGTGGTGGGGAAATCTAAGCAGGGAGCCAGTGGCCACAGTCCTGTCCCTGCCCTCTACTGAGCTGTAGTTTTGTGAAGAAAAATGGATATCCTTGCACAAATACCCCATGTTTTCTGTTTATTTTTCTTAATCCCAGTGTGTTTATTTTTTTTCTCGCTGATTTCATCAAAATATTTGAAGGAGAAGCGAGGTAGAAAAATAAACCATGAATAAGAAAACATAAACAGAATTAGCACAAGGCAGGAAGATGATGCAGGTGCAGGCTGTTGGGATTCTGAATGGTCTGATTTGTTTTTTTCTTACTTCTGGCTTCATCCTGACAGAATTTCTTGCTCTCTTAAGTGATCCTTGAGGACTTAATGGTGACAGATCATCTCCCCTGAGGGAGGTCTGGTGCATGCAATGTTTGGCTGCATCAGTAGCTTCTCCTTGCCCTTTGTGACCCTTCTGTAAAATTGTATGACCCACTATTTTTCCTTCCATGTTTATTTTATGTCTTCAGGATGGAGATGGGTTTTCTGCCTTTCTTCTGGCCTGGGAGGGCAGGACCTGCTGTAGAAAATCAAACCCACCCAAATTCTAACTGTAGTGCTGGCAGGAATTGGCACACCTGTAATTTCCTTCCCAGCTCTCCCTCTGAATCAGAAACTGATGTGAAGACAAACACTTCGCCCTGATGTCTCAATTGCCTTTCCTGTTACAACCGCACAGACCACAGGGGTGTTGTGAAAACGCCATCTTTTCAAGCGAGGGCTGCATTCCTAACCGCATAGTCCCCGGCCGGCAAGACACACCTGCACCCGCCCAGCAGCTGGCTTTGTGCAGGGCGAGGTCCCCGCGGGGCTGTGCTCCCAGCACTTCCCAGTGGGATTTGTTCCATGGCTGGTGTCCAAAAGGCAGGCAGATGTGCATGTCACCTGCATGTGTTTGGCTACCCATTGCCATGGCACGGATACCCCAGGAGGGTGCCCTGGGTGTGTTTGGGCCTCCAGGACTTTTAGGACATCACCAAACATCACCCATGGGCTAGGATGTAGAGGGAACAGAGCAGGTCTGACAAACCTGTTGGAGAGGTTGGAGAAGGTGCTGGAATTGTAGCCCTGTATCCATGATCTGTGCAGTGCACTGTGCTTGGCATTGCTGCCCTGGGTCTCTGACCCCTCAAAACAAGGCTGCAGCTTATGGTTTTGTCTTCGTTCATAAGCACGGCCACAATGTGGTTAGTTAAGTCCAGCTACACCAGGAGTTCAGGCACTTCAGCAGGTGGAAAACAATGTTTTCAAGGCTGCACAAGTCAGACCATCAGTGATTTTGACTGTTGTTTTGGGAGAGGAAGAAGCTAGTAAACCTCACCAGGCTTATTGTCCCAGGATGCATTTATTTCTCAGTTCAGGGGGAAATGCCTCTGTGATCTTGTGGCAAAGAGTGAATAGACATCCTTTTGCCGTACACTGAATCCTGAAGTATGCCCGTACCTTCCAGGCTCCCCTCACCCTTAATTTTTCAGTAGTGGTGCCTGACCTTCATTTCTTTCTCTTTCCAATGTCCTATTGGGATGTGCTGGGAGGAATGGTACGGTGGCTTGGATGTAATTGTTGCAAGGAAGGCTAAGGAAGAGCTCCACAGGTACCTCACTGGTTTGTAAGGTATTGGGGCTCACCATGCTCACAGGGACAGTAGCATTTACACCACCGGAATGCAGGAAATAAGGGGTGGAGGTAGTGTTCACCGTGAATGTGCCTGCATCAGATTTTTCCTTTGGATTCCAAGGCTGCCAAACACAGCAAAACCATAGTACTTGTGTCAAGTCCCTGGCTGTGAAACATCTAGGATCTACGTCAAGGTCTGGGATTTCTTTTGAACAGCTTAAGTAATGCAAAAGACTAGTCATCAGGGATTATTTTAGCATCAGTAGGTTGCAGATTTTGAAACCATACAAATAAAAGCAGAAAACATGGTATTGCAATGCAGAAAGGATTTTATTGGAACTGACAAATGGGATTGATCAGACTACAGCAATACTACAGGGAACAATCCAGAGGAATTAAGTTAAATTTGCATGAAGGGGTTGAGCGCAGAGACAGAATGTTGTGAGCAGAGATCTGATACAAGTGTGAAATACAGTATCTGGGCTTGTTTCCCAGGATGTATGAGCGTGCCTGCCTAGTGAGGACTCCACTGCCCCTCTGAAAGCCGTGCTCCTCCCATCACTCACAGATTTTCAGTTTGCTTTTGTTTCTTCTGGGTTTTGCCATCCAGGGAATCCTTGCAGGGCTTAGCAGGGCGGTATATCCCACAGCTGCGGGAATAGCAGGGGTAGGAGTACCTGCCACCCAGGGAGGCACCCGACCCAAAGGAGCTCTGGGCATCCCAGGAGCCCCCGTAGCCAAAGGAGCTGCCCAGCTCCACTGGGGCTGAGGTGCCCACAAAGCTCTCCTGTGGGCAGGAGCTGAGGATGGGGCCTGGGAAGGTGATGGTCACGGGTGGCGGGTAGACCACGGCACGGGAGTCCCCACAGGAGGTGACGCAGGGCTGGCTCCAGGCGTTGGCATATGGCGCGGGGCAGCTCACGTCGCAGGGCGAGTAGCTGCTGGAGTTGCAGACCTGCCTGTAGGAAGACATCCTTCTGGCTGGAAGCAAGCCTGGAACACACACGGGGGGAGAGCGCGGGTCAGGGGCAACGGTGCAAGTGCGTTAGCAAAAGGGAGCCCTCATTTATTCACACCAGAGACAGTGAAGGAATACATTCAGTGAGCAAATCTGTTTCAAATTAAAGGTGAGAATGACAAAATGCATTTTACTCTATTTCCTATTACTCTGTTTCACATCTCGAAGTAGTTCTTGCAATACCCATCTGAATTTCTTAGAATTGAACTGACCTTTAGCTCAAAGCTTCCCCTGCCCCGCAAAGAACACGACTTACTTGGTTGAGCAGCAGAAGAGAACTGAGTCTTCCAGAGAAGCAGTTTGAAGACTCTGGGCTACAGGTGCTTTTATACAGTTTCTCAGTTTGCCTGGGGGAAGAGAACCACTCTTGTCCTCATGTGTCCTCATTGTCCCTCAAATACACTTTTTTGCTTGTGTCACTCAAGGTAATTGTTGGGCTTAATTGTTTCTCCTAACTGAATCCACCGTAGATGGTTTTACATCTACATCATAGCCTGTAGACTTCTTGCATGTCAAATGTGAATCTATGAATCTGCAAATTAATTTTTCAGATTAATTTGCTGTCTTACAACTTAACCAATATTTCTGTCTGAGTTGGCCACATATTGGTGTTTGCTTATTTTTCACAGTGTTATAAATACTGTGTCAGAGATGGAGATCTCAGACCTTTGTCCAAAGCCACAGTAGTCTGTTTGATCCTTCTGTTACTATTTCAGCTTAACTTTTTTGCTTTTGCTAGCAATTCATTTAGAGAGAAAGAGAAGTTGAGTTTTGGAAGCACTAATCGTAAATCCTTCTTTTTAAACTCAAAATCCATCTTCAGCATTGAACTGTTAGCTACAAGTTGTCATCATGGGACAGACTTTTGCAACACTCAGAAGTGAGCCCTGCAAAACAATGTAGTAGATTGTAGATTGTGCCCTGTTTAATGACAGGTCTTAACTTTTACGTATGAGACACAGAAATTAATATCCAGCTCTCCACGGATGTAACTGGGCTTAGAACTGAGGCAGAAGCATTGTCACGATGCTTAGCCTTGATTTAGGGAATACCCTTCGCTAATCCTAACAATTTCATACATCAACATGCATTGCTTACTGTATTTGGAAACAGAATTGCGTGATTAAATCTCAGCAACTTGTATTAGCCACCATGTCCTCGTCCTATTATTTTCTTGGACTGAGACATGCCAGAAAGTCTGTGTCGGTTCTGTTGAGGGTACTGATTGTACAGCCTTGATTTCCCATAAATGAGCTTTTCTTCTGTGTTGTGCAGACAGGAATTTTTCTTCCCCTTATGTCTTGGAGGTGGACAATGTCCTCTTTTGTTTCCTGCAGTTCTCCAAATGGTGGTCCCTGACTTGGCGTGACAGAGCAGGAGATGAAAGAATGAGGACTTGATGTGCTGAGCGCTCCTCCCAGCTCTCCCAGTAATCCCCAAGTGTGGCTGAGAGCGCTGGTTAGCCTCAGCCTTTTAATAATCCCATCAAGAAATCAGCAATAAAATTTAGCCAATTCAGCTGGGTGTTGTACAAGTGAGTGGTTGTGTAGAAAGCGGTGAAAAAACGAGATTTTACATTCTCATCTGGCTTTTTAAGGATTTCATTCCAAGGCTTTTTCACAGAACCAAGGGGAATGTGTCACAAGACTTGAAGAGTCCGGTGTGAGGACACCCTGCCTTCCAGGTCTGACAGATCCCCAGGTTTGGGGTTTTGCCCAGGAAACTAATTTCATTTAAACCCATCTCATGGATCACTGCATGCTTTGGGTGCACACCACAGCCAAATTTTCATCTGATTTCTTCTGCCTCCAAGTTAACCTTTTCCTCTTGCAGTTTTGTGCTATATGATGCATTTTTTCCTAGCAGGTAAAATACTGCTCTGTGCCAGCCTGTGTAACACCCACGTGAAATGGGGAATCACTACTGATGATTTCTAGAAGAGATGACTAAGACAGAGGGCAAATAATTTACCAAACGTCTCTTGGCAATTAAGCGAGCCTCTGGGAGGAGATCTCGGGCATGTCTTGTACTTGTTAGTGTTATTATTTATAATTATCATTCTATCATCTCTTAGCTTATGTAAACGAGGTTGGCGCCCAGATACCATGAAAATAGAGAGCTCAGTCACTGCTGTCAGGAATAAATAAACGAAACCAACTAGTTTTAGGCATGGTGAAAGGAAGGATTACCATCCCTGCTGGTGAGAGCTTCCTGCAGTGAGCACAGAGGGCAGCTTCTCCTCGCCCCGATGCATGCAGGACAATGAGGGCATCTAAAAACCTCTCCCCAGACCCTTGGCGAAGGTTACGTTGGAAATCTGCCCCAGACCACTGGGTCTTAACTGGGAGATCTTTACCTTGCCTTGGGTCTGGACTTGATGCTATTTTCTGTTTTCCATGTTGGAGTTTCCCTAGTAGGTTCAGGAGCAAGACCAGAGTAAAATCTCTGTTTATTATAAATAGCAAAGAAAACAATTTCCATCCCGCTTCATAAATCCAGAGGAGCATAGATTACAACTCAGAGTAGGGCAGGGACATGGTTCCTTAAATGAGTTTTGCTGCCCAGAGGGAATCATCATCCATAATCTAATTCAGCTCTCCAAGTACTGAATGGTACAAGTGATACTTATGACATATAAATCCTTTAGGATCATCAAATTTACACCTAGGTGCAGGAGGACCCCAACATCTGAGTGCTCACTTTCACCTGTGGCCTGTTACATCGGGGGAGGAGCTGGATACAATTTTCCAGTTGTAAATTTATTTATTGCAAACTCCTGTATGCAGCTAGACCTGTCTGAAAGGGTCCAAATGTCGTTTTTTAGAACAAAGTTGCTCAAAGCAGCACATTTTGGAGTGACTCATGTGTGAGGCTACTCCCTTCCTAGCATTTCAAAGCAAGGGTTTCCTTGCCCTTTTTAATATTTTTTTCAATTAGGGCAATATATAATTATACTCCCCAGGAATGGTGTGGGATCAGAAGGCACGTGCAGCACCTAAGTCCCGTTTCCCTTCTCTCCACCACCCCGACCCCTTCAAAACAGGCTGTAAAAAAACTTTAAAATAGGCTGTAAAAAAGGCCTTTGTCTCACAGAGCTGCTTCTCTGCAGCTGTCAGCAGGCTGATCACTAGACCGGAAGCACCAGAGGGCTGTGGGGTATAGATTTATTTCTTTTTTTTTCCCACCCCTTGAGGCAGAAGGGAGTGGGGATAGAAAGGGAGCAGCAAGGTACCCTGCGAAGGTGGTATAAAGGTCTCTAAGTTTCATCTCCCTTTGCAACTAAAAGGTTTGAAAACCTTCACACCAAGCCTGACAAAATCAATACATTGTTTAAAAAAATAAAGTCTATTTTGTGAAATCAGCAGTCCTCTGTTCTTCTGAGTTATGTTCTTTGAAGCTCGGACAAGTGGAAGAAGGAAGTTAACATCTGCAATGAGTAGAAAGGAACTAAGGGTGAATACTATCCCTATTTTGAGACGAAAGATTTCTTCAGGCTGCACTGTGGCTGTGATACCATTCGACTAATAATTGCTTAACAGCAAACAATATGCAAAGATTCCTCCACCCGTTGACGTGACAAATGCAGGAAAGTTTGTTTTGTAACTGGGAAGGACCGCATGCCCAAAGCGTGGCTCAGACCCTGGAGCTGCTCTGAGGAACCGTATAAAAGTCCTTGGAGCACATGGCTCTTCAACCTGCTCCTCCGGGCTTGCTTCTTGGCTTCTCCTCGGTGGCGAACTGAGTAAGTCTGACTTCAATTAATTCTGTTCTATGAGTTTAAGAGCCACTTAAATAAGAGTTTTAATGTACTGTTCTATGAGTTTAAGAGCCACTTAAATAAGAGTTTTAATGTACTTATGTCTGAGCACTTAATATGTCTTTGTCTATTATTGGAAGGATGTTCTTTTCATTAAAAAAGATCCTGTGACAACTTCCAGCTTGGCAAGCTTTGGAGGGATGGGATTTATGTGGAAAGCATGGGGCTTGGTGTTTCAGTGAAAGAAAGCTTAATGATTTTAACTATGCCTGGGAATGCTTTGCAAATGAAGAGAATAGGTTCAGGAACAGTTTTAAATAAATATTGCTAGATTAATCCTCGTCTTTCTTTAATGAAGCTTTGAGGACTTCTAATGTTATCTAATCTTTGTTATTTCTGCGTATGAATTGCAATCACACGTTACACTTAGGTATGGAAGGGTAACTTTCTGGACGTTGTGTGGTGTGAATAAATGAGGGCTCCCTTTTGCTAACGCACCTGCACTGTCGCCCCTGACCCATGCTCTCCCCCCGTGTGTGTTCCAGGCTTGCTTCCAGCCAGAAGGATGTCTTCCTACAGGCAGGTCTGCAACTCCAGCAGCTACTCGCCCTGCGACGTGAGCTGCCCCGCGCCATATGCCAACGCCTGGAGCCAGCCCTGCGTCACCTCCTGTGGGGACTCCCGTGCCGTGGTCTACCCACCACCCGTGACCATCACCTTCCCAGGCCCCATCCTCAGCTCCTGCCCACAGGAGAGCTTCGTGGGCACCTCAGCCCCAGTGGAGCTGGGCAGCTCCTTTGGCTACGGGGGCTCCTGGGATGCCCAGAGCTCCTTTGGGTCGGGTGCCTCCCTGGGTGGCAGGTACTCCTACCCCTGCTATTCCCGCAGATACACGACTTACAGTCGTGGGAGCTGTGGGCCCTGCTAAGCCCCACAGCAGCCATCCCCAGCAGGGACCAGAGTAAAGTCCCAGTCCATGAGGGAGCAGAGGGACATGGCTTTCAGAGGGGCAGCACACGGGGATGCAGTGGGGGTCCTCAGGAGCTGGGCACGCTCAGCCACCCTAAGAAACAAGCCCAGACCCTGTCTTTCCCTTCCTGTTGGATTAGGTACCTGGAAACAAGATCCCAACTCTGTGGTTGAGGGGCTGTTTACTTGAGAAATATAGGAAAGACTTTAGTTTAAATTCAAGTGGTTTATTGAAGACTAAACATCACCGCAAATTAGATCCTGTATATTCTGGCCTCTCTCATGGACTGACGTTTCATGGCTTTTTGAGGTATAGTGGAAAATCTTCTCAAATTTCCAGTTTGGGAGCTACCCTGTTTCACATAGTCTGGGATTCAAAAAAAAAACAAAAAGTGAAAACCAAACTCTACTCTCAAATGCTGCAAATGCAACAAAGAAGATCCTCTTACAAACTGCAGCCCCAAAAGAAGACACATCCTTCCTCACCAAACCCTGCAAATATATTCTGTACTCTCCGGATTGCCATGTTCTGCTGTTATGAAGTCCTTGTCCCAATTCAATTAAAGTTTATATTGCATGACAGAATTTGCCTTCTGGTTTCCTTTTCTCCTCAGCTTAAAACTATTGGACAATGATGCTAAAATGATGCCTCATTTGAGGCCCAGGCTCCTCTGGGTGTTCACCAACAGAAAGGACAAGGTCTTGGCTGTTGCTTGTATATTGTCCACTCATCCATAAGACATGGCCATCCCCAAAATCTTTTGTAAGGATTTGTGGTCAAAGGCGTGTGATTAAACAATTGCACCAGCCTGTTTGGTCAGAGGATATCTTCATCCTCCCACCAGCTCACAGAGAGAGAGAGAGAGGAGTTGCCCTCAGTATCTCCACTAAATTTAAAAATGTATTTGCTGGTTAAAGTCTTCTGCTAATTGCAAATGCCATGCAAGGAACAGATTTCCATTTTTATCCTGGGGAAGCCCTGGCTACATCTGGACCCAAACAGCACAGAAGCAGCGGGGACACATGCAGCCTGATTTTCTCTGGCTACTAAGAGCATCTCTTTCTGCTAAAACTGAAGGGCCAAAGCCCTTGTTTCCAAAGTCACCACGTACTTGTGACAGGAAGAAAACTGCCTTTTGGCGACTACTGGAAACAAAAAGAAGGACAAAAAGTCTTTTCATTGACGCAGAGGTAAGTGGAAAACTGAAGTGGAATGAACACCAGGTCAGTGCTATGTAATATGGCTTTTAATAGGCGTGAGAAGCAGGGCTAACAGTTGCAATGACACAGGGAATAAAGAGAAACACTTCAGGACTCTTTCTACCACAAACTTTGTGATATCAAGTCAAGCATTTGGTAAGAGAATTGCTGCTTTCCTCATTACAGCTGTAAAACTTGAGTTGTGTCTCCTATTTTACCCCTTCGCAATATATTCATTTTAAAGCAGACATACCAAGAAATAAGTTTCCCAGTGCTCTTGTACCTGTGGAAAGCCACAAAACAATGTACAAACTCTTACAACACATTATACTGATCATTGTTTAACCTCAGGAGTATGGAGGATCCCTCAATATTTGCAGTGCAGATATTTTTTTGTTTTGTAACTGAGCACCAAACCTCTCCCCCAGAAACAGTGCAATAAATGCAGAGGCAGGAATGTATAAACAGAAGATGCCAAAAGCCTAAAGTGTAAAATATGCTTATAGGTTGAGCTCCTTATATTTTTCAAATAAATAACAAGTTTTCTCCAAGATGGAGCTTTAGGGCAATGAAAATCTTCAACCTAAATGGGTAGAAAATAAGACTTTTGAAAAGTGGTTAAAAACATTCTGAACTAATTTGGACAAACACCTTCTGCTTTTAATTTTAAAAGTTAAAGTTTCTTTCAAAAACTGTTTTCTAATGTGGATTTTTTTTTTCTTCTTCCTTGAAAGATTTTCTTTAATGGACCTTGACTAGATTTTTTCAACCCCCATCTGTGTGTGTATTTATACAGTTTGCCCAGCTCTACCTATGTACCTGTTTTTCTGGGCACTGCTGAGAGCTCCCAGCTCCTGCAGGTTTCAGCCAGAGCTGTGAGCTCCCAGCTCCGCTCATGTTCAGACTCAGTTTCCCATCCATTATTTGCTGCCACGTTTTTCACACCCTGATTGCTCCGTGCAATGAGGTCTCAGGAATATTTAGCATGGCCCACAGCTTCCTTGGCTGTAGGTGCTGTCCTGGTGTTAGGAGTATGGGCTACAATTTCCCCTTCCCTATGATGAGCATCCAGAATTGTAAGACCCGCTGTCATTGCATACACCCCCATAACCACTGGAGCCCCCAAGAAGGGTGAAGCCCCTTAAGCCAACAACATCTCCAAAGCCCCTTTAGCCATGACAGCACCCAGCACCAAATGGGTGGTCAAAGCCAAGTGGTCCAGAGCTGCCCACAGGAAAGCGTTGTGGGCAAGAGCTGAGAACCAGTCCTGGAAAAGTCAGGACAATGGGTGGTGGGTGAACGACAGCTCTGGAGCCATCACAGGATGTCGTGCACAGCTTGTTGCAGGTGTTGGCCTAGGGCTGAGGGCAGGGCACCCCACATGGGCTGCTGTAGGGGATGCACAGGTCTCTGCAGAAAGGCATCATGCAGGGAAGCCAGTGAACCTGAAACACAGAGAGAGCAGAATAATGCTTTGATCCCTTGCAACTGGTGCGCAGCTCCTTGCAGTGAAGTCGCCCACCAGTCCCCTTCTACACCTGGGATGAACATGACATGAGTGACAGAGAAGCTTGGAGGGCAGCCGGGTGCTCCAAGGCTTGTGCCTAGATTGCTTTCAGTAAGTAGCCAGCTCCCCTCCAAAAAAAAAACCCGAACACAAAACGGCAAGTTGCATCCCAATTCCAAGCTAGACCTGATTCTTTTCATTTTAAAGCATTGTTAGAAACCCTGGTTACTTCAGAGTTGGGCAGAAGCATTAACTGAGCACAACTGTATGACATTCCCGTGGTGACACCTGGAGCCAGCGCCAAAGCAGCAGCTCTCTAATGGGATGCCCTGTAGGCATTAGACGAGTTCCTGTATCCCTTAGGGCACTGACTGCAGCATCCTCTTGCCTCCAGGCATAGACAAAATTAAGAATAAGAAGCTCCCTTCACAGAAATATTTACAGTCAAGGAGCCTGCTACAGCAAAACTTAGCACAAACATGATGGTAAATGGCATCAGACAGGGTCTGGAGCTAAAAAGGCTTGTTCTGGAAAGGAGAGAGCTACTGTTTGAGGTTAGACCTGGGCTCAGCCTAGCCTACTGTTTCTCACAGATATTCTAGTTTCTTTTAGTTTTCTGTAAGAAATATTTAGTATTTGATTATGGAGTTATTTCTGTAGGAAAAAGTTGCGCCCTACCCCGAAACCTGAGTCTTTCTATATGTTTCCACGTGGCCAGGAGATGTGAATTTGTGTATGCATGAAAAAAGAAAAAAAAAAAAAAAGAAAAAAAGAAAGGTTAAAATTTTAAGTTTCCACAGTTGCGTATGAAAGCACAAACATTTGATTAAATGAGAGCCTGGCTAAATAACTATCCTAAAAAATAATCTCCCATATCAGAGTATTTCTATAGTGAAATTGTATAAAGCAAAAGAGAGAATTTAGACCCCTACATACTTAGTGGAAAGTATCTAAAGCTCACGTGGGTCTCTAAGTCCCACATTAGCTCCCCAAACCTGTGTCATCAAAGCCACCACAGATGACTTGCAGTAGGAGACTTGTTTCTAGCAGACAGCTATAACCATTCTGAGAGTAACAAAGCTTAACACTAAAATTAAAGATGTAACAGTCAAAAGAATAAGCCAGATCAGACTTACTTGATCCACTAAAGAATGAGTAGCAGGTAAACAGCCTTGAGCTGCAAGTGCTTTTATACAATTTCTCCAACTGCCTGGAGGCTAGAAGACCTGTTTGTTGGTGATTATCTCATTTACTTGCAAATCAGATGTTGTGCTCAGATCATTGCTTCAGCTGCTGTAATTATCTTTCTTAGGGCTAGCTGTTCCTTCTGAGCCCCATGCTGTGTGATGCCCATCTGACAACGGGGGGGGGGGGGGGGGGGGGGGGGGGCGGAGTGCGGGGAAGAGGCGGGAGGCTTCTGTCACCATCACCAGTAGTAGCTGAGAACACAAAACCTTTATTTGCAAAGAAAGCCTGTGAAATTCCTCATTAGATTTTGAAAAAATTGGCTTCAATTCCCTGGTCAATGTGCTGAAGAAATCCAAATCTTCCAGTTGGAAGCAGAGCTGGAAACTAAATAAACCTGTGGACTCTCCATTTCCATGGAGAATTATAATTTCTTTACACAATGAAATAGCAAGCAAAGTCATCACTGGAGAAGGAGGGCTTCTGTCGTTTGTGCTGCATATGCTTAATCAGGAGAGTTTAATTTAGCACACTGTAAAGGCCAGTTTTCAAACGTTTTTTTAAACAGCATAAGCCCAGATTTTATGTAGAGTAATCCTTTTAGGTATCTTTGCAATTGATAGGGCAAATTTATACCATACAAAGACCAGAAGGTTCCTAAATTTAAAGCTGAGGTTTTAGTACAGCAGAGGAAAAATTGTCTTCTGTGGCAAAGAAAATAACCTTGACCTGCAGAGCTATGAAGGGTCTCCTTAGGAGAAGGATGAGGTCATGTTCTAAAGTGAAACTATTACTCATTATCAAGACCTAAAACTGCAACAACATGTCATTAATTTTATTACAGTAGAACTCCATATCTACAATGTGTTAATCACACAGAGGTGCTTTGAAGTCCTTTATTCCGTAGAAAAACATTAGAACAACCCAGATAAGTGCTGCCTAGAGCTTCCTCATAACGATCCCACATAACCTAAGTATAATCTATACCGTAAAGGACAGGGCTTGAATTTTGAAGGATGTAAACAAGCACGAGAGAGGAATGAAATGCAGCAAGGCATGCTTCTGCTGCCCAGCCTACACAAGCGGCACTCCGTTTCATCCTGCCAAGCCAAACAGCAAAATGCCAACGCAGAAAGCTGCATTATCCCACCCATCGGGGTCAGCAGTGCAGCTCGCAGCCACCACAGCAATGGACCTTATCCAAAGGCTGGGAGAAACAGACAGGAGAGTTTGTGCCTGGAGAATGGAAAGTCTCTGCCCAGACCTTCATAACCACGGTTAGCACAACCAAAGCCTCTGTAAGCACCATTTTTGCAAACCAAGACAACTGTGTGTTTGTTGTCACTCTTTATCCTTACCTCAAGGGGATGTTGCCTTCAGCCAGCCCCACAGCAGAGGAGGATGGTGAGGTACCATGTGCCACACCAGGAGTGTAACATCATCAATTACATTCCCAATTACAAGCACCTGAGCTGCTGCCCTGGGCTCATTCCTATGGTGATCACCTGAGAAATTAAAAGAAAAGTAAACAAATCATCTACCACAGCAGGCAGAGATCTTCCCAAGGGCAGAAGCTTTGAGGGTCCTGTGACATGTTGACCTAAAACCTGCAAAGCTGGTTAAAAACTGGGCATTGTAGTCAGTGGGGAGAGTGGGACATTCCTCCAAAAATGCAGAAGAGGAGCCAGAGACTGGAGGTTTCAAAATCTCCTTTTCTATGGACAACAGAGGGAATCTAGCTGGTTGGCTTATCCCCAGGGTGGGTACCTAAAGCAAATCCCTCCTACATTTTGTCTCATTTTGCACAGAAAGGCTTCTCTGGGGGAGGGTGAGTTGAGTCGCTGCAAGCCTGAAACATGCAGCAAGGAGCTGTAACGATAAATCAGTAAAAGCAATGGACAGGAGAGAGTGAATCCCTGGCCGCTCTTCAACGTGGCTGATATCCTTCTGGGGAATCAGCAGAAAATTCCAGATTAGTGCTTATGGGCTCATTATCTTATTACGTAGCCTGTAAATTCCAGTGATTGTTAGATGCTCCAGTTATATTGGACACCCTAAAGGGACAGATACTGCACAAGCGCAGGCCATGAGACGTTGCCTCCCCTGAGGGTCTTACCATATAAGCAGAAAATAATAGCGTGCAAAATTGCAGGAGATGGATTTATAGAACTAGTAGTGGTAGTTATATTTAACAATCAATGAGTGCAAGAACAGCAGTGGCTGCTAAGAAACGATGCCCAGACTAATCCTTTTAAAGCTGACTTTAGCATTAGCAGTGCCTTTACTAACATTTACCTTCAACAGTCCTGCTTCCTCTGGTCAGTTTTTTGGTCTCAAGAACTTGTGAGTCAGCAGCAATAACAAATGAACGATTTATAGCATGAAAATACAACTTTAGGGATGAGCTTCCAGTAGCTTTGATGACAGTTTGCTGGCTGCTGCCAGGGGAAACATGTTGGTTTTATAATGGGGAACATGTGCATTGTCCTGCCAGTCAGACCAAGCCAGCTGCCCCTCCTTGACTCCCTGCGTGCCTTTGGAAAGGACAGGATGGGCACACTGGTGCTCAGGCCCTAGCTCAGGACCTCAGGAGTGTCCTGGCACATGCTCATAGCTCAAGTTAGACATTGCAATTGCGTGTGGAATCAAAAGTTTCTAAAGAAAGCCAGAGCCAGAACCGATGAACTGTGTAATAAGATATTTTTTGGCCTCCAAACACCCATCAATTAGAATCGAATCGAGTCACCCAAGCTGTCGTTATGGGGAGCCTTCAGCCTCTGACTGTCTCTCAGCCTCTTTCCCATTCCTCATTCCATTCCTGGGAAGCCAAATGGGTTTCCCAGCCCACCTTTAGGAACACCACGGCATCAGAGAAGCAAACACCCTGGCACAACCCTCCCACACGTGCCAGACCAAAACCAAGTATGATATTGGAGCATCTCACAGGCAGCAGCTATCCACAGGGCAGCTTCTTTCACACCAGCACTAGCTGGTGCCACACGCTCAGCTGCATCCCCAGGTGAGGGCTTGGCCCATGGTGATGAAAAAAAGCCCTCAAAAAAAACCAAAAGTAAAAACATTTTGGTTTAATTAACAACGTGACCATCAATTCTAAGGCTTTCAGTCATGACCTCCTTGGGGAAACATCACCAGAGTTATGTTTTAGAGAGGAACGATTAGTCAACACTGGGGCGTCTCACTCCAACAATTACTAGGATGGTAATAACCCCGCACACCACTGCAGTCAGAGAACCATCGCTGTTAACATCTCCCAAAATGCCTGTTCTGAGCAAGCAAGACTTTCCCAGGCTGTTGCTCCAGGGATTTCCATAGTGACTCACCATAATCCACCAATCATTTTGACACACTGGCATCAAGCTGGTCAACAAAGAGAAAAACATGAGCAGATTAAGGGCAGAAACACAAATATTTTTTACGGTGAGGAGTGATGAGTAATTCCAGGGCACAGAACTCCATTCTAACCTTTTCTGATGAAGCGCAGCCACCATCACCACAAGCTTTGTCACCATCCTGGCTTCTCCATATAAAGGACACCATGCCTTTTTCTCTGTCCATATGATCTGCATGTATGGGATGTGTTGTGGTTATCTATGCTTTTGGACGGTGTTGAGCTCCAGATCTGTATGTTCAAAAGAGTATTTTCAAGTTAGGTCTGTCTGGCTTGCTTATTCGGCATCTATTGCTTATGCCGCTTCGGCGCCTGCCGATTGTTGTAGTCTGGCACAGAATTGTTACAGGGAGGGAATGGTGACTTGCACCATGGGAGGATCTACCTCTTCTGCATTACCTTTGCAAAATAATATCTTGTGGTATATTAGAATGTCTTACTGACTCAAGTTTTGGAAACTGAAGGATATTGCCTGGAAGATTTGCAGGGCTGATTCATGGGCAAAGATTAAATCTTGATGAGGGTTACAGCACTGTGAGCACTATGCTTGCCCAAATGTGTGGTGAAACATTCCTAACTGCTTTGAAAATGTTGCTTGCTCAGAATGGAATAATTGTTGATACTTGTCAGTTTTTTTAATACCTTCAGAGTATTTGCCTTTGTATTGCATTTTATTACAGTTGTTCTAAAGAATAACCATAGGCATGGGTGACCAGATGCATTGCTCAGAGCAAGGTAACCCTGAAGAGGAGTGACAGGAAGATGAAGACTTCTGCCCTCACCCCATGGGGTTTTTGTGGGGCCCCACACAGATCCACGGGGCCCAGACTTTCCAAAGATTTCATACTGAATAAGCTGGTTTGAAAGTTTGCTCCTTACTGAGTGTCCCTCAACTGTAAATACAAATCAATTCTCCTCCCAATGATATTTTTTTATTTCCTTCTCTATTTTTTTCTAGCTACCAGGCCAAAACTGTCTGGTATTTCATTTATATCAGGGTTGCCAAACATTAAAACTTAGCTGTAGTGTTTAGGAAATACTATAATTCATGTTAGATCTTTCAAAAGATAGCAATAGCTGAGCCTAATCCAAGCTTCTCTGTGGAAGCAAGTCATTTAGCTTTAGGGCAGTGATTATCTTTTTTATAAAAAGTGACATCATAACTACCTACATCCTATAAAAAATTAGCGATGGCAAAAAGTGATGAAAAGCAGAGCAGCTGGGAAAGTGACAGGCAGCAGACTCGGAGCTGTCTCACAGTGTAAACAGAAAAAGAGATTAAGGGAATGGACTGGGGCAGGCTTATCACTGGGCTGATCTTCATTGACAGGCATTGATGAAGACTTTGCAGAGGCCGTGGCATAACAGCAGCTCTCCTGGGCATGTGATCAGCAGCAAGCGCTCTGGAGACCAACCCAGGTCACTTGCATGGCTGGTTCATGATAACCCTGTCTGGGCCCATGCACTTAGCCCTGCCTGGAGCACCCACCTAGACCTGCCTGGAGCACCCACCTAGACTTGCCTGGAGCACCCACCTAGACCTGCCTGGAGCACCCACCTAGACTTGCCTGGAGCACCCACCTAGACCTGCCTGGAGCACCCACCTAGACTTGCCTGGAGCACCCACCTAGACCTGCCTGGAGCACCCACCTAGACTTGCCTGGAGCACCCACCTAGACTTGCCTGGAGCACCCACCTAGACCTGCCTGGAGCACCCACCTAGACTTGCCTGGAGCACCCACCTAGACCTGCCTGGAGCACCCACCTAGACTTGCCTGGAGCACCCACCTAGACCTGCCTGGAGCACCCACCTAGACCTGCCTGGAGCACCCACCTAGACTTGCCTGGAGCACCCACCTAGACTTGCCTGGAGCACCCACCTAGACCCGTCCATAGGTTTTGTGGTCCCTGCTGAGCTGCCTTCCCATCACGGTCTGAGTCAGCCCAAGCTGGTTCCACAGGAGGGCAGCAGCATGGAGCTGGGCAACAGCACCTGCATCCCTGCTGCACCCTGCAGCCCCATCAACCTCACCTTGTCCCCTCAGGAGGGACCAGCCTCCCCCAGAGCACATTTCCCCGGCTGGGAAGGGAACTGGGAATAAAGAGAATCTTCAGATCCTGTGATGGTGACATGCATTAATTGCCCCATCAGACCTTGCCAGCCTTGGGAAGACAGATTCCTGGCTGTTGCCCAGCATCTTTGCAATGGTAGCTTGGGTGGTTTATCTGGAGCTGCTTTATTGCTCAGGTTTCCCTGTTTTCCTGTGTTTCCATCTCTTCTCATACATCTGATTTGTTTAACCTCTAGGATTAGTTGGGATTGTGTTGGGGAGCTGGGGGGACAATGTTGCTAGCTGTGAATGTGCAGCATTACGATTTTTCTAGCCTGATAGCCTGGGGCTTGGCAGGGTTGCTATTTAGTGCTTTGCATGATAAAAACACTTAGGCTGCTGGGCCAAAGTAGCCCTTTGAACTAACAAACTACTCAATGGAGGGATTAAAACTGCTTCTTTTTTTTTTTTTTAATGTTAAAAAAACCTGATTGTTTTAAAATATGATCACCTGGACAGTGAACTGAGGGGTCCAAAAGTATTTTGTCAGCCCCTCTCTTAAACTTGGGCTGAGTGGAAACAGCCCTATGTTTTGATCATTGACATGAAAGGTATCATCATGAAACAAAAGAAAAGCAACTTCATAGTGAAAATCATCAGTTTACTAGAAAAAAAAATATCCTGAGAAGATATGGAGATAAACACGTGTGAAATCATGACCTTTTTTTTCCAAATCAGTTATTACAGAGTCTTGGGGAATGTAACCCAAGTAATATACTATTAACATTCTATTAACATACCACTTTACATGTGTAATACATCAGAATGTGTTTGTGAAGCACCCTGACTCCCTTTGTTCTGTGGAAGTCTTGGGTTATTTCTGGGTGGGTATAATTGCAAGAATGACATGGTATTTCCTAGGCACCAAAAGACCGTGACTTAAATAAGCAAACACATGTACGTAGCCATTATGGAAGAATGAAATTAACGTAATCTTTAGTATAAAAACAGCATCTCAAATTGCTTGTCATGAGCAGGACATACGTGATGTCCTAAACGGCGTCTGCCTAAAGGGATTCACTGCTGGCACCAGCCAGGCAGATGTAGATACCTGGGGCTTTGACCAGAGCATCCAGGAGCATGTAAGGAACTGGTACTCCAGCTCCACACGTGGCTGTTAACACTTACATGTGAAAAAGAATTCTTTGCAAAAGCAAGCTGCGAAAGTTTTGATGCAGGAATACGAAGAGTATCTTGAATCTTGCTCAGTTCGGTTTGTTTATGGAAAAGAAGGCTTCCAAATAGAACTGGTTACAAGTTACAACAGGACATTTTAAATATATACATTTTGGTATAATCTAGAAGTGTATACTTAGAAAGTGCAGAACCACATTTCTCTATGAATAGGACTTCTGCTCACTGGTTTCCAGACGGCAGCCTGCATTATACAACTGACATCTCATTTTTGCACAGGGGCCTGGAGAGCAAAACCAAATCCTTCATTTTACCTGGACATCAAGTTATGAGTGGTCCAGCAAGAGTCTCTTCTGTTCCTCTATACAAGGCTGAGTGTCACCAAGAGAGCATGGCAAATAAGTAGCAGAGGAAAAAGAGGATTCAGAAGGCCAACGGTTTGATGCAGAAGCATTTTAATGTAAACGCAAAGTGGAGTAAACATTTGCAGAAAGAATAATGCAGACTAGAAAGAGTATATTTCTAGAGACAAGAAAAGCTAAAACCAATCACCCACTCCAGTGTGATGCACTTCATCAAGGTGTTCACTTTCCTTATTCTTGCTGAGTCTGACATTCAAATCCCTATGTGTGCTTTGTTTTATAACCGTGGTCAATGTCAAATTGGGTAGAGAAAGTTAAAAGCGCAGACATAAGATGCAAAGCCACAAGAATAAAGAAAGCATTAATCTAAGCTAAAGCACTCTATAGGAATTAAACATAAGGGTCCTGGGTTTCAGGGGTGGTTCCCTTTCCAGTAGCCATGCCTGTAAATCACGTGCCATATTCTTTCACTTCTTTGCTTGTTCTTTTTCCGTGCCTGTTCTTTGTTTTAAGCTGATTAGACCTTCTTGCAAAAGCCCCTCTGGCAAGGATGCTTCCAGCGGGTGGAATAGGTGTAGGAGCGCTCGGGCACGCACTGGGGAGTGCACTGGGGAGCGCACGGGGGAGCGCATGGAGGAGCGCATGGAGGAGCACACTGAGCAACGCACTGGGGAGCGCATGTGGGGGCGCATGTGGGAGCGCACGGGGCAGCGCATGGAGGAGCACATGGAGGAGCACACTGAGTAATGCACTGGGGCTCACACTTCGTAGCTAACTGTGGGGCACACCGATCGATGCAAGGCTCCAAGCACTCGATGCCCTTCTGCCCTGAAGCGATCCCCACAGCCGACTCCAAAGTGCCGGCCAGCTCAGCTGACTCCGTGGAGCCCACGATAGTTTCCTGTGGGTAGGTGGTGAGGATGGGTCCTGGGAGGGTCACGACCACAGGAGGTGGGAATATAATCACGCGGGAGTCCGGGCAGGCGATGACGCAGGGCTCGTTGCAGGCAGCGGCACGGGGCTCAGGGCATTTTGCATCGCATGGGACAGAGCATGGCTCGGTGCACAGAGTTTTCTCGCAGGACATCTTTTAGCTGTGCTGTAGACCTGCAAGGTATGGGAAGGAGCAAATATAAACCCAAAGGACCCAGAAGAACAGGGTCAACACTTGAGCTAAACTAAGATGAGCCCTGAAGAGACACAAGTTGGCAGATAGGTTGGTACCCATTGCTCTGATCTTCTCCGTGGCCTTTCAGAGCCCAGTTCCTTCCTGCAGACAGCAAACAACCTCTTTGGGGCTGCTGATTCAATAACAACTGCTTTCTTCTATGTAATTTGGGCTCCAGAGGTGGAGTTCAGTAAAATTAGGGTAACACATCACCAAGCATTGCAGAAATGGAAAATACGTGAGAGGTTCTACTGTAGCAAATTTACATATTCTCTGGGCTAAGCAGACAAAAAGCAGAGAGAGGTATATAATCCCTATATTATACGTGATGAGGCAATCCCACAAGGGCACCAAGTACGATGTTTTTAGCGCAGTGAATTTGTAACAGGTGGCTTTGATACAGCATATTTAGTACCAAACTCGCTTGGAAAATCAAAGAGCCTTTTGCAAGGTTGCAAGGAAAAAGCTGAAACCAGGTCTCCTGAATTTAAATTTCAGAGAGAATAAAACTGTTCACAAACCTGGACTGAATTCTACACCTTCTTTCTTTCTTTCTTTTGAAAAAAAGTGAAGGGCGGGGAGGTAATTTGAAAAAACAAAACTCCATTTCAGGATGTCATTTCAAACTTATCCACATTCCAAACCAAAGCACCAAATGAAGGACCTAGTTAATCTGTTGTTTCAGATTAAATGGAATATTTTGGTTTCAGCCAAGGCAATTACTTATTTTCTGTCTAACTGAGCGGCATATTAGAAAAGCCTGGGTGGGGCCACAGTTTGACTCAAGCAATTTTTTTCCAGTTTTTTTTTTCTTTTGTTGTTTTAGACACAATGACAAAATACCCATTACTCACCTAAACTTCTCCTGACCTTAAACCCTAATCCAGACACTCTCTTCAGGTTCCCACCCCTTCATTCTACTACATCTATTAACTCTGTGTTCTTGACTTGACCTGCAAATCCCTCAGCAGAAAGCAAGCCAGAGAAAATAGCTGTAAAACAGACCCAAACACATAATACAAAACTTTTATAGTGGATAATATATTCTTACACAGCCTGTTGAATGCTGGCCTAAGATTACTGCTTTGCATAAACAGAATGAAAACACCCAAAGCAACTTCCCAAGGAATATGCACCTTAAGTAGACATTTTCTGGGTTCCCATTTCTTCTGCATAGCTGTATGGACAGATGATTTAGCAAAGCCCTGGCCGTTCAGACTGAGAATGAGTGCCCAAGATGTCCCAAAATTAGATAAAAATTGGAAGCCACAAGGTCAGAACAACAGTGCCAGATGTATACTCCCAGCTAAGATATTTCAAGGCTACTTAAAGCCTATATGTGCTAAATTCCATAATGTAATGGAAGTAGACATCTTTAATACCATCTAGATTTCAAATGTATTTTTAAACCTCAATCCATTAGTGCCTCTGAATGAATAATTAGCAAATGAGTCTTTCATGAAAATAAACTCCTGAACATTGTACGGAATTGCAGAATATTAATCCAAAACTCATCCCTGAAGTAAATGCAAAATTTCAAAAGTGATACTTTTTTTTTTTTTTCCTAGGAAGAAGTTATATCAGAATCCAACTTACTCAGTTCACCGAGGAGAAGCCAAGCGAACCTGCTGAAAGGTTTCTGAATCATGAATGGTTTTATATACCTTCCTGGACCACCAGGCTGATGCAAGAAAATAACGTCATATTTGTGCATTAGGTTCCATTACTCCCCAAACAAAATTTGACGTGTAATTACAGTAATTGTTTTGCTTACTGTTTGTGTTGATTATCCTATTCTCACCAGCATGTGACTTGCACAGTCCCATTCCCGGATTCCTTTCATTTCATGATTTTAAGCACCAAACTTGTTCTTGCAGCTGTGACGGTGTGAAAGCAGCTGGCAGGATGGATCTCTGGCCACCGGAGCCCTGACACTGCTGCAGCTGGCCAGAGGCTCTGCAGGACATATCCTCGCAGGTCCTTAGAAAACAGGGCTTTGTTTTCCTTGCCTAACATCATAACCTCCAAGAACACATAAGAGCCTAACCTAGTATTAGTAGTAAATGTGCTTGCTAGTTTAAAGCTTGTTAGGACATGTTTACAGAAACTGTAGTCATGGCATGACTGTAGTGTCAGAACTGTCTCGGAGAGACACTCCTAGCAGAGTGCAGCATTGCCCATGGTGGCTCCTCATTTGATGTTTGAGCCTTTTCCATGGCAAGAACTTAGAACAGAGCAAGCATATATGCAGCAGTCGTAGCTCCAGTTTAGCATGAGAGGTCTCCTCCTCTGGAATACGTTTCCTAGCCAAGCCCAGGAAGAAACAAAAGAAGAGAAAGCTCATTTTGGTTAAAGTGGGATGGTGAGAGGGATGTAGGCATTGCTCAGTCTGGTTTGGAATAAATCACTCTACCCCCAGTCCCTTTCCCAGTGGTTATGGTCACAGCTGCATCCAAAAAATGCTTTTGAGTGTGAAGAAGGTGCTGCGGGGAACTCCAGGTAAGTGAGCAACGTCTGGCAGAACAAATGAAGCTCAACATTCCCCATGCAGGTGGGCCAAGGAAAAGAGGAGCAACTGATTTCCATAAGATTGCTCTGGAGGGGTTCAGTGATACAGAGGACCATGAGTTACAGCATTGCTTTGTGCCCAACTTGACCTGCTGTGATGAAGCAGCAATTCATGCCATGTTTGAAACACAGACCCAGCCCCCTCAGGTGATACAAATATAATACTATTTAAATCAGCAAATATACCCTGATTTGGAAAGGTGAATATTTGGCCAACTTATTTTAAATAGTATGATTAGGATAACAAATGCATAGCTGGCTTTTAATCAAAAAAAAAACCCAAAAAACAAAGGGCTCCAAATTCCTCATTGCCTGATTCAGAGAATCACGTGGGTGGCCCTGACATATATATTTTAAAGTGACGCTATGATTCAATACTGTGGAGTTTAATACTGGCAGCCTGTTATTAACATCATAGCACCACAGTACTTTGCATATATAAAACATTAGTGGCTGTTTGCAAAACTATCTGAAAGCATTTCCTCGGAACATTTCCAGTAAATGTTCTTGCCTAGAGGATCCTCCAAAATCACTCTGCTTCCAAGAGATAATTGATAGCATGGATGTTGCGACAATAATAAGCAAAAATGTTGTATATGCACAGAAATGAGGGAGGGGGAAAGAACCCAGAAACTGTTCAATGTGTGTATGTACACTTTGCCTGGGCTGGCAGGTCCCAGGATCATGGTGACAAGCGAACCGCTCCCTGGCTGGCGTGACACAACTAACTTTTACCCACTGCTCTGGAGGTACGCAGGGGATTTGAATAGCATCTCTCAGGAGCTGTTCTTCCAGATGCAACCCTAACGCATCAGCTTCTGGGAGCTTTGGAAAATCATGGAGTGACTGGCATTCATCCCCAGCTCCACTGATCAATGCTGACCCTGCCAGGCAATTTTTGCTGCGACTCCTCCTGCACTCTGGCTAACGCTCAGCTCACGTGGCAGCAGCCTCCCGTAGCTTTTGCCTTGTATTTGGCATTTCCAGCCTCAGAGGTTCATCCTTCGCTATGTTTCTGATGCAGGCGTTTCCCACCAAGCCCCATAGCAAGAGCAGGGCTGCAGGAATATCCACGCTCACCTTTCTGGCAGGAGTTCACTCACCCAAAGCAGCTCCAGAGGGAGCTTTTGAGGGAGCCCAACTTTCCCATGCATACATGCATTTATTCTCTTACATACATCTATTTATTCACACGTATAAAATCAGTGATAAGGAAGTAATTGTACAATCACTGTTGGTAAAAGGATTTCAGACTCCAAACTGCTGAAGCAGCAAATACTGTTGTGAACAGGTAAATTAAATGAATAAGAATTGCTTGAGGAGGTGAGCATTCTTCTAAAATAGTGCTGAGCAATGCCAAGGCATTTTTGCATTTAAAAATGCAATTAAAAAATCATTTGAGTAAAAACAGAATTATGGGAAATCATTGTGGAAGAGAACTGGTGAGGTTGCCCAAAGCCCTCCTGAATTATTGCTGGAAAAGCTTTGTCTAAGCTGCTAAAAATTTTCAGTACCGGGATTCCATCACCTCACTTGTAAATCTGTCAACACCTAGCTGCTCCAGCAGCTGGAAAGTGGAGTGTTTGGGGGTTTTTTCCCCTAAAAGTAATCTGTCTTCTTTGTTGTAATATAAAATGACTCCATCTCCTGTTTTCCACTGAATAATGAGGATTTTATTGCTTTTCTTCTTGAAGTAATGCTTTACTATTTTACATCCCTTCTTATGAGCCTCTCTAAAATAAATAAATCAAATGTGCTGGAGAGGTTCTGTGAAATAAGACCAAGAAGAGAATTAAAACAAATGCAAGTAACTGCAAGGGAGGGGGAGATTTCTCTAATTAGGAAAGACAGTAATTAGAGAAGGAAGAACATGCAAGCATTTAATTATAAGTATAATTAAGCATTGGAATAATTTGGCTGAGATGAGTGATTCCGTACTGACTTTAAATCAAGTCGGCGTTCAGTCAAAAGGCGTACGAGAGTTTAAAGAGAAATTATTGAATAGAGAAAAAGAACTGAGTAATATTTTCTGGTTTGTATTGTCCAGAATATCCCTCCTGGCCAAAAAATCTGTAGGCACAAGAATACAAAATATCTGTTGTGCCTTAAGGTATGGTACAGAACCAGCACCTAGCCTCAAAACCTGTCGCTTCCCTGTTTTTCTTCCAATTGATAGAACAGCACAAATAGCGGAGAAGGAAAACCCATGCGGACACATGCCAGAAGAAAATAAGGTTTTGCAAGATTTCTGGTTAGATTTTTAAAAAAATAATAGAGCTATACAATTACATAATAAATTGTACAGTTATGTCTGTATTGACATTAAAACTGCCTACAGTTCATATAAATGCAGTAGACCTAGCTTCAACTTAGCTAGTGTAGCTACTTCTGGCATCAAAAGAGTTTCTTCCCATGATCATAAAATCTGGGTAGAGACCTGTGATTCATTTTCCACTGTTGCTTTCACTGGGCAAGTGAAGCCTGTGGGACTCAGTGCTTTTGCCTTCCTCTCCGTTGCTTTTCCAGACCTTTGGAGACATGGATGAGACAGCAGCAAATCATATTTATTATTTCTGTATCTCTGGTTTTGTCTTTTCTATTATTCACATTTGGGTCTCATAGGCACACATATCTATGTCCTTCACGTTAGTCAGCAGAGCCGTCCAACCAGATTCTTAAGGATGAGTCATTTCCTTACAGCATAGTATCTTCATAAAAATTAAAAGGAGCGGGGAGCACTAAGTCAAGAGAGAGCTAAAGGACGTGTGTGCACGCAGATCTAAATACTCAGTGTTTCTTTAAGAAAAATCTAAAAACCAGAGCCCTTCACGTGAAAGATTTATTACATTACAATTACTTAAAACTGATAATGTATGCTCCTGCTTTCAAGAGGAGTATGTCTGCCGCTAGGTTGTATTTCTAGGAAGGCATCAGCGGATTTACTAGTTTGGTGCTATGCTACGTGACAGCACGAACAAAAGCTAAAGGATGTGGGGAAAAATTTATGTCCCCCCACATACACACAATGTTACAGTGCAGTAAAGGGGCCTGATTCTTCCCCAGGACACTCACAGGTTTCTCAAGGTTATTGCAGAATTACCCAAAAGATCACTTGAAAACGTGAGTTAAAATGAAAAAAAAAAACCACCAAAACATAGGTTAAGTATGAATGCAGCATAGCTTTAATGACAGGGAAGCACAGGGTACATTTGGTGAAGACAGTCCCGCAGAACACGGAGGATGTTTCCCAGGGTTTGGGAAGCAATGCAGCTCCATGTGTGCCAGCAAAGTCAATCGCTTGGCCATCACCAGGTTGCAGCTTCCCCCGCGAGCTCAGCACACACCAGGGATGCTGGAGCCGGACACGTTGCCCCTTCAGAAATAACCGGAGCTACAGCTTCCTCCACCAAACCTCCTGGAAGAAGAGTAGCTCCCACCGCTCAGGCAGCTCCCCCCACCAAAGGAACGGCCTCCTCCATAGGAGCCCCCACCATACGAGCTGCCTCCTCCACAGGAACCCCCAAAGCCACCGCCGTAGGAGCCGGAGCCAAAGGACCTTCCGCCTCTGTACGAGCTCCCAAATGACCTGCCTCCAGAGCCCCCAGAGCCAAACGAACTACCCCCTCCATACGAGCCCCCCATCCCCATGGAACTGCTGCCCCCATATGAGCCCCCCATCCCCATGGAACTGCTTCCTCCATAGGAACCCCCTGCACCAAACGAGCCCCCTGATTCAATAGAGCCCATTGGCCCTGAAGACCCCCCAATGGGTGATGGGAACGAGGTGCCCACAAAGCTCTCCTGCGGGCAGGAGGTGAGGATGGGGCCTGGGAAGGTGATGACCACGGGCGGCGGGTAGACCACGGCACGGGAGTCCCCGCAGGAGGTGACGCAGGGCTGGCTCCAGGCGTTGGCGCACGGCTCTGGGCAGGTCACCTCGCAGGGTGAGGAGCATCCACTGCTCATGAGCTGTCCTCCTGAAGACATCCTCTGTGGTGTAGGTAAACCTGCATCACAGGTTAAGGAGTAAAAATAAAATATACATGCAGCTCCGATCCTTTACGCAATCACCATAACAATACAAGCTGTTTCTTTCCTGACAGAAGGGATTATTTTCTTATAAATGTGAGTAGTCGTCTTGTGGAGATATCTTGCTTTACTCCAGACTGAAATATCATGGTTAAAGCTAAATAATTCAAAAAAAAAATGCAGCTTCTCTTGCAGACCAGTGTAGCTGCCAGTAAGGCATATCCCTTTCTAAAGCATCTTTAGCCTGCCTTCCTTCTGAGCGTGTATCTTATTGTCTTCCACCAACAACCTCTAGTTCTACCAAGGACAAATCACTAATTTACTTCTCTCAGCTATTGGGTTCTTTGGGCAACAGGTTTGACAGACCCTGTATTTGTAAATGGAAATCATCAGTGGTTCTTGCCATATGCATACATGTTTCTCTGTGCGTATAATGATAATAATAATAATAATAAATACCTAGCTGTAAGTTATTAAGTTGTAACCTCCTTATCAAATTAACAGGATTTAATTGACACTTTCCCTTTGTGGTTTGGAAGAACGCAGCCTCATATGCTAAGACCTGCATCTACCAATGGTTACCACTGAATGCTACAAAAATCTTCTCTGCCTAAGAAATAAACCAAAACTCTTATTGATGACCATTGCGGTGGACTGGCATCGAATTCATTCCCAAATTTAACATGGATGGCAACACCCCAGTTAATGCAAAGGAACTTAAAGAAAGGGTACTCACCAGGCTCACAGAGAACACTAGACTGAAGAGAAGTTGTTGGTGAAGCCGCAGGAGCGCAGGGCTTTTATATTCCCCTTCAGACCGCTGCCACAACATGCAGTGCACTTTTGTACACGAGGCATAATAGTTACCCAGCAAAACATTCTGCTGTATAAGCTACTTCTAATTGTAATAATTGTTTTGATCACTGATAATGATTAGTAAATCAGCTGCACATCATACAATATCCGCAACACACCCTTGATCTTATTTTAATCCTTAAATAGTTTTTATATCCATTTTATGACTAGTGCCATCTCCTGACCTCATTTGAATTGCAATGGTGGTGAACTGAGCTCTTTTTGCTTAGCAAGGTAAAGGCATCAGTCTTTTCCTTAAGCAAGATAAAAACAGCAGTTTGGCTGTGTCGGGAGAAATATTTTCTGTTCTGCAGAAGACTCCATTTAAATTCAGAATTGCACAGAGTTGGGAAAACTGCAAATTTAATCTTTAGAGCTCCTCAGGTGGGAGGGGTAATTTTTTCTGCCTGTTTAACATCCACCCAAGTAACTGCTTACAGAAGTGCTTAATCACATGGCCACTGTCGTCCAAGTACAAGGAAGTACCGTGCGATAACATGTGATAAGCCAAAATACAAGCATCTTAAGAATGGCAAAGACTATTTTTTTCAAGAAAGCCACAGCAGCATTCCTGGACTAGTACTTAGAAATCTCATACATTAGGAGACAGAAATACAAGTGCATAAATAGGAAGAGATATTTGCAAGTAAAATTTCCTTTATCAATAACCAGAAATACAGTGAGAACATTAGATGGGATCAGTATTTTTGTGGGGTTATAACAGAGAAACATCATGTGCATTAGTGCCAGCAATATCAAACACCCAACTTAAATGTTTTGAACCAAAGTAAACTAAAGTAATTGTAGATTTTGACCCCCAGTCATAGCTGTGGGAGGAAAGCAGCTGCAGCCTATCTGTATCTAAATGGTTGGGGTTTCATCCTGTTCCGCTTACCATTCTACGTTTAAAGTTTGTATCATTATAACGTTTATGCTTAATGTTTATATCATTATAACATTTACGCTTAATGTTTATGTCATTTCTATCAGCAGATTTCTGGTGTTTTCAAGCCCAATTAGAGAACAGAGCACAGGGAGCTTAGATGGTTAAGATCTTGCATCAGAATGCGAACGAGTCCTGTCAGGCATCAGTGGGCAGCCTTTGATGTGACGATTTTGCTAGTCAGCAATTCTTCGTTAACTCCTCAGGTAACGTGAATCTTTTTGGTTTCCTACGGTTGGGTTGGGGAATATCAATTTAAATGAAGAACCCTGGGCACTGCTGCTGTTTCTCCTATTTCAGCGTGACTGGCAAGCGATAGTACTTCTATTAACCACCCAGTCATTTGCAATCCAGATTTTGAAGGAGAAAAGTGGAATATTGTGTACTAAATCCATTTATCAGTTCAATATGACCCTCACATGCATCTATACTCATTCCAGTTTTAACTCCAGAGAGGGCCAAGGACAATATCAGCTGTTAGGTGACTTTGTCAGGGTCGGAGTATAAAATAAAATGTAAGGTGTGTAATGCTTGTAACGTGATTTGGAATGAAGAATAAAGTTGTGATCACATCACTTAAGGGAACAATTAGAACAATTAAAGAAATAATCCATACAGCAAAACATAGTTTGGCAACACGTAGGAAGCTCTTGCACAAAGCGCGGCTCACATTCCACTGGTGGTCTGAAGAGGTATATAAAAGCGCTCTGAACGCTTCAGTTTCATCAGCGGCAGCTCTGCATCTGCACTTCTCCAGACCTGGTGAGTTCGATCTCCTTCATTCTCTATACAAACCATTAGGAAAATATTTTCAGTATTTAACTGTGGACTTAGTCTTCTGCAGAAAGTGTGGTGTTAAGCAATGCTGTTTGCCTTTTGTCTTACATTAATTTTTATAGTCATTTAAACGTATGCCATTGTAGACACGGTTGATGAGTTATGAGACTGGATTTTCTCAGGCACTTGGAAGAATTCAATAATGTCAGTTAGCTCCAAAGCTGTTATATATATGTTATACTATATATATATATGTATGTTATAATCCAACAAAATCCTGAAAATGAACTAATTCCAAAGACACATGGAGTCTGGCTTTGCTCTTGGTGATTACCAGTATTTCTAGAGCAGCAGAAAGTGCTTTGGGAAGTACTAGGTGTTAGCACACATGCGTTCAGACAAATGCCTAAGAGAGAGAAACCTGAATCTTCCTAAACACTTTTTCTGCCCTTTTTCATGCTTGCAAAAGATAGCAGAGCAAGCTTTTTTCCATCCTGGATTTGAGCATGGTACTTCACTTTATCTCCTGCTGCAGGTTTACCTACACCACAGAGGATGTCTTCAGGAGGACAGCTCATGAGCAGTGGATGCTACTCGCCCTGCGAGGTGACCTGCCCAGAGCCGTGCGCCAACGCCTGGAGCCAGCCCTGCGTCACCTCCTGCGGGGACTCCCGTGCCGTGGTCTACCCGCCGCCCGTGGTCATCACCTTCCCAGGCCCCATCCTCACCTCCTGCCCGCAGGAGAGCTTTGTGGGCACCTCGTTCCCATCACCCATTGGGGGGTCTTCAGGGCCAATGGGCTCTATTGAATCAGGGGGCTCGTTTGGTGCAGGGGGTTCCTATGGAGGAAGCAGTTCCATGGGGATGGGGGGCTCATATGGGGGCAGCAGTTCCATGGGGATGGGGGGCTCGTATGGAGGGGGTAGTTCGTTTGGCTCTGGGGGCTCTGGAGGCAGGTCATTTGGGAGCTCGTACAGAGGCGGAAGGTCCTTTGGCTCCGGCTCCTACGGCGGTGGCTTTGGGGGTTCCTGTGGAGGAGGCAGCTCGTATGGTGGGGGCTCCTATGGAGGAGGCCGTTCCTTTGGTGGGGGGAGCTGCCTGAGCGGTGGGAGCTACTCTTCTTCCAGGAGGTTTGGTGGAGGAAGCTGTAGCTCCGGTTATTTCTGAAGGGGCAACGTGTCCGGCTCCAGCATCCCTGGTGTGTGCTGAGCTCGCGGGGGGAAGCTGCAACCTGGTGATGGCCAAGCGATTGACTTTGCTGGCACACATGGAGCTGCATTGCTTCCCAAAGCCCTGGGAAACATCCTCCGTGTTCTGCGGGACTGTCTTCACCAAATGTACCCTGTGCTTCCCTGTCATTAAAGCTACGCTGCATCACTACGTTTGCCCAATGTTTTCTCCTTCACCCTTTCACCTGCAAACCACTTTGATTATGAAACACATCCATAAAGCCAGATGACAGATGAAAACCTTCCATCTTAAGCCTTTAAAAGGCCCCTTTAGCTAAGAGCAGGAATTTGGGCAGTGCAAAACTTTTTACCCTGTGACATATTCCAGGATTCATGCTACTGAACTGGAATTCTGCTCCCTGATGATGTGTGATGATTACCTTAGCTCCTAACTGCGAAGCGATGTAATAATTGCAAACAAATTAGCTAACTGTTTTCAAATTGAGCCTGTTTCTTCAGTCATATTAACATTTTGCTTGGAGCTGATGAGTTTCTTGCCTGCAATCATTAAAGACAAATTTCTTTAAACATGGGAAACTTAAGCAATTACTTGATTGTGTGAGTACCCTCTAAATGCATTTTTTGTCTATCTCCAGAAAAGCTGTCCATTAAAATTTTTCTTATTACCATTTTCACTTCAGTTTTAGCAAAGAGATAAAAGTTAGATTTTTCAAAATGGGACCAGGAATCTATGACAGGGACATTCTGTATGCTGGCTCTTCTAATAGTCCCTGTGGTTCAGTTCATCCTTATTGACTTTCCAAACATGAACAATTCTGTAGTTCAACATGAAATATAAAAAAAAAATTACAAATCTTTCTTTGGTTCCTGGTCTCCCTCGTATGTTTTCCAACACCGAATGGAGCAAAGCCAGGTTTTAATACATCTTTAGCGTTCAAGAGACTTCTGGAGACTCATCCATCAGTCTCTGCATTCCTACTCCCAGCACTGACTATGGAAAACAGCAACACAAAACGTTATTTCTGGTGTGGTGTCACTCACAAGTTATGAAAGTCTCTCTTGCACACCCTTGCGATATGAAAGCGCATTATGCTGTCATATAAACACAGCCCTTTGATGGGGCCATAGTCAAAAGCATTTTCTAAATATCTTCAGGTATTTAATGCTGCAAGTTCAAGGTGACAAATCTCAGGAATCAAGTAGGGATTATTTGGATGATTTTCTTTGGTTACCATTCACAGTCCCCAGAGAACTGTATTTTTATGCTGGTTTGCATTCTTCAGGCACTCTCACCAACATATTTAAGTTGTCTAAACCTCAGACATCTCCAGGGAACAATGATAATTCCTCATAAACCTTATAAATTTCCAATCTTCAACTGACCATGTCTCATCCCTTACACTTTGGGGGTTTTCCTACACTTTTCCCCATCAGGCAGGGAGAGATAATATTCAGTCTGACCTCTTCTGAAAAGGTCTTGTATATATGACATTTTAAACCTCAGCCCTCATTTGACACCTAACAGCTGCACGGATGAAAAATGACTGATCTGAGCATTGTTTGTGGTAGGTGACTTCTGTTTGTTACCTGTTCATACACCAGCACAAAGTACTGGGTCATCAGCTTCGGAAACCTCTGTGCCCTATGGAGAAGCAATGCTGAACCTTGTGTGCTTAAATTTTGAATGTTTCATTCAACCATCCTTCTCACAGCAGCTTTATTACTTAAGCGATTATTATTATATGACCTTAAAAACACATTGGCGCTCACAGGCTGTGTAACCAGCTCTAAGGAGCCTAATGAGTGGAAAGGATAGGACCAAAACTATCTTGTGGAGAAAGAAAAGCTGAACAAAATTTGATGATGCAGGAGGATTTTAATACAAATGGGAGACAGGATACACTGCAGAATGAGGTGGCACACACAAAGAGGACACTTCCTCAGTGCCAGAAAAGGGCACAGCATTCAATGCCTGTGAAGAGTCCATTTCCCACTAGTTGTTCTTCTCCACAGCTTTGTTGACAATCTTGGTGTCAGGCCTTGCAAATTACTTTTTTTTTCTTTCATTGGCACAGTGAAAATAGGGATCTAGCATTGTGAGATGATTAACAGAAGCTGTCGCTAATAATACAGACAAAGAGAGACATGTGAGAGGTGTGGGCCCGGTTTTCAGAGGTGCTGAGCCAGGGTGGCTCTCGTTGATGCAATGGGTTTCACCATCTCTGAAAGCCAGCCCCAGCTGCGCGTCAGGATCTTGCCTCTTCACCTCCAAAGCTGTTGTGCGGCTCTTCGGGCTGCCTTAGAATGAGCCACAGTTTCCAAGGCGGGAGCCACGGCTGCTGCTGTAGGACCGCCTGCTGTAACAGCCCCCCATCCCTGAGGAGCCACCATACCCAAAGGAACCCCCAGATCCAAAGGAGCCTCCCATCCCTGACATGCCCCCAGATCCAAAGGAACCCCCAGATCCAAAGGAGCCTCCCGTCCCTGACATGCCCCCAGATCCAAAGGAACCCCCAGATCCAAAGGAGCCCCCCATCCCGTAGGAGTTCCCAGAGCTGTATGAGGTCAAGGCACCATACGGCTGGGGAAATGATGTTCCCACGATGCTCTCCTGAGGGAAGCTGTTGAGATTTGGTCCCGGTAATGTGAGGACAACTGGTGGGGCATACACCACAGCTCTGGAGTCCCCACACGATACCACACAGGGCTCAAGGCTGCTGGTGTAGACGTATGGCTGCGGGGCTGTCACCTCACTGGGGGGCAAGCACCGGGAGCTGACGTTGCAGTACATTGTTGTCAGGGCTTGGGCTGAGGCTGGAAAAGACAACGTGCAGTCAGGACACCATCACAGCCGGTGTTGATGGGTGCCCATCACACACATGACAGCAATGGGGTTAGGTAGGCAAATTAGATCCTTGTTCATGCTTTCTAGTCCTCCCTCAACCCTTTCTCTCCTGTGATCCCTTTTCTTCCTCCCTTCTTGCCCCTGTGGAGATGCCTAGGACTTTGTTTATTCAGTAGGGTTTAGCTTTATAGTCACATCTCAAGTTTTGAAAGGCATAAGAAAAAATAAAGTAATTCTTAAAATTCTGTCTTTAAACATAAAAATGATTCTTACCACTGTCTACAGGTTACTGTAGTGAGTCTCCTGTCAAAAATACAATTTCACTGTGACATCTTACCTTGCTAATATCACAGAAGAGACCTAGGAAAGATTCCTCATTTTAAACTATCACTACAGAGACATGACAGATATAAAATTATTAGCTTAAGTCAAACTCACCTAGAGCACCACGAAAGGTAAGTCAGGAGAAGTTTTCAGGAGACTCCCAAGATGTTCCTGCTTTTATACCTTTTTGCAGGCAACTCTAGGGATGCTTCACATCCCATAAAATATCTAGCACTTACCAAACTATTGGGTTTCTTTTCTGGGTGACTCCTTTAATACCTGTAATTATTTTCATAGTTTCCAATTAGTAAACCATCCAGAGACCTACACAATATGACTCTCATAAAATAAATTTGGGCTTTCTATTGTGTTGAAATTGCACAGCCGATGCAATAACATTCTGGTGACTCCACTGGTTTTACAATGGCAATCAATTGACTGCTGTTAATGATTTACCAAGAAAGGGCCCCCAGAAAGATCAGGTCTGCAAGTCTGCTTTCAGGAATGGCCTGACCCTGCTGCTGAGCGACATAATTTTGAAGTTCAACCTCACTTCTTAAGTTTGAGATCCACCTTGCAGCAAAAAGACCTGGTGATCTTTGGGTATGTCCTTTCAGTGGCTCCACCAGCATCCTCAGCACAAGGCTCTAAGCATAACATAGCAAAATGAATTTTGATACGTACTTGGGTAAAATTACTCAGAAGGCTCAGAGCTTAAAGAGGATGTCATGTGTGACTTCAACCCCATTTATCTGTGTTTTGAAAGACTTTTTGCAGGGCCTTGTCCTGCCCAGGGCTCAAGAGCTTGTGAGCTGTCATCATGCTGTATCATCCATTTGGTCAATAGATGCAGGTGGGGTTGCAAAGAATGCTGACCCCACATCCAAGGTGGGGTTGGACAATTCCATTTGGGAGGCATTATACCTAAATCTAAGGCCTACAAATGAATTGTGAGACTGACACATCAGTAAGCCACCTTCCTTAAAGCCATTAAAGAGAAGCAAATGGAGAGATCAACTCCTGTTTCAGCTAGGACCTGAATGATGCCAAAAGGATTTTTTCCATTAAGTTTGAGACACAAGGAAACTGCTGGGTTTGGGGCACACATCAGTCAAAGTAAGTCTGTAAATGGATCGCTAATTATGACTTGAAATGAGAACAATTACAAGGCTTAGAAGAGTATCTTCTTCTTAGTAAGTGACAAAAAATTAGTGAACAATGGATGACCTCATGATCTTCCTATTGTCTAAGAAAGCGTATAAAAGGGTAGAGATCCAAGAAATCTTCTATTCTTCCAGCTCCACTGACTTATTCCTCCAGGACAACAGGGTAAGTCTAACTTCATTGCACTTCTTTGCAGCTATAGAATACTTAAAACTTTTTTATTTTTTATCTTACAAAATGCTAGCGATTTTAGAGAAGCTGAGGTACAGAGAAGAGTATATTTAGCAACAATTCTTAGAAAAGCTGGGGAAAAGGGAAGAATAGAGTAAGAAGATTCTATTCCTTTCCTCTGGAAACTATCTGAAGTTACAGGCAAATCTTCCTGGAGGTCTACTTTGAAAAGAGAATGAATGAGACTTTTCTGAGCAAGTAATTGTATAAGGAACAAGTAATTTAGTCCCAGAGAAAAGAGCAATATTTTTTGAGAGATTCAGAAGAATAAGAGATGTGGATGGTACACAAAAGAAGAACTGAGAAGCCTTAGAAGGGGTCAATCAGGAGTGAAATAGCAGGGAAAATGGAGAGTGTGAGGGAGGGTTGAACTGGGGGTTGATGAGCAGCTGGAGGAAAAGGACGAGGAGCACCTGGATCATACTGGGAACCTCTTGGTTCCTGACTGCACATTGTCTTTCCCAGCTTCATCTCTGCTCCCCAAGAATGATGTTGAACGACATTAGCTCTGACTGCTTGCCTGCCGGTGAGGTGACATGCACACAGCCATGTGCCTACAGCAGAAGCCTTGAGCCCTGTGTGGTATCGTGTGGGGACTCCAGAGCTGTGGTGTACGCCCCACCAGTTGTCCTCACTTTCCCAGGCCCAACTCTTAGCAGCTGCTCGCAGGAGAGCATCGTGGGAACATCATTTCCCCAGCCGTATGGTGCCTTGACCTCATACAGCTCTGGGAACTCTTACGGGATGGGGGGCTCCTTTGGATCTGGGGGCATGTCGAGGATGGAGGGCTCCTTTGGATCTGGGGGTTCCTTTGGATCTGGGGGCATGTCAGGGATGGGGGGCTCCTTTGGATCTGGGGGTTCCTTTGGGTATGGTGGCTCCTCAGGGATGGGGGGCTGTTACAGCAGGCGGTCCTACAGCAGCAGCCGTGGCTCCCGCCTTGGAAACTGTGGCTCATTCTAAGGCAGCCCGAAGAGCCGCACAACAGCTTTGGAGGTGAAGAGGCAAGATCCTGACGCGCAGCTGGGGCTGGCTTTCAGAGATGGTGAAACCCATTGCATCAACGGGAGCCACCCTGGCTCAGCACCTCTGAAAACTGGGCCCACACCTCTTTCTTCCATGTTATGCCTCATCTTCTAGCAATAGCAGTTTCATATGATTGATTCTCTCCTTAAATTCTTATTAGTTTTTTACTACGTCCTTTCCGGTGGAGTGGAAATGCTTCAGAATTTGCAAACGGGACTCTGCTACAAAGATTTTAGTTTTACCTTGTAACATGCAGTGCCTTTCATCATTGGCACAGTTGGTCTGGCTGCCTTTTGACCACAGAATGGACCATTCATGAACTGCACCATTCTATTCTGTCACAATTATTTCATGTGCTATTAAAAGTCTTGTTGAATTATATTACTTGCTTCCTGGTGTTTCTTTCCTTCCATTCTGCTTTACAAAGTAATTTAGTGAAACTGAACTCAGACAGAGTCAAAATAAGAGGTGGAGCTCCACATAGGCAAAGGAAAATAGAACTCAATACCCTGATGAGTGGGTGCATAGAAGCACCAATCTTGCTGTTCTTTCTGTGTAGGGAAGTATTTCTACACATTTTAGTGGCTGAGCCTGGAAGGAATCATTCCCGAATACTCATTTCAATTTGAGTAATTTGCTAATGGGCTTTGCAGAGGAGGAGTGGTAATTGCACCGACTTTCAGCTTCACGCAGTTGCACTCGCACAGAACTAAGAGGATCAGAGTCAGCGATTTTGAGGCTGAGCCAGGAATGCCTGTATAAACTGCTGTACACGTGACTTCAGTGAAGGTGATGCCTCACAATTTACAAAAGAGAATTACACCCCCACACAGTTCTTACTCAGTAGGGCTGAGGAATGAAACATTGAGTAACAAGAGTGAAAATTTCTGGAGCATTGCTGCCACAACCTTATCTGTCGTACATTAGAGCAAGGTCAGACGTTCCTGAGCTGAGAGTAAAACTGGAGTTACAACAGCTGAGTACCTCCTTCATTACCGTGGGACCCCAGTGTGTACACACACATCTCTGCACCTGTCTTCAAGCAGCTGAGAATACCAAATTTGCACTAGGAGGAAGGTTTTATACCCAAATAAAAGCAATCCTGCTTTTTCAACAATCGAAATATGTATTATTACTTAAGGCTGTGGATTATGAGCCAGCTAGCAGAACATCATTACTTTGCTTGATAGGCTTCTCATAAAGGAATGCCATTACCACTGGGTGATATAATTCAAGCAATATTCTGTTAATGTTATGGTGCAACACATGGCATGCATCAGCCCACAATATGAGCAGAGCTATTGGAATATTTCTCTTAAGATTTTCTGATTGAAATTCCTCTTCCCTCAAAAAGCTTGCAGGCATATTGTCTTTGAGAGCTGTGTAATAGATATCAATGGGGGGAAAAAATTAAAGTTGTGGTGGAAGAATTTGTTTCTTGGGCAGTTCTGGCAATGTTTGCACATGAGGCACTTTGTGATCCTGAATTCTGAGAGAGCACAAGGGCATCCATGTAGCTGTTGCCTGAGGGATCCCATGGTGATGCTTAACAAGCTCAGATCATTTACTGCATAAATGCTTCAATTAAGTTAACAAACCACAAGGATTAAGACAATCAAAGGAAGGAAATGAATGTTATGCTTGGCACAGCAGCGCTCGCTCAGCCTACGCAGGAGCCCTCTCTTGTCACATAGAGCAGCACAATGGAAATGGTTCCTAAAGAAAAAATATTGATACAGCTGCTGGGGTGAATTCCTCGGCTTACTTCAAGGCAAAGCACAAGACTTGTGGTCTGATTCTCAGCTGCATACAAACAACTCCTGCCCATTCCCTTCGGCCCTGCCTCCCCACAATACCCCGATCCAGGCTAACCTGCTTCCCTTTGCAGTCTGTAATCAGATAAACTATTTTAGCATCAAGCCTAGATAAATCAGAGCACGGCACCACCTTCTGATGGAGTCAGGAAGCATGCAGTCATTTCAGCCCCTGCTGAGCGTTAGAACAATTTCCTTAGGGATAGTCACAGAATGAGTGGTAATGACCCTGAGTAACTGACCTAACTTCAGAGTTATCTTGGGTTTGAGTTGGAGTTGTACCAGACAACTTTTTCTGCTCTATTTATTAGTATGTATACCGTGGTAAATATCAGAAAGGGAAAAAATACTTTATTGAAAAATTTCTAACAAATTACGTTGGCCACACAGAGGAATTAATTCTCTAATGAAAGTCCTCAATTAACGTGTAAGACTTGATGCCCAAAGTTAACTTCTTTCAGACTAGAAACTGCAGTGAAATGAAAGCCAGAAGACGGTGCTATGATGCAACAGGGCTTTAATACAAACAAAAAGTGGAATACATTCTTGCAGAATGAGGCAATGCAGAAACAAAGAATGTAATTTCCATTTCAACAAGGACTACAATCAATCAGTCATTCAGGGGAGCACAGGGCTCACAAGAGGTTCTTCTTTCAGCTGGACACTTTCACAGTCAAGTCCCATTACTTATTTTAGCCTCATCAGGTTCAGGAAGAACAAAACATAACATGAGCAAACGACAAAGTGAGACAACATTGGTGTTGTAAGCCTTAGATAAAGCGCAGAGATCCCAAGCAACCCCAGCTCCTATCGACATTGGCTGGAGCAGAGGCTGCTTGGCAAGTCTGATTTTCAGGTCTATATATCAACTGCTAGTTTTTATTTTATTGTTCTTTCAGTCATTACTCTCTCCTAAAGATTTAAAATGGCCCATAGTTTCCATAGCGATACCTATAATACCCTCTGGAAAAAAGGGGGAAATAATTTCTACCATATCCTGAATAAAATGAGTTTCGGTAAAAGCTTCCCAAACGGGAGATTCCACCACCACATGAGCCCTCCCCACCACTTGAACCCCCTCCCATGCCACCACAAGAACCGCCTGAACCATGGGAGCCCATCCCATAGGAGCTGCCTCCACCACAGGAACCACCAGAGCCCATTCCTCCACCTCCGGAGCCCATTCCTCCACCTCCGGAGCCCATTCCTCCACCTCCAGAGCCCATTCCTCCACCTCCAGAGCCCATCCCACCCTCAATTTCAGGCATGGCAGTTCCTACAAAACTTTCCTGAGGGCAAGAGCTGATAATGGGTCCAGGGAATGTCACGACAACGGGTGGCGCATACACGATTGCTCTTGAATCGCCGCATGAGCTGATACATGGTTCATTCCAACAGTTGACGTAGGGTTGTGGGCATGTCGGTTCACACGGCGCACCACAGCGGGAGCTAAGCATCTGTCCATAGGAAGACATCTTTCCAGAAGGCAAGCCAACCTGCAAGGCAGAGAGTACACTAGCCCGGTAAAATTACAGCCAGAGGAGTGAAAGAACAAACTGTGTTATCAGAACGTGGGTTGTGCAGGTGTGTTGAGTGGCATTCCCCTGAACAGATGCAGATACACATGTCCCAGTTGTCTACACTAAACTTAAGAGTTTGTGATTTAAAAGAAAAAAAAAAATAAAAATAATCACCATTTCTAAGGGAACAATCCCTTCTACTCTGAAATAGAGTTGTGCATTACAGATCTCACCAACCAAGTGAGATGAATTGCTGAGTAGAGGCTTCGAAGTCTACTCCCACTCCTCTCTAGTGCTCCATTGCCCCGTAGCCTACTCCTAAAATGACCTCTGGAAAAATGCCTCTCTGGCCTTTTCTCACATCATTGCCTGTGCTGGTCTTTTTGTCTGGGAGTCAGTCCCATCCCAATAATGTTTTTGGAGTGTCCTGTCTCCACAGATAGATGTTCAATTCCTAGGCATTGCTACCATCCACGTTTTTGAAACTCCCAATCTGTTTTCTTTTGCCGACATGTGGCAATGCCTATATCCACCCTATTTGCAAGTTACAGTTTTCAAGATATATACATATATCTCAATGTTTATAGATAATAAGGTCCTACCCTAAAATAGGGTAGGATATATAACCTCGTATTAACACTACCTATAAATCCATGTCTATAATTATAAACTGATTCAGTTAAATCGGACTTACCCAGTCACCAAGAAGAGTAAGTCAGCAGAGGCAGCTACAGAGACCTGAGTTACGAGCACTTTTATATGCTGTCATAGATTATAGAAATTGGGAGATACCTTTACGCAACCGTTCTCTGCATCTTGTGAAACAAATGTTTTCCCCTGGTGATGCCTTCCTTTGTTGCAACTGTTTTGATAACAGCTTATGATATTAGATCATGATTATTAGATCATTTACAATCCCACACAACATGCTGCGTCCATTTCACCCACCTTGTCTTTTTGTTGAAAATATCACAATAAATTGAGTTTGGGTTTCTCTTAAATACTTGCTAATACTCTTGAAGGTAGCTCGGAGATGGATAAACTACATGCTGCTAGTAAGCACAGGATTCCAGTTTATCATTTGTCATCTCAGACAATAATAATCAGTGGTCTTCTGGATTTTTCCTCTTTAAAGCTAGGAAGTTTTTTTAAATTAAATAGCCACTAGCGTCCATGGCCCTTGTGTACTTGCTCCAGGGGCTTTGGGAAGGAAGTTTATGGCTTGGGACTGTCCTTTGGAGAGATGTTCTCCTACATGACTATGCCACATCCCAGGTAAGTAGAAAGTAAGAGATACCAAAGCAGTTCATGCATTCTCCTGTGAGCACTAGGGTCAGGCACAATAATCCAGTTATCAGTTCAGCCAAAGACAGCACCTGCCCAAGCTTTTACGGTTTATCATCAGTTCCTCATCTCAAGGAATCATCCCCTTCCAAGGTGCCTTCAGAATAAAAACAAAAAAATACTAATAACTATGAATAAATTGAATTTTCCTTTCTGTGTATGCTTGTTGAAGGCCAATATGAGGAGAGGAATAATATGTTACCTGTGGGACTAGAGGATCCAGAGGAAACATTACCTAAAGTACAGGTGTGTAACACAGAACATATTCACAAACGCCAATTCTGTGATTCACATAATCACCTATACATTAAAAAAAACCAAACCAACCGCAAACTAAAAAAAAAAACCAAAAAAACCTCTTAAGTACATTTTTATGGTAAATTATTAAAATTAAAGCTAAAAAAACCCCACAAAAACTAAAACCCCAAACCAAATAATTTTATTTACATTTCATGACCATTAAATCAATATAATGACCAGAGGAATGTACATGTATGCAGCCAATAGAGATGTGACAGCAAGCTGCACAGAATAATGAGTCACGTAATTTGTGGGAATGAGAAGCAACTAATAATTAGAGCGATTGACAGCTGAAGCAATCAAAGGAGTTGCCAAACCAAATATTTTATAAAAGTTAATAAGGTTCTCATTGTTTTTGAGGTTTTTCCAATGTATAGAAAGTTTGTTCAAAACACAGCTTCTTAACACACCCCACAGAAAATCACACTGGCTTCACCATCCATGCAGTTTGCTTTCCACAACCGATGCTTTTCCCTTGGCAGCTTTAAGTAAGGGGAAATCTTGTTTTACAGAAGGTAGAAAGCCAGAAGAGCAGATATCAGACTTTCAAGCTCAAACTGTAGTCGGCCCTCATATTCTCCAGATACCCTTTTAAAAATATAGCATGCAAAAAAGTTAATTGGCAATAAGCCAACATCCCCTTTCACAATGCCTGAACCCCAGCTGCCTTACATCAAAGAATTCTTTTAAAGATAAAGAGATATCCTCCCTCACCAGGTTAGAAAGCTAAATGCTTCTGAAAAGATGAAGGAAAAAAACATCAGGGATTCTGTATTTTTCTCTACGAAGAATTTGTTGCTTCGTATACAGAGCAACAAACTCACGTAAAGCAGCAGCCTGAGGAACCCCAGACTTACAGCTTTAGGTATAAACTCACCCCACATAAAGCAATTTTGAAGCATTATCTGAAAGATTCCTCATCTTGTTTTTTCCTAGCATGTTGTTGTTGTTGTTGTTGTTGTCGGCAGACTTTTTTGATTTTCTGGTTTTAGAAATGCCAGTACTGTGCTCTGATTCTTACCCAGCTGCTTTGCATATGAAGATTAAATCTGAAAGAGGAAGCTGGTTTAATTGCTATTGCTCTCACCTGTGCCATGCTATAATTTTCTAAATTGGTCTGAACACTCGCTTGTCTTAAAGGAAAGAGCCTATATTATTATCGCAGGTTGTAGCAAAACATTATCCTTAACCTTCATTTTTCCACAGATTTTATCATAGCAATTCCAGCGCTCCTAAGGGAATAACAAACAACACCATGCAGCAAAGTAAATAGGCTAAAACTGGGAATCATTGTGCAAGAGGCCAAAGGTAAGGCTGCTTTGCATCCTGGACGTCCATATTTTGGCGTAGGTTTCCAGGGTGGTCTAAGAGCTGTCACCTGGAAAACTATTTCCAAAACTGCTCAAAGTGAAGGGTCAATATTAACGAGTGCTTTTTCGTTGCCTAATTGGAAGACTGAAGATGAAATAAGGAACTAAGGGACTTGATCACCACTGTCTGCTTTTTCATTATCTGCATATTTGATGCTATTATATTGCTCAGACCAGAGCAGTATCTCAGTTTTGTATTTTGATGTTCATTTAAAGTTGTGCATTACATTTACTTGATTCCCTTTGTTCATCCCTATTTAAAAAAAAATAAATCTTTTTTTGTCGGCTACCTACTCCTTTCCCTGTGTTTAGAGCTGTTGGAGATGACTTAGACTATACTGTTGTAAGTATAGGAAACCTCATGCCCGTGGTCTGAGCAGAGCACAAGAAAACAGATAACAATAAGGAAAAAAGTTTAGATTGATGATGGAATTTATAGTTGTCCAGAAAAACTAATGCTTCCCCCGGTTCCCAAAACCAAAGGAACTTCATTTCTTCTTAAAATTGCACCCATAGCCGCCTTCCGTATCTCAGGCTTTATTTACAACAATTTTCTCCATTTCTTAGAACCGAGATCCACTGCTTGCTTGCCCTGTCAGTCACTCAGTAAAGCACAAGGTGCCATTGTGCCTGAAAGCTGGACTTGGCTGTGTAACTGCGTGGTTGCCACAGGAGAAAGGAGGACGTAGGGGTTAGAGCCAGTTCCAGACTGAGACAGCTACACTTGGGTGTCTGAAAATAAATATCTGAGTTTCTCTTACAGTCAGCAGACATGTTTGGTGGACCCTGGAGATCTACCCATGCATTCCCCTTTCCCTAAGAGCTTGTGTTTCAACTGAGCAGTTCTGCCACCTCTTCAAAGCACCACCTTTGTGTCCTTTGAGGGACCTGGAAGTGTAGAAGCCCCACAGATATGGAGACCCCGTATTCCGCCACCATTGTGTGTTCCAGTTTCCACTGGCACTACGATGACTTCCTTCTGTTTTTTGTCTTTTCCATACTTCATCCCCTTTCAGAAGCAAAATTCACCCTGGTCCCAGGGGGAATTTGGAGTCAGTGACCTCAGTCTACTCATCTCCCATTTGCATCCTGAATACCTAGGCTCTAGCAAAGATGAATACCTCATCTTTAAGTATTAATGGCAAAATGCAGCTCTCTTGTTATGTGGATTTCCTCTTGTATGGCTAGGTTGGATCACATTTTCTAGCTAGGTGCAACAAAAGGTAGTGATTAAATAATTATACATACAAATAATTCTGAAGCTGAAGAATTCTTCCCCACCACTAAATGAGATTTGTTTGGAGCTCAGGAATAATTATACTACTGCGATCTTACCGGGTATCTTTCATCTTAGAAACAAAACAGAACTAATGCTCTTTAATATATGAGCGCTGCTTTCCTCAATAAAACCCGAGGGGATGTGAAATTGCAGCCCAAGGTGTAACTACAGCTTACGCGTCTGTGTATGCTTTAGTTTTGTATAAGAGCTGACCGATGTACACCTCTCCAGCTGTACACAACGTACCCATCACCCAAGCCTGTTTTCCAGGTCAGAGCCACCTTACTTGACCAGCAACAGAGCTGTAGCACTCTGAGGGCTACTGGGTCACCTGCAGTCCCCAGGTGTGGGAAGAGCTGATGCAGCAGCATTGATAAGGCTGCTGGGTTGCTCCATCAATCAGCCCAGCCCTGCCTCACACCCCTCCACCAGACCCAGACTCTGAGGAGGAGACTTGAACCTTCTTCTCTGTGCCTGGGATGCTTCAAAGAGGTGAAGGACCTCAGTAAGACCCAAGAGGTTTGTAGAGGTGAGAAGGTCTTAGTGTGCTCGCTGGAGTAGTAATGGTGTATTTTGACAAAGACAGCCTGGAATAACACTTTTGTCCCCTGACAAGGGGGATGAAGGGGTGTGGGGTTAGCTGGGCCTTCTTAAAATGCATATGTGGTGGAGATGTGGATAGGTGTGTTTCTTAGTAAAGTCGGTGCTCATGAGTCCAAGTTTTGGGGTTTTGGAGTGGAGCACCCTGGAAGTCCCACCCTTGCAAATAATCCATTTTTAATACTTTGTTGGTGCTCATAGTATGTGCTGATGCTGCCAGAGTGGATTTGTATTCCTGTATCACCTCATGGCTCACAGAGGTGTGGTGCTAATATCCAATTTAATAATATATTAATTCTAAAGCTGTTAATTAAATCTTCATTCTGGTTCATTACCTAATTAAGCATGCTAATCTCAGCAAGAAAAGCTGGCAGCTAATTTTCAGTTCCTTCAAGGCTATTAAGCTAAAACAGTACTGATCTGGTGTACAGAACCTTGTTAAAGGGATTTATAGTTGAGCTTAGAGACAGAGAAGACCCTTCTCACAAAATGGAAAGCAGAGCTCTGCTACCCGGAGAAAACATCTGAATTATGGTGCCGGTTCCTCTTCTGCTCCAAATACCTGTGTAGCACTTTGTCTTTCCACTCGGGTCAAAGGTAAAACTTCAGCCTAAGTAGGAAGCTCAGTGCACTTCTATGTTGCTTCTGGTAACTCATGTCACAGCTTGAAAAGGGATTTAAACAGTAAAAGCCGCCCTGCACCAGCACCTTTTCTGGGCATCCCATACAGGATTCCTTCTGCCCCTTTCCCCCATGTCTGTCCCAGGCCTTGGTCTCCCTGGTCCCCATTGTAAATCTGGCTGGTGTGCAATATTGGCATTGTAATGACAGGTTATAAGTAATAAGACTAATAATAATTAGGTGTGTCTAAGTCTTAGATCCACCCTTCTGTATAGAGTGTCCTTAGACGGGTTAGGTGGCTTTTGGGCATCGGTTATCCCGTAATAAGATGATAATTGTCTGTGCCATACAGGTGCAAAGAGAAAGAAGGTTTGCAAGAAGCAGCAAGAAGATGATGTGGGATGTTATATAATGACAATGAAATGCGGCATCCTTTATAATGACTGAAACAGCCGGGCTCCTGCATGCAATGCAGTACAGGTGGAAAGCATTGAAACCAGCAGAGGAAGAGAAAGAGGTGGAAAGTGTTTATGGGAGGCTGTTTAAATGGTAGGCAGAGGAGGAAAGGCCAAGAGACCAAGGCAAAATTGGCAGAAAGATGCAGTATTATCAGAAATACTTTTTTTTTTTCTTTTTCCTAGCCTGTTAATCAAAATGTCTCGACGTATGGCTTAGGCAGATGAGTAGAGAATATTGAGGGTTCTTTGAAAATGCAACGTGTCAGCACACACTGAATGGACCCAAACGACGTGCCTGTATTTCAGACAGCAAAGCACTATGGTGAATTCTACACAAAATTCACAAAAGGATCAAGCTCTAAGTTCCTAGGTTGAAGGGCTAGTGGCTCCTCTCTAAAAAGCCTCAGCAAGGCTCTTGGAGGACAGATTATCTTGTGCAAGCTGCTCCATTCTCAAGAAGAACCCAGTTAGTGGTTTTCAGGTGTGTAATTTTGTTTTTTTGAAAAGGAATAATTTGCAAGACGTCTTTGGCAGGGGAAAATAATCTTCTGAATCCCCTGTGCAACTCAGTTATTGTTAAACTCCTTGAACTGCTGGATTGGATGGGGTGTAGATAATGAGTCAAGGCTGGGTCCTTCGGAGCAGAGGTTCCTGAGAGCTCCACCCTGCCTATGACCTCGTTCCCAAATTTTTCACAACACTCTTTGCATGAGCCAGGCAATCAGCAGAGCTTATCTCTCTGACCTGCCTCCCAGCTTATCTAGGGCGTGACGCTGAGGCACCATTCACAAGCTCATCCTCCAAGATATAGTAATTACATCTTCATGTTGGATCAATAAAGTAGGGTACATGCTAATGTCTGCCAGATAAACAAGCAGATTGAGAGGAGTTCCCATCCTGTAAAGGGGAAAAATGATGTATGCACCAAATATTGGAGGGGCTCGTTTTAGAGCAGATCTGCAGGGGGCACATATGGGCTGTTCCTCTCCCAGGCAGATGTCCAGGGGAGCCAGATGAGCAGACAGCAGTTCATAGTGAAGGTGAAAGCAGACGGATGGGCAAAACTGTCTTCTCAGTGGCTGGCAGCTTCCCAGGGAGACAGGGCAGGGTAAGCAGGGCAGCTGGCAGGGATCCAGGCTGCTTAGCATGTTATCATACAATGTTTTAACATTGCTGTAAAAAGGTTTCCGCAATCCCTTTTCTCTTTGAAGAAGTCTCTGGGAAAACAACTGTATCTGGATGTGGCTGCATGCAGAAGAAGGTGCGTGCCCTGATGTTCATGGGCACCTGCATCCGCAGGCGAGGGCAAATTGTTAAACAGCAGCTCTTGAGACTCACCAGCCCAACGACGACGGGGAACTAGAGTTCAGTCAGCTTTCACGTTTTGGTTTTGGGGACAAGTTTACCCACAAATTTTATTTTACTTCTGTTAAACCGGGCTCTTGGCTTGTGAAGACTGACAGAGGTGCCCAATCGTAATCACAGTAATGTTCTTCTTGGGACAAAAAGGACAATGCTTGCACTTAAAATGTGTGGGAATCTTTAGAGGAATAGAAGCTTAGAATTTGAGGGTAGGGAGAGGGGAGCAAGAGTAGCTGGGGCTTTTTCCTGAACCAAAGTAAATAAAAAGGAAAATGTCTCTGTATGTCATTCCTTTTTATCTGCTTAGTGCTTTTCAGCCGACACATGGAGCCATGAACTCTAAAGCTGTACTTAACAGGGTGAGGAACAAGTGAAAGCTGTGAGATGAAAGTGAAAAATAAAGTCCTGTGCATGCGGACAGAGCTGAGGAGTGTGAGAGGCAGTTGATTGTTTCCTCACTTCATGGGTGAGCAGGAATGACAGATTTGGTTTTGATGTTTGCCATCTACATTTCACCAGTAGGTACCTGAAAATCAAGAGTAGGAGAGGGGAAAAAAAGCTAGAAAACCACCATAATCATGCAAAATAATTTTAATGGGAAGTGAAAGAACAAGACTGCTAGAATAAAAGTAAAGGTAAAGGGCACAGTTCCAGATGCAGATTCTGCCACTCGTATACTCCATTAACTTACATATGCAACTGATACATTTAGTCAAATACTTTTTTCCTTTTTCTTACATAGAAATAAATATGAAGTAAGGATCAGTTTCTCCCCACACACACATTTCTTCCCTGAGGTGAAACTGAAAGCCAGAAATAAATTATGTGGTTGAGGGGTGTGTGTATATACATTTATCAAAAGAAAAAGTGAATTATCTGGTGACTACTTGTCTTAAATGCTAAGACCAGTCTAATTAGGTCTGGCAGTGAAAGGGTTTGTCACGTCTCAATTGATCACATTTGTGGTGTTCTTGAACCTGCTGGTAACTTTGTTTTTCTGGAAAGCAATGGGAAAAAGAACAAATTGTTCCAGAGAATCAGGTACTGTATGTTTTAAAGGGCAGGTTAACACAGATTAGGATAGGGAGCATTTTATTATTCTAATCACCTGCCTGAGAATGTACCTGAGGCAAAAAAAAAAAAAAAAAAAAAGTCAAGTATCATTTAAAGAAGTCAAAGGTAAGTCCTCTTTAGGGAGGTAGTAGGAGCCTACGAGGCCTTTGGACTTGGTCGCCAGGGTTGGTGTCACTGTGTTATGCTTCTCAGGTCTCTTTGTCCTCACTTGCTGTATCAGTATTTTCAGTTTCTGGCTTTTTCTCTAGAGCACGCTCTTCGCCCTCGCTCTCAGATGGTTGGTAGCTGGGTCTACTGCAAGGATGCATCCAGCGGGAAGAAAACACATAGGAGCACCGTGGTGAGCGCTGAGGGATGCGTTTTGGGATGAATCTTTCTGCAGGTGGCTCTGAGCACAGGACTTCAGCTCGCAGAGATGTCAGTGGGGCTGGTGCCCCTTCCTCCAGGACCGCAGAACTTCCCACTACTGTCTCCTGTGGGCACGTGCTAATGATGGGCCCTGGGAATGTCACAACTACAGGAGGGGGGTATATAATGACTCTGGAGGCACCACAGGATACAACACATGGGTCATTGCAGCTGGTAGCAAGAGGCTGTGGGCACTGCACATTGCAGGAGTAGAAACACTGTCCTGCATCCCACTCCCCACTGAGGGACATCTGGGAGAAATGGTGGTGAACCTGTGGGATGTAACAGAGACCATAGGTGTGTTTCTCAAAGCATTTGCAACCCACACCCTGCCCTTCACCGCACAGACCCCTGCCCCTCGCCGGGGGTCTCCTGCTCTTCTCTCCTGTTCTCCTTGCAGCGTCAAGGCAGATGCCACGGCGGGGCGTACGCTGTGGCGGAGAAGAAGGTGCAAGAGGATGAGAGTGCAGCTCAGGTATTTTAGTTATAGGGGCTGTGCAGGGAGCGTAGATGCTGCAGCAGAGATAACGTGAGCTGTGATTTCAGGAAATGAAGCTCAAAGGTCGGTACAGGTTTGCCCCCTTGCTCCGCTCACCCCATCACCTTGAGTCCTTCTCACACTGCCTCCACCCTCCCAAAAAGGACCCTTAGACCTCCAGGTTTAACCAACCTTCATCCCATTTTATCACTGCTATCCATCGCCAATGGGCCACTGCCCCTGTGCAGTGCTTCCTTTCACTCTCCCAGCTACAGATCCTGCCTGGGCAGCCACCAAGGGCAACTGGAGAGGTACTGCAGTGGTGGCCAGTGACTTCAGCATAGCTGCTGCTGCTGCCATAAAGCCACTGGTCATACAGGAATGGGGGTTTTATATCCCTCTACTGGAGAACGTCCTTACCTGGGATTATTTGTTTATCCCTGTAGCAGAGCACACCCAGCCCTCATTAGAGTAATTACGCACTATAGTATTTCTGTGCCTCTGCTGAGATTGCACTGAGCACTATCAATGTCCTGGGAGGTTCGTGCAGACTAATGAGCCTGTGTCAGGCAGGACTGGGAGGAAAAGAACATCACTGCAGCCCTGCAAGCTGGGCACTGCTGTGCAGGAGATGGTAGGACCCAATTTTGGTGCCATTCTGCACGGCAGCCCCGAGCTCCTAGGAAAAATCTTGCCTCTGGGTACCTCCAGGTGGTTTGCAGAGACCATTCATGGCAGAGCCAAGAACCTGATAAGGATTTTTGGTGCCTAACTTTTTGCCTAGACCCTGAATCCATCTATTAGGTCATTCAACCTGAAAGAATTACAAAAATGTATTGTGGGGTTTATCTGTCAAAGTTAATAACTGCATGATGTAGCTGATTAAGTAGCCACTTTAATTTTTGTCCCTGGAGAAAAACAGGTACTTTGAGAGTGCAATCAAGCTCATTCAGAGGTAGGTGTTTAAATAAGTCATGATAAACATGATAAATGCTTGTTTCTGTTCACCAGTTATGATGGGAAGGTCAAGGGGGATGCCGTTACTTGTCTAGCTTTTCATGATCTGTCAACGCTCAGCGTCAGATGCTCTCATCAGAAAATGCCTGAAGTCGCTGAGTATGAAAACAATTGTCCTTGCAGAGTTTCTTCTTCCTAACAGTGCTACGATAAAGGTGTCTTACCCTGAAGAGCGAGGTGCCAGCCATGAAAAGACCTGCGTGGATGACCAACTGAAACCTGGGGAGACACAACTTCTTACTGAAATGAGCTCTGTGTTCTAGCTATGATTGGGGTGCCAACATGAAAGGAAGGAGGCGAGAAGATTGCAGTCCCTTTTTAACGCTTTGAGAACTGAATCTTCCCGATTTATGAACAAAAACTTTTGGAAAAGAGATTTGAACGTCTCTGATCTTCTCCAATTATTTTATGAATAAATACTAATACTAATGTTACTGAGCAACCTGATCTTGTTGAAGATGTCCCTGCTCATGCAAGGAGGTTGGACTAGATGAGCTTTAAAGGTCCCTTCCAACCCAAACAATTCTATGATGCTATGACAACATTATCTAAACTCTACCTGAATAGAGCTTAAAATGCCTTTTATGTCGGATACCAGATAGCTATATACACTTAGTTGATAACAGAATTGCACTACCTTTTTTTAATAAGAATACTAGTCCAAATAGATATATTTTTAAGGCTGCACATGGTCCAAATATACAGCTAAATAATTCCTAGTAATTTTTTAAAGAGAGAATCTCATTTATATTTTTAGAAACCACAGACTGGCTTGCTGATAAACCGCAGCTCATGTTAAAGCAACATTTTACCCAATATAATTAGATTGAGGTGAATGGGACTTACCAGCTGTCCAGGAAGAAGTCAAGAGAAATGGCCAGAGGAGCCCTTAATCCTTTGAGTTTTATATGCTTTCTTGAACTTCCAGGAAGATGAGACAACCTTTGTGCGTGAGGTCGTAATTACTTTCCAAACAATTTTTCCCACGTGTGTAACGCTTATAATTACTATAATTATTTTAACACTGTTTACTGGCTTTATTCAAATTTCCATGGTACATACTGTTACATGCTGTGAGGTTCCCTTTTTGTGTTATTTTTTTTTATGGTCTAAATTAATTGCTGATGTGATTCTGCCACTTCTGGGGGTACAACTCACTCCAGTTTGTTCAATTTTGACTTAAACATCGACCACATGAGCAGTGGTTTGCAGACAGCAGGTGATGTATTTTAGCCATACTGGTTGCACCTGCTGCTAGATGCGTGATTTTAATTCATTCCTCTAAATCCACCATAGCATTTAGTTGGAGGCACCACGGGCTTCGTCCCTATAAGTGGCTTGGAGGAGGGAGGAGTGGGGAACAGAATTTTGCTGCACGTACCCCGGGTTTGTTCACAACAAAGCTGATTTGCTTCATGTCCTTCGCTGACTGTTGCCACAGCTTCAGCCGGAGGACGTCATTCTGCTTGGGGATCCCTGTTCATACTCCAGGTACTGACCAGGTGCCGAGTGTCTGGCTCCAATCCCCGTGTGTGATCAGAAGGTTAAGAAACACAGTCTCCGAAGGATGCCCACTTACAGAAGAAAAGACTGGAAGGAGACAAGGTAATAATTTCTGCATATAAAAGGTAAATGCCCAGGTGAAATAATTTAGCTGCCTTTCGCACCTGCTGAGGAAAAGAGAAGTCATGGGCTAAAAGTGCATCGAGGGAGACTTCATGATGGGAGGAAAAAATTTGTAATCAATTGCAATCACATGGCTACTGATCTACAGGGATTGCTGAATTTTGCGGAGCCTCACTGATTTCCTAAGGATTCTGGTGGATTCTCAGAGTTGAGAGTCATCCGTTCAATTCTCAGAGGCTCAGCCAGATCTGCCTTTTAACCCGTTTCGCAATGATTCCTTTTGAATGCGAACAGAAACGCATGGTTTAATGAAAATGCAAAGTGTCCTTGTGTTGTCAGGGCTTGAAAACAACATCCTGTTTATGAGAGCAATGAAGGCACTTCCATCAAAAACTGCATATTCTAAAGCTGCTATTAGCCTGGAGGTGTTTGCCTCAGATAACATACTATTAATATTATAATGATAAAACACTTTGCATACATAAACCAGTGATGAATATTTTTAAAATGTTTTGACATTCCCTGTTGAGTGGAAACCTCACCTCACCAATCTCTAATTGCTGGGATTATTCTCCCCAGCCTCTCCCAAAAGACAATGAAAAGTGAACATAAGGTTATCCACAAAGTCAGCCCCACATCCATGGCTCATGATGGAGGCTAACCCTGCTGCGCTGCTGTTCTAGATCTCTGTTACTAGAGATAGCTGGCAATTCATGTGGAAAAATCATATTTCATATTCTTTGACAATTTCAAGTAGCTGGTGGATGCCTTGGTGACTTCTGAACCAATTTCTGACCGTACGCTTCTCCCTTAAAACAGACAGAAGTGTCTAGAAAAATGGAAATTCCTGTTTCTATGCCAGTTTACCTGCAGAGCATCCAATACCCCAAACTGGGAACTCATTTAAACCTCCCAGTCTTCTTTCTAGGAGCTGTTATGCCTTCTGCACAAAGACACCTTTGGAAAGGGGAGTAGAAACACAACCTTAAAACATCTCAGGCCTCTCAATAAACATGGGCAATGTAGAGTTTGTCTGGCGGGGGAATGCTGCACTAGAATCACTTTGGGCAGTGGTGGCATGGGAAGGCTGTGCAAAATCCCCCCAGAAAAGCTGCTTTGTAGCCCACCCCATCACTGCCCACCTGGACTGGAGCCCGTCTTTGCTCTAAACACTCGTTTGGTGGGTGAAGGTAGGAATAAACTGTCCCTTCAGTGTTTTCTTCTCCAGGGCAAAGACACCTTGCTCTCCCAGCCTCCCTTCCTGTGCCCTGAGCACCTGCAGCTTCCATCAGACCCGCTCCTGGCTGTCCATTGTTTTTGTGCTGAGCACTCAGAACCAGCCATGGGGGGTCTGGATGTGGCCCCTTGACTGCCAGCTTGGGGAGGAATCAAAACTTTTCTCCTGCTGCTGGCCACGCTCTGGTTCAGGCAGCCCAGCCTGCAGTTGGCTCTTGCTACCACAGGGATGCAGCATCGCCTCACGTCACCTTTTGGGCCACCAGGTCTGGGTGTTTGGCAGCACTGGTGACCTTTCCAGCAGCAGATCCCACCTGATAATCCGTTCGATGAGGGAGAGCAGGGTCTGCTGCCGGAGCAGATAGCAGGAGGAGAGAGGGAACAAGAGAGCACAAAAACCATCCTCTTGCAGAGAGCCAGTAGAAGTTCAGGCACCATTTCGCGGTTGCTTTGAGATTATTTCAAAGTGACCCCTTTATCAGGACCAAAACCACAGAAACAGAAGCTCAGAAGTTCCAGTTTCTACAAGGAAATGCTTTTCTGCTGGTTAATGTCATCTTCCCCATGCTCACTGAAGGGAAGTCAGGATCCTTTCGGGACCAGGAGTGACTGAGGCCAGCAGAGCCTTTTAAACCATGCAAGTGGGATAAATGCAGGTGGGAGAGCTTCCCCTGGGCTGTGCCACCCTTGTGCCTTAATTGTGAACCTCCATCTCCCTCTAATGGCTGCAGACAACCAGGCCTCGCCGCCTGTCCTGAGCATGCTGGTGCCCAGGGTAAGCAAGGACAGAGAAGAGCCTGGTTTTTGATAGACCCACTGTAAGAAAGGGACTGATCTCTTGTGTGGTAGTCAGGAGGGAGCTCCTTGTTCAGGCCTTTCCTCTCTTTTTCATTTAATTTCCCACAGTTTGTGGTTTACTAGAAGTTAGAGTTAAATCTCTCTCAGGAGCAAGATTTCTCCGAATCCTGGAGGACTGCTGATAGCATTGGTCTCTGTTTCTACAGGCAAATCTATCACTTTATTAGAAAAAGAAGTCTCTAGAAATCCTGCTTGGTCTGTTTGGGGTGCTGCAAAGGAAGCCAAGGAGACAGGGGATGGTTTTCCCTCTGGGATTTGCCCAGGGAGCTGGCTGAGCAGAGCAAAGCAGTGATGAGAGGAGCTGCCAGGTCTCCCACTGCACCTTTAGATGGTGGCAGAGAGCTTCTGCTGCCCCAGGAGCACCTCCTGGGAGGGACTGTGGCAAAGACACCTGCTTTAGAACTTTGCCCCTTAGAGAGAGAGAGAGAGATACTAGGAAATCAAAATATTGACCAAGCACGGTAACTGTTTTGTGCTATCCAGGAAAATGTTACCATTAAGGAACAGCTGGAAAACTGAAAGTTCCAGGATGGAGTTGGGGATGATCTTGGACATGTAGGTGCCCTGGGGTGAGATGGACATGACAGGGCTGTTTGCAATTTTATAACCACAGATTATTGATGCTGATCACCCATCTTATGCAGACAGAGCCAGCCCAGGATCACAGCAGCAGAAGAAACCTTGTGCAGCATCCTCTCTCCCTCCTCCTGTGCCAGGGACTATCCCATACAACCTATTTTATAATCTGCTCAGCAGTGGATTGTGCAGGGACAAAACTGCAGCACAGGGGACACTAGGGGCAGCTTGCCCTGCTCCCAGGGTGCAGGAGTAAAAGCTCTCCTGCATGACCCACATGCAGTTGGCCGTGCTCTGTGCGAGGCTGGTGCGACCGAGCTAAGGCTGGATAGACAATAAACTCCTGTCTGAGGTTTGAGTCTCATTACTTTAGCCAAGCTGCCTTCTAAATACCGCCCTGTGCTGCTTCTTTTCCTATGTCTCTGGGTAACTTTTGAACACAAAAGATTTACCCACAGATGGTAATTCTAGTCCTAAAAACATGATTACTGCTATTATTTTACCCAAAGGAGTGGTGTAACAACAGGGAATAGTTTTTTATATTAGTAGGTATTAGAAAGAGTTTTTAAAAATGGGAAAGAAGTCAGACAGAGAGCAGGAATCCAGCTGCAACCTGTTTAATACCACTGGTACAACCAGTGAATATAATTGATCCAGTAACAGTAAAAACCTCTCAGGGTGTGAACACCATAACAGAGTTACAGTCGGTTTGAAGTCAAAGCCTGAGCACCTGCTCAGAGTTACTTAACTTGTCACTAAATCTTTTCTGTTACAGGAATAAGTGTGGCAATGCACTCTATGAGTTTAATATGGGTACAATAAGGGGGTAAAATAAAGCCAAAGCTTCTCTGAGGGTTAGGAATGGGAATCGGGGGAGAAAAATAACCTCAGACCTCAGCTACATAGCTTGCTGCTCTCACAACTACTTCTTTATCTCCTTTAGCACAGACATTTTGAAACACAGCGGCTCTTCTTGGAGTGGCTCGAACGTTTCACTCCCCCTGAGTGATGCTGCGTCGAGTGCTGGGTGGCCCGTGGGTAGAGGCACTTGGACTTGCTTAGGTGCTGCGTGGATGAGCTCTTGTGCTTGGCTGCCTCCTGCGGCAGTGAGCATTTGACTGCGTGTTGCTGCGAGGAGCACTCCTTTATTGCCTGCCCAGGGGGGCACTTGGGCATGTGTGGCTGCGGCTGGCACTTGGTGACACGCTGCTGCGAGGTGTAGGTGGTGACGCACTCCTGCGTCGGGTAGCCCTTCATGCACTTCTGCTGGGGGAACCCGTTCACACACTCCTGCAGAAAAGACTGCGTTATGCACTGCTGCGGGGGGCACTCGGTGACTCCCCGCAGTGGTGGAGAATAGCCCGTCATCCCCTGCAAGGACCGGAGCTCAGCACCATACCGCTGCGATGAGCACTTGGATATCTTCTGTGACCTGCATTCATCCTTGCATGAGGACGAGTACTTGATCCCACATGGTGGGAACTTGAGTTTGCTCGGCTCCGGGCACCTGGGTGCGCATGGTGGGAGGCTCTTGGCCATGCGTTTTTTCTCAGGGTAGCTGGTGTCACAGGGCTGGAAACTCTGTCCCGGGCTTAGCTTCAGGCTGGGCTTTCTGCAGGGCAGAAGGCGAGTGGTCTCACAAGGCTCGGGGTACAGCAGGACACACCGCTGCACGTAGGGCTGACAGGACAGCAGAGGTGGCTGGGGCACGCTTGGCTGTGAGCACACGTAAGTGAGAGGTTGCGTGTAGCTTTGCCATCTTGGCATCGGGCTCTTGATCACGCTCACTGGGTGGCACGTGGTACTGTACCCATCAGACTGGGGCATGCATTGCTGGATGCTTTCGGTGACACAGCTCGATCCTGGCAGGTAGAGGTGTTTATACCGCTCCCCATAATAGTGCATGGTCACACAAGGCACTTATGCCTGAAAGAAGCAGGAAAAATACAGAGAGTTCACATAGGCATTGGCTATTTTTTTGTGATGCAGGACTCAGAGTTTCCCCCCAGGCACCTCAACATGAGGAGCCCACACCCTAGCTCTCTTGAAGGTCAGAGGCTCTCAGTGACTCAGGACCGGGCTGTGATTACCCAGGTGAGGAGAGGAGTCTGTTCTTAGCTTCTGCCCCCACACCCTTCTCTTAAGAGCCCAGAAATGATCAGGTATCGGAGCCAGGCAAACCGGGAAGCTTTCATCCTGCCCTTCAAATACCAGCTAAGTGTCCATCAAAGCATTTCACCAAGGAGAAGTGACATTACGACTCTCTGCCTTACTTCCCGGAAACGTCCTGTGTCCCCACTGGGATGTCCTTGCAAGCTTATGTCCTGCAACTCCCAAGCACCAGAGATGAAAGGCAAGCCAAAATTAAAGGTGTGTCCATGCTGTCATGCTCAGGTGTGGCTGCAGTTCATGCGGGCAAACCCAAGCTGAGGTTAAATTAACTATCTGAGGGTAAGGAGAGGTTTGTGGCAGCGCGGAGCTCAGCACGTACGACCTGCCTGCCTATTCATGGTCCCACAGGGACCTGCTGGGCTGGCAGTGTGCAATTAGGGGCTCTGAGCTTGCTACTGTAGCATCAGCTTTGTTGCCTCTACCAGCCTTGCAGTCCCAGCTTCCTACTGTTGTGTAGGCATCTTCAAGGAAAGAAAAGAGGAAATGCAGCAGGATTGTTTCGAAGTATTTGGTGAAACCACAGCAGGAAAGGAGAAGCTATCAAGGCAAAATCTCAGCTGGTGTTAACTGGTCAAGTTTCATGGGGTTAGGAGAATTACACCCATTTAAAGCAGCCTCCAGTCTCATGCAACAGTCATACCGAGCCATAGTGTCCTGGTTTTGTTACAGTCACTCAAAGATCTACTGACAAAACGCCTGGCAGGGCAGCTCTGAGAGTGAAACCTCATCCTGGCAGCCCCTGTGCACGCAGCACAAAAGCGAGTCTAGCTGAGACTGTATCCCTGGGGAAGGGACCAGGCGGCACCATCCGGAGGTCCACACTTTCCTCCTGAAACCACTGTGAAATGCCTTACTTTGCCTCACCGGCGAGAGTCGTAGGAGAAACCATCACGCTTCAGTGCTAGCTTAAGGGTTGGGCTTGAGGATCTTAAAGGTCTTTCCCAACTTAAATGATGCTATGATTCCCTGCTGCAGAGAACATCACTTTCAGGGAGTTTTCAGAGTTTTTAACAGGATTATTTTGAGCACAACAGGTACTGGAACCACTGACATATGAAAAGTACTCTGATCAAAAATGTTTTTTCATTTCAACATTGTTTGTAGATTAAGGCATATATTTAAATGACTGTAAAGAAACTGCATTTTCCTGACCACCCCTACTTCTGTCTATGATTGCAGTAAGGCATTTTATTCTTCCAAAAGCCCATCACTGGGTGACTATTAGCAATAACAATGCTGTGTGTTACTATCATTAGGAAAACTTATTATCACTACAATTATAATAATCATCAACTAATAAAAACAACCCATTGAAAAACAGTGATACCAATTGCTACTACTACATGTACAATGCCATAGAGCTGGTGATGCTCATCATGATAAAAATCTTCTAAATTAGGGGGGATTATTTGCTTCCAGGGGATTGTTTGCATCTCAGACGTATTTTTCTCATTGTTAGCCTAGATACAAATTTTAACCTGTTCAGGCTTAGCTACAGAGTCTCTCTGCTAACTTCCACATTGGCACTGAAGTTGGTCAGCTTCTTCCTACAACCTGAGAAGTTACTTTGTTTAAATTCCATAAAACAGCAGCAAATCTCTCCACGCCACTTCCTTTAGAGGAGTCACCTTTTCGCGTGCAAGCTCATATCTGACTCCTGCCAGCATCGAGCCCTTTATGTAGTCAACAGGCTCCTTTGGACTAGAACTAACAGAAAGCGTAGAAAAGCCCACAAATCCCACTCCTGACTTCACAGTCCATCTGGAAGTGCTCTCCCAATATTCTTCAGTTTAGCACAGAGGAGATGCTCCAGCTGTTAGAGCCACGCATGCCGGTGCTGAAGGCAGCATCCCCCAGAGGATGCTTCTTCGCAAGTACACAGGCAGGACCTCTGCCTGCTCCGGCCACCCAGGAATAAACAGCATTTCAGGAGCTCCGCTAAAAGCCAGACTTACCCACTTCATCAGTGAGAACAACCGGAGAGAAGTGCCTAGGAGAGCCCCACGATGGCAGAGCTTTTATACAGTGAATAAGTGCCCTAGGGGAGTTAGGTGGTTTGGCTGGGTGATGCTCTAATTGCCTCCCAGTCCTGGCCGAGCCACGTGCAGCTTCGTGCTGGTGGGAATGGCTGTCCTCACTCTGCAGGGACCTGGCGCTGCTGGGACATCTGGCTTACCTGTGAGCTCTGTGAGGGGGAACCCCCTGATCCAACGTGTGAAGCCCCTGGCAGGTCAAGGACACCCTGTGCTGGGGCCACTCACCCCCCTCAGGCTGCGAACCCCTATCCACGCCGCCAAAGCATCCCTGCCTGCCCGTTGCAGATCCAGGCCAGCTAAAATGCTCCTTTACACCCAGAAAAAGATTTCAGTTGAGATCACCAAAGGGACTGCTCAAGGGACTCCTCATTTCCATGGGAGCTGCATGCAGAAGTCCCCTCAGTGCCTTTGAAAACGCCGTCCAGGAAGGACTCTCGGCGATTTTTGCAGACCATAATTACTGTGGCATGCAGACTTCCTTCTTACACAGGGCACCCAGGGAAGAGACGGATGATTGGGACTAAGAAAGCCTTGGGCTAAGGGCAAGACAGGTACTAAAAAGGATTTGCCGCGAATAATATAACCTGCTGAAAGAGGTGACGCTTTTCCGGCACAACAAAGGGGAGAAGGGACAGCAGGAGCACTGAGGCAGCCCGGGGAAAGGCAGCTGAATCAAACCAAGCTCGTGTCCCGAAAACACAAATCACGTTTCCTGCTCTGCTGCACAGCCCCTGCACCAGTCATCCCTCCCTTTGTTCCCTGCTATGCCACGAATAAACCCAAGGGAAAATTAACAGTGGCATGAGCGTTAAGTGCTGACAAGGAATGCATTTTTTCGTAGTCATATTTGCGTAAGGGACGGCCCTGGCATTATTTTTTTTTTTCCTTTAATGGAAATCTGACACCTATGAATTGGATTCCAATATGCTGGGAATTCAGGTAAGGTCTCACACATTGAAATAAAAAGAAGTGAAATAGTTTAATGGAGTAGGTGGGAAATTTCTCACTGATACGAAGCACTGGGGATGCTGCTGCATTGCCATCTCTGGAGGTATTTAAAAAGCATGTGGACATGATGCTTAGGGACATGGTTTAGTGGTGGACTTGGCAGAGTTACATTTATGGTTGGACTTGGTGATCTGAAGGGTCTTTTCTAACCTAAATGATTCTATGATTTAAAGCAGAATATTAATCTCTGGCTTACGACCTGATGAATAAGTTGTCTATTTCTGTTTTCACTGGAAAATCCAGAAGCCTGAAGGTAGGTGTATTATTTACATTTCCAATTTTCTGACAAAAAAGTCTCCCTCCATATCACAGAAAAAAAATACAAAGTGCATGTTTTCCTGGTTGAGGCCAACATTTCAAGAGCTACAAAAATCGAAGGGAAGAATGCGTTCTTTAGGTTTATCTTCTTTTCCACAACTGAAGACAAAAACACTGATTCCAACCTGGATTTCTCCAACTTTCATTGTGTTTCACTCCCCTGGATTACAACACCCATTTTTATGTTAAATGATCTGACCCAATAGTTTAGGAGTTGAGCTGGCATCAGAGAGCAGGTAAGCAGATTAATCCGATTTCTATAAACTCCATAAACCCAATTCCTGGACAAGGGCCAGATCAAGTAGCCTTCAAGTAGTGCTAATATTCAGTTTAGTGTTTCCCGTGCAGGTAGCAAAATATTAACCTGATGATAACATCGTGCCCTGTCATCCGAATGTCCTTAATTAACATCTGTAAAGTCCTTTCATCTCAGAGAGACGCACAGTGCCACATGGGACATGGTTGTGGGGGCTATTATTATTCCCAATTAAGCACAGGGGAAACTGAGGCGCATTGCACTGTGGTCACTTGGCAGCGCAGCGTGAGTCAGAGCCAGGGTCAGAACCTGACTCCATTGCTGCCACCTCCAAAACAAGTCCCGTGCTCCAGCGGCCCCTCCACCCCATGAGTGGGCACCCCTGTGCCACCCAGCCACCCACCACCCAGGAAGATTGTCCTAATGATCCCCTGGGCTCTGGCTCCTATGGGAAAGCCACAGTGATGGTGCAGCTCCTCAGAAGGCCCCAGAAGGCTCATGCCTTGGTTTTCAAGGGAAGGCAAAAACGTTAGGTTGTGAGAGCAACTCTGACTCTGCGAGGTGGAAGGAGACCCACGGTCACTGCTGCTCTGCACGCTGCCAAAGCATCGTCGCTGGACATTCAGGAGAAGGTGTGAAAAGGTTCTGCTCCCCCATGACCCACTGAGCACCCGGGGGAAGCAACCAGATGCCACCTCGACATTGCTAGATGCTCAGGTCTCAGACACCTCCTTGCCTCCCAAGGGCAGCCCGTGGTGGCACCCCAAGGTCACCGAGCAAGGCAGAGCAGGGCAGGATGCAGGGCAGCGTCCCAGCCCCGGTCACACCCTCCTCTTCGTCTTGCGACACTTGTTTTTGCCCTCCAAATACACATGATCTACTTAGCGTGAGCTCTACTCATGTTCCTAATGATAGGGCATATTACAGGATTTTTATATTTTTCAGACAGGAGTTCACTATATTTAATAAAGAAGAACAACCAGAGGGCAAAAAGACAAGATATTTAATCTGAGGTCAGACAACTATATTTATTTAAGTATGTATATATATGTATAAGTATACATATATATTTATATGGTTTGTTTTCAGTACAGTGTAGCGTACACATCTTCAGGCAGCATAAAGAATATAGCTAACTGTTTTTATAGCTCAAGCACTTATAAAAGAGTCGTGCTACAACCTGCAGCATTATTCCAAACACTTTCTTCTGTTTCAAGTATTGTGTTTTCAATATTAATTAAAGCAACCAAGTGAATAAAACACTTTCATGCATAAAATTTCAGCAAGGACCAACTTCACCGAGCCAGAAATCCCGTCTTGTTGGGGAACTCTACTGAAGAAAGCGCAGAGTCTGTGTTTAGAAGCAGCAGGGATTTCTGGCCACCTTCCGAAATGAAGGCTGTTGGCGTGAGATTCGTATACCGTTTGCTTAGCAAATTTATCTTTGGCTTCCAAATCTGAGAGCAAAAACAGCTGTTGGGAGAACTTGCAGCTTCGTGGAATCCAAGTTAACGTTGTCTCCCAAGGCATGGACCAGCCCCCGGCACTGCCAGCCCTATTGATGCTGTTGTGACCTGGACTCCTTAAACATTTTTTTTTTTTAAATTTTGTTTTTTAATCGCTACTCATTTCAATTAAGTGAGAATTGAATAGCATCCCACTAAACTATGCCTTGTAGCAGATCAAGGTACAAGCCACAGGCACCTGGAGTGCAGCCATGGAAATAGTATCACACCTTGCCTTGAAATAGAGCTGAGCTACAGGGGAAGTACTGGAAAATGGAGATAAAGCAGAGTTCAGCAATAGCAACTAGTTGGCAGGTGGGACGAGGAGAAAAAGAACCCCTGCCCCAAAGCTGTACCTCACTCTCTTCCCGTGGACCTTCCTTTCTCCTGCTCCTTCTTACCAGGGCCATTTGGACGCAGAGCAGTACTTCTTAGAGTGACTTGAAATTTTTACTCCACCCGACTGACTTTGCTGTGGGACACACTTGGTGGCACACTGCTGCTGTGGGACACACTTGGTGGCACACTGCTGCCGTGGGACACCTTTGGTGGCACACTGCTGTGGGACAGCTTTGGTCACACACTGCTGTGGGACACACTTGGTGGCACACTGCTGCTGTGGGACACCCTTGGTCACACACTGCTGTGGGACACACTTGGTGGCACACTGCTGTGGGACACCTTTGGTCACACACTGCTGTGGGACACACTTGGTGGCACACTGCTGCTGTGGGACACCCTTGGTCACACACTGCTGTGGGACACACTTGGTGGCACACTGCTGCTGTGGGACACCCTTGGTCACACACTGCTGTGGGACGCCTTTGGTCGCACACTGCTGCTGTGAGACACCCTTGGTCACACACTGCTGTGGGACACACTTGGTGGCACACTGCTGCTGTGGGACGCCCTTGGTCATACACTGCTGTGGGACACACTTGGTGGCACACTGCTGCTGTGGGACACCCTTGGTCATACACTGCTGTGGGACACCCTTGGTGGCACACTGCTGCTGTGGGACACCCTTGGTCACACACTGCTGTGGGACACACTTGGTGGGACACTGCTGTGGGACACCTTTGGTAGCACACTGCTGCTGTGGGACACCCTTGGTCACACACTGCTGAGAGACACCCTTGGTCACACACTGCTGCTGCAGGACACAAGTTGTCCCACACTGCTGTGAGTCACACTTGGTGGCACACTGCTGTGGGATACAAATGCTAGCACCCTGGGTGGCACACTGCTGTGGGACACACTTGGTCACGCACCTGGTGGCACACTGCTGCGGGACATACATGGTGGCACACTGCTGTGGGGCACAAGAGGTCACAAACCGGTGTGAGACACCCTTGGTCGCACGCTGCTGCGGGACACATGTGGTGATGCACCTGGTCGCGCACTGCTGCTGTGGGAAGTACATGGTCACACGCTGCTGTGGGATGCACTTGGTGGCACACTGCTGCTGTGGGACACTCTTGGTCAGGTACGGCTGCTGTGGCACACACGTGGTGATGCACCTGGTCGCACACGGCTGCTGCGGGATGCACTCTGTCACACGCTGCTGCGGCACGCTGGTGGTCTCACGCTGCTGCTGCGGCACACACTTGGTCACACAAGGCTGCTGCAACACCCCCTCAGTCGCACACTGCTGCTGTGGCACGCAAGTTGTCACACACCGGGTGACACGTGGCTGCTGGAGGATGCGCTGCGGCATGCAGTGCTGCTGCGGCACACACTGGGTTGCGTATTGCTGCCGTGGCACGCACTGGGTCACACACTGCTGTTGGGAGAAGCTGGAGGACATGATCCGCTGCCGGGGGATGCAGGGGGTCACATACTGTGGGCTGCACAGCGCTGAGTGCCAGGTAGGCACTGACAGCTGTCTGGCAGCATAGGTTGGTGGGCACTGGATGGGGACGGGGTTCTGGTAGACTGGAGGGAGGCACTGGTGTAGGTAGCACGACATCTCTGTGAGGTTTTGGCAGGACTGGAATGACACGTGAGAAAGCAGAGCCTTTAGACAGGCACCCGCCTGGGTTTCTCATGGTCCTGCTACTGCCCACACTGCAGGACTGGCTCGCTTCACAGGGTGCTGGAGACACGTCCCGCCTATGCCACGGTCTCAAAACCAGCAGCCAAGGACCCAACCCATCATTTTAAATTCTGAAACATGGCACTAAGTCAAAGAGTAGAGAAATCCAGAGACAGGCAGCATTAAATACCTCCCCCAACTGCAACTCCTTCCCCACCACCTGGACCTCCTCCACAGGGGAAAGCTCATCCTGGGCGTCAGCAGAGGAATGGCTGATCTCAGCACTGCCTTTCAATCATTAAATCCAGTTTTCTCCTCCTGCTTTTGGTTGGCGACCGCTTCTGACCTCTTGCCGATGCATTGAGAAAAAAAAAACCAACCCAGAAACAAGCTCTGAACCTCTGGCCACATCTGCCATGGCAGGAGAGGTGAAGAGCACCCAAGGTGCTGCTGCTTGGTGAGCCTGTCACACCACAGGCGGGCAGAGGTTCACAGCTCAGTCCCAGTATCACTAAGCTCATGCTCATTAGGGAACTGAAGCCTATTAAAGGGTAGCGATACCACAATGGGACACAAACCTGCGTACTGCTCTTCAGGCATAATGTTCCCAGCTACACCAAAGCACCCCAAAAGCACACCACGGTAGCAGCACCCCGATTACTGCTAACAACCTTTCCTCACATTTTTCAGGAGTGGCTCTTGGACTCAGATGCCCAGCTGCGGGCACTGAGAGCACACTCCCACTCCAACCCAGCAATTCAAACCCACTAGTTTTAAAAATAAAATTCCATCAAGCATTATTTTTTATATGTAAGAAAGCAGAAATAAATCTGCATTTCAGCAGCTATGGAGGCTCAGCACAAACCAGACTTACCCAGCTCCCTGGTGAGAACAGCTTTGTGATGTGACCAGCGAGCCCTAATAGAAGGAGAGCTTTTATATAGCTGCTAAACATGCCTTGAAGGTATGAGGTACCCACGACATATCCCATTAGCTCCAGTGCAAAAGCTGTCCTGTGTGCAATACTCGTAGTGACTAGCATCAGCGTACTCATCCCTGAGGATGAGTAGTTGAGTGTCAGCTCCCCATAGTAAGAGTAATTATCTTTTGTGTAATTGTCCCTGGCATGGTAAGACTGCATGGTATTTGGAGAGGCAGCAGCAGTGGCATCCCCTGCCTCAGGGGTTCTGCAAGGCAGCAGGGCACCCAGTAACAGGCAGCAATGGCTTTTCTCATGGAGCCAGGCTTCATAGACCCTGGAGAAATGTCCTGGTGGTCCCCCAGACATGGGGCCATCCCATCACTCAACCTCCTTCCACACACGCACAGCATTGGCTTCATACCATGAAGCTGCGCTGACCGCTCCACGTCCTTCTCTAACATTAGCACCTGGTTAGAGCCAGCGCACTTCTCACCTGCCCGATAACGCCCAGCAGCCAGGGGTGGTGGTGTGTACAGGCTGGGCATGGGCACTGGCCCCTTTGAGGAAAACCAGGAGCTCTGAGAAAAGCTCCAGTCACCCCCTTGGGTGGGTGCAGTTCATCATCCATAACTTCATTTTTAGCTCACATAGCTCTGGAGAGCACCTGGCTGCTGGTGTCCCGATGCTCCCGTGATCCCGATGCAATCAACCTGTCACCGGAGCAGTGGGAATACACCATCCAGTGACTCTCAGATGAGCGGAAAAGATGAGCTACAGTCACGTTTGATTGCAAGCCCTTGCACAACAACCTCAGCTGTCAAAACTGTGACCGGCAGCAGGACCAGGCACGAAAAGCACCAGGAGCAGATAAACTTCCTCCAGTCCTGCGGGTGACTTTCTCGGTGAGTCAGCTTCTTATCGCACGCTGCGCCCAGATTAAAAAAAAATAGTTAGAAAGCCAGAAGATTACTTTTTTGAAGTCACTGAAGGTCTAACCAATGCCTTCGTGTGTATGCTGTCACATAAAATAATCCCCCAAAACTACAATTTCTTCCTGCTGCCTACAAGGAGAGCTGAGAGGGACCAGCACAGGGGAGTGCTTGGCTGCACTGATATCTAGAACTGGCTGAGATGAAACCCACCCCAAGGGGATCAGTTCCTGAGGATGTATATGAAAAAAATGTAGTTTCTTGTGAACCAGAGAAATGGCTCTGCCCAGGTGGTTTTTGAGGCGAAGAAAAAGGCCCATCAATAATTTTGCAATGAAACTGAACAGCAAGGAACTCCTGGACAACTCTGTCCCACACCAGAATCACAGAGAGTTAAATGCTCCTTTTGGCATAGGCTTCTCCAGCAAGAATGAATCCTGACCCTTGCTGGTCAGCACTGAGTGTGTTTGTCTTCACCTGAACCACAAGAAATGCGGCTTTGTTGTGGCAACTCTCCTGGAGAAATTGGTTCTTTGATCCACAGCTGTAACTCTTCATTGCTTTTTAGCTCCGAAGGTTGTAGGTGTGATCCTCCCTGTTAACCAAAGTGAGCATTCAGATGTTTTGGTGGGGTGTTTTTTTTTCTAGTCTGCATGCAGGCACTGCCCCAACCTTCAAAAAAACCCTTATTTCAGTCCATACTTGACTGAACCCTATGTGTACCTGTGTAACTTACTGAAAGCCCAGGAGGACTTTAATTTTTTGATCACAACGATGACTTGTCTTTCATGTTAATACCCAGTAATGCCTGTAAAGCTACGTATCTAAACCCTCAGTATGCTCCAAAACTACAGAATCAAAGAAAGAAAACCCCCAGAAATCCAATTTGGCTCTATTTTAACTTTGGCAACAGCGCAACTTTGGAGACTTTCACTATTTAACAATTGAATAAGTGTTTCACTTTCACACGACAATGCCTGTCAAAAATGTGTGCTTCTGTTGTCATCACCTGTGCATATCCTGGTAGTACCCACCTTCTGCCCACGAGCCAGTCCTGCCCTGCAGTGGTTGGCACCTAAGAAAATCTGTGTTGTTTTTCAGCGTGCCTGGCTCAACCTGGAAAACATCACGAGATGATGGTGGGAAAAAGAAGTTAAAACAGGGCTGAGGCACTGAGAAGTCCAAAAAGGGAAGCTGAAAAACATCCTGGAGGAGATGCCAGGTAAAGGCATTAGGGACACCTTCCCTTTAATAAGTCAGGAATGCAAAAGGAGCACCGTCACAGCGCAGCAATTTTGGAGCATGAGCCAATGCACCAGGAATGCAAAACTCCCTGCCTGCTCCAAATATAGAAATTTGGCAGGAGAACAAGCCAGTCAAAAAAGAAGATAGAAGAAACAAGGTAAATTGGCTAGGTGTGATCTGGGATATTGGGTTGAAACCTCAAGTGGTGAAAATTAGCCTTTCTCCATTAACGGTAACAAAAGAATACCAATAAACTAGGCAAAGAGCCATAAAGCAGGAGGGAGCTACAGCAGGGAGCTGTTAGGTTTTAAAACTAGCGCTCAGTGAAGGACACTACACACATTGGACTACAAAAGCAAAGCCAAGGAAGAAAGTCTTCCACTGAAGAAACAGATCTGCCTTGGAGAAGTACTTGCATGGGGCTGGGATGAGCATTTCCTCCAGTCTCTTCCAGACACAGACATTTCCTCCAGCCTCACCAAGGCATGCCCATGGCCATTTGCTCCAGCCTCACCAGGGCATGGCCATTTCCTCCAGCTTTTCCAAGGCATTGACATTTCCTCCAGTCTTGCCAAGGAATGGCCATTTCCCCCAGCCTCACCATGGCACAACCGTTTCCTCCAACCTCACCAAGGCATGGCCATTTCCTCTGGTCTCACCAAGGCATGGCCATTTCCTCCAGCCCCGCCAAGGCATGGCCATGTCTTCCAGCCTCACTAAGGTATGGTCATTTCCTCTGGTCTCACCAAGGCATGGCCATTTCCTCCAGCCCCGCCAAAGCATGGCAATGTTTTCTAGCCTCACCAAGGCATGGCCATTTCCTCTGGTCTCACCAAGACATGGCCATTTCCTCCAGCCCCACCAAGGCATGGCCATGTCTTCCAGCCTCACTAAGGTATGGTCATTTCCTCTGGTCTCACCAGGGCATGGCCATTTCCTCCAGCTTTGCCAAGGCATTGACATTTCCTCCAGTCTTGCCAAGGAATGGCCATTTCCTCCAGCCTCACCATGGCATGGCCATTTCGTCTGGTCTCACCTAGGCACAGCCACTTCCTCCAGCCTCACTAAGGCATGGAAATTTCCTCCAGTCTCTCCAAGGCATGACCATGGCCTCCAGCCTCACCAAGACATGGCCATGCCCTACAAACTCGCAAGCCGTGGACGTTTCCTCCAAGCTGTACAAACCACTAGAGCGCAGCATGCACACACGCAACCACCCCCAGCAACAGCCTGGTAGAACCAGATCCTGGTAGCTGCGAAACTGCCTTCAGACAAGCTCTCTCTCCAGGAAAATAGTTTAAACTGGCAGCCTGTGACCTAGACCGAGCCCAGTGCCTCTGTGCCATAGCACCCTAATGTCTGAATGCTCCTTATTGTACCAACGCACCGGTGCGAAGCTAAATGTGAGTTGCCAATGCTCCCTGCAGCGCAACCACAGCCTCCTGTTCCCATCGCCGTAAAAGCCAGGGTGCTTTATCCCAGCTGCTGGAATTATTCTGGGCATTGAGAACACACACTGACACGGTAGTGGGGCTGCTCCTCATGTTCTTCACAGGAGAGTCTGTTCAGTTGATGGCTGCGGGGCAATAAGGTGCATGCAGGGAGAGGAGGGAGGAGGATAAAGGAAACACAAAGGAGCAAGCAGAGATAGCCTTTTTGTTGTATCAGACTCGTAATTAGAAAGCAGCATACAGGCTGTAGATAATAGAACTTAACATATTATTAGCCCAGCAAGCAGTAAACCTGCAGTCTCACTATTTCAATGATTTAAGAGCACTGAAGGCAAAATACTAACCCCATTATGCATTAGAATGAAATGCTCCTCACTTGGACTCCTTCTTGCTTCATTTTAAAAATGTTTTATTACTTAATGAACTCTTGCTGTTCTGCAATTAGTAGCCCCACACACCTCTTTGTTCTCATTGCTACCAGGCTCAGTGGAGGTTAGACTCTGCTGAAAATCTGACTACATGATCATAATAGCCCTGGTGGCTTTTAAAATACTTAAGCTGAGTTGTGGAGTTTCAACACAACTTTCTCTCTCCCCAGTACCCATATCCATCAGCTCCATCCATTAGCTGGGCTTCCAATGGGAGAGAAACCGGGGTGCTGAGGTTTGAACCCAAACCTTGATCTCAGCCACAGCTGTCCCCTCTGCCAAGGGACATTGATGCAAAGGCACAAAGCCCCCAGGAGCACAGCCCCAGGGTCTGCCAGCACCTCTGCTCTCACTGAGGAAGCAGCATGTGGTCGCCCAGGCACCCAGCTGCAGAAGATGAAGCTGTAAAATAGATCTAGCGGAGCCTCTATCACAGCAGCAATGACAGCATGAAGTTACTGTGGCATGCCCCACGTTTTGTTCCTCTGCCATCGCTTTTAATACGCAGGAGCTACTTTGGCTTGGGAGGCTTCTGGTTTTGCTGTTGTTCCAGGTTTGGCACAGATATGAGAGCTTGCGGTGCCTTGGCTGGTGGCGGCCATTTCTTGGTGCTTGGTTTTGATATAAAAAGCTCCTCAGGTTTCTTTTCTTTTTGTCTGTTACTGTGTCCAGCTCTGCCACTGCTGGGTGCCTGGTGCTGGCTCTGGCATGGCTTTGCTTACTGCAGGTGGCAGAAGGGCTGCTTGCTTGCTAGGCTGCTGGCTTAGCTGGGAAGACATCCTTCTTGCCAGCCAGGGAGAGAGAAAAGCATTACAGGAAAAAAAAGAAGATCCAATGTTTCTAAGGAAATGAAAACCTGCACTTTGTTTTTCTTCTTATTAAACAACAAAATAAAAAATTGCACTTTGTTTTTCTTTTTCTAAAACAATGAAATAGAAAATTGCACTTTGTTTTTCATTTTGTAAAACAACAAACGGAGAGAGGAAAGAAAAGCAGCAGCAAAATCACCATTTTTCTGTCAGAAACACTGGTAGCTTCGCCTCCATCCGCATACAGGTGATAGAATGAAGCAAACTGTGAGAGCCCAGGATTGTTATGATTTTAATGACTAACTCGGAGCAATGGAAAGGAGAAGATCCAAGATAAGTCTCTCTCTTCATCTTGAAGACCAATAATTGCCTCTCCCAAGCTATCTTCCTGCTGTATATTAATCTGCTTAATGTCCCTTTCATTACTTACACCTTGTCAGATGATCTTTTTTCCAGCACTCAGCTGGGTATTGGTATGCAGCCCAAACACCTCTGCGGACACCAAGGCTGGGTCAGAGTCTGTTTTGTCAGACGCAGCATTTGTGCAAGGCTGTGAGGCTCCTCCAAATCTTCCTTGCTGCTCTGGGATTCACCCTTCCCTTTTCCTCCCCAGCGAGTTTGTTCTATCAGCCAGAACATGTTAATAAATGAGATGCTCGGGACATACTAAGCTTTTAAAATTTCCTTTTTCCATAGCAATTCAGCTAATAGAGCAGTTTTAGGATTATAATGCATATATGTTTGTATAATCTCCAAGTCCTCTGGGCTTGATTCTCTTCCTATAATCACCTTGTGCAATGGTATGATGCCATCAAAGTCACAAGAACGGCATAGGTATAACCAAGATTATCTCAATTAATCCGTGGCATTACACAGATGCAGAAACAGTTGGAGAAGAAACAGTTTAATTCCTAGAGCCTGCAGCTTCTGAAATTTAATCTCAATTAATTCCATTTGCAAACGGAAGAGCCTGAATTTCCCATCGCCAAACTCGAATCCTACCATAAGTCATATTATGGCAAGTCTAACTAATGGTATTTAACAGATTCATTGGAATCAAATGTACTCAGCCCACCAGTGAAGCAATGAATCTCTGCAAAGCCAGTGTAACAGACTTGGGAGACGGAGAGCTCCTTCCACACGTCAGGAGCCTGACCTCCCAGGGAGAAGGGCCTCTGCTCCCTGTGGTGTACATTTTTTCACAGCTCCAGAACTGCCCAATTGCAGAAACAGGTGTTTTATCCTGACCTTTAGGAGAGAAAACGCCCCATTCTTAGGCATTTTCTGTTTTGGCAGCAGAAGGCTGTTGTGTTGGCCACACCTGAAGCCTGAAAGCTTGTTCTTTTTCAGATGTTTTCCAAATGCTCTGCTCTAAAGCCCCATGGCTTCAGTCCCGCCAGAAACAACAACAAAAATAACCCAGGCAGCAAATTCACACAGAAATTCAAAATGTGGGGTCTGAACCTCGGGGATATTCAAGGTCTTTTCTGACTTCTTTAGAAGCAGAAAGCAACACTAACTCAAAGGCAAGCGGTGCCCCGAGACCCTCCCTGTTGCACTAGCACCTGCCTGACCACTGTGCAGCTGACCCTCCAGCACACTGCTATTTTGTCCCCTTCCAAGAGGGAAGAGAAGCCTGAAACGTGGCACTGCACCCCAGCTCAATGCTTTCCAGCAGCAGCAGCGTGGCAAAGATGAGCACGACGCTAAGGTGACCCTCAGGCTGCTCTACTTTACAATGGCACGTCCTGGCTTATGGAGCAGAAAAGGCTGATGACAGGCTAAACTCCAACAAGTTCATTCCTGAGCTGGAGTGCATGAATGAAGCAATTGAGGATTAGGCTCTTTGAAGTGATGGCTGACTGGAAAGTGTTCCTGTTGTGCCCAATGGGTTTTCAACGAGGCAATCTGTTGCACTCGAGAAGCACAGTAATTCTGCAGAAGCAGCTAGGAATAAATTTAAGCAGGCAATTAGAAGAAGATTTTCAAGAAGCAGTGCAGGGAGACTCTGGAATAGGCTGCCAAATCAGAAAACTGGAATGAAAATATGAAAGAAGGTTTAAGATGGAGGTTGGTGAATTTATGGAAGAGGTTTTATAACTATGAATGCAGAGTCACAGGCTTAACTCAGTGATTCACCACCCACGTGCGTCTCCTGAGAGTTGTTAAACTAATCCATTGATACAAGTTTAATATGAAACCGTCTGGTTCCTGTGAAGCCCAGGTGCAGTATTGTAGCAAAAGCAAAGAGGAATCACTCAGGAAATAACAGGAAGGAAAAAACAATATTGAAGCATGGATACTTCATATCCAGTACTTGGATGCTACAGCATTTGGCCATCCCTGTGGGTGACCAGCTTCTAGTATTCTGTAACACGAGTGGACAGTCCACCTCCAGCACTAGGAGAGAAGATGCTTTAGTGACTGGACACACAAGCAGACAGACCGATACTAGGAAATTCAGTAACAGGTAATTATGTCTTTTGTCTCGTGAGATGAGTTAATCAAGATGTCCACCCTAAAATGATGACAGGCACAATAATAAAGAACAAAATGGGGTGTTAGCGAAATAGTGTCTAATTAAGCCATCAGGGCAAGCCATGTCTTGGGAGATCCAGTTCAACAGCTTCTGAATCACACCAAGACATGAAATCCAGGAGTGCAATAGTTTCCTCAGATCATCTTCTCTGTGCACAAAGGTTCAAAGTAATGGACAGAGAAAAATCAAAGAACATCTATGCAGATGTGAGGTGAGGATCACAGTGAGCATTTCACATTCTGAGCTGAGGTTCTCTGCCATGGTCTTCACTTCTAAACAAGCTGATCCTTTTCTTCAGGCTGAGACAATACAGCTTCAGGACCCTTAGAGATATTGAGACACTTGTCTCAACGATAAACCAGGGAAAGCTGACAGCTACAGACCTCCATTCAGAGCTGCTAGAACAACTGCTGCAGCGCCTTAGACTTTTGAGGACTTAACTACCTGATGAGCATTTGCAAGGCCACTGACGGGCTGACAGCAGCACAGTACCTACCCAAGCTGTGTGGGAGCTGACGTAACATTTTCTGCCTAGGAAGGATGAGCTCGGGCCAATATTTTTCTCCCTTGTGGTGTTACGTTCCCTGGAATTAGTGGTACCACTTCAGTATCGGCTGGGAGCTGAGCTGGGCTCCTCCAGGTGAGACCTGAGGAGCTGCTTACCTCCACGTCCACTGTAAAGGCACCTTACTCAATGCACGTTTCTCCCGTAGTTTCCCAAATGTTTCAGCGAGGCAGGTTTCACTGCATATGGCATTTGCCTCTAAAAATAGTCTTTGTGCAATTCACATGGAAGGGGAAAGCAATTACACCTCTACTATGGGAAAAACATTCACTCCCTTTCCACGGACTGACTTCAGAGCCTCTTCGATGATAATTACCATCATTTTTCTGCTGAGGTTGCTGACATGGAGGTGAAGTGACCTCCCTGAACCTCTCCAGACCTGGATCCAAACCAGTGTTTAAGGTCAGGACAGCCCCACCTTCTGATCTCCAGACAGGGCTCAGGTCGTCTCCCTTCCAGCTATGGAAAGTGATTTTCTGTAATCACTTGATGTTGCAAGTTGAGGCTGGAAATGTGACACCTAAATATTCCAGAAACCTCACTGCTTGCTTAAATAAAAGCAATGTCTCAACAGACAGCCATGGCTGTACAGCCTGTAACAGTCTTTACCTCAACACTGCTACAGAGGTGCTACATGCCCTGTTTCTCTCAGTTGCTCTGACTGACGGACGTAACAAGGGTTGCTGAAGCTCTGGCCTGAGGATGCAGATTCACTTGCGAATATTGCACAAATATTCAAATGCAATGTGTGATCCAACGAAATGTGCCATCTCCTTTCGAACCCAGATGCTCTGTCCTCTTCAGGCCAGCAAGTGCAATGATAAACCCCACTTATTTTATGAGCCTGAGCTTATTCCCTCCATCTTTCTGCTTTGAAGGTCTATATTCCAGGAGCATATCTCAGCAGAAGGGTTATTTTGATAACCATGAAGCGTGATGCTGCCTAGAAAGCAGACAGGCAGGTTTTCCGCTGCTGGAAAGTGTCCTAGTTCCTGCCTTCAGCTGAGCTACGACTGCAATTTGTACCAGCAGAGCAGCAGGTGAAACCTGAGTCAGGGTTAGGTCTTGGGCTGGGATATTCCCCTTGCTAGCAAGGGCTGGTGACAAAAGCTAAGCAGCTCCCGGAGCCAGGCAGGCGGGCAGCAAGGCAAGGGCCCCACCTTGCTTTGCAAGGTAAGAAGGGGAGTTACACAGATGAAGTCACGCTACAGCAGAAGAAGATGTGGTCTAAAATTCAGGTGTTCTGCCCTTCGGTTGCCAAATGATTATCAGCAGAGGAAGTTACACCACAGCCAGAAACAGCTTCTTATGTTCGCAGCCCAGGAATCCCAGCCGGTGACGGGTACCAGCTCAGCCTGTTGCAACGATTGCATCTGTAGCGCGTGCTCTGATAAGAGCTCTGGTAAAATGGTGGAGACAGGACAAAGATAGTCCCAAGACAACCAAATGTGATGAAATTCACCTCTGCGTGGGACGTGTTGTCTCCGCTGCTGAAAATAATCCTACCATCAGAAACGAGGACTGTTTGACTTCCATCCTGATAGCTCCCTGAGATTTTGAGGATAATAATCAGCGAGCTGTTTTCACCCAATAAAATTTTCACATGGAATAATGCTTAGTGAATATACTGTCTAAGCTACAAGCTCTCTTTATTTTACATGTAGATTGAAACATCTTTTCAAATGCATTTCTGGCACCTAAATGAAACCAGTGTCCAAATTCCATTTGAATGTGATAAATCTTGTATACTATTAAAAAAAATCCCTTTACTTTTCACATGATACACAGAGATCAACTCCATTTTCTCTTCCGTCACGTTTGGATGGGCGGAGATGCATCTTCTGTACAATAACATGCATCCAAAATTATCTGAAATGAAAGCAGTATGAAATCTACAAAGATCTTCATGGAGAAAAAAATAAACCCATGCATCATGAGGCTGTAGGCTCACCAGAGAGTCACCTTAGGGTATTCACTGATAAAAAGTAGGTGAAAGAAGTACAGATTAGCCCCCTTGCCTTAAACTACAAATACATGCTAAGAAGCGGGTGTATTAGCTGACATGAAGTGACTCATGCATGACTTGAAGTGGAACCACACTGGCTGACACCACACCAAGACCCCTGACCTCGACGGGGTCTGCAATGAATTCATTAACCTGAAGGTCTGACCTTTATTCACACGGAAAGCTTTTTGTTAAATTGGGTTAGTCAAAAAGGGGAATAAAATGCATTCTGCAGCAAAAGCCTCTCTTCACAATGCCTACGTGTAAAACAAGTCTGTGGAGGAAATGCATGATGGCAGTTGTGAAAGAATGAGCTCATTACCTAGGAGGACTCATTCCCAGAAGGCAGGGCTTTGAAACCATATAAAAGTTCTCAAATCTCCATGCTCCACCATCCACTCGACTTCGTGCTTCTCCCTGTTGACTGGTTGGGTAAGTCAGAGAATACTGATACCTTTTTGTGATGTCTGTAATTTTACTGCTTGGCTTAACGTAGGCAGACTCTTTAAAGAAGCGTTTTATTTGATAGCTTTGAACATGCAAAAGATTCCTCCAAAGAAGAGAAATTGTGGGTATTGGGGTAGGACAAGCAGCCTTGGAAGGACTCTGCAAGGCAAATTCAGATTGTGTCTAAATCTGAGGATAGTTAAATGCTAAATTAGACCCTTTCGGAAGAAGAGATTAGATAAAATTATGTTGGCTTAAGTATAACTGATCCTGCCTTCAGGGAAGGAGAAGGTCTAAATGGCCTCCTAAAGCTCCTTCCAAGTCTGTTCTCTGTGATTCTGCTATTTATAACAAGAATATTTTTTAATCTTCAATTTCACCGTGAAATTATTTTGTAAAAGAGAGATTTGGGAGTATGAGGGGCTGTAGGGAGCAGAAGGTTGCAAGTATTCCTAGCGTGCTGTCTCATCCATGCTAACCATCTCAAGGGCAACATATTAATTTGGCTTAAGATCTTATCAGGTCCTTACAAAGAAAAGAGCAAGAGATAAGTGATATTGATCTGAAGGATCTAGAAAGATCCAGAAGAGAGCAATGAATTTGCTTTGAAGATGTGCTGAGAGGAGTAGGCAATGCAGGGAAGGGAGAATGAACTTGCACACTCTCACATCATCTGCATTGGTGCTAGTCTTGTGTTGAGGGGACATGAAAAAGCCCCTTCCAGCCCACACATCTGTGATTCTAACCTTTTATTTGTGCCCTTAGATTGTCTTGAGAAAGACAGCAACACAGGCTTTAGCAAAGGCACAGCACCCATCCAGCTGAGCCTGGTCCTGCCTTCAGCAGCCCAGGAAACAGAGGCAGTTCCATAAATTGTTTGCAAAACCCATTTGGCCTGTTGCACATTACTGGCCTTGGGAAAAGAAATCCCTCCTGATTATTCTGATTCATGCAAGCTACATGGATTATTAGTGGCCAGGATAATCCAGAAACATAGGGACACATTACCACTGCTAATTCTTCCCGTGACAGCTGGAAGAACTGTGCCACAGGTAACCTCAATCCATCACATCACCAATGATGTCAGAGTGAAACCAGAGCAAGAGGAGGAGTTGGTCTATTGTGCTGTAAAGAATCTTAATACTACAGAAAGATATTGGCTTACTTGTGAGGTCCACCTTGAAGCCTTAGCACCTCACATTTCGAATGCCAAGTAAAACCGTTTTAAAAGGGGCAAAATTAAATGAAGTATTTCTGTTTTGTAAAATATCCCATTGGGTCCAGAGTGATATTTTTCTACTTTTTGATACCCCAAATGTTTTTAAATGTTTGTCTTCAGCATTCATTATTTTTTTATTATTGTTTTGACTTTCTGAAACCGCTATCAAACCAGCAGATCTGTTATTTGCCAGCTCCTCTCATCAATTCCCCAGGACAGAAATGAAAGGGAGCTCACACATTGAGAAGAGCTAAGCAACAGGAGGAAGAGCTCTGAAGTGTAAATCAGCTCCGAGTTCAAAGGAGTGGCTCTACCTTTACCTCTAGACCTGACAGGGCTGTCCCACATTGCAGAACACAAAGGAGATAACACAGAGTCAGAGCAGGAGCTGAAAGGCAGGATGAAAAAGAAAGAGCAAATCATAATTCTTTCTGAGGCAACCTGCCTTGGGAAACCAAGGGCAAACTAAGAGAACTTTACTCTTGCAGCTGATTCATGTTTCTTATAATCCTTTCACCCTTATCCCAATGCAGTTCATTTAGCAGACACAATAACACTCTGACCTTTCTTTCAGATAATCTTGTTTCCTGCAAAGATGTCTTTGAATCAAATGCAGATCAAGCAGGAAATCACCCTCCCACCTGGCCTAAGCAAAGTGAATTCAAAGCAAATCCATGAGCCTGTGCCCTGCACTGAGCCGGTCCCATGTCCACAGCAGCAACCTGAAGTCCAAGTCCCAACACCTTGTCCAGAACCAGTCCCAGTAGTAGTGGTACCATGCCCGGAAAAAACAGTGCCATTGCCAACACCAGTGGTGGAACCCAGCAAGGGAGAAACACCAGTGGTCATAATACCCCAGTGCCCACCCCAGGAGCAGCAGCAGCAACAGCAATGCACATTACCACCAACTTTCCCACCTGTATCGTGCCCTGAGCCTGTTCCGTGCCCTGAAGAGAAACCAGCGTGCAAAGAGCTGCCTGTGCAAGACCCTGTTTCCTGCTCTGAACCAACTCCACAAGTGCAGGAGAAGCAGGAGTGCAAGGAGATCCCTCTGCCAGTTCCTGTTACCTGCCCGGAGGATGCAGCATGTCCCCAAGAGAAGCAGGAATGCAAGCAGATCCCTGTGCCCATCCCTGTTCCATGCCCTGATCCTGCACCATGTCCCCAGGAGAAGCAGGAGTGCAAGGAGATCCCTGTGCCCACCCCATGCCCTCCAGAGAAGCAGGAGTGCAAGGAGACCCCCATGCCAATCCCTGTTCCCTGCCCTGAACCCACACCATGTGTCCAAGAAGAGCAGCAGTGCAAGGAGATCCCTGTGCCAATCCCTGTTCCGTGCCCTGAGCCTGCACCGTGTCCTCAGGAGAAGCAGGAATGCCAGGAGGTCCCTGTGCCAACCCCCGTTCCATGCCCTGAACCCACACCGTGTGTCCAAGAAGTGCAGCAGTGCAAGGAGATCCCCATGCCCACCCCCTGCCCTCAGGAGAAGCAGGAGTGCAAGGAGACCCCCGTGCCAATCCCTGCCCCCTGCCCTGAGCTTCCAGAGAAATGCCCTCCCATCGAGCAGCAGCAGGTGAAGCAGCCCAACCAGTGGCCCCCCATGCAGAAGTAACTTGCGGCTGGCCAAGGAAGCCCTGAAGAGAGAAGATTGCAAGCCCAGACCTCCTCTCCCCGTGTCTCATGACCAGAGGTCATTTTCCAACGCCCTTTTATTCGCTGCAGAACTTCTGCCAAGCAGCACAGCTTCCAGCTGCCCCCCAGCTAACGCTAGTGCTATCCCATACTAACAGCCATAAGCTAACTGACGCGGCAGGACTGTCAATAGATAGTAAGGCTTCAAGCGGTGTTGCAGGCATGTGCGTTCAGCTTTCCAGCAGCCTGAATTTCTGCCCTCTCCCAATCACCCCGCTGGCTTTTAACAGCCCAGAGAGAGACCAAAGAACATGATGGCACGCACGACTCGGGGTTCATTAAGCTAAAGATTCAAACTGAACCCGAACGCAGTTAGGGACCGAGAGCTCATCGTCCAGACCTGCACGCTGCCTCCTGGTTTTCATGCCTCCCTCCCCACCTCCCCCCATGTGAATGCCATCTCCCACCTTGCATTTAAGGATTTTGCCTATTAATAATAGGATTTGAGGTTTCTGCAGAACCTTAGGGGTTCTGGTGAATGGCAACAAGACTTTCTGAATCATGAATCCATAGTATTGAATATTTTAAACAATTAAAACAAATCTGCTGGGCTGGAGGAAATAGAAAGATTTTTACCAAAAAAAAAAAAAAAAAAAAAAAAGCCATCCCCTCTTAATTATCTGCTTAGCTGAACTGGTAGTAATCAGCGCTTTCCTCAGAGAGCTCACCTTGGATTTTCTAAGATGTGTAAAAGAGCAGCTCAAACTGAGATTATTTATGGAAAATATATAGATAATTAAATCCAATCCAGACATGTTTTGAAATAGATTAACCTCAGGCGTGGCTTCCATCTGTTAGACAGGATAAAGGAGGAAGCATACACACTGCTGTCTCAATTACACCCTGGAACATGTTTCACCACACAATGTTGTTGCGTATGTATCTGGTACTTATCTCTAATTATTTTAGGCTGACATTGTATCCAGGATTTATTTCACTGTGAAAATCAACAATAAAAATTACTTTGAATACCAAGCGGTGGTGATTTTTAATAGCTTCTGCTTAAAAAAAAGATGAAAAGGAGCCTCAGCTTGCAGCGCTCAAGTCATTTTTCAGGCTCAGAGCTGGGCAAATCAAGACGCAGAAACTTGGGTGCTCACAGGGGACCCTGGCTCTGCTGCTCCTCTCCAGATGCCCGGGTTAGAGCCCCTGCACAGTCAGCCCGCTAGCACTGAGACACTAATTGCACTGAAACACCTCACAGCAAGACCCCCCACCGCCAAGCATGGCACATGGCATTGGCTCACCCCAAGCAGTCACTCTGCCCAATTTACGCATATTCCCAGCCACTCCATGACCTTCAGCAGACATAAGGCACGGGCATGTCTACCAGGCAGGTTGCAAGCACAAGCAGATGAGTTTTTCCCACACTTCAGATGCGCCAGGAGTGATGCAATCCCACCGGTTTGGCCCTGTACCTGTTAGATGAGTGTTAGATACATCCAACCTCATTGTTTGATCACAGCACCATGCTGAGTTTGCCAAGCAAGCTCACATCGGTCTGCCAGACACCAATACCTTATCGCTTAAAAGGTTCTGTATTTATATTTTTTCCCCCCTCTACTTTCCCAGGCAGCTGGCTGGAAATCAATTAGCTGAGCCACTATGTCCTGCTGAGAAACCAAAACATTCTGAATCGTCTTTCTGGTTCTTTTAAAACAGAAACTCTTTGTTCTGAGCAAGCAAAAAGCTTCCTTTCAGTGTGAAAAGCTTCCAAAGGCTATTTTCCCCTCAGCAGTTATAGGGTAGTTAAGGGTCTGAAAAACCCACAATTAATCATTTTGATGGACCCACAAGAATAGACTTCAGCATATTCTACCTTGCAGAAAACCGAGTTTCTCCAGTTTGCTCTAGTTCAGGATGAAAACCAACTTGCAAGGTGGCCCTGAGGTGGGAAGCACATCCACCCTGAGCCAGCTGTGACACACAGGAGCAGCTCTGTCCCAAAGGATGCTGAACTTAATCGTCTTTCTAGAGACTGTGATCATTTTGTGTCCTGTTTGCTCTAGACATTTCACATTTCTGGTCTACTTAGATCCAGAAATCTACAGCTATTAACGTGATGACTATCTGAAATAAAAATGTGGACAAATAATTCCTGGGGAAATCTGGAAGGCAAACATGCATGGAGGTGTGTGTGTGTGTGCCTCGTATACTAGGGTATGTCTAAAGGTGATTCTTCAGCTAATAAAAGTAAGCAAAAGAGAATGGATGACGCTCGTAAACTGGAAAAAAAAATATCAGGAAGCAAGTAATGAGGTTACTTAAGATTTTATTGTAGCATGTCCCAAACTAAAGATCAGAAGAAAACTGCTGCACTGTTATATAAATATAGTAGAAGATGAATAAATTCAAGTTAATGAATTGCATCTCTTTGTAAAATAATTTCTGCTTGCGAACAAAGGAGGCATGTTGCAGATTTCTAGCTATTCTGACAGAGCCAGCAGACAGAAGGAGAGCTTGCAAATAAGCATTTGCATCTTCCATGGCACTTTGTGGCCATTGCTGTTAGTGCTACTTCTGCTTTGGGCACTGCTGCTGCTGTTGCTGCTGCGGGATGCTCTTCACAGGACACTTGGTTTGCCCTTTGGAGGACTGGCATTGCTCCACACTCTTTGGAGGACACTTTTCCTGGCATTTTGAAGGTATTTGCTGCTGCTGTTTCTGCTGGTGGGAAGACATCTTTGCTAAGCCTGGAAGAAAACCAAGGTGCCATTTCTGTTATTTTAAGCCCCCCACACTTCTCCTTTCTGGATGTTACAGTTTCAGTCAGTTCTTCAGCTTTGACATCAAACCAAGAGTGAAGAGCATTTCAAAGTTAATTCTACCACGGAAAACACACAGGGAAAAAAACCAAAAAACAAAACACACACACACAAACTTGGAAGTCCTTGAGGATGCTGCTGTTCAGGCCAGCTTTGTGCTGATGACTCCAGTTTACCCCACATCGCTTTTCTGGGCTCCCATCACAGTTGCCCCTATGGGGATCATCTGCTCCTCAGAGGCCCCAGGGCGTAACAGTATATAAGCATAAATTAATATAACAGGCAAGCACCATCCTAACAAAGTTGTGATTCAACCATGGCTACAGAGGTGGAGGGGGAAAAAAAAAAAAAAAAAAAAAAAAGAGGGGTTTTCCTTCCTTCCCTCCGCTCACTCTTTGCTGAACATTTCAACTTTGACAGGCTAAGAAGCACCCCAAGTTTTAATGAAAGCAGGGTGAGTTCATGGAGAACCCCAGAGCAATATTTAAAACTAGTCAGTGAGGAGCAGAAAGCTAGAGGCATATCAGTATTGCAAACAGTTTTGAAAGAGGAAAAAAAAAAAAAAAATCATTTGATAACAATCCCTTCTGACAGCAGCCACATCTCTGCTTAGTTCATCGAGACCCTCAGAGCAGGAGCCATGTGTCTTGTCATCCAGGGTCTGCCTCAGACCGTGACTGCCCCTCCCACTCATGACGATATGATTTTGCACAAAGAAGTGAAACTCAGAGCCCTGGAGATCCAGGGAACTGCAGTGATCAGCCCGTGGCCGCTCGACAGATGCAAAACAAGCTGCCCGTGGATGCCACGCTTTGGCAGCTGAAACTCAATACTCAATGGTTATCCACAAGGATTTTTATCAACTGGGAAAAAACGATAAGGGTTAGCAAGGGTTTGCTCACCCAAGGAGTTACCAAGCCACTCTGTGGGGCCTCAGAAAGTCTCCAAATAACACAATAAGGCTTTCACCTGTGTGGAGGTGAAATTGCCAGAGAGATGAGCTGAAACTGTTCCTAGAGAAATAAATAAAGAGAAATAAAAATCACCCTATCTCCCAAGAACAGGGCACCAGAAACCCCTACCTATATTGCTAGATGTGCACAGAAGGACCCACCTGGTATCTCCTGCTGTTGGAGGGAGGGAAGAAGAAGCCACTGAAGCTGATGAGCCTCCCCGATGAGAGGCTTTTATACGCTTTCAGAAGTCAGCCCGGGGAGCTGATGACAACAGATTAACTTGATGACCAGAATCTTTCACAACGAGAACCTGCTTCACCAACACCTCCATACACCTGGACTTCAGTCAAGGTCTGTGAGAGATGCCTCCTCTTTCAGGTGCGGGGGATTTGTTGTTTTTAATGCAAGACACACCCAATCTTGTAATAACTGGCTAATTTATTAATAATTCATCTTGTCCCGACCCTGGGCAAAGATCCCACAACTGAACTCAGATTTGAGAGGTGGCTCAGATCTGCTCCAGAGGGAGCAGAACATGTTTGCGTGAAGTTTAGGTATTTCTGGGTAGTTTTATCAGTGATTCCCGGGTCAGATCTCCAGCTGACATAAACCTGAGTGGGAGACGTTTGCGTGCTGTATTCCAGCTCCTGGGAAGGGCAGCAGGTCTGTGTTTGGCAGTCTGTGTTCTCAGGGTTTACTTCTGTCCTTCTCCTCCAAAAAGAGAATGAAGCTTTTTATATTGCAAAGAAATCAGAAAGCTTTCCCTTTGGTTTTTTGGTTTGTTTTTTTTTTTTCCCTGCACTTTCACATAGCTTTTCAGTGAAGCACCTCAAACTTCTTTTTTACAAACAGTAGGTTTGGCTTGCTGAAGTTGTGGCAGAATTTCTTTTTTCTGGGCATGGATCCGTGTTTCAGAAAAATGTTGATCCCCTTGAAATTTTTCCAAGGAAGAAACAGAGGAAATGTTTCAACTGAAATATTTTCTATTGGAAAAGGTAGCTTTCTACTACTAATTTCTCAAGCCTCCCTCACTACTATGCCCTGTGGGGTCATATTCAGCCCTATGAATTACAGCCCAGTCTCCATTATGGATGTGTGATACAGAGGGATGATGGACATGGCTTCCACTGGGTGTAGGAGAGCAGAAGGTGCTAATGGAAACAACATCATCCCGTATCTTCACATCCCTCACTCATGCCTGATTTACCAAGGGTCTTAATGACCCTGAGGCTGACACGGATCAAATGTGCCTAATTTGTTGTACACTGGGGAATCTCAGCAACGCTCCCAACTAACCACAAGTGCATAGGAGAGCAGTGTGTCAGGGCTTTTGCAACACGTTTTCCTACAGGCGCAGGAAGCGTGAGGAGCACAAACCAACAGGTCTCTTCTGCCACTTCCCCTGGGGTTTTCAGAGCACCATCTCCCATCTATCATTACCATGCCTGGTATGATGCTAGCAGCACAGAGGGAGAGCGGAAAAAATTTTAAATGACTAAAAGAGCTGATAGAGCTGGATGAAGATGCTTGGAAACCAGTCACAGGTGACTAGTCTATGGGATGGATCTCATTAGTAGCAGCATATGACTTCCTGACTAAGACCTTTTCCATGTCTGGAAGTGGGCACTGATGCTACACATGTGACAGCAGCAAGCGATTATTAGTGAGGCCATGTTCATTGCTGAATCCCCAAAGGTGTGCGCTCAATGGGAGGAATTAAAGACGCATGTTCCTAGTCTCCCCTTCCATTTTCCTGCTTTTGAATTTCTGCTGAATTTCCTGCTGTTGAACATCTGGTCCACCTACCCCTGCTTTGTCTATCTGAACTGCAAGGTGTGTTCAGGCATAGAATTTGTTTGCCTTACCGAGACATGTTTTGCCCATCATTATTGCTGCTTGATGGTGTCACCTTTTGGTGTCGACAGAAATAACACAAAAAGGAATCTACCATCAAACTCTCTACACCTGCACACAAGGTTTCATTAAAAGCTGATTTGGTAATAGTGTTTACACACATCTAAATATAACTCTTTTCTTTTCTAGATTAGATACTCTCCACCCTTGCCATAATGATATGGTAGGTGGATAGCAGTTCTCTACATCCCAGACATGGAAATTGTGTGGCCATCATGGAGACAGAGGTAAGCAAATCACAGGCACAGTATGGAGGACAATGGGGCCATTGTCTCTGAAACTCAGCATTTAAATCAGAGTAATGTCCCTCCAGACAATGGGCTTCCTTCCGTTTCAAAATTATGACTCCAAATAAAGAAGAAGCATTTATAAATTAATTAAAATATTACTGTACCTGCCAGATGTTAACGAACCCGAAATGCCAACCACTCTATCAGCAGGTGGGGAAGGGATCGATAACAAGGGTGAGACCTGCCCAAAGCCACACAAAGTATCTGCAGCAAACCTGGGAACAAACCTGCAATCTGCAGGGCTCAGACCTGTTCCTGAACCACAAAAAGATTCATCTCCTGAAGCCAAATCCCCTGCTTTCTATATTTAGTCAGTGAGGATCACGGGAAGAAGTCATCAAAAATACCACTTTTGTCTCCATCAGAATATTTTTAAGATACAGTTAAAATCCCAGCAAGAACATTTTGATTCCTTCTTTCCCTTAAATTTACCTTGTAACAGTTCCTAAGATTTGCCTCCAATATCCAGAGACATTAAGAAGTAAAATACTATCATTAATAAAGCTAAAAAATAAATTTCTATCATGATTTCCAAGCAGGATAAACCTAAATCTTTTTTAATCTGTCAGAAATGTATTGACAAGATGATGCTTTACTTATAGTATTAGAAGACACTCCTCCACATTATAACGCATGGTCTCTGTTTGCAGCACTGCATTGCAGGCACAAATCCTCCGCAACCACGGCAGCTTTTTAAAACAAAAACTAAAATAAGATGTTCTTGGGTCTGAAGCCATGGAAACGAGGCGATGAAAGAAAGACAGAAGACACATGGTGCCATCGATGGTCAATTTTTATTGCTGCACATAGACATTGAAAGACAAGAGGATATGCATTAAATGAGAATTAAAGAATAGAAGGGTAGGCACCTTCCAACAGCACAGCCATTGCTAAATAACTTCTCAAAATGCCCAGCAGTGTAATATCGGCCAACTGCAGTTACCAAGAAAAAGGTGCTGAGATAGCAGTAGCAGAAGTAGCATAAGAAGCAAAGATACAGCCTGGAAACATTCAGAGAAATGTTTTCCAAGACAAAGAGAGCACAGGCTAACCAGATCAGGAGAGGTCTCAGTACATTGCGGATGGGTCTGTAACTTCTTTTTCATTCCGTGGATGCTCATGAGCCCATGGATACTGCAATGCAGCGAAGCACCAGGACTGCACGTGAGGCTCACGCATTAAGGCCATCAGCATGGGCGAGAACAGACAGTGCTGCATGGCTCCAGGCACACCGTCTCGCACGTATCAACGCACTTGGTGGTACACACCTCCCCGCATGAGGCTGCGCAGGGCTCCACACACTTGGTGCTGCACTGGGTGGCACAGGGCTCCACACACTGGGTGGTGCACTGGGTGGCACAGGGCTTTGCGCAGACATCGATGCACTTAGGTGGGCAGACCTCCACGCACTGTGTGCTGCAGGGCTCCACGCACTGGACGCTGCAGGGCTCCACGCACTGGACGCTGCAGGACGTGGTGCACTGGGTGGCACAAGGCTCCACGCACTGGGTGGTGCAGGATGTGGTGCACTGGGTGGCACAAGGCTCCACGCACTGGGTGGTGCACTGGGTGGCACAGGGTGTCGGGCAGACCTCCATGCACACCGTCTTGCAGGGCTCCACACACTTGCTGCATTTCTGCACGCAAATGGGAGGGGGCAGGCAGGGCTGTTTGCACTGCTCGTAGCAAGACATCCTTCTAGGTGCTAGTAAAGCTAAAGACAAAGATAAAAAGAGGACAAAATCAGGATGCTTGTTCTTTATTCTCGAGCCACAATTCACAACCCAAGCTCTGGAATGTATATAGCAGTTAACTGTTGGACTGAGAAAAGGACTGTTAGAAAAAATTGCATGTGAATGACTTGTGGATTCAGACACATGCAACCAACACTAGCAGGGAACTTGCAGGCATCACTGTTAAGAAGGCTAGAGCCATAAACCCTGAATTTGATAGAATTACCCACAGCTAAACTTTGTAGAAGCCGTAACATGAAAATAGTTCATCTCCTAATCTTCTTAGGGCCCATCTTTTGCTACTCACACCTTCAGTTCCTCACGCGCACCACAGAGTATGTCCCCCTTTGTGTAGACGTTGAGCTGCTAAAGCCCAGGGATGAAGCCTAAAGACCACAAATCCAGACACTATCCCAAATCCACGAGCTGTGTATCATGGTACGTCGCTGGAGCTGTATCAAAATGAATGGGCTCCTCCTTTCGTAAGAGGAGGGTTGGCCCAGAGGTTGCAGCTCCTGTTTCCAATTCATTTTCTCATCTTGACTTCTCCCAGATGTCTCCTGCAGCTTTGCCTGCAGGCATTCTGCAGCTTCTTTCTGCCAGATAATGCTTCTTCCCACCCATCTCTTTTGAAGTCCCAAGACTCACTCTGCAGCATCCACTAATTTATTTAATTTCCAGATTTAATGAGGCATAAAAAAAAATAATGAAGATAGAATACGAAGGAGGATGAGAGACCTTCACAGTTTCTGAAGAGGTGACAGGACATTTGCAAGCTACTTAAGGAAGAGCAAACTCTAAATAAGAATTGAACATCCTCTCCCCCATTCCAGGACAAATCCCGGAACAGAAACAACAGGAGCAAAGCTCTCCTGTGATCAGTAATATATTCTCTTGACCAGAACGACCAAGTAACACAGCCATCGCATCATTCCCTGATAAATCCGAGAAAGACTTACCAGTCCACCGATGCAGGTGAATGAGGGAGAAGTCAAACGAACTGGTGTGAGCATCAAAATGCAAACCTTTTTATATGGCTTGCATGGCGTCACCTCCGGAAACAAGGGAGCCCAGGGGTATGGACACCTGACCACTAACTACCTGAACAAGCTCCACCTGTACATGCTTTACATATTTGTTTACATCCTAATTTTTGATGGAAACCCTCTTCCAGGAAAAACATGTGATCCTGAGCAAATTCTGCTTCCACCTAATAGCCAAGTCATATGGTTCCCAACAAGAATGATAGAGTAATTAGAAAAAATCAGGTACCTGATTAATTGCTTTTCAGAAAAGATTTAATAAGCATGGATATTTTCATCTCCTTATTTCCATAAATGTCTGAATGATACCTTGGGTTTGTTTCAGTGCAGTAAGAATGATTAACTATTATTAGCGAAGATGGACAACTGATCTGATTTGCTATGAGAAATATCATGTCCTAATTCTCATGGTAAGAAACAGCTAATCCTGCAGTGGGCCATAAGTGCTTCCACACATTACTGAGGTGTCTGTTTCTCTAATAGCTTTTTAACTATAAAATACACCCAACCCGTTCCTCTCCACCGTCCATTCACAACATTCACGCTTGGCAATGCCAATGGGGACACAGCTCCAGTTGCCTTGAGGACCTCTTCAAGCCATCAGGGCAAAGCAAAGGGGCACCCATTTTAAAGGCATTTTTCACTGCCAGAGCAACGTAAAGGGCTTCAGCTTAAGTGGGATTAAGGCCCAGGACTCCACATTAGTATACTGAAGCCTTTTGTTGACCAGGATATCTCGCTGAGCTCCGCAGCACAGAAAATATTTCTCTGAGATACTCCAGTCACAGAGGTGGAATAGGATCGTCCTGCAATTAGGTGAGCAAATGCCCCAATGAGATCACTTACACAAATGCTAAATGAGCAAAAAAAAAAAAAAAAAAAAAAAACACTAAAACAAACACAAACCCCCCAGCCTGTTCAGCATGAGCAGTGCATCCTGTTTGCACTGGAAACCAGGAGAATTGCAGGCACCGACACTGGTTCCTTTCTAATGTTTACACGGGCAAACTGGAATTCCTAAGCCCATGTGAGCTGATGAATTTGCACAGCTCCTGACATCCTCCCAGCAGCACCTCACTGTTTGTTCAGTCTTTCCACTCCCCTTCCTTTGCTGGACAGACTCATGTGCAATTTCTCCACCCAAGGCTCATACTGCTGCACCGGCAGCTTTTATGAACGATGGGAAGAAACAGGGACTTGTACAGTGTGGTTTGCTTGTCTTAGACATCTGCTTCAGGGTGAAGAGAAACACCCATGACTGCATTAAGTAGACCCTGCAGACCGATAAGCAGAGCAGATAGCTCCGATGTAACCATCTAGACAGATTTATCTCTCCTCCTAGAGCTAACCCAGCTGGGTGATGCTGAGCAAGCAACTGTCCTCCAGTACTTTTAAGACCCCTCACAGCAGCAGCCTTCAACACTTATCTTGCTGAGGAGTTTCTCATAGTCTGGTTAGTACAGTTCTTCATGCTTTCCTAGGGCTCCAGGCTCACCTCTAAAATGAGGGGTGAGGACCGGTCCTACGTCTCCCTTTCTATAGTGGGTTACTGTATACCCTATTGTTATATTTGATTAGCAAGAAATTGTAATGACTTCGGAGAGAACTAGACATTTTAGGAGATATAAATTGATCTGCACTTGTAATATGTAGGAACATCAGAGAGCTGGATTATTATTCTTAATTGATGCTTATTTGTGGGTCTCTATTACATTTACGAGCAATTTGGTCATTTGACTAGTCACATTAACTTCAGTGAGTCAGGACCCCACAGCAACATCCTTTTGTGGCCATACTCCTTTGGCAAAAGAGAGGAAAATAAGTGATTTTGCCAAATCTGACACTTCTGGAACCTATTTAATTAAATGGCACAGGTTAAGGTCTCTTGCAGCACCAGAGGCTGGTGCGATGGTAGCGCTTTGATGAAAAAAAAATACGACAAAGCACAAACCTGAACCAGAAGAGGTTCCTGGAGCCCAAAAGGAGACAGACTCCCCTACCCAGAGGTTTGCCTGGTGCTTGGAAGAATATTTCTGAAAAACTCAGTAGAAAAGGACATGGTCAACAGTTTTGGCTGCCAATAACCCAAGAGAGACTTCATATTTCACTGCCAAGAGCTCCCAAAGGTGGAGGCACTTCAAGATCGGAGCCCTTTTCCTATAGCTATAAAAATTTTCCCTGCAGACATGAAACACCACATGGTTACGGAGACATGGTTATTAACAGAAACATAAAACTCCAGGAATGCAGATGTCATGATTTTTAATGGAAACATCTCAAAGTGACATTTTTCCCTGGGCAGATGCTCAGGCATGCACTGTTTTGGGCCGTTCAGCTGGATTTCTGCTAGGAAAAAAATAAAACAAAACCATTTCATAAACTGCTGGCTGCCTTGCTTTGAAAATGTGATTACCTCTGGATTTCTTTGCATCTCTTGGTTTACCTAAAAGCTGCCTAAGTAAGACTCCTTCCTCTGTGGCATCCAGCAGCGGTCGGCATCAGGGATTTCATTTTGTTTGTGCAGCACCCTATACAGTACACTACTGTTTTGGTGGGCAAAGCATCTTCATGGAAATCAAGGATTCTCCCCATATTCTCAGCACGGTAAGCCCACTCTCCTGCACTTTGTTGCAATTAAATCTTAAAATCGGAGCTTCATTACACCGGACTTTCCCCTCTCATCACTCCCTACCACAGGTACCCAGGCAAGGTGCGAGGGTGTGATCCTGCACCCAGGGCAGCTGCCAGGTGGGGCTGGTCTCCAGGCTGCTGGTCCATCGCCTCCATCGTCGCATAGCTGGGATGCCAGCAGGCTGAGTGCAGAATGCAATTAGCCTCACATGAAAACAAGTGGGTTGTCTAGTCTGTGCCCTGGGGACCATTTGATCAAGTAATTAGATCATTACTTCTGGGGCTGAGAGGAACCCAAATACGGCACTATCCGCCTCTTTTCCTGTTTACTCAGGAAGGTGAGTGCCTCGTGAAGAATGATAAGTGAGCATCTGAATGCAATTAAATCTGAAAAAGAGGAACTAGCTGTGGTTACGAAAAAAATAACTAATCTGTTTTATCTTTTGCCTTCTGACTATTGCATGTATTTGCTTTGATTTGCCCAGTATTTTAGAATGGGAATCTAGCTTTCCTTGGGATTTTTTTTTTACATTACTGAATAAAAGCGTCCTGATCTCTGAGGAATACATCGGAGACTTCACAGCACATTGCCTGACAGAGAGAGAACTGTGGGCCTACTACATTTGCTTAGGCTGAAGAGCAATTTTCCCCCTAATTGTTTTAACAGTTTTGCAGATGTAGGTGTTCAGGGAGGAAAGATCTCTCCCTCTTCCTACAGCACAATCTTGAGATGTTCACCTGGAAACGAACTGTTTGCTCTCTGCTGATGGTCTCAGCCTTTTAAAATCTGAATTTCTACGTTCATAGGAAGGACTAAATATAATGCAAGCATCATGCCATCAGAAGGATGCTACAGAGAAACAGTTGAAGTGGAAATCTTATCTGAATGCCATTTTTTTTCACCTACAGATTCTTATTTCCCAGGATGTTCCATTTAATTTTGGAGCAGGAGCAAAGGAAATGGTTGCTCGCACTTTTTAATGAATTTTAAAGGACTTTTGGAGTCAGGAGGGTGATAAGGAAGCCTCATTTAGTTTGGCATTTCTATTGCATAGCATTTTGTGTTCAGGTAATGCCCAGAGCACACGCCGAAGTCCAGACACCCGCTGTGGTAAGTGCTGCACAACCCAGCGGCAAGAGCCAGGGTCTGCCACAGCCTTGGAAGAGGAGGATAGAAGCAGAAGAGCTGTGAGAGTGGGACGATCTGCACGAGGACGGAGCTCCCCAACCCACGTGCAATGCCACATCCATTGGGTATGATTTATCCTGTCCCACTGTTGGTGGGACTCCCCTACTGGAAAAAGTGAGACAGCGATAATGGCAGGTTAGTCACCAGCCACGTGCCCTGGGGCATCTTTAAAGAGTGAGCCAGCAGGTGCTGGCAGACAGAGAAGTGCCCAGGTCTGCTGCTTCAGCAGCTGGGCTGGCTTCCCCCGCCATCTGCCACCCCATCTAACCTCCCTTCAGAGGCCACTGCAAAGCCCAGTCTGTCCCCACCCCCCTGCACCAGTTCTGCTCTGGAAGCCTGCGGAGCACAACCCTTGGGCTGTGTAACAGGATGACTTGGAAGCCCTGAGGATGTTGCTTACTCCTGGGTGAGCAATTTGCAAACAAATTTGATGCTAAGGAGGAAGCACTGGGATCCTGTTGGCAGGTATTTATGGAGGGTTACCAAAATTGTCCAAGACACCTTCCTAATACTAATAACATTTCTGCAGAGCTCAGTGGTGGGTGAATTGGTGTCGATCTCCCTAACTGATGAGGCTTGCCCAGTCGCCACTGGAGACAAGGAGATAGAAGTCGACAGCAAAAGGCTGAGATGGGACCTTTACACATGGGTGACAGTTGGGAGGCAGTCTCCCAGACCTGCTCATCTTCTCCTTGTTAGTGTCTTATCTACCCATTTCTCGGAATATTTCATTTCTGCCCATGGGAGGCAGACACGGCTGGTCCTGAGCTCCTCCAGCTTCAGAGAGGCACTTCAGCAAGTGGTTGGGTTTTCAGTCTTTTCAAAACCATGGGAGAGCAGTATTTCCTTGTGATGTACAGCATCCCCTCTCCCAGCAATGAGCTGGGATAACCCAGATGAGTCCCAGGTCTCCAGCTATTGTCTTAGACCTTCCCATGCATTCTAGCAGGACCCGCCACTCTACAGCGATCAGGCTTTTTAGGAAGAAATTAAAAGGACAAAGTGTGAGTCTGGGGGAATACTAAAGTGAAGGAAACACTTGCAGACAGCTGATGTCAAGATCTTTTTTTTTTTTTAATTATTGCTTCATACAAGAAAGGGAGAAGATGGCAAGAAAGAACAAACGGGGAAACCCCTCCATCCACATCAGTGCAAAGAAGAATTACAGAATCTCTCTCCCAGGCAAGATTCCTGGGGGCACAAAATCAATTAGTTACACGTTACAAGGGAAGTCACGGTTTTTGAGGTGAATACAGCAGAAATGATGCAGAACGTAAGGAGGACCGTTGGAGGATTTTACTCTTCCTAGGACAGGAAGGGCACTAGGAAAGCAAAGATGCGAGGAAGGCATTGGCAGGTTCAGGGATCTGCAAACCATTTTCATTCCTCAGCCTTTGGAGACACACACCCCACCGCCAGGGCAACGGCACTGCGGAGTGGGGTCCCCCTGCAACTCCCAGCACAGCAGCCCCCGCCTGCAGCCCCTCAAGGAGCCATGCATTTACGACAGCGGACATCAGCGCAGGTGATGCAGTAGCGCCGGCCGCAGGCAGGGGTGCAAGTACTCACGCACAAGGGGATGCATTGTGTAACGCAGGCAGTGGGGCAGGAATCCACGCACTTTGTAACAGCCTGAACGCCCCCACAGCAGGGATCCACGCACGTGGTGGAGCACTTGGCCATTTCCTTGCAGCACTGATCCACGCACGTGGTGGTGCACTCACTCACACCTCCACAGCAGGGATCCACGCACGTGGTGGTGCACTTGGTCACTTCCTTGCAGCAGGGATCCACGCACGTGGTGGTGCACTTGGCCATTTCCTTGCAGCACTGATCCACGCATGTGGTGGTGCACTCACTCACACCTCCACAGCAGGGATCCACACACGTGGTGGTGCACCTGGTCACTTCCTTGCAGCAGGGATCCACACATGTGGTGGTGCACTTGGTCACTTCCTTGCAACAGGGATCCACGCACGTGGTGGTGCACTTGGTCACTTCCTTGCAACAGGGATCCACGCACGTGGTGGTGCACTTGGTCACTTCCTTGCAACAGGGATCCACGCACGTGGTGGTGCACTTGGTCACTTCCTTGCAACAGGGATCCACGCACGTAGCGGTACATTCACTCACACCTCCACAGCAGGGATCCACACATGTGCTGGTGCATTTGGTCACTTCCTTGCAGCACTGATCCACGCACGTGGTGGTACATTCCCTCACACCTCCGCAGCAGGGATCCACACATCTGGTGGTGCACCTGGTCGCTCCACCACAGCAGGGATCCACACACTGAGTGCATCTGGTCACACATCCACAACATGGAGCCACGCACCTGGTGGCACACTTTATCACTCCTCCACAGCAGGGATCCACGCACCTGGTAGTGCACTTGGTCACCTCTCTACAGCAAGGATCCACACACCTGGTAGTGCACTTGGTCACTCTGCCACAGCATGGATCCACACATGTGGAGGTGCATCTGGTCATAGCTCCACAGCAGGGATCCACACACCTGGTGGTGGACTTTGTCAATCTGTCACAGCATGGATCTACACACCTGGTGGTACACTTGGTCACTTCCCTGCAGCATGGATCTACACACCTGGTCGTGCACTTGGTCACTCTGTCACAGCACGGATCTACACATCTGGTGGTGCATTTGATCACTTCCTCACAGCATGGGTCCACACATTTTCTGGTGCATCTGGTGACACCTCCACAGCATGGATCTACACACTGGGTGGTGCATTTGGTCACTTCCCCACAACATGGATCAACGCACGTGGTAGCACATTTGGTCACTTTGCTGCAGCATGGCTCCACACATGTGGTAGCACATCTGGTCACAGGTCTACAGCACGGATCAACACACATGGTGGTGCACTTGGTCACTTCCTTGCAGCAGGGTTCCACGCACGTGGTGGTGCATTTGGTCACCTCCTTGCAACAGGGATCCACGCACGTGGTGGTGCATTTGGTCACCTCCTTGCAACAGGGATCCACACATGTGGTGGTGCACTTGGTCACCTCCTTGCAACAGGGATCCACACATGTGGTGGAGCACTTGGTCACTTCCTTGCAACAGGGATCCACACACGTGGTGGTGCACTTGGTCACCTCAGTACAGCAGGGATCCACACATGTGGTGGTGCATTTGGTCACTTCCTTGCAGCACTGATCCACACATCTGGTGGTGCACTTGGTCACTTCCTTGCAACAGGGATCCACACACGCGGTGGTGCACTTGGTCACCTCAGTACAGCAGGGATCCACACATCTGCTGGTGCACTTGGTCGCTTCCTTGCAGCACGGATCTGCACATGTGGTGGTGCACTTGGTCACTTCCTTGCAGCAGGGATCTGCACACGTGGTGGTGCACTTGGTCGCTTCCTCACAGCACGTATCTTCGCATCTGGTGGTGCACTCCGTCACTTTGCAGCAGCATGGGTCCACACACGTGGTGGTGCACCTGGTCACTTCCTCACAGCACGGAGGCACACGCATGGCAACTGCGAGGCAGGATGGATCCATGCACCCGGCTGCCTGCGTCACACCAAGGTTACCCAGGTTCACGTAAGTGGTGGTGCCCTGAGGAATCTGAGCATAGCAGCAAGGATCCACACAGGGACGCAAGCAGGGATCCACACAGGGACGCAAGCAGGGATCCACACAGGGACGCAAGCACTGGATGTTACGGACAGCACCACAGGGATCCACGAGTTTTTTCATGGGAAAACTCTTCACCAAGATGGTGGGAGGTGCAAGGCAGACCTGTCTCAGCTGGCAATCATTTTGGCAACGCATCTTTGAGGGAGGGGTAATGTCTGAAAGCAGGAAAGGAATATGTTTTGTGGGAAACAGGGATATTCAGCTTTCACAAGGCTATTTTAGACATGGAGTTAAACTACACTTTCCCCAGCAGAATACTGAAAAATATACTGGGAAGACAGCCTGAAATCCATAGCAGAGCACTACCTCCACGTGGAAGCATTTTAGAGAAGTTTGTAGCTACTGGCTTCTCGAAACAGGAAAGAAAAGTGGTGTTATTTGGACTCAGCTCAGATTATCCTGCAGGGTCTGAAGTCATGACCACAGCTCCCCTTGGTTTGGGATTTACTTTTTGGCATTACTTCCCTATTTTCACCTGAAAAGGAGTTTACTGGGCTTCTGAGGGTGCCCTGTCCACATGCAGGTCCTCAGCTAGAGGACACGAGTGGAGGCTTCATGCTGGAAAACACTTCCACAAGGAAAGGATCAGACACTCGCAGTGCAGCTGCTTTCCTACCTTTCCCACAGAAGTCCTCCTGGCTCTTCTCATCCAGACTTCCTTCCAGGCATTGCTTACCCTTGCAGCCTGCGAGTCTCCACTTCTTATCTTCCCTCCCACTTTTTTCCTTTGAAGTCCTAGCTTTGCCTTTTGATCTCTCTCAAACCCAGTAATTCCCTGGTTAAAAGAGGGTAGCAATGGCATTGGGGAAAGAGAGAGGTTAGTCCACTCTCATCTACCCTGAGACGCATCTTGATGGAGAAAGCACAGCAGTTGCAAAATAAACAGCAAATAAAGACTGGTAGAAGATGGAATTAATATTTACCCTTAGCTCAGCTGCTTGATAAGTACCACACACAAACCTCACCAAGCAGAAGCACTCACAAGTCTTCTAACTTGCTTCTGCAGACAAGATTTAAAAATTAAATAACCCCAGCCACTACCTTACTTCCCAGTAAGCCAAGAGAGACTTACCCAATTCACCACCAGCAACTAGCAAACGAAACCAAAATGGTTTAAGAAACACTACAATATGAATCCTTTTATATGATTTCAGTGTCCGTGTCTCCGGAAGTGAGACACCTCAGGGGTATGGAAATAAAATTTTTAATAATCCAGACCAGCTCCACCTCCAATCCTTCAATTACTTGCTTACATTATAATTTTTAATGAAACCTAGCCACCAAGGTGGTACATGCAACACTATGACTGCTGCCTGCAAGCCTGAATTCCTGATCCACGTATTTCCTATGGGGGATGGGGAATAAAGAACGGATGATACAGCCTGGAAACAATCCCCCTCAGGATTAAACTTTGTTTTGATAAAAGTTAATTTGGGACATTTTCTTGCACCTTCCCCCAAGCCAGCCATACAAACCAGGATGACAGATGAGATAGGACTCAGTAAGTGGCTTCGTTCTGCTCTACTGCGTGAGTTTGGTTGCCCTGACCAGCACACAACATCCATCCCACTGAGAATTATATTCCCTATAATCTGGTTAGAATTCCCCTTGTTGCAGCTTGCAGTCATTGCCCCTCACCCTGTCTCTGGGCACCTCTGAGAAGAGCCCCAAGAGCTGAAAGGGACCCCAGGACCTCCCCTGAGCCTTTGCCTTGCCAGAGTGAGCAGGTCCTTCAGCCTCTCCCCATTCATAATCTCCTCAAGGCCTCTGGACCCTCTTGGTGGTCTCCACTGGACTTACTCCAGTTTGTCAGAGCCTGCCTTGCACTGTGGGCCCCAGATGGGACACAGTGTCCAGATGTGGTCTCATGTGCCAGATGGAAAGAAAACCAGTTACACCTCATAACTGTTGGTTTACCCCGGAGTATCCAAGGTTTCTTGACAGCTGTGTAGCATCTCTGCTCCTCAACCAAGTCCAGTATGCCAGCACAATCAAAATTTGTTATGATTTTGGCAATTAGGCAGCAAGGGAAGACTTCACACTGGGTTAAGATCTTCAGTGTCTCTCAGGCTCCTTCCAGGACTTCTCCTGTGGTTGCCCATCTCTATGTGGTGACGCTCCAGGGTGATGAACCATCTGTGTTTGGTGCTCTGACCATAGCGTCCCTGGTAAGTGGCCCTTTTGGGTTTGCTGTGCACATTTCTGTCTTACAGCAGGCTAAACTGAGCCCGAGATACACCATTCATGATAGCTAACTGTGCACGGCTGCCGCAGCAGAGTCACCACGTTTGCCTACCAGAATTGTGGTCAAGTAAAGATGTTCTCGTCTGAAAATCCCTCATTAGAAGAGAGAAGGGAGAGCCAAGTGCATCGCCTGTGAGAGATTAAATACCCTGAAACTTCCTTCTCTGCTCACTCCAAACGAGCCTTAAGTCACTTGGTGACACAAGCATCCAACCAGTATTACTTGCACACAGAGACGAGGGCATATATCATCCAGAGACCAAGGTGTGTTTTGTGTCTGCACACAATTCTTCTCCCTTTAAATGTCTGTCCCCACACTGCTGAGCACCATGCTGTCCAATGTAGTAGCTTTTGGTTATTTAAGTCAAAATACATAAACCTGGGATGTGTGACCACTTGGGTGGCCAGCTCATTACTGACCACAGTGATTTCAATTAACCCTTAGTATAATTCAGCTGACTTTGCTAAACCAGTAGGTTGAAGGGACAAGGGTGGTGGTCACTCCTCCTATCACCCATCTGCTCTTCAAGGGGCTACCTGCATGAGGATAAAGGCAACGTCATGGCGGCGGAGCAGCGTTATGTTATTTGAGTCAGAGCTTGAGGAGAAAATGCAAAACATCACGCGACTAGTGATGATACGAGAGTTTCCAGAAGCACATCAGGACACTACCACCATCAATGCCACGTCTGAACAGGACAGCGGCAGTGACAGAAAGAGGTCAGACGTGGCTAAAAAAAGAATCGCCAGGATCCCACATCCCATCATGTCTCTAATGGCCCACATGATGTGTTGGGCTGGAGGATGTTTTACCGTCCCAGAAAAACTGACCCATGACTGGCTGACTACTTGAGAGCAAGCTGAGAGACCATTCATTTCCTAAATTCTTCTCTGGCGTCAGCCTCGCTGAAAGAACACGTGAATTCACAAGCCATCTTCCCTCACTCAAGGTTGGGCTGCAGCCACGGAAATAGCTGGTTTCCATTTAAAATAATTAGCCAAATAATCCATCACAGGGCAGAGGTGGAGCGGGGCCGGGTTAGCAAAGCAGAGCTTGTCTGTGTGCCTGGGGCAGCTCATCTCCGGAGGCCAGGCTCTTGAATATACAAGGCAGATCCCAGGTTAAAGTTGCCGTGTCTGCGCGCCGTCGTTATTTGCTGATACCCAGCTGGGTAAGTATCACTGGGACCATACAGATCTCAGCCTTTTGCTGGTGTTAATTTTCTGTTATGTCCTGAAATACATTACTGCAACCAGCCACACAAGGGAAATTGTTCCTTGGCTCTCACACCTCCTGGGTGATAAGGGCTTGGAAGATTAATAATCTCCTTCCTTGGTGCCAACTTTGCTGTAATTCCCAAGGACGCTCCGCAAAACGCTTCCTGCTGTGTCTCGGCGCTGGATTTAGAGGGATAAAACACCGTCCTGCTCTCCGAGCGCCTACACAGCAGCCAGGAGCTGAAACTGCTGTGCACGGTTATCGTCTAAGCGGTGAGGTGACTGCAGCATCGCATACAGCAGCAGCCAAGGTCCCAGGTAAGAGTGCCTAGCCTCACGGTAAACCTGAACTATGTCCTTCTTTTACCTGTCTAGACTACTGCTGCTTTTAGCCATGGTGAAGGTAGGACAGCAATAGCTGCACCTCTTGCGGCAGCTGCGAGACGGGCGTTCTGCGAGGGAGTTTCAGAACAAGGGGAAAGCATCTGGAAAAGAGAAGGGATTAACCTGATGTTTACAAACCTGCTGAAAATGTTAATCAAATCCACTGCTGTCTGCACAAGAAAATGCTGCTAGGGCAAAATTGTGCAGCAGAAACAGGCGTTAATAAGAAAGGCTAAGTTTGGAAGTTTATACAGGAAAATAGAAGGACCAAACTTCTTTTCATAGGGAGGGTTGCAGAATTTGTGGGGGAGAAACCCCAAAACCCAGCAGATTTTCTCAGTATTCCTTATTTTCATGAACAAATCATGGCACAAACAGTAACCACCTCGGCAAGGAATTCACCAGCCAAGAAAATGAAACATCTGATGCTTAGTAGACACCAAATCACTCTTTTTCTTTCAGGCTTGCCTGCAGTGCAGAAAGATGTCTTCCCAGTGCAAGCCACCCTGCCTGCCCCCTTCTGCCTGCACGGGGGAGGCTGTGCACACCAACCCTTGCCCATCGCATAGTCCCATGGTGGACCTGGATGCCCACCCTGGGCAGGACATGCATCCTTGTCCTGAGCAGACTTTGGAGGTGGCCTCCTGCCTGTGCCAGGCTTCAGCCACCTGCCTGGATGCTTGCCCTCAGGTTGGGCTCACCTGCCCACCTCCTGCTGTCCCTATGCCCAGGGATGCCTGCTGCCCTGAGCATGCAGCCGCCTGGGACTCCTGTGCACCTCTATGTGTGGATGTCTGCGTGTGCTCGGCAGCGATCCCCTGCGATCCCCCTCAAAGCAAGGGAGGGGACAGCTTCCCGTGCCAGCCCACAGCCTCGCCAGTGCAGCCCTGTGCCACCGAGATAGTTGGGACGTGCGCAGAATCCTTTCCGCTCCAGCACACAATCTCGCCAGAGAGTCCCTGCACCCCTGAGACAGCAGGAACCTGTGTGGACACCTTCCCCGTGCAGTACCCAGCCTCACCAATGGATACCTGCACCCTCGAGACAGATGGGACCTGTGTGAAGACCTTCCCCCTCCAGCACATAATCCCGACAGTGGAGCTCTGCCCCACTGACACAGCCGGGACGCCGGTGGAGACCTTCCCCCTCCAGCAAGAAATCTTGCTGATGGAGCCTTGCATCCCTAAGACAGTTGGGACCTGCATGGAAAACGTCACCTTGCAGCACCCAATCTCAGCTGTGGAGCCCTGCACCCTTGAGGTGCTAGAGACCTGCATGGAGGAGCCCTCCTGCACTCAGGGTGTGATCATCAGTGATCCCTGCCCTGATCAGTGCTCGATTACACACGTGGATCTCTGCACATCCCAAAGCGTGATTTGTACCGAGCCAGGCGTGTCCCAGACCACTGCAGAACCCACAGGGACATGCATGCCCCAGGGCACTGCAGACATCAGCCCCACCAAGGGCACGTCCAAGGGCACTGGAGCCCACCCATCCCCACGTGCACCTTTCCGCCTGAACACCCGCACCGCCGCCATCGTGGAGCGGTGCCTTTCCCGGTGTCAAAACTGGCTGCGAGGCAAGAAGTAAGAGCAGCATCAGCAGGCACACGGTAAAGATGATGTTTCCCCTGCATAAATGAGACCTCCTCTTGGTTTCTCAGGTATAACAACGAGAGAGAAAATTGCTTCATATGAAATAAAAAAAAAAAACCCTTTTCAATCATCTGTTAATTACGGCTCTTATTTTTATTGCCTAATGTTAACTGCAATAATAATGGCAAAAGTGCAATGCAAGTATGAATTGCATTCAGAGACACGTTTCATCATCCTCAACCTTTTTACTTCCCACATACAAGTAACTACTTTCATAGTCTGTCTTAAATTCAGTTAGGATTTTGCCCTTGCATTTTCTATCGTCTTTTTTTAATGGCCTTTTAGATTGACGTTATTATGAGAATATTGAGAAAAGCAGCCCAAAGGCATCATTTTAACATAGCTTGAGAAAGGTCTTTTAACGAGATACAAAACGACAGACAGCATTTAGGGTGAAGAAAGAGCAAACGCTGAATAGAAAGAAGTTGCAGAAAACACCAAACAAGTGATGCTGAGAAATGGGACTTTTGTTGCACGATGTCCAGTTGAAAACTGGGTAAAACTCCGTATAATTAAAAGGTTTTGTCACTTAACAGCTTTCCCCAGAACCAGAGTTATACCTCTAAATATTAGCAGCAACCTGATGCAGTAAACAGATAAAGCTTGTTAAAACTTATAGAAAAACCAAGGGGAGAAGGATAGGACGATTATTCCTGCAGCTGCCTGCCGTGTAATTCATACATTATCTGACGTTTCTTGCCCAGCAGCCCTATCAGACTCAGTGCTGGCATCCGAGGCTCTCCGTACTCCCGGTGGCATTTGGTCACGAGCTGCTGTCTGTCGATACGGCAGTTTGCTGCCGCTGCAAGAGGAGCCCAATGCAGTTCACAGCCGCCTGGAAAAATAATGAGAACCAGCCCAGGCATCCGTAAACAGCTGCTCAGTGAAAGCCATTTTTATTGGATTACGGCAGTTTGTTTGCTGGGTCTCTAACACCCTCTGTTAGAAAGAGTTTTCCTGCCTCCACAGGCACATCGAATGAAATATCTCTGTGCATTAGCATGCTCTGTGTATTTGCAAAGAGATGAAACAAGTCTTTACAGTGTAGCGATAATCGCAGTTTATTAGATTGAGGGAATAAATCTTGATGAATCTGCAAAGTTTGTCAGCTGTTTCCATATATATATATTTTTTGTTTCCCCAGTAAATAAATCAACAGATATTCTCCAGACACTGTGCCAGATTACCATGCCTGAAACTACATATATCACCCATTATGTTGTAATAAAGATCTTCTGTGAGTTAGATTAGATCTGCAGTATTTGATTTTGGAAACACCTATAAATCAAACATTAGTGAAGATAGCCTATAGTAACATTAAAGTGACAACTAACGATGATAAGCAGAGGAATACTGTTTACTGTAGTACCAAATATGCCCTTGCAAAGTCAGATAAGCTGGGCTCATTGCTGCAGGATGCTCTTTTGACACCGTATCACTAGGCTCTCCTTTACAAATCGCTGTGCTCTCCCACATCATCTATTACCAAAATAACTTCTCGTTACACACTTGCATTGCCCTGGTTGGCGCTTCCCCTCGCAACCCCAACTTTTATGGTTATGCCAACATGGAGCGCTCCATCCCAGAACATCTGGCACTCAAACATCCATCCAGTGATGCTCAGAGTTTGTTGGGATCATCCTGGGTGCTCCTGAGTGGTTACCAACAACAACAAAACAAAACCTGGGGATTGAGCTGTTTCCTCCAGCACAGCAGCAGAGGAAGCGAGTTTCCTTTCCTCAAGTGTCATTAAGCTGAAGATGTTCATCAAGACCAAGGTGAAGGTTTCTTTAGTTCTTTAAAGGACTCCCAGGGCCATAAGTATGTCATGTTTTATACGAAAACTAAATCCAGAAAAACTCATCCTTTTTGTTGGGTGCATCTACTGTAATTTCAGTGTTTCTTCATTTAAGCAACCTGGGGCAGAGATGGTCTTTGTGGTGGGGCTGCAGTGCCCTGATCCCCATCCTGGGCATGCAGCACTGGTGGTAAAGCAGCAAAGGAGGAAGAGGACCAGATCCAGCTAGATCCTTTCACTGGTCCATGTTATTCAGGGATGTACCGTGTTTGCATTGCAAAACTCATGAGCAGCCGGCTCATTGCCTTCCCCCAGCTCTTCATTCCTTTGACGGTTCTCATGTTCCCCTCACCGTGATCTCCTCCCCTCACTCATCTGTCATTACTCCTGCCTTGTGACACCTCATCATCATCAGGGTGGAGTGTAATTGGTACAGCTGGAAGACAGGCATCAGGTGTGATTGTGGCGTTCCTAACATATCAGCTAGTAATTTATACCTTTCCTACAGAGAGGAAGGAAAGGACAAAATGCCATCCAACCTGGGCTTGGCCAAACTTTGTTTGCAACCAAAAGTTGAGGACTTCCTTTCTTAGGCATGGCCGACAAGGCCAAAAGCTTGCGTATGGACCTCTCAGCTGGTACAGAGATGAAGGACCATGAGCAGTTCCCCAGGGCTGGAGCTACTTATTCCATGGAGCCAGGTGAGTCATTTTAGGAAGCCGATCCCTCAGAGCAGGTCAACTGCTGCACGTCTGCACTTGTGAGCAGTGTCAGTCTGGAGTCCACATTCTCCTGACCCGAGTCACCAGTTCCAGAGGGTCTTCCAGACACAGGGATGAGACAGAGAAGTCCAGTTAAAATGATCATCCCACCCTTCACTAAAGGCAGGGAGGTCAGCACCCCTTAGCACATCCAAGTAACTCTTCAAAACACACATGAAGCACTTAACAAGAATAATGACTTCAGCCATTGCCACATTGGCTCTGAATTCTGTATTTCTTCATCCCATTTTTCCCCTCTGATTTTAAGGCTCCCATCCAGCATCTTGCTGGGTTCAGGACCCGGTGACTTTTGCCCGTGGGCTGCGTCTGTCCCTCTTTCAAGCAGGGCACAGCTCTCAATTTCAGCACAGAAGTACACCTGGGCGAGAAGGTTCTGAGGATGGCTGGGAGCCTGCCAGAGCCCAGCACACCTTCCTCTGCGCCCGCCTTTCCAGTGTAAACAAACAGAAATATTGCTCTTAAACCAGGCAGGCCACAGGCAGAACTGGTAGAGCCTGGTTTCTACCGTCTGTCCTGTGTCCAACAGCCTGGTGAAGGGAGAACTGATCAGTCCTACTAGAAGAGCATTAACCAAGTCTCCACCAATTTTCATGAAAGTTGTAGATTTAGCATTTGAACCATGCCACTGTGTCAAATTTGCTTGTAAATAATAGGTTAGGATACTAAAAGCAGGAGCATAAAAGCTTTACTTCTTGGGAAAGCCAGGTTAGAGAAAGAAGAACCTCTATGAAAAAAAGCAAGCAGGTGATTCCCTGTCTGTACATCTCTGGAAAAAAAAGAAGGGGAGCAGGCAGGGCAAGCAGGAGTTGTACCGGTGCAGGACAAGCTGCATCAGCCTGCTTATCACCTGCCTTCTCCCCTGCTGCCACCCCACAAGCCTTGTGCAAGCAGCTTCCAGACCTGCACAAGCTTCATTGAGCGCTGCCAGATACGTGTCCCTGCCAGGCAAGCTCCATCTTGCCTCAGAGCACCCGCTCCGGTCCTCGGCTGCCAGCCCGACACAACGCCTTGTTCCTCCCCAGCAGCACCTTGCCCAGCCAGATCCACCACGCTGCCAGGCTGGGTTTGGTGGGGTTTCCATCAGGTCGTGTTTCCCAACACGTCCTCTCTGCACCCTTCCACCCTCTGCTCCAGACGATGATCCCGTTGTTGCAGCACAGCCACCCCAGAGCACTTAGTTGCTTCCTCTCCATTTGCCCTCGATGCTCCTGTGGTCACTTTTTCGTGGCCAGAGCTGCTTTTCAGGACAGCAGAAAGCAGCTTTCCACCTGAGAAATCACTAAACCCAAGACTTGAAGCCACTGGCCAAAATTGTTTCTAGAGGAAGCTGCAAGTTAGGCAAAAGGAACTGAAGTTCTCCTGCTGATGGGCTGGGCAGTGAAGAAGCTAACGGGCAAAGGCACCAAAATTGTCCCCACCACTAAGGGGAGCAGCTGGAATGAGTGCAGCCCGTGACTCACTTCCACCATGGCCACAAGAGGTGACTCATGTCCCCAGCAAATCCTCAGCTTTCAAGTGGAACAAGCTAACAGAGACCACAGCTGAGCCAACCAGCCCGTCCCAGCCCATCTCCTCCGCTGACAGCCCTGGGAGAAGACAGCAAGTTCCACGGGTGGCAGAGGTGACCTGCTGCTGCCTCCGTCCCCAGCTGTGGTCCACACACGTGGCAGGAGAGACGGCTCCGAGGTCAGTGTGACACAGGAAGGAAATAAAATCAAAGAAGAGCGCTCGCAGCTAGGCTGCTACACCTACCCAGCCTCTGAGCCCTACCACAAAAAGCAGGTTCACGGTCAGAGCTCTGCCCTGAAGATGATTTTTCCAAAGCTAAACCCCGTGGCTGGCTCAGGGAGCGCGTCTGAGCGAGGTCTGGATGTGGGCAGCAGAGCTGGTGGGAGGGATGGCGTCCCAGCTGCCCACACCAAACACACACAGGTGTGTCTGTGCATGCACACACTTGGCCTGGGCACCCACAGCAACATGCACACCTGTGAGCATGCATGCACATGTGTGAGCATGCATGCACACGTGTGAGCGTCCTCTGCTGGCGTGCGGGGCAGGAAGGCAGGAGGACTTTCCCTGCTGTAGCTTGCAGAAGCTGAAAGGCAAGAAACACACACAGGCAGTGTCAAAGCTCATTTTCTGATGACGGATAAAAAAGCAGGACTTGGAAGTCTTCTGGGATGGATGTAATGAGTAGTAGCTGCATGATTAATTTTGTCTTGATTGCCTGTCAGTTAACAGCGGTCCCAAACACCTGGGTTGAAGGACTGTCATACAGCCTGCTGCCTCACCAGGGTTCCTCCTGACAGTGAAAAGCAGGTGCCTTTGGAGGGCGATGAAATAATTCTTCATTGCAGTAAACACAAGATAATCTCATCTCACCTTCCTCCCTGCCCTATTTCCATCTTGGGTTTATTCCTAACGTCTAATTACTAAAGATTTGTTTAAAATGAGATACAGAATTTCATATGTGCTCTCCTTGTGCTGGCTAGCTACATATCATCCCCTCCTTTTCCAGACCCACAGTTGGGTAAGTTTACTGTTTAAGTAAACTTGTGAGTTCCTTTGCACCTTCAGAAAAAATAATTTACTCAGCCATAGCTTCTATGTTTTGAATTAAAACAGCTGGCTGGGTAAATTACGAGCAGATGAAGCACAGAAAAAATCCTGCCTTGACAAGGCGGATCAATGGGCAGCAGGAACAAGATAATCTGAGATACCTGCGCCCCATTGTGAGTTCTGGGGTACGAATGCAAAAGCAGCGTTTAATTAACTTCTCCATAAGTATAGTTAACATACGTATTAAAACTGCCTGAAAAGAAGAAAAATACCCTCAAAAGCCTTGTTTCAGCCAAGAGATTAATTCCTAATTTTAATTGTGGGATTATTCAAATGCAGGAAAAGTCTTTTAGATATTAAAGGCATCGCTAGCTGGCTTTCAGCGTATTACCACAGGGAGACTTAGAATCCAATTATCTCTGAAGAAATATGTTAAATATGCTCATTAACATGTAAAAAAAGTGGAAACATGTATTAGAGAAAAGCTGATGTATTACACTTCTTAATGTCACAATGAATTAGCAATAAAGAAGGTTGCAACAGAAATAACTTGCTGAAATGCCCAGGCAGCATAGGAAAACAAAGCATTTTATTCCAATTAGCTTAATTCCTGATAATGGCATAGATGTAGCGATAAAATTCTCTGTAGAATGGGCTCCAGCCCTGGGAAAGTTTAGGAACCTTGCCTCGTGTATGGAAAACAAGGCAAGAAAACAAAGTTAAGCCTGAACCTCGGTGTAACCTGCCCTCAGCTCTCTGCAGGCAAAAGGGAGAAGGAAACAACAGGAAGAAAAGGCAAAGGAGGCGCGTTAAGAAGGCAACAGCCGCAGATAAAACCGTGGGGTCCCACAGCCGCGCTGAGTACAGGCACCAGCCAGGCATTTGCTTTTCCTTCCAACCTCCTGGAGCAAGCCCCATCCATGGAGCCCCAAAGCCATCCAGCTCTCCAAAATCCATCTCTAAATGCTTCCTCACTTCAAACCTTCAGTGCCGCACTTTCTCTCCTTCGTCAGCACTAAACTACGTGTCTGCTCTTCCCTGCTCAGCAGGAACAGAGTCATGCAGGAATAAACAATAATTTTCTGCTTTATTTTTCATTGAGAAACCTGACTGTGCCGACACAGCTCCCACCCCCTTTGAGCCCCAGACCTCAAACACCCCCAAGTCCTGATGCCCAACACCAGTCCCTGCCATTACTACCCGACATGTGCATCGCACCCCCCAAACTGCTGGCAAGGCTTTTCCTGTGCCCCCTTCCCTCCTAACACCTCCCCCATCGGCTTCTTCCTTCCCTCACAATTAATCAAGGGGCTAAGCAGTTTCCCAGATCTACAAGGTCTTCAGACAGAAGAGAAAAAGCACCCGTTTTTGAGTTGTTTTTTTTTTTAAAAAAAAAAAAGGATTTTAAGTGATATTAGTTTACCTGGAGTTTTACACTTTAAAATACACCTTAAGTTGTAGATCTTCAGCAATCACCACGGTGGTAATAACAGCTGCTAAATTATTTTGAAGCTCTTACCTAGCCATACACACTTTGATTTTTCACAACATTTTTTCTGCCATTCTAACCCAAACCTTGCTTCAAACGCCCACGCCAAAGTCCCAGCATTGCCATGAGCCAGATGTCACCTCCAGCTTCCCCCAGCCCTGATGCACATCGCTCCTCTATCCCATCCCAGCTGTGCAGCCCACAGCCCACAGAACCTGGTAGCACAGCTGCCCCTCGCGTGAGCACACAGACTAGTGTGCTTAGAGTATCTTTTTCCCCAAGAAACAGAACAAAAAGTGAGCTGGACAGATGTGGATAAAATCAGGCAATCAAACTGCTTACATGAAGCCACCAGAGAGCATTTTACCAGCTTGAACACAGGCTCTGCCGCTCCAGAAAGCTGGTTTGCCCTGTGCCCCAGCACATTTTCTACCAGTGAGCTCCAAAACCGGAGCCCCTTCAGCAAAAACACCTCCAAGATCGGTGAATATTAGCAGAATTTGTCAAATAAAGTGCTGCTGACTTGTTCCCCCCTCCACCACACCATGCCCCTTACCTCCATAGCAAATCCACCTTGGCCAGCCAGCCCTGATTAACGTGCGTTTTGGCTGCTGTGAATGCAAACTCCCCATATATTTAATCTTCTCCAAAGCACAGGTGGCATCTCACAGGGGAAGGAGTGATCCTTCACACTAAAGTGAGGCACTACCCCTCCTGCCCCACAATTTAGGTGGCGGTGGTTATAATAATGCCCCTCCAGTACCAGCATGGCTTGAAGGGTTTGGAGTGCCCGGGAATCCCTGACATGGAGCCATGACAGCCTTGGAGGCTGCTGGTTCCTTTTGACATTGGGTGAAAACAGAGAAATTAGAGCTCAAACATTATTTCAGCCAAAGGCATCACGAGCTAATTGTATTAAGCCATTTGGCTCTGCTGGAAAAGCAGTTTTCAGAGTAAAAAGCTACACAAATGCTGCTTTTATATTGCCAAGGGGCTCCTAGGAAGATCAGCTTCTTCCTAAACCTTTTCAGAGAGCAACAGCAACCCCTCCCAGCCCCATCCCAATCCTGTCCAAACCCCACCACAACCACCATCATCATTGCAAACAGGTGTGAGCTTGTGCAAAGCCTCCCCTCCTATTTCACAGCTCTCCAGGCAGCACCAGTGAAGTTTCACGTGATTTTGTTAGCAGAAGCCTCAGAAGCACCTGCCCTTCACCCCTGGATTCAACAATTTATTGCAAGCTCTGCTAAAAGGGCTGTTTTAACTTCTTCAGGTATCATTTGACCCTCTAACCTTTTCTGCTTCACGAAGCGTGCATGAAATCCTGTAGGACATAAACCTGTTATTGTCTACAGTTGTCTACAAGAGGAGAAACCGCCCTGCTCAGGGTCTGGGTGGTTTGACTAGAATTAACTGCAGCAAGAACACCCTAAACGCTTCTACCTCCCCAAGGTGCCCCCCAGTAATTGCCCCCCACCCTCACTGCAGCTTAATGAGGAGGTGAGCAGCAAACACGCCATGGTGTTAAAGTGATGCATTTCCCTGCAGATGTGATATAAAAGTTAATAGCTAGAAATAAATAAAATAAAAAAAAATGGAAAGCCACTTGGGCTGACAGTTAAAACTGGGATATATTAGAAACCTCTCAGCTTAAAGAAAGGGCATGTTTTCAGGAAGAACCAGCCAGAAAAAAAAAAAAAAGGAGCCCTGAGATCAAGAGGACTCAGCACACAACCAAAGCAAAGCCCCCTCAAGCCTGCAGCCTCCCGTAGTTGTCCTCTCCCAGCCCATCCATGCACACCTGCAAGGATTTCACAGAAACAAAGTGGGACCCATTAACATTCCCCCCCACCAGGCACTGAGCAAGCCAGGACATTTCCCTGAAAGTGCTTTTTTTTTGGTACAAAACTGGATGTATTTTATTTCTGTGCCCAAAACACCTTATACTTTAAAAGCTACCTGGATTTCTGATATATTTTTTTCCAGCCTTTCTTATTCATCACATATTGGCCAAGAAAATTACCTTTAAAAAATAGAAAGCTAAAGTGAGGACACCTAAAAGTCGTTCTTCAAAACAACTTTCATGTCACGACACATTTGGAGCATCTGGGGGGTGATAAGGCAGCATAAGGAGACATAAAATTTACTTTCCTGAGCAAACAGCAATAACAGCATTTAGGCCTCTGGAGCTCCCAGTTAACCCACTGGGCCCCAGTACGGCGGCACAACGACACAGGTTTGCAGCGGGGAGCGGTGCTGGACGCAGCGCCAGGCGTTTAAGTCCTTGTGCCTCAGTTTCCCCACCTGGTAGCTGGGTGGTTGCAGCCCACTATGCCCACAGCCCCCAGCTGCTCGCTGGCTCTGGGACAGTGTCACCCCTCTGTCCCACCCCAAATGCCACTTGGTGGCACTGTTTGAAAAGATTTCTTTCCCCGCTTCTACCTCCCTGTCAGGATCTAGAGGGAGTTTCTAGACAGAACTATATTAACCTTGTCATCACAATATCCTCATTTTTCTTCCTTTGTTTTCTTTTCGCTGTATTCATTGTGCAAACGCTCCCGAGCGTCTCCTCCCCTGCGTGTCAGTCGCTGGGGGTCTCCCCACAGAACACGTTTGCCAACCACAAGAGTCCCGGGTGTTGCTTGGACATCACCTTGAATTAAATACTCCAGTGGTAAAAATAGCCTTTTCTGTTAAATTCCTCTGAAATGTGTCTGCAGGTGGGGCAAGCTTAGGGAGGATCGTGCATTAACTCTGGAGAAAAGCATCCAAGCAAAGGTTAATGAGGAAGAGACAAACGAAGACGGAGGCATGACGATGTAATTGGGTGACAGACGGTTCGGGTCACCCTGCTGAAGGGGTGTCTCCTCTCGAAGATGCAGGCTGTGATCCTGAAGTGTATATAAGACGCCGGAGAGCTGATCTGCTCCAGACCGCGCTCCCAAAGCTCAGCGCTCCTGCTCCTCGCCCAGGTAAACCTGGACAGACTTTTCACGCTGTCTGACTTTGCTACCAACAGGAAAGCAGGAGCTTCTGGCCATGAGGATGTCCCTGGAGCTGCCATGGCTGAGCTCTCCTAAAGGAAAAAAAAATGATAATAAAAGAGCTCTGGAATTACACTGTTCCATGGTTTGTTAGAGACCACCTCCATGCACAGCTCTGCCCAGCTGCAGAGAAAGCTAAAAGGGATTTTTTTTTCTCACTGTGTCCCCTCAGCCTTTCATCTCTTGCTGTCCCTCACCTCTCCAGCCATCACCTGCTGGTCCTCACACCAGCCATCTCTGCAGCTGAGTTTCGTTTCTCAAATTTATTCTCCTGCGAGGTTCTCCTTGCTCACTCTTTCTTTTTCCTTGTAGCGTTAACATTTTATCTGTGGCCTTCTCTGGCTCTTCTTTCACTCTCTGCCTGTCCAGCTGTGTTGTTTAACTTCTCTAAAAACCAAGCAAACAAACAAATAAAAAAATTTTTAAAAGCCCCTTTTTGTCTGTGTTTTCCTCACAGGCTGCCTCAATTTTGCAGGGAGATGGCCCAGCCCCAGGAAAACATCAATGGCATCGTTGCTGCTTTCTACGTGTGTGCCAGGAGCGACGGCGACTGCGGCGCCCTGAGCAGGGAGGAGCTGAGGCAGCTCATCCAGCAGGAGTTCGTGGATGCGATGGAGGTGAGGATCCGGCCCCGCAGCTGGTGCCTTCTGGCTGCAGGGCTGGGGTCGGGGCTGCGGTGGGGTGGGTGCAGCCATGCACTGCCGTGCGGGCGTGCAGGATGCCTGGCCCCAGGAAAGGCACAGATGCCTTCGAAGCTCAGGATCTGCCGAGAAGAGGAGAGGCTGGTCATTCTCCCAGTGCCACCAGCTTGTAGAGCTCAGTGTGGGAACAACACCAGCCGTGGAGGGGTCAGGACGTAGGGCTGCATTTCTGCCCTGAGGCTGCTCGGGTGCTCCTCAAGAGATGTCATGTATGGCTCACAGGCTTTGCCAACAACATTTGTCTCTTTATAGAACCCCCAGGACCCCAAAACCGTCAAGAAGGTGCTGCACTTCCTGGAGGATGGCAGCAACCGCAGGGTTGACTTCAGTGAGTTGCTCAGCCTGGTTTTCCGCATGGCCAAGGCTTGTTACAAGCCACTCCAGCAGCACCAGGTGCAGGAAGGTGGGCAAGAGCTGACAGTGCAAGAGGAGGCAGGTGGGGAGCAGCTGCTGGGGCCACACACAGCAGGGAGGGTCTCCCACAACCAGCAGATCCCTGAGCAGGGTGTTAACAGCCAGGTCCAGGATACTGAGATGCTGGACCCAGACAACCATCAAACCCAGGAGGGTGAGACATCAAAGCAGGACCCAGACACCCATAAAACCCAGGAGGGTGAGACACCAGAGCTGGACCAGGGAAACCATCAGACCCAGGAGGGTGAGACATCAAAGCAGGACCTGGACACCCATCAAACCCAGGAAGGTGAGACACCAGAGCAGGACCTGACCACCCATCAAACCCAGGAAGGTGAGACACCAGAGCAGGACCTGACCACCCATCAAATCCAAGTGGGTGAGACACCAGAACAGGACCTGGCCACCTGTCAAACCCAGGAGGGTGAGACATCAAAGCAGGACCTGGACACCCATCAAACCCAGGAAGGTGAGGCACCAGAGCAGGACTTGACCACCCATCAAACCCAGGAGGGTGAGACATCAAAGAAGGACCTGGACACCCATCAAACCCAGGAGGGTGAGTCACCAGAGCAGGACCAACACACTCATCAGGATGATGGGACTGAAGCAGCAGAAGGGGATCCAGAGAGAGGTGAGATCCTGGACACTGCAACTCTGGAGCAGGACAGAAATACCCATAAGGCTGAAGAGGCTGAGACACCAAAACAGGACCCAAAAATGCAACAGGCCCAAGAAACTGAGGCGCCAGGACAGGGTTCAAACCACCATCAGAGCCCAGAGGCAGAGTCAGCAGAGCAGGACCTGAATTTCCCTTCTGAGACACAAGGAAAAGACCCAAACAACAAGACCCAGGTCTTCAAGGCCCTTCAGCAGGACCCCAACCCTGGCAAGACCCAGAAGCTGCTGCCCCCACAGCAGGGTGAAAGATCCCATTGGGATCCCAAGCCCCAGGGAATGTGCCATGACCCGGCTTGCCATCAGGTCCCTGAATCCGAGGTGCTGGAGCAGGAGCGCAGCTGGGCAGAGGCTCCGTTTTGTCCAGCACAACAGCAACAAGAGGCTCATCACCAAATTCAACCTGCTATAGAGCAACAGCTCCTGCAGTCTCTGTATCAGTGGCCACCACAGCAGTAAAGGCTGAGACCAGCCCCTGTCTAAACAAGGCTGTTGCCCCCTTCCAGGAGGTGCATTTTGTCCAGTCCCACTCTGATTTTTGCATTTCTCTTCGTTCTGTCTTGTCCAATTCCTTACCAACCCCAGGCTTCAGGCCCTTGGTTTGTACTGAGCTATGCTTGGCTAGAGACCTTCCCTCTTACTCTGTGTTAGGCTGCCTGTGTAAGCAAAGCAATAAAACTGAAGGCAAAACCGCAGTGTCCCGGTGTGTCGCTACTAGCATGCCCTCAGCTCAGCTCTGAGCAAACAGCCAGGTCACCACGATGTGGTGCGGAGGACCTGAGCATCCATCCCTTGCATGACATATGGCCAGATTGCTCCAGGGTGCAGATGGAAGGATGGCTGCAGAGAGGCAGGTGTGTCTTGGGGGTGGATAGCCTAAAGGAGCTGCTGCTCAGCTGCCTCTGCAATTTAGCCGAGGTGAATCGATTGCTCCCGGTAGGAAGGGATGTGACATCCCTGTGAGAGATGTCTTCAGAGAGGGTAGAAGTCTGGATTAACACAACAGCATGGCCGACCTGAACAGATTCTTCACAGCATCCATCTGCTCTGGGCATTTTTCATGTCTGCTGTGAAAAGAATAAACAGCTGCCTAACACTGAATGGGAGGGATTTGTCCTATTTAACCTCCCTTATTAATAATCTCAGAAGCAAGGGGAATGTGGAGCATGCTATGAAGATCAAAAATCCCTATTAGCTACGCAAGTCTCCAAAGGAAGGAGTGGAGATGTATTAAACACAGGAAAAATGATGATTTGCGTACGTCCAGTCCCAGCACCAACTGGGAGGGCAGAGATAAAGGGCTGACATGCCAACCATCCACAAATGGAGCCAATGCCAGATTCAGTTCAAACAATTTGGGGTACCAGGTCCTTGGGCACTTGTCCAGACGAGCACATAGGAATGTGGGTAACTGAGGGCATGAGCAGTCTGGTGAAGTCAGTGGGGTTTATTAGGGGATTCAGACGTGCTGGACCACCAGGCAGGCGCAGGACTCAGCATCCCGCAGGGAGGGTGATGCTCAGCCTGTTTTTCACCATGCTATCTTTCACTTGCGACCTATCAGCAAAATCAGCACATGATAAATGCACACGCACCTCCTGCTCTGTGGCCGGTGACAAGCAGCACACAGAGACCTCACTGGAAAATAAAACGTCATTCCTCTGGGACACCCCAGAATTTCACAATTTGCTAAGCGCTGAATCAGAAAAACCAGCGTTTCAAAACTATCCCCAGAATGTGCATGACAAAAATGATCTGGTTTAAAGGTGTTAATGTCAGAATTAAATGTATTAGACACAAAGTACTCCAGTCTGCTCTATGCCTGATAAAACATTTTAGCAATAATAAATTCTGACCTACCTCATGACAGCTGCGGAATGCAATGGGAGAGTCAAGACTGAAATCTTGACTATCTGTCAAAACCCCATTCTACCCGGGACATTCCTCAAAACATTTCATTTTCCAGAGAACTCCATTGTTCTTGTAAAATACATCTCAGTTAGAGGTTTGTTTGCTTCTTATTAGCTCTTGGCTCAGGGTCTAAAATCCCCAGACCCAACCTGTAGTCTGCCACCTTTTGCAGCATCAATAAAAAGCTGACCTCCTGGTTCAGGCAGGCACAGAGTCCCATTAGGAACACATTAACCATATGCTTTATTCTGAATAACACTATTTTTGCCATCAGGAGTATCATTTTTTTGAAGTTAAGAGGGGTTTTTTTGTTTCATTTTAAGGAGAACATGAAAATTACCGCACCGACAGAAAGAGTCCTGCAAGCCTGGGTGGTGTTGGAAAAGACCTTTTATCCACCACACCAGGAGCTCAGTTCCTCTAAGATTAAATACAACAGAATTTTGGTCAACAAATTAAATGGTGGTGGGGATGGGCACAGGGTTGGGTGAGAAGCAGAAGGATGGAGCCCACCCTCTTGGGTACCAGCTTTTAAAAACCTACCCAAGTCCCATCTTAGGAAAGCATCTTCGGGGAAAACCAAGCCCTTGGAGAAATGAAGGTTTCAGTGCCACCAAGAACGTGCTTTGAAACTCCTTGCTTTGACCTGGGAACGGCAGCAAAGCATGGGAAAGCAGGCGAGCGTGCCGGTGTGTGCGTGGCCAAAGCACGACATACGTTTTTTCCTGCACCGATACCCGAACTCTACCCAGTGGCTTACATGGCACCCAACCATCCCACACTGCCCCAGCCCCTGCAGGGGGGATTACAGACTGTTACAGGACACCAAGCCGCACTGTAATACTCTAATTTTAATAATAACTCCAATCCACCATAAAATTACAGTTTCCCAAGGGTATTATTATCCCACAGGTGGGGTATAATTTGCACAAGTATAATTTAATCTTGAAAAAAAAGCTCAAAAATGAAGTATGGTTAGCAACAATCCTTCATACGCACTTGTATGAGTATCCTCAAGGTGTTACCAGCACTAATTAATTAGGCTCCTACACCCAGTATGATCTTACCTTACAGATGGGCCAGATGAGCCACTCACCCAAGGCTGCGTGACAAGTTCATGCTCCAAAGGCTCTCTGCAATGTCTCCGTCATGCTCGTCAAGGCAGCATCCTACCTCCAAAACCAAAAGCAGGGGCCCAGGTGGCACGGCTGGTATCTTCTCTATTTGCTCTGTGTCCTGGGAGAGTTAAGGGTGAATAAAGGAATCAGTTGTCTCTAATTAATTTACTGTTAAAAGATTAAAAAAAAAAAAAAAGAAAGATTGTAGAGGTAATTACAGCGAGAGCTGCCTAGGGCAACCAGATGAAGATTCAACATGAATCGACCTCTCAGCAGAGAGGTTTCTGCTTTTATTTTTAATTAAAGATCAAGCAAAGTTGAAATGAGAGTCATTCATGGAAGACTTAATATGAAAAATGTTTTATCATGATTTTTCTCAATGAAAAGTCATTGCTTATTGAACAGACATTTCCTTGTGCAAAAATTCATTTTGCAAACTTTACCATTTAAAAACGTTCTGTTTGTGGTTGGTTTTTTTCCAACAAAAACCTGGATAATATAACAAAAAAGCTCCCTAATAAGAAGTTACCAAAAATAAAACACTCTACAAGGACACCATACAAGCCTAGATCTGGAGGATTTGGGGATGCCACTGCTGTGAGCCTGCATTTCACCATTTTTGTAGCATTTAGGTCGTCTTCTGTCCTTCTGTGAGCAACAGCCAGACCAAAACCCAAACCCCACTGACCTCAGGCACAAGGTGCCAAAGGGACTGCACAAAAAGACAACAAAAATAATCTCTGTCCACACAGCGAGCTCTACTACCTTCTGTCCCCCTCGTCAAAATTTCATTCTGGTACAATTTTCATGTGTGCGTGTGTGTGTTACACATATATAAATTCATACCTATGCAGGCGCACATTTTTACCAAAATACACCCTCCCATTAATGTGTATATATGCTTTATAGCTGCTGTAGATCTTTCTAAATCTGAAATAAAATCAGCCTGTAAAATGACTTTACAATCTGGATTAGGTGGAACCAACCAGTGCCTGAATTGCCACATGGCAACTGCTATTTCTGGGTTAAAATGATAGGTAAGGGAATGATAAGTTAAATAACCCGTTTGAGGACGTGAAGGTGCAGCTGGGCTTGGCCAAAGATGAATCAGGACAATGTCCACAAAGGGTGTCTCCTTTCTGTAGCTCCATCAAGGACCCTATAAAAGCACTCCAGTCCTCCGATCACTCCGCACGGCTTCACAGGAATCCCACTTGATCCCGTTGGTGATTTGGGTAAGTCACTCCTTCTGCAATGTACCCTCTGGTGGGCAAGGAGATGTTATTTCTATAGATTCATGGCGGGTGGCAACGTCATTCCTGACACAGTATTTTCCAAGTCTTTAGCGTACCTGTCCAGTGAAGTGTTGTTTTATGTTATTCGGGCACCTGCATGCTGTCCTGGTGTGTCCATGTGTAGAGGCAGCTCTTCCCAAAGGGAAAATGAGCGAGTGCAACAGATTTTGTGCCCACCTTTGGTCAGGGGTCAGCTTGCAGCCCAAATCAACAGATTGGAGAAATTTAATGTTTTCTTTAAGAAATACCAAAACCTGGGATTTTGTATGCAGAGGTGTGCGCATGTGTTGATGCGTGTGCGCACGTTTAGAGGCAGCAAGGCAGACACAGCACAGCTTCCCCAGCTGAGATCTCAGCACCGATGGACCTGAGAACAGGCTTGGGGATCCTGCGAGGAGGAAGGAAGGAGGTGGCTTTTGAGGTTTCCAGACACAAAGCTCCAACAGGAGTGTTGCTTTCTGCCAAGCAGGTCTTAGTAAAATTAAATAAACAGCTCTGACCTAGGCAATCTGACAGTTCCCCGCTGGCCAGAACCTATTTGCCAATGAACTAATGCTGTAATGAATGCTTTATCAATTGTTTGCATTACTGCTGGTCGCAGGAACATCAGCCACAGGGCTTGTTTTAACTCCCTGTAAGCACTCTACCTGTCTCTGACCCAGCTAGGTCTTGTCTCAGGCCACGCCAGTGCTGCGTTAGGCATCCTCTAACCTGCTTCACAGAAGCCAGTGTAGCTCAGAGTCAGGCAGAGCTAGCAATGTCTGTCCTGGAAATGTAAGTACCTGGTAGAACCCCATGGGGACGGGTTCTTGGGGCATCTCTTGAGTCACCATCCCCGGTTCCCTCCCTGCAGTCCATAAATGCAGGCATCCTGCCATCCCCTATCAAACGCCATTCAAATACATCAGTAGACAAGTGGGAGGACACTCCCCATCCCACTAAAACACCTAAGCTTTTGAATTTCTTCCCAGTGCTCTGGTGAAACAGTGCTCGCCGTGGCGCAGGAGTGGACCCACAGCATGTGGCACCCAGTGCCCCGTCAACACACACAGCCTGACCCCAGCAGTTCTGCCTCCTCTTCTCGTGCTCAGAAAATCTCCCATCCTTAGGTCTGCTCCTTTTCTTGCAGGCTTGCTTGAATCTACAGGAAGATGTCTCGCTTCTTAGACAGCATTTCCACCATCATCAGCATCTTTCACCAACACACGAAGGAAGATGGAGACCACTCCAAACTCAGCCGAAGGCAGATGAAAGAGTTCATCCAGAGGGAGTTTGCAGATGTCATCGCTGTGAGTGCTGCTGCAAGCGGGAGGGCTTGAGGCACAGACTGGAGCGCAGGGACTGCAAAACCTCCTTCTGGAGGGCGGGTGATCCTTATGACAGTGGGATGGGGAGGCTTTCACCAAAGGGGAGCGGCAGAGGTGTTCCTTTGCGCTGGCTGCTTTGACAGCTCTTTCAACCCATTTTGCCACGAGGAAGTGGGCAAGAGCTGGAGAATGAGCTGCAGGGAGGTATGGGTTTCTCTCAAAGGTAGGAAGGATACAGCAGCAGAGGGAGACAGTGTACCCCAAAGAGGAGAAAGCTGGTTAGCTGGAGCCAATGAACAACCAGGAAAACAGAGGACAAAGACATGGAGTTGTTGCTGAGCTATAAAAGTGAAGGTGTTAGAGATGGAAGGAGAAAAGATTGCAGTTGTCCCCATCCTTGCATTTCGCTGATACAGAGCAGGAAGGCTAAAACCCCTTTTTTGTTTCCCTGTGTGCATGTTTTCCCTGCAGAAGCCGCATGACCCTCAGACGATTGACAAGATTCTGCAGTTTCTGGAGTGGGATGGGGATGGGGAAATAGATTTTAATGAGTTCCTGCTTTTGGTGTTCAGAGTGGCTAAAGCCTGCTACTGGTACCTGCCAAAGGGACCATACCTTCGGCAAAGAACAAAGCTGACAACCAGTGGCAAGTCACTCCAAGAGCCTGAAATTAAGAACAGAGGGAGCCATCAGCATCACCAGGAGGAAGAGGAGCAACAAACCCATGAAAGTAATCGTCATCCCCGCTGTGAGCCTGAGCTGCAAGGAGACACCAGGGTCGAGGAGCTTGAAACACAAGCTGAAATGGGCAGGCATCACCAGCAACGTAACACAGAAAGCAGAAACGAAGCAAAACGAATCAGCAAGCTGGGGCAGCAAGTCCCTCAAGCAAAGGATGAACGAAGCCAAGAGCCATGTGAGCAATGGAACAGCCAGAGAAGACGTGAGCCACCAGAGCCAGACAGACGAGGAGATGTACAACCCTGCAAGCGTAGCACCTTGCAAACACATGAGCCTGGACTGCGGGAAAAGAATAGGCAAAATCTAGATGGGCCCCAGCCAGAACAACTGGCAGATGTGAGGAGTCGCAGCCAGAGTTCTGAACCCCAACCACTACCAAACCGGTGGAGTAGCCGTCAGCCACATGAGCAAGCACTACCAGCATATAATCAACATCAACAGCAGCCACAAGGAGAAGATAGAGAAACTAACAATCAGCCACGTAAACCAGAATTACTCACAGAAGAGAGAACCCGCTACCACCTACGTGAGCTGGAACAAACAGCACTTGCAGACAGCAGCCACGAGCCACGTCAGCCTGAATGCCTGAAGTCAAGACGCCCACATCAGTCATACTTACAGGAACCGCTAGAATTTGACCGCAGGTACTATGACAAGTGTGACCCAGAAAGAGAAATCCATGAAAAAGAAAAGAATGAGCAACACGAAATACATAATCCAGAAAAGGAGGAAGACATGCATCAGGATAAAGAGTGGGAAGAACGAGACGATATAAGACGGGAAAAGCCCCTGCGGGAGAGGAGGGTCGATCGCCAACGGGAGCTGGAGATCGATGTCTATGAGCGCCGCAGCCGCCAGACGCGGGAAAGGGAAGAGCGCGATGCCACGGCTGAGCAGAGAGAGACACGCGACAGACGCGTCTGTGAGACACGGGAGCGCGAAGGCGATGGAAGGAGGAGGCCTGAGGCACTGAGGTACGAAAGGACACGAGAAACCGTGGTGGCAGAAGCAGAAGCCGATGTGAAGATCCACCGTGAGTCCCGCGAACTTGAGCCACGTGAGGACGTGCTGGAAAGGAGGGACCGTGCCCGTGAGTGCGTAGACCAAGAGGAGGAGAGGAGGATTTTCCGTGGAAGAGAGAGGGAAGAGCCCCTGCGGGAGAGGAGGGTCGATCGCCAACGGGAGCTGGAGATCGATGTCTATGAGCGCCGCAGCCGCCAGACGCGGGAAAGGGAAGAGCGCGATGCCACGGCTGAGCAGAGAGAGACACGCGACAGACGCGTCTGTGAGACACGGGAGCGCGAAGGCGATGGAAGGAGGAGGCCTGAGGCAGTGAGGTACGAAAGGACACGAGAAACCGTGGTGGCAGAAGCAGAAGCCGATGTGAAGATCCACCGTGAGTCCCGCGAACTGGAGCCACGTGAGGACATAGAAAGGAGGGAATATCTTCGTGAGGGGGAAGACCGACGGGATGAGAGGAGAATATGCCGTGGAAGAGAGAGAGAAGAGCCCCTGCGGGAGAGGAGGGTCGATCGCCAACCGGAGCTGGAGATCGATGTCTATGAGCGCCGCAGCCGCCAGACGCGGGAAAGGGAAGAGCGCGATGCCACGGCTGAGCAGAGAGAGACACGCGACAGACGCGTCTGTGAGACACGGGAGCGCGAAGGCGATGGAAGGAGGAGGCCTGAGGCAGTGAGGTACGAAAGGACACGAGAAACCGTGGTGGCAGAAGCAGAAACCGATGTGAAGATCCACCGTGAGTCCCGCGAACTGGAGCCACGTGAGGACATAGAAAGGAGGGAATATCTTCGTGAGGGGGAAGACCGACGGGATGAGAGGAGAATATGCCGTGGAAGAGAGGGGGAAGAGCCCCTGCGGGAGAGGAGGGTCGATCGCCAACGGGAGCTGGAGATCGATGTCTATGAGCGCCGCAGCCGCCAGATGCGGGAAAGGGAAGAGCGCGATGCCACGGCTGAGCAGAGAGAGACACGCGACAGACGCGTCTGTGAGACACGGGAGCGCGAAGGCGATGGAAGGAGGAGGCCTGAGGCAGTGAGGTACGAAAGGACACGAGAAACCGTGGTGGCAGAAGCAGAAGCCGATGTGAAGATCCACCGTGAGTCCCGCGAACTGGAGCCACGTGAGGACGTGCTGGAAAGGAGGGACCGTGCCCGTGAGTGCGTAGACCAAGAGGAGGAGAGGAGGATTTTCCGTGGAAGAGAGAGGGAAGAGCCCCTGCGGGAGAGGAGGGTCGATCGCCAACGGGAGCTGGAGATCGATGTCTATGAGCGCCGCAGCCGCCAGACGCGGGAAAGGGAAGAGCGCGATGCCACGGCTGAGCAGAGAGAGACACGCGACAGACGCGTCTGTGAGACACGGGAGCGCGAAGGCGATGGAAGGAGGAGGCCTGAGGCAGTGAGGTACGAAAGGACACGAGAAACCATGGTGGCAGAAGCAGAAGCTGATGTGAAGATCCACCGTGAGTCCCGCGAACTGGAGCCACGTGAGGACATAGAAAGGAGGGAATATCTTCGTGAGGGGGAAGACCGACGGGATGAGAGGAGAATATGCCGTGGAAGAGAGAGGGAAGAGCCCCTGCGGGAGAGGAGGGTCGATCGCCAACGGGAGCTGGAGATCGATGTCTATGAGCGCCGCAGCCGCCAGACGCGGGAAAGGGAAGAGCGCGATGCCACGGCTGAGCAGAGAGAGACACGCGACAGACGCGTCTGTGAGACACGGGAGCGCGAAGGCGATGGAAGGAGGAGGCCTGAGGCAGTGAGGTACGAAAGGAGACGAGAAACCGTGGTGGCAGAAGCAGAAGCCGATGTGAAGATCCACCGTGAGTCCCGCGAACTGGAGCCACATGAGGACGTGCTGGAAAGGAGGGACCGTGCCCGTGAGTGCGTAGACCAAGAGGAGGAGAGGAGGATTTTCCGTGGAAGAGAGAGGGAAGAGCCCCTGCGGGAGAGGAGGGTCGATCGCCAACGGGAGCTGGAGATCGATGTCTATGAGCGCCGCAGCCGCCAGACGCGGGAAAGGGAAGAGCGCGATGCCACGGCTGAGCAGAGAGAGACACGCGACAGACGCGTCTGTGAGACACGGGAGCGCGAAGGCGATGGAAGGAGGAGGCCTGAGGCAGTGAGGTACGAAAGGACACGAGAAACCGTGGTGGCAGAAGCAGAAGCCGATGTGAAGATCCACCGTGAGTCCCGCGAACTGGAGCCACGTGAGGACATAGAAAGGAGGGAATATCTTCGTGAGGGGGAAGACCGACGGGATGAGAGGAGAATATGCCGTGGAAGAGAGGGGGAAGAGCCCCTGCGGGAGAGGAGGGTCGATCGCCAACGGGAGCTGGAGATCGATGTCTATGAGCGCCGCAGCCGCCAGACGCGGGAAAGGGAAGAGCGCGATGCCACGGCTGAGCAGAGAGAGACACGCGACAGACGCGTCTGTGAGACACGGGAGCGCGAAGGCGATGGAAGGAGGAGGCCTGAGGCAGTGAGGTACGAAAGGACACGAGAAACCGTGGTGGCAGAAGCAGAAGCCGATGTGAAGATCCACCGTGAGTCCCGCGAACTGGAGCCACGTGAGGACGTGCTGGAAAGGAGGGACCGTGCCCGTGAGTGCGTAGACCAAGAGGAGGAGAGGAGGATTTTCCGTGGAAGAGAGAGGGAAGAGCCCCTGCGGGAGAGGAGGGTCGATCGCCAACGGGAGCTGGAGATCGATGTCTATGAGCGCCGCAGCCGCCAGACGCGGGAAAGGGAAGAGCGCGATGCCACGGCTGAGCAGAGAGAGACACGCGACAGACGCGTCTGTGAGACACGGGAGCGCGAAGGCGATGGAAGGAGGAGGCCTGAGGCAGTGAGGTACGAAAGGACACGAGAAACCGTGGTGGCAGAAGCAGAAGCCGATGTGAAGATCCACCGTGAGTCCCGCAAACTGGAGCCACGTGAGGACATAGAAAGGAGGGAATATCTTCGTGAGGGGGAAGACCGACGGGATGAGAGGAGAATATGCCGTGGAAGAGAGAGGGAAGAGCCCCTGCGGGAGAGGAGGGTCGATCGCCAACGGGAGCTGGAGATCGATGTCTATGAGCGCCGCAGCCGCCAGACGCGGGAAAGGGAAGAGCGCGATGCCACGGCTGAGCAGAGAGAGACACGCGACAGACGCGTCTGTGAGACACGGGAGCACGAAGGCGATGGAAGGAGGAGGCCTGAGGCAGTGAGGTACGAAAGGACACGAGAAACCGTGGTGGCAGAAGCAGAAGCCGATGTGAAGATCCACCGTGAGTCCCGCGAACTGGAGCCACGTGAGGACATAGAAAGGAGGGAATATCTTCGTGAGGGGGAAGACCGACGGGATGAGAGGAGAATATGCCGTGGAAGAGAGGGGGAAGAGCCCCTGCGGGAGAGGAGGGTCGATCGCCAACGGGAGCTGGAGATCGATGTCTATGAGCGCCGCAGCCGCCAGACGCGGGAAAGGGAAGAGCGCGATGCCACGGCTGAGCAGAGAGAGACACGCGACAGACGCGTCTGTGAGACACGGGAGCGCGAAGGCGATGGAAGGAGGAGGCCTGAGGCAGTGAGGTACGAAAGGACACGAGAAACCGTGGTGGCAGAAGCAGAAGCCGATGTGAAGATCCACCGTGAGTCCCGCGAACTGGAGCCACGTGAGGACGTGCTGGAAAGGAGGGACCGTGCCCGTGAGTGCGTAGACCAAGAGGAGGAGAGGAGGATTTTCCGTGGAAGAGAGAGGGAAGAGCCCCTGCGGGAGAGGAGGGTCGATCGCCAACGGGAGCTGGAGATCGATGTCTATGAGCGCCGCAGCCGCCAGACGCGGGAAAGGGAAGAGCGCGATGCCACGGCTGAGCAGAGAGAGACACGCGACAGACGCGTCTGTGAGACACGGGAGCGCGAAGGCGATGGAAGGAGGAGGCCTGAGGCAGTGAGGTACGAAAGGACACGAGAAACCGTGGTGGCAGAAGCAGAAGCCGATGTGAAGATCCACCGTGAGTCCCGCGAACTGGAGCCACGTGAGGACGTGCTGGAAAGGAGGGACCGTGCCCGTGAGTGCATAGACCAAGAGGAGGAGAGGAGGATTTTCCGTGGAAGAGAGAGGGAAGAGCCCCTGCGGGAGAGGAGGGTCGATCGCCAACGGGAGCTGGAGATCGATGTCTATGAGCGCCGCAGCCGCCAGACGCGGGAAAGGGAAGAGCGCGATGCCACGGCTGAGCAGAGAGAGACACGCGACAGACGCGTCTGTGAGACACGGGAGCGCGAAGGCGATGGAAGGAGGAGGCCTGAGGCAGTGAGGTACGAAAGGACACGAGAAACCGTGGTGGCAGAAGCAGAAGCCGATGTGAAGATCCACCGTGAGTCCCGCGAACTGGAGCCACGTGAGGACGTGCTGGAAAGGAGGGACCGTGCCCGTGAGTGCGTAGACCAAGAGGAGGAGAGGAGGATTTTCCGTGGAAGAGAGAGGGAAGAGCCCCTGCGGGAGAGGAGGGTCGATCGCCAACGGGAGCTGGAGATCGATGTCTATGAGCGCCGCAGCCGCCAGACGCGGGAAAGGGAAGAGCGCGATGCCACGGCTGAGCAGAGAGAGACACGCGACAGACGCGTCTGTGAGACACGGGAGCTCGAAGGCGATGGAAGGAGGAGGCCTGAGGCAGTGAGGTACGAAAGGACACGAGAAACCGTGGTGGCAGAAGCAGAAGCCGATGTGAAGATCCACCGTGAGTCCCGCAAACTGGAGCCACGTGAGGACATAGAAAGGAGGGAATATCTTCGTGAGGGGGAAGACCGACGGGATGAGAGGAGAATATGCCGTGGAAGAGAGAGGGAAGAGCCCCTGCGGGAGAGGAGGGTCGATCGCCAACGGGAGCTGGAGATCGATGTCTATGAGCGCCGCAGCCGCCAGACGCGGGAAAGGGAAGAGCGCGATGCCACGGCTGAGCAGAGAGAGACACGCGACAGACGCGTCTGTGAGACACGGGAGCGCGAAGGCGATGGAAGGAGGAGGCCTGAGGCAGTGAGGTACGAAAGGACACGAGAAACCGTGGTGGCAGAAGCAGAAGCCGATGTGAAGATCCACCGTGAGTCCCGCGAACTGGAGCCACGTGAGGACATAGAAAGGAGGGAATATCTTCGTGAGGGGGAAGACCGACGGGATGAGAGGAGAATATGCCGTGGAAGAGAGGGGGAAGAGCCCCTGCGGGAGAGGAGGGTCGATCGCCAACGGGAGCTGGAGATCGATGTCTATGAGCGCCACAGCCGCCAGACGCGGGAAAGGGAAGAGCGCGATGCCACGGCTGAGCAGAGAGAGACACGCGACAGACGCGTCTGTGAGACACGGGAGCGCGAAGGCGATGGAAGGAGGAGGCCTGAGGCAGTGAGGTACGAAAGGACACGAGAAACCGTGGTGGCAGAAGCAGAAGCCGATGTGAAGATCCACCGTGAGTCCCGCGAACTGGAGCCACGTGAGGACATAGAAAGGAGGGAATATCTTCGTGAGGGGGAAGACCGACGGGATGAGAGGAGAATATGCCGTGGAAGAGAGGGGGAAGAGCCCCTGCGGGAGAGGAGGGTCGATCGCCAACGGGAGCTGGAGATCGATGTCTATGAGCGCCGCAGCCGCCAGACGCGGGAAAGGGAAGAGCGCGATGCCACGGCTGAGCAGAGAGAGACACGCGACAGACGCGTCTGTGAGACACGGGAGCGCGAAGGCGATGGAAGGAGGAGGCCTGAGGCAGTGAGGTACGAAAGGACACGAGAAACCGTGGTGGCAGAAGCAGAAGCCGATGTGAAGATCCACCGTGAGTCCCGCAAACTGGAGCCACGTGAGGACATAGAAAGGAGGGAATATCTTCGTGAGGGGGAAGACCGACGGGATGAGAGGAGAATATGCCGTGGAAGAGAGGGGGAAGAGCCCCTGCGGGAGAGGAGGGTCGATCGCCAACGGGAGCTGGAGATCGATGTCTATGAGCGCCGCAGCCGCCAGACGCGGGAAAGGGAAGAGCGCGATGCCACGGCTGAGCAGAGAGAGACACGCGACAGACGCGTCTGTGAGACACGGGAGCGCGAAGGCGATGGAAGGAGGAGGCCTGAGGCAGTGAGGTACGAAAGGACACGAGAAACCGTGGTGGCAGAAGCAGAAGCCGATGTGAAGATCCACCGTGAGTCCCGCGAACTGGAGCCACGTGAGGACATAGAAAGGAGGGAATATCTTCGTGAGGGGGAAGACCGACGGGATGAGAGGAGAATATGCCGTGGAAGAGAGGGGGAAGAGCCCCTGCGGGAGAGGAGGGTCGATCGCCAACGGGAGCTGGAGATCGATGTCTCTGAGCGCCGCAGCCGCCAGACACGGGAAAGGGAAGAGCGCGATGCCACGGCTGAGCAGAGAGAGACACGCGACAGACGCGTCTGTGAGACACGGGAGCGCGAAGGCGATGGAAGGAGGAGGCCTGAGGCAGTGAGGTACGAAAGGACACGAGAAACCGTGGTGGCAGAAGCAGAAGCCGATGTGAAGATCCACCGTGAGTCCCGCAAACTGGAGCCACGTGAGGACATAGAAAGGAGGGAATATCTTCGTGAGGGGGAAGACCGACGGGATGAGAGGAGAATATGCCGTGGAAGAGAGGGGGAAGAGCCCCTGCGGGAGAGGAGGGTCGATCGCCAACGGGAGCTGGAGATCGATGTCTATGAGCGCCGCAGCCGCCAGACGCGGGAAAGGGAAGAGCGCGATGCTACGGCTGAGCAGAGAGAGACACGCGACAGACGCGTCTGTGAGACACGGGAGCGCGAAGGCGATGGAAGGAGGAGGCCTGAGGCAGTGAGGTACGAAAGGACACGAGAAACCGTGGTGGCAGAAGCAGAAGCCGATGTGAAGATCCACCGTGAGTCCCGCGAACTGGAGCCACGTGAGGACATAGAAAGGAGGGAATATCTTCGTGAGAGGGAAGACCGACGGGATGAGAGGAGAATATGCCGTGGAAGAGAGGGGGAAGAGCCCCTGCGGGAGAGGAGGGTCGATCGCCAACGGGAGCTGGAGATCGATGTCTATGAGCGCCGCAGCCGCCAGACGCGGGAAAGGGAAGAGCGCGATGCCACGGCTGAGCAGAGAGAGACACGCGACAGACGCGTCTGTGAGACACGGGAGCGCGAAGGCGATGGAAGGAGGAGGCCTGAGGCAGTGAGGTACGAAAGGACACGAGAAACCGTGGTGGCAGAAGCAGAAGCCGATGTGAAGATCCACCGTGAGTCCCGCGAACTTGAGCCACGTGAGGACATAGAAAGGAGGGAATATCTTCGTGAGGGGGAAGACCGACGGGATGAGAGGAGAATATGCCGTGGAAGAGAGGGGGAAGAGCCCCTGCGGGAGAGGAGGGTCGATCGCCAACGGGAGCTGGAGATCGATGTCTATGAGCGCCGCAGCCGCCAGACGCGGGAAAGGGAAGAGCACGATGCCACGGCTGAGCAGAGAGAGACACGCGACAGACGCGTCTGTGAGACACGGGAGCGCGAAGGCGATGGAAGGAGGAGGCCTGAGGCAGTGAGGTACGAAAGGACACGAGAAACCGTGGTGGCAGAAGCAGAAGCCGATGTGAAGATCCACCGTGAGTCCCGCAAACTGGAGCCACGTGAGGACATAGAAAGGAGGGAATATCTTCGTGAGGGGGAAGACCGACGGGATGAGAGGAGAATATGCCGTGGAAGAGAGGGGGAAGAGCCCCTGCGGGAGAGGAGGGTCGATCGCCAACGGGAGCTGGAGATCGATGTCTATGAGCGCCGCAGCCGCCAGACGCGGGAAAGGGAAGAGCGCGATGCCACGGCTGAGCAGAGAGAGACACGCGACAGACGCGTCTGTGAGACACGGGAGCGCGAAGGCGATGGAAGGAGGAGGCCTGAGGCAGTGAGGTACGAAAGGACACGAGAAACCGTGGTGGCAGAAGCAGAAGCCGATGTGAAGATCCACCGTGAGTCCCGCGAACTTGAGCCACGTGAGGACATAGAAAGGAGGGAATATCTTCGTGAGGGGGAAGACCGACGGGATGAGAGGAGAATATGCCGTGGAAGAGAGGGGGAAGAGCCCCTGCGGGAGAGGAGGGTCGATCGCCAACGGGAGCTGGAGATCGATGTCTATGAGCGCCGCAGCCGCCAGACGCGGGAAAGGGAAGAGCGCGATGCCACGGCTGAGCAGAGAGAGACACGCGACAGACGCGTCTGTGAGACACGGGAGCGCGAAGGCGATGGAAGGAGGAGGCCTGAGGCAGTGAGGTACGAAAGGACACGAGAAACCGTGGTGGCAGAAGCAGAAGCCGATGTGAAGATCCACCGTGAGTCCCGCGAACTGGAGCCACGTGAGGACGTGCTGGAAAGGAGGGACCGTGCCCGTGAGTGCGTAGACCAAGAGGAGGAGAGGAGGATTTTCCGTGGAAGAGAGAGGGAAGAGCCCCTGCGGGAGAGGAGGGTCGATCGCCAACGGGAGCTGGAGATCGATGTCTATGAGCGCCGCAGCCGCCAGACGCGGGAAAGGGAAGCGCAAGATCCCCTGAGTTTCCATAGGGAGACACGCAGGAGAAGCAGCCTTCAGATTCTGGAAGGCGAACAGGAGAGGGATATTCTGTACCACCGCCCGGCAATTGAATTTCAGCATGAGCCATGTGACAGCACCCTCTGTGAGCCCTCCAGTGACCGGGAGGGGAGGAACCACCAGATTTTACATGAGGTAGAAGCTTCTGAGGCAAACGAGGATAATAGACGAGGTCGCGGGAGGAGCCTCTATCAAACCATGGAAGTGGATAACAGAGACCTCTGCCCCGCAGGAGAGCAGGCGTCTGTCACTGACGTGAGAGTCCGTTACATCCCCGATGAGCCCGACGTACGGCCAGAGGTGTGTGCCGTCCCTCAGCCCTGCGAGCCTCAGACCCATGCATACCTGGTCCACATGACCCCGAATTTGAACGATCCCAAAGCCACCACCTATGAGACTGTCTGCCACCAGCCCCACGACGTGGGGCAGCCCGTCTACATGAAGAAGTGCTACGTATCATCCCAGCCACCGGCAGTCCCTTGTGACAGAGACAACGATCCAGAGCCACAACCCCGAAGAGAAACAGGGGACCCTGAACCACTGTGTCAAAAGGGCAAACCAGCTTCTAGCGGCCGGGAAAACACGAGGGATCTCAGTGAGCCACAGGAGAGGTCTGGAAAAGGGGTGAAGGAAGGGCCTCGCCAGGCTTCTGCCTTTCAGCTGGATGGAGTTAAGGGGGACTCTTGCCGAGCAAAGCCCAAGGAGGACAGGAGGGACAGGCAGTGCCCTAGGGTACCTGACACGGAAGAGAAGAAGCATCAGCCCCAGGGAGATGGATCAAAAGCTGCCAGGGAGCAGGTCCCGCGGGAGCCCGAATCCAGCTGCCAGGTGAGGGAGCGTGAGGATGGGGAGGCGAAGAGCTGCCCACCTCTGCCGCACGCTCCAGAGCCACAGGAGGTTCTCAAGCAGGGCTGGCCAGCCACCAAAGAGAGCCGTCCCCAGCCATCCCGGAGAGATGAAGCCAGCCACTGCCAAGAGGATGCAGAGCTTCCCCCTCCGGAGAAGAGCCGCCAGCCACGGCAGGAGGACAACAGCAAGAGGAGCAAAGAAGCCACGGCACTTTAAGGGGAGGTCCTCTCCTTGGAGCTGGTGGGGCTTCTCGGTGTCTTTTTGAGGATCACTTCTGCTCTCTGCTTTCAGCTTAGGGTGTCACCGTGAGGTGGCACAGAAGTATTCAACACAAAAGGGTTAACTGGGTGCTCTGAGAGGGTGTCAAGTGGCTTTGGGGGTTTTCCACAGAACAAATCCTCAGCAGCTAGGTAGGCAGAGAGCTCCTCCAGGACCTGCAGCTTCTGCCTCCCTGCGTTATGTCTATCTACTTTAATGCAGTATTTAGTCACTTCTCTGCTCTAATTGGATTCTTTGGGTTTCTCTGTCCTTTATGTCCCTGTCATCCCTTCTACCCTGTGGCGTGACTGTTCTGCATCTCACTGCACTCACGTCTCCCCTAGCCCTGTGACTGGCTCCCCTGTTAGCTTCTACCGTGCAACATGAAAAAAAAAAAAATTAAAATCCCAGTAGCTCAATCATACTTATTGTGGGGCCTGAAAATCCTCGAGTCTGGGGGGGGGGGAAAAACCACCACTTTTGTAGACTTAGTGTTTTTGGTTACACCTTTCTGCTCTCCGAACAGCTGAGCAGAATCCCAGCTCCAGCCTCACAGAAGCTTTGAAGCAGTTGAGTTATGCTGTGGTTACTGCAGGATAATGGTGGTGGGTGGGGGGTCTCTTTCTTCTTCACACTGATGTATTGCATGAAAAATCAGAATAAATAGCTGATGACTGCACTGACTGCCGCAATCCTTCATCCTTGCATCTAATTTCTGCAAGGGCCTCAGCCTGGTGGGAGGGTGTCCCAGTTCAGATCACACATTCCTCCTAATCCCAGGCACTTAATCCAGACAGGGGCTGCTGAAAAGCCCACCAGATCCTCCTTCCTACATGTCTAGGAGCCCACGTACCTCTCAAACTCTGGCCCTCACTACTGACATGCATGGTGCTGGGGGCTCCCATCGCAGCTGGCACATGCTGTGGTCCGAGCCCCACACAGGGATGGGCGCGTGCGTCCCAGCTTTCACGGCAGATGAGCACGCCAGGGAGAGCCAGCAGTCCAAAGCCAGCCAGGCGCACGTTTCCTGGCTACATGGACCCGTCTGCCTTTCCCCCTGGGGCTGCCCCATACCTGGGACCACTCCTGGATCCTGGGGCAGGAGGGGGGCAGCAGCACAGCAGGGAAAATGCACTGGATCTCACCCGTGGTGCACGAGGCTGGGGACTGAGATGTCCATGACCCTCCCTGGAGAAAACTAGATTTTATTCACTTTTCTTTCCCTTGAACAAGAGAGAACCAATTCCCTCAGCAGCAGATGGGGCTGCGGTTCTGCAAGAAGACAGAGAGAAGCAAAGACAATCCCAGCACCATCTGTGTCTTGCTCTTAAATGCAACCAGAGCCCACTGGCTAGCCAGGAGGAACCAGGGCATCTCAGGTCCACCACAGCCTGATGCAGCCTGGAGAGCCAGGGCTTCTCACCCACCTAGCCCTGGCCACCATCCTGTGATATCTTGAAGTGCCAGAGGGACTCAAAGGGTCTGTCCCAGCCAGGGGCAAGGCGGATGCACTCGGGGCAATGCTCTCAACGCTGTCCCCTTCGCGCACGTGACAGTCACACGTCTTGGTGACAAACATATGGTGGGACAGATGGTCTGTCTACAAACAGGGCCAAAGCCTTGACTGCAAACGCACACAGACAGCAGCAGCAAGAAACAGAAACCTCCTGAAATCCCTCGCTGCAGCCAGGATGGGGCCAGGCCACCACTCCCCTGGGATCTGCCTTTGCAAAGGGGGGGGGAACAACACCTGCCCCTCCAACCAGCTTATTTTAATGCACAAAAAGAACTTTGCAAAACGCAGGTAGAATTGCAAAATCCAAGGAGAAGGGCAGCAGGTTTCCTGACCTCAGTTCCCAGGTTTGGAAAATCCTTTTCATTTACGCGGACTGAACCGTTTCCAGTGTGGGAGAGGGTGGGAGGGGTGGCAAGTGCTTTTTCCCCAGTACATAAGAAAAAAGGAGTTTGGGGGCAGGAAATTGGGGCAGGAAAGGAAAATACATTGGGGACAGTTGTCCCCTGGATTTGCTGTTTCCCATTCTCCTGCTCTATGCCGAGTCAGTCTCCAGGAGGATTTGCTGAAGAGCCCCCTCCCTGGAAGCTGTCCCAGACCCTAGAGCACATCCCACCTCCCCTGTTACCCCAACCTCTTCGCTCCAGGCCCCCCCAACGCTTTTGGGGAAACACATACCACCCAGGGCTGGGAGCCACTGGGAAATCCGGCCCTGGGCGGGTGATTCTGCGTCAGTGCCGGTGGGGAGCAGTGCTGTAACCGCAGGACGGCGGCACAGCCACGGCTGAGCACCACACGCCCCAGCAGCTTCCCCAGCTCCTGATGAATGGGAAGTGGCCAAGCATCACAGCCCCATGTGCTGGGTCCTGAGCAGCCCAAGCCCCGCAGCCCCCACCCTCCTCTGAGCTATTTGGGCACATCACTCACCTCTCCGAGTGCCCTTTGTGTCCCTCAAGTCTCTCCTCCACCTCTGCGTCTCCCTGTTTTCAGCTCTCCAGGGTCTCTCACGCCACAGCAGCATGAAGGCAGCCAGCCCCAAGCAGGGAGCTCTGACCAGCACCACTGGGGAACAAATCCTGGCTGCAGCCAGCTCCCAGCACAGCATCCCAACCCCATGGAGCTGCCTTCCCTGCTTTCACACCACGAGAAGGTTACGAGGTGTTATCAGCAAAGCTCAGCAGATAGGAGCGCTCAGGGTCAAAGGGGCCAGGCAGCAGTGGCCCCTGGGGTGGGCAGCCCTGGCAGGCGGGGGGCACGCTGCCCGCTCCCCTGTGCCTGCTCTGCCTTTGCCGGCCTCGTTAGAAAAAGCTGGGGAAGCCCAAATATCACGGTAGCAAGAGGAAATGCTGAGGATGCTCCGGGTAGCAGCAAGGCAGCCCCAGGGGGGAATGTAGCGCTGAGCTTGGGGGTGAGATGAAGGGAGCCATAAAAACCAAGAGGGGAAAAGAGCTCGGAAGGAGAAAATGGGAGTGTAAATAACTGTAAAGAATAAAACTCCGGAGGGAAAAGGACAGAGCCTAAAGGAGGGGCCTGGCGCATTCCTGTGCCTGAGCTGGGGGCCGCAGGCATGTCCAGATCTGCCGTTAGAGCTGACATTGCCCAACGCAGCCCAAGGGGCTGAGTCAGGGCTGGGCGCTGGCTGCACCGGGAAGGGCGGTGGCTGTGGCGTGAGGCTCATAACCGCCCCGGCTGCTGCTGTGCCACATCGCACCGCGGCCCTGCCGAGGACTGAGCCCCCCCTTCGCACCCCAGCCATGGTGAGTGAGCCGGGACGCCGGGCTGGGGCGGGAGAGGCAGCTCGGTGAGGGCAGGAGGGCAATGGGTTTTCCCACAAGAGGCCCCAGAGCTGAAGGCGAGAGGCGCTTTGGCACGGGGAAGAGCAGACAGTGCCCAGGGCTGAGCTAAATCTCTGCCAGGGAGGGGGCCCGGGCGTGGGAAGAGGGGTCAGAGCTGGAGAGGGAGGGCAGAGGGTCCCTGCAGGTGTGGGGGACTAGGAGGTAGCATTTGTGTTGTTCCCCTCCTTCCCTCCCCTCCTTTTTCCCACCACTGCTGCTCCCGATGCCCATCATCAGACTGGGGGCTGCAGCTCTGCCTCCCCCACCTCATCCCACCCCCAGCAGCAGGGTAGGGGGATGCAGAGGGGCCAAGGGGCTGAGGACGGAAGCAACTGGGCTCCTTGAAAATTAACCATAAAAGGCTGAATTGAGCCTCAGGCAGGGCAGGATGTGGCCAGGAGTCCCCAGGATGCTGAGGTCAGGCAGGGAAGGGTGGACGCCCCCCAGCTCACCCCTGCCCTGCCCTTCCCCAAAAACCAGAGCCAGAGGGAGGGGAAGAGCCCCACACGTCCCCCATGTCGCCCTCGCCCCTCTCCAGCCCAGCTCAGTCCCTGCTTGCAGCCATCTCCGCTTGCATTTTTCTCTCATGACTCAGGTCTGTCCTCAGCCCAGGCAGGGCAGGGGGAGGGAAAGGGGGGAGGGCAAGGCGGGACGACAGGCTTTTATCTTTCCAGCGAAGCAGCCCCAGCCAAGCCATGCTGGAGAGCATGGAAAAAACAGGCACAGCGCTGTGGTTGCAGCACAAGCTCTTCACAGTCCAGGACACTCCTCTGATGGGAGCTGACAGCTCCCCGGGGGATTTTCCATGAACCACTCCCCGATCCTCTGGGCCCTTCCTGCACCACGGCGCTGTGCCAAGGCAGCAGAGAAATTAATACCAAGTAAAAATGCAGCTGGACAGGTTTGGCGTAAGAAACTCTGAGTAAAGCAACTGCAGGAGGCCCCTCTCAGCCCAGCCTTGCTCCAGAAATAAATCAGGTTGCTCTTCCGCGAGCCCAGGGCTCCCTGCGATGCTCCATGCTCGCCTGAACTTGCTCTTGCTCCTGCAGCCCACAGAGACAGAACGCTGCATCGAGTCCCTGCTGGCCGTCTTCCAGCGGTACGCGGGGCGTGAAGGGGACAGCTGCAAGCTCTCCAAGAGGGAATTCGTGGCTTTCATGAACACCGAGCTGGCTGCCTTCACAAAGGTGAGCAAAATCCGGTCCGGAAGAGCTTCCCGCGGCATGCACTCCAGCCCCTGGGATAGCAATCAACACCTCTGACCCACAGATCACGGGGTGGGCAATGGGAAAAGCTCGCTCCCACCAGAAGCGAAAGCGTGGCCCGCTTGGATTCTGCCCCCCTCTGCCAGCCCCTCTCCCCCTCACAGCTGCAGTTCCACACGTGGGGCAGTTCCTTCCCTCCAGGCAGACATCGATTCCCATCTCTTTTGCAGAATCAGAAGGACCCCGGCGTCGTGGACAGGATGATGAAGAAACTAGATTTGAATAGCGACGGGCAGCTAGACTTCCAGGAGTTCCTGAACCTCATCGGGGGCATCGCCGTGGCCTGCCACGAGTCCCTGATACTCAAGCCCTAGCCCGGGTTGCTGTGTCTCCTCCACCACTGTCAACATTCCTCAAACAAGACCAATGCAAAGCTGGAAGCAGTGCCCTTAAGATAGGGACATACGCATTCTTCGTTTTTATGTGTAAAATAAAAGGTTTAAAATCCTCGTGTAAGGCATGGTTTTATTTCAGCATGGCGAGTGAGGAGAAAGCACTAGGAAAGTAGTCCAGCCACGGAGGGAGCGGGATCTCTAGGTCCTGCCCTCTGCTTCTCCACCAAAGTGAGAACATGTGAGTTCTCAGCCCTGTCACTGCTGGGAACTCCAACCCACCTGGCTTTGGAGACCCTCCAGCCTGTTAAGTACCACGGGAAAAGGTACAGTAACACTAAAGGGTACAACTGCACAAGGTAAATGCAAAGACAGGAGCAATTCTATTACAGATAGATTTGAGCACCGGCACCAGCAATTACACGCTAATAATTCACGGAAGCAGCCCCTGCTGGCCTGATAAATTATTTCAGCACTACAGCCTCCATTTTCTGTGAACTTCAAAACCCTCCAAGTCTGGCAGCTTAAGAGTGCAAAAGAGAGGGGAGGGGGGGAATTGAAAAGAAGAAATTAATTCTAATCTCTCACCTATCTCAGTCAGACCAACTGAGCTACAAAACAGGAAGATCAAGATGGTCAAATTCACTTTATTCACGAGCGAAGCTGATTATTTCGAGCAACGTTGCTAGGACAACAAAACAAAAAGTCAGCACTAGCACTTGAAGGCTGAGCTGCTCTCCCGCCACTTCCGCGGGGAGCAGAGCTGCCCCTGAGCAGGAACAGGCTCTGCACGGCCCCCGGATCCTGACGAGGAGAGCCAGGCTCGGCTCGGCCTGCTGTCCAGGCTGCAGCAGGGTCTTTGAGCAATTCTTCCAGGAGCCTAACACTAAAGGGTCGAAGAGGCAGCTGCCTCTCAAGCAGTTCCTACGTGCAGCAACAGGGCTCAGCAAGAGCCGCCCTTTACCATCTGGAAAAGATTTGCCTTGAGACAATAGACACTGCACATCAGCTGGATGTGGAAACAGAAGCACAAGTTGCTACTACTTGGAAGCACCTAAGAGTCTCACTACAACATTCCGGGGTGGGGAAAAGCAGGTAAGATGCAGCACAGGCATCGCCACGGTGAGGAGGTTAGACTAAAAGCTGCAATGGTGGGAGGCGAGTTTGCACACTGTGCTGTGAAACGGGACCGTTCCCCTCCAAGCTCACACCTCCCCAGGACAGGCACATCCTAGCGGAACTGGAGCGGGCTGATCCGCAGCCCGATGACATCTTTGCCGATCTCTGTCACCTGAGGAATAAAAGGGAGATGATTAACGCTTAAAACCAACGCAACAGCCCAACCCTGCGTGCAGCGTTCAGAGCCTAGCCTGTTCTCGAGAACACATGCTGCCGATCGCCGCGATGTCGGTCCCTGAAGGCAGCATTTAACCTACACAGCATTTCACAACTCCCAGACTGCTCCACCTCACGTGCCAAGTCCTCCAATATTCAACTAGAGCCACAACCCATGACAAGCTAGTTTATGGGGAGCACAGGGGAAGGTGCTGAAGGGAATTCTGAAAGGAAACACCACGGGCTAGGAGTGGGCGGTAACAGGCGTCGAGACCCCCTTACTGTAGTGACGCGGCAGATCTGCCCATGGAACTCGGGACAGTAGCAGGCTCCACTGAGTGGACACTTCTCCACGGGTTTGCCACGATAGATGGGTCGGTAAGAGGCGGCACAGATGTCAAAGGGATTGTGCATGTCATAGTTGAGCTGGTAGGTGTCAGTGGGATTCTTCTCACATGCTGACAAGATCTTGCGAGTCTGCAAGAACCAACCACATTGACCAGACGGGCAGCTAGGAAGCAGTCCCAGCAGGGGCTGCCACGGCAGATATTTCTGCCCGTGCACCTCAGGGACATACCTGCTGGGCCACCTCAGGCTTTGGACCCAGCTCCAGCAGCCGACGGGCAAAAGTAGCAGCTGTCTTGAAGTTTTTGAGTTTGAAAAAGAGGTTGAGAGCTGTACGCAGCACCAAGATCATGTGGACGGGCTGCAGGTTGGAGTGGGTGAAATAGGCGGCCATCTGCATTGGACAGAAGGAGGGGAAGTAAGGATACAATCACTACCAACCACGTGAGTAACTGACGCCCTGAAAATGCTGCAAGAAACCCCTCCCAGGTAACCACTGCCACACCTGCTTTAAAGAAGGAAATGGCAGAATTCAGGATTCCCGACACCTTTTTAAACCCAAAGGCTACTTCCCCCTTATCCCCCTCACAGTGAGGAAATTCACGGAGCTTCTGTACCTCGCAGATTCGTTTCTGCTGCTCCAGGGTCTCTTTGGGCAGCTTCTTCCGCTCAGTCTCCATAGAGAGTCCTACAATATACTCCCGGCAAATGGCTATCAGCTGCTGAGCCTTTCAGAGAGGGAGACAGAGGCAGGCAGTCAGCCTCCTGCCCCATGGCCACGCCAGCAGCAGACGGAAGAGTCTGCCCCTCACCTCAGCAATCTCCTGCTTGTTGTCCACCACCAGCAAGGGCACGCTGAGCAAGATGGAGCGGAACTTCTCCACGGCCTCCTCAAACTTGCCAGCCGTAGTGAGCTGGTAGCACAGCTGCAGGCGCTGGATCAGGTCGTTGAGTTTCAGTCCGACGGCAGGGAGGGCATTCTTCAAGCCAGCTTCTTTCCTGTGGGGACCAAAGAGGGGTTGGGGGTACAAATGGGACCACTGCAGAGGCCAGCAGGAACACACACACTGTCAGCTCGACTGCCACTTGTCAGAAACATTTTGACCTAGGGCCATGCTGTCGTTCTTTGCCATTAGCTTAGCACAAAAGACATCCGTGCTTCCATAATGCTGCCACCCACAATGCTCAGCTCTGCATTAGTGCAGCCTGGGAAAGTCTGACTCGTTTTTCTACAGTGGCTTCCAGGCACCACTGTAAAAACACACCTGTGGTTCTCTAGATGCCTCAAACCAGCTTTGTGAGAGGCAGAAGCATTAGTGCTAAAAAACACAGCATCCCAACTGCCTCCCCTGGTTTTAATCTCTAAAAAAAAAACCCAAAAAAACCCACATATGAAAGCAGTTCTTTAATATCTTTATATCCAACAGCAGGCAGCAGAAAAATCCCAGTAAAGTCAGAACGCTCCCTGTTTATACCCAGCAAAGAGGAAGGCTCCCCCCTTCACAGTGGGAGGGACGTTTCTGGCTACAACTGTCAAGGAGGATCTGGGAGGTATACAACACAAGGAAAAAAGCACAGAAAAGGAGCTAACCCAGTTGCTTACCAGTTGCGATGTGGGTATCCATACATGGTAGGGAGACATGGCAGGGCTTGGTAGGTCGTACGGCCACGGGCATAGGTCTGCAGGAACAGCTGCTTGTAGGGACCGAAGTTTGTTACTCCTACCTGGTCATGGAGGAGCTGAAAGAGAAGCATTGATCTGCTGAGTAAAAGATGTCCAGGGCTGTACAAAACCCACACAGCTATCACTTGGGTTCACAGCACCTCTTATTTTATACTCAGAGAAAACAATGCACAAAATTATTCACAAAAGGACATAAAATGAAGCTTGAGACTAGATCAGAGACAAAAATACATGGGGACAAAGGGGCCTGTTCCCTAGGAACTCCAGGGGAAACTTACTCTCATTGCTGTCTCAAAGGAGCCTGCCAGAACGTGGTCAACAGGAAGCTGAGAATTGTTACACCACACCTACAAGAACAGAAGGGAAACATACACAAGAGGAACTGTGTACATGCACACATCTGTCTTACCTACTCTCATCACCCCTAACTCCCCTTAAAGTTCCTACTTTGTGCTCACAGATGAGTGCTAACAAGGACTGAACCCAAAAGAAGCAGCAGCAAAGCAGAAAGCTTCTGAGAAAGGCAAAGACTTGTGCCATTACCTGAGCTGGGCTGGTGCCCTTGGTGGGTGGCACAAAGAATCCATCCTCTGCTGTTCCTGCAGGACCTGCAGGAACATCCTGGGGGAACACACAGCACTATGATCAGTGTGGAAGTTTCTAGCACCCAAATGAAATCAGAGCTGGCCACAGCGGTCGTGACCAAGTCTCTGAAGAAGCCCAGAACACATTTCCACCATCACCACAAGCTGTCATTGCCTTCCCAAGTAACTACGCTGGGCTACTTAAGAAGCCTCCTACCAGTTCAGGGGGAAGATCCAAATCTTCTTCAACTTCCCATCCACCTCCTTCTTCCTGTCCTTTACCTAGTCCTTCCTCTCCAAAGCCCTCTCCAGCATCCACAAAGCCATCTGCATGGAGGCAGCAGGGGGGAAATAGTCAGAGCTCTTACACAGGCACACACTTAAACACTTCTGCAAGAAAAACTCATAGATTCACCCACCTTCATCCAGCTGCAACTCTGCATCTTCTCCCCAGCCTTCGGTGCCAACAGTGTCGATATCAATATCAGCAGCCAAGGCACCCCCTTTGCCTGCAAAAAGGGCAGGATCCTTCATTTATTCACCTCTGAGCAGGTCAGGTGTTAAGTGAAGAATGATGTCAAGCCAGCACCCTCCCCTCCAATTGTCAAGTCCCATCCTGTGCTAGAAGGCCAAAGATCTGAAAGATCTGCCAAAGGTGGTGTAAATCCCAAGCTGGATTCCAACTAACTGCTACTAACACACAACAGCTCTGAGATTAACGGCAACAGTTCAGGAGCCACGGAAACAAGTATCTCCATTCTGCATATCCCAGCTTAATGCAACTTTCCAGGCACAAAGCAATACCTTTGCTAGCAATGGTTCCTTCAAAGAACCCCTTGGAGACAGTCAGCAAGGGCCAGTTGGTATCCAGAGGCATGACGGGAGCAGGAGGCTGCAGCAGCTTTGCATTGTGATCAATTTCTGGGACCTGAGCAGAAAACAAAGGCCACATAAGGACAACGCCATTCTTTGACCTACTACCTCCAAGCAGCACAGTCTCAAGCACAGACAGTCTCAAGGCTGATAAGCAGCGACTGGAACAGAGCTGGTTCCTCCCTGCCAGAAAGGAGCTGCCTAGCCAGTCACACTAACACCAGATCCCACTGTCACCTTCTTCCCAAACTCTATAATACTTCCCACTTCAGGAAGCATTAGTCAGTTCGCTAACCGTTTCCTTTTCAGGATCAAATGTTTCCTTCAGGCTTTCAGCTTCCTCATCCAGACCATGAGTTGCAGCCGTGAGATAGGCCAGGGACTCTGAAATGAGATGTAACGAACATAAGCGCAGGTTCTTCGTTGCCTAGAAAAAGAAAACTTTACACACCAGCACACACAGCCACACTGTCACAAAGGAAAGATGAGCAGTATCTCAAGGTGTAGAATCACACCTTTAGGGTGTCACTGGATTTAGGACTAGAATGTGCAGGCAACGACACATTTGAATATGCTCTACAGTTGATCCAGGTCTCCTAGGTAGTATTCTAGCTCTTGGGTTACTTTCTGCTCATCTGACTCAGTTTCTTAGGTAAGGGATTACACGGATCTGCTTCCAAAAGTTCCTGTTCATCTCAACAACTTCTCTAGCTTCTCTCCACAGGGACGTATGTTAGTCTGATATTACTCACTTTGCCCACAGTTCTTCAGGATCCTCACTCTCTCTGCCACGTCTCCTAGATACAAGGCATTCTGGTAGTGGCCACTCATATCTTTACGGATCTCAGCTAAACCAGAAGAAAAAAAGTCGATAGCTTTGCTGTTCTTGGCCCCCAAGCCACTCATTCCCTCTGGGAATGACACTCAGATCCTCTTAACCTCATTCTTCTTTGCCACCACCCTGGCACTCACCTATCTTCATCATCTTCCGAAGCTTCTCCAGGTTGCCAGTGATGAGATAGAGGAAGGAGAGCCTATCGAAGTTCTTGGTGCGCTGGTAGCACATCTCCACAATCTGGTGATTGCCCTGCAGCAGTGCCACTTCTCCCAGTTTCTCCCAGCAATTCTTGTCATCCAGAGCTTTGGCTGCTTCCAGAGCAATCTAACAAGAGAACCGAGATGGTTACAAAGGCTTTGCAGAAAGCAGTTTTCTCTGCAGGCTTCTGTTGATAATGCCAGTGATGGAAAACATGGGATCACAAGGATCGCTGCACTAAATCACGGCCCCAGCTGAAGGCCTACACCTCAGGTTGCTGTCATCCTCAGCTCTATCACTCCCAGCTAATACTTCTTCCCAATCCTCCTCCTCCTGGCAACAGAAAGGAAGCGATGCCCCAAAGGACGTGCCTTTCTCACAGCACCACCCGCCACCTCACCTCAATGTTGCCACACTCCAGTGCCAGGCTGAAACGGGTCTTCTCATCCTTGACAAAGTGCAGGGCCACCTCTGGGTAGCCCTTCTTCTGCAGGTAGGCAATGATGGACTGGCCCACAAGCTTAGCATTCCTCACCATGTGCAGCACCTGCAAAGAAAAGGCCCAGGCATTAGAGCTGCCAAAAGGTCCCTTTTTTACCCTCAGGTACACGTCAAGGAGGAGTGCAGGGTTTCTCCCGTCTCCTCACCTCATCATACTTTCTGTTGATCAATGCCAGCTTGAATTTGAATTCGGTGGGATCAATGGTGAGGACCCTGGGGCGGCACTCTCTGTCCAGGCAGTACACGTTGTTCCCCTTCACACGGGTAACGTAGATGGGCAGGTCCAGGGTACGGATAATTCCATGATCCCTATGCCGACACACAGCACACACGTGACAAGTGCCAACACAACGCATCTGTATGACTACGTTCCCTGTCTCAAAGGAGGCTCAACACTCTGCATGTTACTTCAACCCATATTATAAAAGCAAGCCCCAACCAGATGAACACCGCAGCCATCCAGCCCAGCGATGAAACGCCAGTGCGCAGGGTAAGCAACCAAACACAAGTATTTAGCTCTAGCTCTCTTTGGGTACGTCCACGCTGTAATAAAAGTGTCGTTTCACAAAAACCAGCTTTGGTGTCTGCCAAAGAAAAACCTGTGGCAGTCTGCACAAGGCCTGCCAGCTCAATGACTCGGCACACGACCCCCAGACTTACCCTGTGGTGACAGCATATTTGATGTGATTGCTGGTGGTATAGATGAAAACACCACTTTCATCCCAGGCACCGCTCTTAACACGGATGTTTTCATGGATGTTACACAGCGATTCCAGCTTTCTGTTGCAAATCATGATGGCTGGAGGGGAAAGCCGAAAGAAGTAAGGTTAGGGAACCCTCTACTGTTAAACGTCTGCCTCTGAACTGTGTGCTTCCCTCTTCCATAGTCCCAGTAACAGGAACTATATTGTGTCAGACACTAAGTGGATGATGGCAACCACAAGTAAACTGTCACCATCTGCCTTTGCTTTATGAAAGATCAGCTGGATCATTCTGAGGAGTACAAGAAACCCTCTGTTTCAGCAAAAACCTTTCTGTAAGCTTGTGGAGAGACGAAGCGGCAGGGCCCACACTGTGAGTGTCGTCAGCCGCAGAATGGTTTCTCTAGCAGAGACTCTGCTCCCAACCAAGGAAGGAGCTAGCGTGCACCAGGATCCAGGAGAAACGCTGCACCCCGCCGATGCTTACCGTGCTTAGCAAGCAGAGCTACGTGGGACATGTCAGCCGACCAGATGACGTATTTCACCTTGGAGATCTTCACCGAGGCCAGAGTTCTGGCAAAGGACAGTGATGACATCAGAGGTGAACAACACCCCTCCACAGCAAGCTCTGTATGGTAACTACCCGTGCCCAATAGCCCCAACCCAATTTACAGATGCTCTGAAGCCCCTTTTTGCCATTCTGGACTATAAAATCATAAGGTAGAACTGAGTGACTCTGCAGCCCAGTGCAGCAAAACAAACCTCTCTCCATACCTGTGCAATAACAAATGTATCTGAGTGACAACTGACTTCCAAACCTAGAAACCTGAGGGGCTTTTAGGGGTAGGTTTAACAGAACGAGGGAAATAAGGTCTTTCCAAGCAACATCTGCATTGTTTAATTCACTTGTAATTTTCCCAACAATACTAGAAAGACAAAGGCATACAAATTAGGAAACGAGGCAAATTCTGGGACATACGCAATCAACATACACCGTATCTATTTGCAGATAATCCAGAACCTTCTCAAGCCTACAGAGATAGCCAAAAGCACCAACTCCTTGCCCATTTCTTTGTGGCTAGCAACACATATACCAGCACAAACATGCTGCCAAAAGAGCATTTTGAGCCGATATAAAACCTAAGGGACAAGACATCAGGCAAGCTTAGCTTGATTGAGTTTGGGTTTTTTGATTTCTCTTCACTTTTATAGCCCCCGATTCTGTAGTCACAGGATTTACAAGGGTATGGCACACATCTCCCTGTGATCAATGGCACCATGCCTGCAGCATAAATTGCACCTTGGCTATGTTTACATTCTGCTCTTCGTAACAGTTGTTAGCCGTGGTTTGGATCAATCTGACGCAGCCTGCAGCTGATGCTAAATTCTGGAGTGCATTAATAGCTATTACTTGTCCCCAGAGGGCATACGCCAGCAGGATTACGATATTAAAACTTTTCCCAGCAGACTGGATCTTACCGCTTCTGCTGCACGTCAAAGAGGGTGATGGAGTCTGCATCTCTCAGTAACAGGTTCCCCGTGCCAGCATAGAAAATCTCATCACAGTTCGGCACCTGCACCTTCTTCGTGATCTCATTCTTCAGGTTTTTGATTAGGATCTGCCATTTGGTGAGAGGAAATGTAACAGCACAGGGCAAGTTAGGTAGATTACACAAAGGAATTCAGGATTATTTTAACTCAGATTTTTTGTATAGCTGAACCCGAGTGACAAGAGGCCAAAATAAGAGACGCAGCCTTGCTAATGGCAGGATCAGACTTCATCCTGCTAGAAAACCCAACCACAAGTTTGCCAGGTGCAGACAGAGTGTATGCTTTGTTTCAGCCCCACTGCCGTCATTACTAGCTGGCTGATACAGTTTGCAAGTTCTCTCTACAATGAGCATATGAACAAAGTAAATATTAGGGAGAAGTGAGAGAGAACACAGTGTAGATAGAAAAAGGAAATGAGGAAGTTGAGAGGGGAGAAGCGGCAAGTGGAGAAGGGGAAGGCAGGGAGAAGTAACAGAATACCCATGAAATAAACTTGAAACTACTAAGCCAAAAAACACTGTGAATTTAAAAAAACAAAAATAAATAAATTACAATACCCTGCACGGGACAAAGAGCAAGACTTAATTTCCCTTCACATGAAATAAATCCAAGCAGGGAAAACTTTCCGTGACTGTCTTTCCTCCTCCTTTCTCCTACTGCACTCCACAAGTGAGAACAAAGAGCTTTATTAAAAATCTAACCTGTATTTTCACCATTTCCCCATTACTTGCATGCTGTGAAAGCAACCTGGGTGGTTCCACAGTCCTGTTCCAGCCCGTTTTCATTCCTGAAGTCACCTGCTGTAGCAGGCTTCCAGCCGCTGAGCTGAGACTTACCGTTAAAGTTAAATAACATTTCAACTCATTACATTTCCACTGTATTACATTTCTTTGTGTACGTCTGCAGCCCACTCTCTACTGACAAAGCTTTGCCAGTCTACTTGGATCTCCAATAATTCCGTTAACCCAACCTCCCCGCTTTCCATCTGCATGCTTCCAAATGGCAGCATACCCCGTTAAAAAGATGACCCTATTAAGCTTGTCCCCTTACCGAGTGCATGCGATCCAGGACTGCAAAGCGGTTACGAGCTACCCACACAGCTGTGAGCCCGGAGGAGCGTTTCCCTTCAGGGGCTAGGAAGAGCAAAACGCAGGCAGTGAATAAAACCTCTGGCAGGCTCTTACGGCAACACATTAGTCAGTCTTGTTTGATCCCATCTTGGCTGTTGGAGCTGCCTCCTACTCGTTCATGTTTAACCTGAGGCTATGCACAAGACTCGTTTCCTCCCCCCATGTCCTTTCAGATCTCAGCGTGGCCAGCGCCAGCCCTTCTCTCCAGCCAAGGCACAAGTGGCTGGCTGGAACGCCAGTGCCACTGCTTGGCGCTGAAGCGGGCCATCCTGGGCGACAGCACCGTCTGTCAAGCTAACGAGCAGAGCCTTGCTGGCCAAACGAACCGAGCAGCGAGGGTCCCGGCTTCAATGTAAGCCCCCCTTCTCTCTCCCCCCTGTAAACCGATATAACGAGCTGGAGGAGAAAGGCTGCGCTCTCCCCAGCACGCAGCTGTTCTCCCAGTTCTAAAATGCTAATACAAACACAGCGTGTCAGACAGCACAGAAAGAACAGTGCTGCAGGATGGGCTTCGGATGTGGAGAAGGCTTTTTGCAGCAGCAGAAGGGAACAGAGAAATGAAGAGACAGAGCGGCTGCTGTTTTGGTAAAATAAAATCTTCTTTAGTTCTCAGCCTGTTCTCGCCGGTCCCGCTGCTCAACACGAGCGTTTTTGGAGACACACACACTACACCAAGCATAGAGCCATCTGCAGCAGATTTACATCCTGACAAATGGTGACTTAAACACAACTGCCTCACCCCTCAGCCCTCATTTACTACCCAACACAAGAAAGACTTGTCTGAATTCAAATCCCTGCTCCACTCAGGGTTTTCCAATGGCAACTCCACCTGTTCTTCTGAATGCCCAAAACTTGGCGTTTTTACTGGCTTGAAGCCTTTATCACTGACTGTAGATCAGGCAAAAAACGTTTGAAATATATTACCCAGAAGACTGTTAAAGAGTGATAAGAAAGCTTAGCTTCCTGGTCAGGTAAATAATCTGAAGGACATGAGGACGACGATTCCAAGGCACCTCTTAAATACCTACAATATAGCCCTGGGAAATCATCAGAAGGTTGCATGCCTAGCAGCTTGCTGGAGAAGATACTTATCAACCAGTAGAATTTTACACTATTCTTGAAAATGCACTAGAAGTGTATGGTTTTCCTGAAGCCTTGACATTCCTTTCTCTGGAAGAAGAATATCCTCTTTCCTCACTTAAAACAGTTAAAAGCTGGGTGCCCCCACACAAGTCAGCTTTAAACATTTCAATCAAACTAAGTATTTGAAACATATTCCGTAACATTTAATCTAGACAGAGTTACTAAAAAACTCCCTTTCTCCTCCTCTCTTCTAATACACATGCTGACTGTACTCAGCAAAGAAATCCTCCCTTCATTAGACCCACAGAAATCAATAAATCTATGAACAAGTGAGCTGGATTCCAGAATAACTCATTCATCACTCCCACTCATTTTAAAATCTTTACTGCTGTGACGACAGAGGCAGGAGGAACCAGCTGGAGTTTCAGATCCCAAATGAAATTCATAGTTAGGAGAAAGGAAAAAAAAATAATTCTAAATCATCTTTTGACTTGTAAATTGCACAAAACTGATCTGGAATTTGCCGAGAGGAAGAATGACTGCTGGCACCCTGGCATTGTCATTTTACAGCCACTTTTCAGAGTATAAAACCTCTTAGAACCAAACATATCTGGTTAAAATCCATCTCTGTTGACAAGCCAGGAAGGCTGCCTGCTGCGTCAAAAGGGAAAACAGAAAGTTCCTAATAACGAAATTATAAAATATATATTTGTAGCAGTAAAAGTTTGGGATGAACATGAATTTTTCAAGTCAGTGTAGTGTGATATAGTGAGCAGGAAGCCTGCCAAATGGTGTGTGCTGCAGGGGCACTGGGAAACACAGAGAAAGACTCCAACAAGAGAGGCTTAGAGAAATGAAGCTTTTTTATATGTAACATACACACAGTTGGAGAGTGGGGGAGGGGACAGCTACACAGCAGCAAACACTCGCAAGGATTAATGTGAAATAAGAAGTGCCTACCATCCGGATTCTGGGAGTCTGCATCCTTGGGAATGGTGTATAGGTCGTAAGTACTGTTCTCTAAGTTGCTGGCTCTCTGCAGAGAAGGGGGAAAAACCCATTTTGAGATAGGATTTCACAGAACCAACCTTCACAGCCTTGAGGAAAGTTTTTTAGCACATTATGTGCTAAGAAATCAGCAAAACTGACTTACTGTGCAGAGAAGGACAGCGTTCTCAGCTGGGTTGTATGACATATTGAACACAGGGAACTTGGAACCACTGAAAAAAAGTCATGGAGGAAGGAGAAAATTAGAGTGGACCAAGGCTATTTCTACCAAAAGTCATCTTCTGATAAACGCTTTTTCTGAAATATATTGACTACCAGAAAATTTAATTAATTTCCTGAATCAAAACAGCTTGGAAACACTGTAAGAACATCAGTGTTTCATAAATGAAAGAGCTGCCATTTCAGTTTGAAACATAAAACTAATTAAAAAAACCCTTTCTATCTATGCACAGATATAAACTGACCCCCAAAAACTTCTTGTAGGCTTCCTAAGTTCATCTGACCGAAAAGTCAACTGAAACTGAGGTATGTGACCACAACAACACAATATATCTGTAAGCGAGAAACTACTAAGGGATTCAGGATACTGGCAACGCCTCTTGTAAGGTGACGAGCACCCATCTCCTACCTTCGCAGCTGCATGACAGCGACGTCTTTTGAACTGTTGAAATCAAGCTGGCGGAGAAAACGGTCCTTCACATAATACAGCATGTTGCCATGCACAGCATACGCAGGCCTCTCACGCTCCAGTTTGAACACAATCATTCCACCGTCGTGGCCTGAGAAAAAGCACACGAGAACTCAAACATGGGAAGGAAATCCTGTGGGTTTTCCTCATTAAGGAGATGACATTACCGAACCCTTCAAACGAAGAGCCAACAAAACTCATAACCAGTGACTGCCAGCCCTACCTGCTACTCCTCGGCCTGACCGAATTAAGTGATTCCACTTCTTTCCTAAGGGCTCACACACCCCACTCTGGGTTTCCTAATAAATCTAAGCTCTGAAACTCTTCTAGAAATACTTTGCTTCACTCTCACGCGTTTCTGTAAGTATTAATACTCCAGCGTGGGTTCCCCTAGGATCTGTCCCATCCCTTCAGCCTTAGAGCATTTAGCTACTTAATGCAGAGGCTATCTTCTTCTAGCTTTGAACTAGAGCTGATACAATGTGATTCTGTTCCACTAAAGGATCTTTTCCCTATGATACATTCAATAAAAGCATCTGCACTTCAGTGTGTTCTGCAAAGTGTTCTAAAAAAAGGCAAATCCTATACGGATTTCTATATGGAATACATTTTCTCTTCAAAGCAACCTGCCAGACACCAAGTAGGCGTTGTTTTTTTTTTACCTGCAGCAAAGAGGTTGAGGTTGGGATGAGCAGCTAATACCCAAAAGCGATCATGATCACGCCGAAAGGTCTGGACTCCCGTGCTAAACACGCAACAGAAGGAATAAGGAATATAAACTAAATGGAAACCTTGGTGCAAACTTCAGTTCTCAAAACGAAGACCCTAAGCTTTGCCACAGAGACTATCCCTAGCATTCAGCACAAGGAATCCACTGAGAGTTCAAAACACTGTATTCAAAGCCTTCTGTCAAATAATATATTCTCATTTAACATATTTTCAGCAGCAGCATCACTAGACAAGTCAGCCCTCTCCCACTGGCTTTCAGACAATTACAAGCCTTGCTCTTAACGTGTCTCAAAGGGACAGAAAATGTGAAAAACATGACTTCTCGCTCACAAGTTTTCAAACGCTAGCACTGATGTTTTAAGAACTGCGAGTGTTCAGTTTCTCTAAGAATAACTGTAGGTCTTTCATACGTGTAAGAACTGTCATAATAAGATTGAGTCAGATGCCTGACACGCACTAACCGTTTAGACATATCCCAGACACGGATGCTCTTGTCTTCTGAATTGCTGAGGATTAGTTCCTGCCGTGGGTGAAAGACAGCGCACGAGACGTTGTTGTAATGCCCCCGGCAAGTGTCAACCTCCCAGGCCTTCGATTCTAACCAGAAGTGGAAAAGAATGAGGAAAATAATGCTTAAACAGGTAAAACTCTGCCACAGCAGAAGTATAGCAAGCACTTCATTACAAAGCAAACTGCATCAGCCACTAGTTACTACACCATTCTCTGCCATTTTCATTTATGATCTCTCTCTAACCACTAGCACAGCCCACCCGACAGAGGCAGCTAGGCCAGATTACTAAAGAGCTGCTAAGAATTGTATATAGTTGAGCTGGACTGAGCTGACAAAAGCACAACCATCCCCAACAGAGGGCTTCTAGCTTTCAAGTCATCTCCCTTTCTTATTCCATCGGTGCATATTCAAAAAAACTTCAGAGTCAAGTTTTTCTACTCCTACAAGCCTCTGCTCAGCAATGTGTACATACCAAAAGAAGCGTTTGCCAGAGAACTGAGCTCTCCTCAAATTGCAAAAGCCAATGTTGCTTGGGATTATTCACCACTCTACTATACAGACATGTTTGCAAAGTGTAAATTACCTCCAAGGTTCAGCCTACAGATGTCCAAACATAAATTTCAACTCTTAACTCCCTTCTCCCTGTGGGCTCCCCCTAGAGAATGCTCTTACCATTCATCCGCCAGATCTTCACCTGCCGATCATCAGCTCCCGACACAATAAGTGGCATTGTAGGGTGGAAGGCGGCCCAGTTCACCCCACGATCATGGCCCTACAGGCAAAAAAAGAAAACAGTCACTTGAAGCAATTTGGTGGCTGAACGGAACGAGCAAAGGAAGGACGAAGCAACAGAGACCGCAGGCAGGCTTGCCAAGACACAGCTTTCTCTGTTTTTATACACCACGCTGCTCGTACCAGACGCTTACAGATAGTAAGATTATAGATGCCCACAATAATAAGCCTTGCGGATACTGTTCTTCACCAGTAGAGCAAAGCTGAAGCTCAGCAGCAGAGCAGCGCTGCTTCCCAGCTTTAACAAGCTGCTGCAGAAGGCTGTCTCTACCATAATCGCCTCTGTTGCTTCCAGTAACACAAGGTAATAACATCTGCTATTTAACTGAGCTTTTGGCTGTACAGAGAAAACCATCTTTGTTTGGTTACAGTGCAAACATCTCCAGATTTTAAACTCCAGAAAAAGTTATGCCATAATCTACAAGGGCATATAACTCCATAGAGCAGAGTCAGGTGTTTCAACTCTTTATTGCTCTGCTATTTTTCTGGGGGTTTAGAGGATCATTTACACCACAGAGTTTTCATTAAATAAATCTGAAAAGACTGTACTGCACACACACGTTGACTCTGTACCTCAAGAACGTGCTTCACAACCGCATCTGTTGTCCCGAACAAATCCACCCCCGTTATTCCCCTGACATCCGATTCCACAGCTCCAGGGGACAGGTTTTTCTTCCTTAGGCCTTGTGGAACAAAGAGGAAGGAGAAGCAGGGGTGGAGGAAGCAAAAATTGTATTATCAAGACAATGTTTCTAATTTAACAAGTGGAGCACTCTCCTGTGCTGTTTACACACATCTTCAGATGAGAACTGGAAAGAGAGCGAGGAACACCCAGGACTCCCTTCCACTTCCTCCAAATGCACGAGCTCAGATGAGACACACCAAAAGGAAAGTCTGCAATGCAGCAAATCATAGGAAGGATCGCCTCACAGACAGCAGCACCTCAGCAAAGAAGGACTGACACATTCCCATTTCTCCCCCTCTCACCCCTCAGCTAATCTGAGCTTGCACCTTTCAGGGGGCTTCCACCCACACTGCTCTGATGACCTCTTGGTTATGGATTCGGACAAACTGCCCCGACAAAATATTTTCAGGACCTAAAATGATACCTCTGCTATCCTTCACTAAAACCCAACAGAACACAGTAAAGAAACTGAGAATCGAAAATAGCTCCTCCTCCAGCAGTGCACAAGGAAAAGACTGCACATATAACACTCCAAAACACGCTTTTCTATTTAAAAGTACTTGGCCCAATGATGCTATCATGAAATTTAGCAAGAATAAGAAAAAAACATCTTGGATGAAAGTAGAATTGCACTGGTATGGATGCCAGCAGAGAGGGAAGTATAAGAAGAAAACAAACAATACTGAAGACAAAAATTATTTTCTTGCTGCAATTCTGATTCCCAAATTCCTCATGGATTAACAGCCCAATAACCTCTCTGGCGAAGTTAGTCTAATGAAACCAACGCGTTAAGCAGCGTCTCAGAGCAAAGCACAAATGCTCTGAGTAAGGTGCACATAGAGATGGCTAACGGTGAAGGACCCGAATGGCTGAGTAGATACTTCTAACAAAGTACCCCAGAAAGGAGGAATAAAGCATGTAACCCAAGAAAGATGAGCGAAGAAACATTTTCTCTTCTTTTGGAAGAGAAAATACTTGAGCCTTTGACAAGCCAGTGAAACGGGACTGGGAGACAAGTGGAAAATTTCTGGCGTAACTGCACAAATCGAGAGGGAAGGCAGGACACTCACAGAACACACCAGCCTCTTGTGTTGCTCTGGGGAGGGAGCAGGGCTAGAAAAGGGACATGTAGCAGAAAGGCAGATACTAGGCATTCTGAGGACAGCTGTTAAAAAAAAAAATCCCAAACCTGTAAAGGAGACTCAGCTCAACATGCACACGAGCACTCAGGAGAACAGATATGAAAATAACCAGAGTAAAAGGGCAACATGCTAACTGTGAATAACAAGTTGCAAATTAGGAGAGAAGGAAGATGACAGACGGTCCTTTGAAAATTCTTTTGCTCTACTCTCTCCTTCAATGGAAACTAAAGATGGCTCTTGGGTACAGACTCTTTCATTGCTCAGCTCGAGTTCCTTCCTGTCCTGTAATCCATCCACGTTCAGTGAGCAATTAGAGAACCCCAGTGGAAGCTGAAGTTGTACCAAAGGTTTTGCCAGCCACCAACAGACATCCACTGAGGGTGCTCAGGGAGAGACAGTCCAGGTCCTACAGACGCTATCGGGGCGCTCTCAGCTCAAGTCCTCCCAGTCCCAGGGCTTCCCAGCACTGCCAGCCCAAACCCTCAGCTGATCCTCTCTTAAGCTGGTCACGCAGATGGACTAAACAGAGCCCTGACAGAATAAAGAAGTTTCCTGCCAAGCATCAGACACTGCTATTTGCCAACCACGAGTAAGGTTAAACAGGAGTTGGTGTGTGATGTTAGAGCACTCTGATCAGGGTAGGACCACTAACAACCTCCTCAGGGGTTAATACTTACAAAGAGACAGAGAAAAAGAGAAGATTTTTGTCGTTTCTGCAGGTTAATATCAGCATCATGAGCAAAGACTTCATTCCACAGCACAGGTGAATAATCCAACACAAATGTTCATGCATTTTAATATATACAATCAAGCTTATTCTGACTGCATTCACACAGTCTCTCTCAGGACATTAGCATTAACGTTGAGCAAACTTGTTTTGCATCGAACATCCTTTATCAGCAGGTTTCAAACCAAGGAATGCTATCCATATAGGAATTTGGAACAACAGGGCCATCTTCATGCTGGGGTGCCCAGCCTGGGTCACACTCCTCATCCCTCACACTCTCTGCTGAGGCTGACAGTTTGGGGAGGAGGATTTTGGAATGTGACCTTTAAACTCATTTAACTGAGGGCCTCAAAGAAGCAGTGCTCGTAATCCCAAAACCTGCTGAAAAAAAGTTCCCCCTGATGTCAGCAGAAGCGGCAAGGTAACAGCAGCACTCAGAAATTAAGTTAAAGCTCAACATCAAATGATGCACTCTCCAATTAGGATTATGTGCACGACAGACGTCAGACAAAATGGGGAAATAACCCTTCCCAGCAGACTGCTAGAGCCAGAACAGAATCCTGCTAAGGATGTAAGTCATTCTGGGGAAAAACTGGGGGAGCGGAATTGCATTTTGAATCCGTTTCTCATCTCTCTGTAGGTTTTTTCCATGCACTAGTATTCTTGTAGTGTCGTGTCTGACTGGAGCGACAGCTGAGTCAATAATTCAGCATGTCTCTAAAACCCCTCATCACATATCAGCTGAGAAAAAACGTCTGTACTATCTCCAAATCAATTTGGCAGCTGGAACTCTGCTGAGAGAGAGTGTTTGTGGGAGAATGCAGCAGCAAAGCTTACTGGCAGAATAGCTGTTAAACTCCCCAGGCTGGCAGTACAGAGAGGGGGACAGGTTTTAAATAACCAGGATATCCTGTCCCCAGCCCCTACTGTTGACACAGCTGGCCATGTCTGAGCGTGTACCACAAACAACGCAGTGTGCCCAACCAAAGCTGCAATGGCGAGAGCGGCAGGTCAGACAAAGTCTGTCTCTAGAACAGTTTATGCTGTAACACCACCAGTACTGCCCCCACCTGCCTCCCACCAGTCTCTTGCCCCCCATCTCATATTTTCTTTATTTCTAGCTTTTTCATTTAGGGATCATATTTCATTCCAGTCACCCTGTGGCCTAGCTGTAACTAAGAAATAGCTAAGATACCGGTGAAGTACTTCAGTTTTGACTTGCAGCTCCTGCTTTGATCTTTAGGCCATGCTTCATTTTACGAAACAGACAAGCAGACTGAAATAGATGAAAGAATTCCTACTATCATCTTCCTGTCACCACCCACAACCTAACTCCCTAAAAAAAAAAAAAAAAAAAAACCTAAAAACCCAAAACCCTTTTTGCAATCCAGACCGAAGCCTTTTTATCTTTCTCTCAGAACAAATGACTTCTTGCTGCCTCCAGGACTTTTTCAAGGGGATAAAGGTGATCCAGATATTTCTAAAATCCTCCTACAAGCCTGGCACATCTGCAAAGCTGATCAGTTGACAACACTACGTCCCTTCTGACAGCAATATTCGTTGCCTATATTGGCTCTACAACCAGACTGGGAGATTACGTTGCAGAATCTCCATCTTTAGCGGTTTTTCTGGCTGCACAAAGCTACAGCTCACCTCGCCTACTGTCGCAGAAGACTTGCTCCAAGGAAAAGAGCAGACTGGATGACGCCCACAGGTCCCTTCCAGCCAACATCCTACAACCTCACTGAAACTGAGGGGAACAGGTTCCCGTCAATAGAGAATTTTTAATTTTCTGCCTGGGGCTGCTGCAATCAACAGGCTACTCTTCCTGCTGTCAGATCTGAACCGCTCTCTCCTGTCTCGCTTGGCTTTCAGCAATTGCAGTTTTGAAGTGGGCTTTGCCACTGGGCACCCCTTGATCTGGGCAGCTCACCAGAAATATCCCAAACGCGCACAGTCTGATCCAAGCTGGCTGACACTACCAGGTCCTCAGAGGGGTGAAACTGGGCACACATCACATAGTGGTTGTGTCCTGTCAGCACACTGCAACAAAAAGGACAGAAAATACCGTTTAAACATAAGATTATAAAATTATAATATTATCAATTTGCACGAACAGTAAGAGGCTCTTATTTGTTCTTACAGACAGCACTCAAGGGTCAACTTTCTGATACCAGTAACTCTGCAGGCTTTGGCACTGACACATTTTAACCTCCACAGATTTTCAACCAAACAACACGTGAATTTATGAATACAAGTCTCGTGGCATCAGAATAAATATGCAAAAGACAAAACTGATGGAAATACTCATAACTGATCAGTTCTCTTTGCCAGTTCTATTCCTTCAACTAAGCATGGCTTCGGCTTGAAAAGAACAGATGAAGACAGCTCGCGCACAAATCGTGTAGTTATTTTTTAAAGCAACCGTTGATTTTACCAAACACAAGTTCTGGACTGCCAGTTCCAAACCCGAATGGTCTGGTCATCAGAAGCACTCAGGATCCAAGGATATTCCTAAAAAGAGAAAAGTATTCTGTATATGAAACGTTAGACACCCCAGACATTCCCTCCCAACGTGGCATTTTCCAACTGTCCCCAGGAATGACCCTTTGTAAATCTTATTTAAGAACGTGGAGGCAGAATCAATGCCTCTTACACCTCTACAGAAGGCTACCATATCCGGAGCTCACATCAGCAGGTCCAGCCCCATTTCTTTTACAAAAACTGCCATCCAGGGAAGCACAAGGTTCTCTTTCACGCACAAAGGGAGCAGGCAGCCATCACTGGGGTAAGTACGAGAGGAGCTTACGTGGTGGAAGAAGGTAGTGCGGATATAATCCAAGTGCCCCAGCAGAGTGAAGAGACAACGGCGCAATTTGTAATTCCAGACCTGAACAACACAGAAGCATAACAATGATGGTACGTGCCACTGCCTGCTGGATTTTTTTGTGTACATTCTCACATTTCAGTTGACCTACAAGCCCTTCTCTTCCATTTTAAAATGTGTTACTAATGCCAGCTACGACGAAGCTACAACGAGGCTTCACCTCATTGCAGTTAACTCTAACATCCCTAAAACTGGAGAATCACAATTCCAAACCCTATTTCCCTCCCACGCACATTTTTGGCTCATCTTTTAACCGGTTCCTTTGCACATTCCCTTCCCTGGATGATGCCCATTAGAGAACAAGAGCTAAAGGGGTAAAATTTTACCTTTATTTTGTAATCATCACCTCCAGAAACAAACAGAGGCTGCTGTTTGTGGAAATCAATACCTCGAACAGGTCCTACAAAGAGGAAGAGCAGGTTGGACACAGTAAGGTGGCTGACAGTTGGAGCCATCCCTTGCACTACTTAAGGACTAGAATTCATGCTCCTTCTCACTCCTGCTGCTATTGATAAATTAAGAGCTTCAAAACAACAATAAAAAGTCACGCAACAGACTGAAAGCCCATTCCCAAACCCATTCCCTTCCATCAAGATGCCTCCAGCAACCCATCACAAACCACCCAGACCCTTCAGATCTTTATTTCCAAATTCATTTTCATTCCAGAAACAAAACTTCTTCCTCACTTTATGCCGGTGCAAGCAGTGCTCAGTGCCAGCAAACCGGCCACAAAAAAAAAAAAAAAAAAAAAAAAAACACACACAGGCTAAAACCGAGAGGCTCAAGTAGAACAAGCAGAGGCCTCAGTAACACGTCAGCAGAGCCTCCCTTTCTCCTCTTGCACCCCAGTGTTCCACCACAACCAGGTCCCAACGCTTCCCACCAGCCCACTAACCGTCGTGCTCGTCAAATTTGTCGATGAGGGTGCACATCCGATAATCCCACAGCTGGATGACGCCATTGTGCAGGCTGGTGAGGATCCACGGCCGCTTGGGGTGAAAGCTGAGCCCTGCCGAGGCACAAAGAGACGTGACCGCCAGGCCTCCGCGCACCTGGCAGCCCCGGGGCCCAGAGCGGCCCTGGGGGTCGCCGCCCGCCCGCCCCTCCGCTCAGGAGCCCCCGGGGCGGGTGGGAGCTCCCGCACGGCCTCCCCAGGGGCTCCCAGCTCGCCCCAAGGCCAGGCCCGCCACTACCTTTCACCCGGGCCGACTTAGTCTCAAATTTGGTGAGCATCGCCCTGCGGCCCGGCCCTCAGCACCGGTCCCGGCCCTCCACGTCGGCGCTCCGGAAGTGCCCCCAGCTGACTTCCGCTTCCGCCACCCCCCCCGACCATCGAGTGTCAGTCCTCCCGCGGCGCAGAGCGGCTTCCGGCGGCGCCTGTGCGTGGCCGCCGTGGAGGAACCGGAAGGGCTGGGAAGATGGCGGCGGCAGTGGGGAGAGCCTGGGGCAGCCGGCGGATGGAGGTCGCTGCGAGGAGCTGCCGGGGCTCGCTCCCGGCCTGGTGGGGGCTGCTCCGGGGGCTGCTTCTGGCCGTGCTGGCAGCGGGTGAGCCTGGCTGGGAGAGGGACGGGGCAGGCCTGGCCTCCCCCGTGTGGGACCGCTCCGCGAGGAGGAGGAGGTAGGGAGGGCCTCGCCTGGCTCCCTTGGAGATGGCGGCTCTGGGAGCCCTCGCCTGTCCTCTGAGTTGCGGAGGGGCTCGCCTTTCCCCCGCCCCGAGCTGGGGAGAGCCGTCTGGGATGCGAGGAGCCCCGGGTTGCCCCCTCTGAGGTGCGGCTGTGTCTTCTCCCCAGGCTCCTGCCAGGGGAACTCTGTTGAGAGGAAGATCTACATCCCCCTGAACAAAACGGCACCGTGCGTTCGCCTCCTGAATGCCACCCACCAGATCGGCTGCCAGTGTGAGTACTGCTGCGGGGCCCTGGGGCTGCTCCTTGGGCTGGGCACGCCGTGGGCGATGCGGTGTGAGTGCTGCCCTGCCGTTGGACTTGCCTAGATAGGTACTGCCCTTCTCTTCCAATCCGGCTCTAGTCGTGCTGAATGCACTGACCTGCTTCTGCTAAATCGAGGGGTGGAGGTCTTGGAGAGGTTGTGTTCCTACAGACCTCAAAAATCCCTGCCAAGACTGAGAGCAGCGTTTTGAGCTCATGCAGTCAATGCACACACAGGACAAAGCCAGGCCACAGGTTCTAGGGGTGCGCGGCAAAGCTGTGAGCACTGCAGGGTGTGTTAGGGCTTAACAAGGTACTAAAGAAAGGGAGCAGGGAGCGAAGAAGTGAGGAAGCGACATCTGAAAGGAGTGGAATGTTTGGCTGAGCTGCTTGTGCAGTGCTTGTTAACTGGTGAGGGGTTTTTTGTCATATTGAAATGGCAAAGGCAGGACTGCATGACTGTTAAAAGATAAGGGAACCCCATTCATGCAGTATTCCTGGCTGAAGTTAGTGTGAGTCAGCATTTTGCTCATTTCCCATTTCGTTTTGCTTCCGCAGTGAGCCAGTCCCTGCAGCGGAGATTGTCAGCTGCCGCTACAGGGTAGCACAGCTGCGCTTGGGCTGTCAAATAATCGAGGGTACAAAGTTCTCTGGCTCCTCTTCCATGCTCTGTGTGCGCCTGCTGTTCGGGCGGACAGCCGTATGCCATCCCGTTTTCCCAGTTGCAGGCAGTTTCTGACAACGGCAGCAGTTACTAACTCTGCGGGTTGACAAAGTGCTTGTTTTTATCAGTAGCTTCTTATGAAAGTGCTTTGTGCATCGTCTGTTTTCTTTGGAACAGAGCAAAATGACAAGCAGTGGACCTGCTTTTTGCTAATCCCCTTTGCTGTCACAATCTTTTGCCCCCTGGGCTCCTCCAGGCCTCAGGCTGAGCTGTCTTTGAGCTCTCAGTTTCTGAATTTGCAATCTTTTTGCTGAGGGGCAGCACTGAACTGCTGCTGGGGCTGTGGTACTTGAGGCAGGTCCTGTCCCCTCCAAGTGCCTTTCTGCCTCAGGGCCTCAGTTTCCTGCTATCCTTCCTTATGCTCTTCAGTCACAGGAGACTCATAGTGCTTAGCTGAAGGTCCTGATGTGCTTAAAAGATGCTTTCAGAGTGTGAGTGCTTATTTCTTAATCTGTGCTGTTCAGCGGTGTTTTTTCCCCCTACTAAAACCACTGCTCCTTTTTCTGTCTTGCTCTAGCTAAATAGTGCCACTTCACCAGATTGCTCCCTCCAGCCCTCTAAATCCACGAGCTGTTCTTCCCTAAAGCCCTTAGTGGCATACTGCCCTGCTATTCTGGGGTGGGTTGAGGGTGTGAATGAAGTAGATCCCTGGGAAACACGGAGGGCCCACTCTCTTTCCACAGCCTCCATCAGTGGAGACACGGGCGTGATCCATGTGGTTGAGAAGGAGGAGGACCTGAACTGGGTGCTTGCTGATGGCCCGCATCCACCCTACATGATACTGCTAGATGGGAACCTCTTCAACAGGTCAGTCATCACCAGTTTTTATCTCCCCAGGGTGAGTGGAGTCTAGAAGACCAACGTGGGTCTCTAGTCTGGTGATGAAAACATCATTTTTCAAGTAACAGATGGCAGGATCAGCCTTGATACTGCACTGCAGTATAGCGAGGTTGTTTGTAGTTTTACTGTGGTTTAGTGCCTGAATTTATTTCTTCTTAAGTGGGCTGCTTTGCTGTTAGAAGAGCTCTGCTCTCTCTGAATTCTCATGCCGTGTTCATCACGGTAGAAGTTACTGAAGTTCATTGAACAATGTGATTAAGATCGGTCACATCTCTTCCTGGGTTGAGCAGGAAAGAAGTGGCTGAAGTTTTCTGCTTGTTGCTGTGTCTGTAATCTTACGCAGTTCTGAGAACATTAAAGAAAAAGGGACATAGTGGTTTTGATCAAAAGCATCATCACATGCTTGATCGTAATAATGTCAGTGTTAGCATGTCTTGGACTGTAACTCTTCATTAATGAATTTGTCATTTCAGTCATATTTTCTCTCTTCCAGGAGGGTAATGCTGCAGCTGAAGGGAACCTCACGCGTGTCAGGCCTTGCTGTGGCCACTGCCAAACCTAGCCCTCCCCAGGGCTTCTCTCCTGGTTTGAAGTGCCCCAACGATGGGTTTGGTAAGGAAATGTTAAGTCTTCATCCTTGTTGGGAGGAAGAGAAATGGTGCCTCTACATCATATGGCCAAAGAAAGAAGTGCCAAGGATGGCTGAACTTGTAGCTACACTTAACATAAAATCATGTTTAAGATGACAGGTTCAATATGTTCTTTCAGAGTAGTTTGTCTGAGCTGGAATCCTGTCATGTCTCAGCAAGGGCTGGGGCAGGTGTTGAGGGGAAGACTGTTAGATAAGCTGGCTAAAACAGCATTAAGTCCCTAAAGTGTTAAACCTGACCAAGGGTTGTTGTAACTTCTTTTTCTTTAGTGTGAGAAACTCATACTTTGTCCACACTCAGTCATTAAAGCGTCTTGTGTTTGCATAGATCGAGCGGAGGGTGCGTTTACCTCTCTGCCTGGGCCAGTCGCTACTTTCTAAGATGACATTTTGCCTCCCTGAATTCCCTCTGTGGTTTCAGTTAGGTTTTCATTTCGCTGTTTTTTCATGCAGCAAACTTAACTGTATTGCGCTTTGAGGGGAGAAATTGCTACACCTTCCGTAGTTTGCACAAGGCTTTCTGCTGTGCAGGATGCCGTGTGCGCTCCTGTGATGAGTTCCGTGTGCTGGCATTTGTCGTGTCTCTGCCTTCATGCTGTTTGCACAGTATTGAGGTGTTAAAATGATTGGCACGTTATGGATGCCTGAGGGGTACTTCCAACACATGATGAGCTCAGAAAATGCGGGTTTGTATGTTCTGCCTTTTGAGGTATAATGTTTCTCTGTGTGCCTCCTCCGCTCTCTCAGCATGTGATAAATGCTCACTGAGTGCTCATGCCAGCCTCCTGGCATGTGATGACTTCAAGTGTGCATGTTACTCGTTCTCTCTGCGTGGCACAGTGCTCTGTCTCTGCCACTCTGCCGCATGCAGTGACCAACTCTGTCTCTCCAAGCTTTTGTCAGCTGGTTCCTCAGCCCATAATGGTGCTCATTTTGTATTTGCTGCTATTTGCTCAGCAGGCCCTACCTCTCCTGCAGTCTGTTATTCTCTTGCAGGCTCAGATTTGCCCATTTCTTTCTGTTTCCAGGTGTCTATTCCAAAGATTATGGCCCTCAGTTTGCACACTGCAATAAGACTGTGTGGAATCCTGTGGGGAGTGGGCTTTCCTATGAGGATTTTGACTTCCCTATTTTTCTCCTTGAAGATGCCAATGAGACACAAGTTATTAAGCAGGTACTGTGCTTCCTCAGCGAGGAGGGAGGAGAGGGGAACCACCACACAGTCCAGCAAAGGGGGGAGAAGTTTTGTTTTCTCTCCACTTAGATGTGGAAGTCTATACAGTAAAAATACATGGTCCCATTTTATTTGCAGTACGCAGTGCTATTACAGAAGGGCTAAGTTTTGTAATGATTTTTATTTCCATCCAGTGTTATCAAGACCATAATGTCCCTCGTGATGGATCTGGCCCCGAGTACCCTCTCTGTGCCATGCAGCTTTTTTCCCACATGCACGCTGTCACCAGCACTGTCACCTGCATGAGACGCAGCTCCCTCCAAAGCACCTTCAGCATTAATCCAGGTGAGCAGAATCCTCTTTCCTTGTGGGACGAGGCTGGTGGTAAAAATCCCAGTGGAATACAGTTGTGCAAAGAAAGAAAATTTTAGAGTTTCCCTTAAAGGCTTGTTTGCCTGCTTAGCCTTTTCAGGATACACTGTTGAAGTGGTAAGGAATTTTGGGCTAGGTTTGTCATCGGTTCGGAAAATAACACATAGAAGAGATGCTGGCTGAGAAAGGCACCTGATAGCTGCTACGTAGATCATCTGGAATGGCTCTGAGATTGCTGCTCCATTAGACTCTGTGTACGTTAGTCAAAATCCTGGTCCTGGTGAATATTTTGCCCGTGATGTTCCTGGGGCTGGGACTTCACTGCTGCTGAGCAAAAGTTTGTTCATCTGATAGAGCTACCGATGAGCTGCAGCTGACCAGAAATCTCATTTCTCACTTGTCACTGCTGTTGTCTCAACTCAAGCAATGTTTTTTCTGCTTCCTAGAGGTGGTATGTGATCCTCTTCTTGATTACAATGTGTGGAGCACCTTGCAACCTATCAATTCCTCTGGAAAAGTTGATCCTGAGAAGGAAGTTATTATTGTCGCTACACGAGTAGGTACCTCTTAATCTTGATTTGTAGAGCATGGACTGGAAGGATTCTGGGAAGATGTGGGCTTCGACTTTCATAGGAATATACTTCTCTCATATATTTTCATTTCTTCCCATGTTCCAAACCTTTTAGATCTGACTGGCTGCTGTGCTTCTGCAAGTACGAGCCTTTTAGTTGGTGGGTTTACCCATTGTTTCGATATGAGGACACCTGCCTTTTGTTTCTTTCTGTCTTGTTATGTGAGGGGGTTTTTTTCAGCATTTTCTTCACTGATGGAACTAGACAAGTAGAAATAGTCAGTGTCTGTAACACTTTCCTAAGATATTTTGCATCCTTAAGAAGTGTTGCAGAGAGGGAGATGGCATGGTTAGCTCATCTGTGCTTCTTGGGGGGGAGAGGCTGAATCACATGAAGATTTTGTTGTGTGTCAAGTCAGTGTCAAAGCTGAGAAAGAAGTTCGCTTCCCTGTCTAGCAGTCAGTGTTACAGTCACTTTTACACTCTCCAGAGATGCAAGTTCCAAACTCCATCTTGTCACCATCTCAGAGACTCATGCTGAACAGTGCATTAAAATCATGGCACACTTGCTGTTCTCAGTTCTGGGGTTAGGGCTGAGTGGGGGGGGGTGGCAGCAGGGCTCTGAGGCCTCAGGACTGCCACAGCAGTGTAGTCAGTATTTTAAGTTTCGTTAGGTGGGGTGCTTCGATTCTTCCCTTACCAGTAGGCTGAGTGGGATAGGAGCAAGGTGATAGATTTGCTTTCTCAACACAGAATTCCTCTGTCTACGTGCAAGTTTCTTACACCTCCTGTTCGTGCTTACAGATTGACAGCCATTCCTTCTTCTGGAACATTGCACCCGGGGCAGACAGTGCTGTCTCTTCTTTTGTGACCCACTTGGCTGCTGCTGAAGCCCTTCATAAAGTGTCAGATGTTCATTTGCTGCAAAGGAATATAATGTTCACCTTCTTCCAAGGGGTAAGAGCAGCAGCATCGCTCCACCATTTGGCTTGTTCTAAGGTAGCAAATCAGTCCTTGGCTCCCTGCACGTGAACTTTTTCCCTACTGTTTTTGCAGAATCATTTGTCTGCAGCCCCACACTGTGGTTCTCTCTGCTCCCCCAGTGATAACAGGATCTTAATTGCACTGGGATAACAACAGCAGATGGAGCTTCCACTGGGGCAACCCATATTCTGCCCCACAGTTCATTCTGGATGAATGACTCAAACTTTGCTTTCCCTCCTCTCTCCTCCCAGAGTGCCTGGTGGTACCTCTCTTCTCTGCCTCACCCCCATTCAGGATGAACTGCAATGGTCAGGCTCTAAATTCTGAAATGAAGCCCAGAAAAGGCTAGATTAAAAATATATGTGTTGACAGCAGCAAAATGTAGCTCATTTCTGAGAGCCCAGCGCTGGAGTTGGCAGCTGTGGAAAAGCAGAACAAGCCTGTGGAGGAGGGACTGATGGCCAACAGCTGATGTTCCCCTCAAGGCATCTACATTGATGGCTTCTTTTGTGCAGCTTTGTGAAACTGGCTCCCACAGCCCCACGCTGTGGCCATGTGATTCCTTCATTCACCCTCCTCAGCGCATATATCCCTAGTCAGAATTTCCCTGGGGGAGACGGGCATCTAGCGCTATGGAATGGACCTTCTCTGTCATAGGAGGAATGATAAGACTCGACTGTGAATTAGTCAAGGGGGAAGTCTGGGGGCTGGCTGACTTCATTGCCGTTCTTTGTCGTGGGGATTCTCTTCTTAGGGGCACCTATTCTTCCCCAGGCAATGCTCAGCTTCTTGCAGCTCCCTTGACAAACTCGGGTCTGTCATCTAGCCTTCCCTCCCTTTTTTCCAGGGAAAGAGAGACCCTTCCTTTCTGGAAAGCTTCATGTGTTTAATTTCTAGCATGGAGAATTTCCCTTTTCCCTGACTTGCTGTTCTCCATACCAAAAAATGAAGAGGATGACTTACGCCAGAGTAAAGGCTGTATTAATGCCTTTCTGCTTTTACTCACAATAACAGTATCTTGTAAGATATCGGTAAGAGCCCGCGTAAGTCTGGCTCTGTGCCTTTTTCGCTTGTGGAATTCAGTAGCTGTCCCCTGGTTTTTTGCCGTTTGCCTTCGTTTTTGTCCTTTGCCTCCGTCCCTTCCTACAATACCTTGGTCTTTGGAGCCAGGCACAATGCAATATTTGCTTTGGTGGTTTGGTGTGTGCCAGGCTTTGCGAAGCTTCAGAAATATTTGGTGCAGTAGTTGGCCCTCAGACGCTTGGTTTTGGTCCACCTCAGCCTCTCAAACATTGCCGTTGTGCCAGGCAGCTATCCGTGTGCGATTCATGTACGATATTTTTTTCCTGTTGCAGGAGACCTTTGATTACATTGGCAGCTCACGAATGGTGTATGATATGGAAAAAGACAAGTTTCCTCTCCGCTTGGACAACATTCATTCATTTGTGGAGTTGAATCAGGTGTGGGATAAGTTAGGGGACTTTTTTATTGCCTGTTTCTCTGTGATAATTTAGCTGTGGTTTTCCCAGCCAGCTTTTCACTGGTTTTGGTTTTCCCTGGACTAGACTACCCTGCTCTGTAAGACTCACTGGTGTCCAGTCATGTACTTACTGTGTTTGGGGCTTTTTTTTTGCAGGTGGCTCTAAGGAATGACTCTGTTCTATGGATGCATACAGACCCTGTCTCTCGGCTGAATGAGTCTGTTGAAGTGCAGGTAATCGAAAGTAACCTGCAGCTGTTCATCTAACCAAAATGCTGTGGGATCTTTAGCACACTGCAGCTGATCAGGATGTTAACGTTTCCAGAGAAATTACACATCTGAAAGAATAGCAGAACATTTTCTCTTCTTTCAGGTTAGAAACTTGCTAGATATTTTGAGTAATAGCAGCACGGGAGCAAGCGTGACTTTGCAGGAAGCTGGATATTCGCAGCCTCTTCCCCCGTCTTCCTTCCAGCGCTTTCTTCGGGCCCGGCACATCCCCGGCGTGGTCCTTACGGACCACAAGACTGCCTTCCAGAACAGGTACTTCTCCGGGGTCGAAGGGCCAGGCCAAAGGCAGCGGAGCCGGCAGAGGGCATCTGAGCTCCTGCAGCGCCTCTGCCAGGGGTATGCTGCCTAACATACATGTAGAGCCGCAGTCTGGGGGGAGTGGAGGAGCAAACATGTGCCATGTAATTGAACAAGCGCAACATAATTATTCTGACAACCGAAAGAAATCCAGTTTTGTACAGAAAATGTTCCCCACAGCTGGCTGGAAGCCAGAGGTGAGCAAATGGCAACTGAGCGTGCCTAAGCCTCATCTGTTCTTCCAGAAGCTAGCTGCCTTTTTTTTTTTTTTTTTTTTTTTTAATATAGCTTTCTATTTGTGATGGCAAAAAGCCCCAGGCATTGGAAAGGGCACTTTCATTCACCCCACATGACCCTGCTACAGCACGTTCCTGGGGGATCCCCTGCTCCTCTTCAACGTTGGAGTGGAAATGTGGGGTAGAGGACAGACATATGCCTCTCCCCTCTTCCCTAAACTTGTCAAATCCTCTCTTTCTCTTCATCTTCTGTCCTTCTCCGCTGTTTCTGAGAACCTCTGTGGCAATTAAGGGCTTCCCTTTCACCTCTAAATCTGCACAGCTCTAAAGAAGAGCTGGCTTGGAGAAAAGCACAACTTGCTGCTGTGTGACCCAGCTTTACACCGGGGGGGATCAGTCCCAGGCTGGCTGGGAATGTCAGATGCACAGACCACGCAGTGGGCTCTCAGCCCAGTTCCTAGTTCAGCTGGCTGTGCTGCAGACACCTTGGTGTAAATCTCTCGTAGGGTTCACTTGGAATTTCTTGCTGCCTTCAAGATAAGGCATTAATAAAATCCACTGGCAGGACTTGCAGCAAAAGCCCTCCTCCCGGGAGACCTTCCGCATGGGTTGTCCTTGCCTCAGTTTCTCTACCCATTTAATAGATTGGGCTGTCGCCCACCTGAAAGCTAATCACAGCTTGTAAATTGCTTGGAGATCCTCAGATGGGAGAAGCTGTGGAAGGGCCAAGTTAATTATAAAGCCTCATTAAATGGTTTAAGGAGCGTGTGGCAGGGCAGTGCTTTGGCAGGGCTGTATCTCTGCTCCCAGGAGACTGCTCCCACTGTTTGCTTTAGGCACACTCTGAACTGAATTCCGTGCCCTGTGGTTTCTTTCTGCCCCTCCCCAACCTCTGTTTGCCTTCTTCTTTTCAGATACTACCAGAGCATGTACGACACTCCAGAGAACATCCGGATGCAATACCCCGAGGGGCTTAGCCCTGAGGAGACCTTGGAGTATGTCACAGACACAGCCAAGGTTCCTACTTTGCATTTTCTGTAGCTGCTTTGGGTGGGGGCAGATAGAAGCAGGGTCACGGGGAGAGGGGGCAAGCTGGTTTCAACAAGGGAAGAAAGAAGGCGGGAGCGCTTTGTACAGTGACAGAGGTAATAGGCACTCAAATGCTAGCACGGTGTAAGTGTTTTGATGGATGTGTAGATTCTGGCTTGCTCTCCTTGCTTGTTTTGCTGGATCTGCCTATCTTGATTAACACAGAGCACTCTTCCTTTGCAGTCCCTGGCAGAAGTTGCCACAGTGGTCGCCCGTGCTCTCTACCGGCTTGCAGGGGGAGCCAACAACACCTCTGCTATTCAGGCAGATCCAAAAACGGTACGAGCAGATGGAATTGAGTCCCTGGCATCTCTGATGAGCCCTCACGTACTTCCCTTCTGTCTCTGTTTATATGTGTTTACACAGCATGCTGTCCTGTCTGTCTCGGTGAGGGCTTTGCCTCCCCCCCTTCTCTCTTTCCCCACCACAGCTGAATGAAAAACCTTTCGCCCTTCTCTAGTTCCTTGCCTCTCAATCTCAGGGCAGACATGAAGCTTCACAAGCCCTCTACAACACAGAGCTCCTTTATCCTCGTTCCACGAAGCAGAAGAGGGAGCTGAGGTGAAATGGCAATGTGTGCCACAGGGATCAGCTAAGGAGTCGGTGGAGCTGGAATCAAACCCAATTTTCACGGCTCGATCCTGAATTATATACAGTTGTGACATAGAGTCTCTCCTTCACTTGGCCCCTGTAGTGGGGAATATCTGTCAGCCAAATAATCTTGAGAGGAGTAGCTGTTAAGGTGCTATTTTCTCTCCTCTTTGTATAAACCAATTTCCATCTCTTTCCAGGTCACTCGAATGCTGTATGGGTTTCTGATTAAAATGAACAATTCCTGGTTTCAGTCCATCATTAAACCAGACATAAAAGGAATTCTGGGTAAGAGCAACATAGGGAAGAAGAACAAGGGGATGGGTTTGACCCCATATGTTACCTGGCAGCTTTCTAAAGCGCCATAGTAACATTGCCTGCTTCTGGCCATCTCCCTGCCAATCCCATTTCTCTGACTGTTCCAGGTGATGTTCCCCAACACTACGTTGCCGTTTCCAGCCCTGTGAACACTACCTACCTTGTGCAGTATGTCCTGGCCAACCTCACCGGCACTGTTGTTAACCTCACCAAGGAAGAGTGCCTGAACCCTGAAAAGACACCCAACAGTGAGAAAGAAGTAAGTTAGAGTGGGATGATAGGCAAGGACAGATCTGCTGTCCAGTTAGGTGGTTTCTGCTTCTGAAGAAGGCTGGTTAGGAAGGCTTGCTATTGCTAGTAATAACACGTAGGAGGACTGGGAAACTCCTCCAACAAGGAGGCATCTTAAGGCCCAAGGGCAGGGGAGAAGTGGGCAAAAGCATCCCCTGACAGCAAGAACAGTCAGTAAAGCCCCTCGCTCTCTCTCTCCCCAGACACAGGTAACGTTCCAGAACAAGGGGATAGCCTGGTTGGTTGCTAGTGGCTGTTTGCTCTCTCTTACTCTCCCGTTTTCTTTGCAGATGTATGAATATGCCTGGGTGCAGGGTTCCCTGGACCCTAACTCCACGTCACGAATCCCCTACTGTGTTCGGTCAACAGTTCACCTAAGCAAAGCACTCTCTCCCGCCTTTGAGCTGAGACAGTGGGGATCTACAGAATACTCCACATGGACAGAGAGTCGGTGGAAAGAGATCCGTGCCCGAATATTTCTGGTAGCCAGCAAGGAGCTAGAGGTGAGTTTGTACACGTCTGAAAAGAAAACGGAGAAAGAAAGTGAGGCTAGCTTTGAGTAATGTCTCCTGACAGCTGGAGAAACAGTTCAGAGTTTGTTACAAGATCTTGTGCCATCATTCTGTGCCCAGATAAGAGCAGCCAGGCTTTGATCCTTGAAAATGAGGTAACCGAGAACGCATCGCTGGTGATAACCCTACCACCTCCAGCCGTTTGTGGGTTAATAACATAGTCATTGGGGCCTAGACAGTGCAGAATAATCAAGAGTCCCAGGAGCAGGCTGAGCTCTGTGAATAAAAGATAGAAGTGACGGGAGTCTTAACCCCTTCCCCCAGCACAGGGAGCCAGGTTTAGCCGTTAAGGTGTTTTCCTTGATTCACAACCCAGATCTTCCCGCCAATCGAATCCCCTCGACAGCACAGAAAGAAATTTTGCCCAAACTGTCACAAAGCGGCTGTTGGTTCCATGTCTGACGTTCCAAGCAGCCCTGAGCTGGGGGTGATGTGGCTTAAGCACCAGCAGAAGAAGGGTTAAGCACACAGTTACTTTGGGACTCTGTGCCTGTCTGGATGCCCTCTGGTTGGCTGTTAATGATGTCATACCCTGTCAGGACAGATGCTGGCGTCATCATGTGCTGGGGCTAAGCCACCCAAAGGCCCTGCAAGCCCAGGCAGTTGTTGGGGTGGTTATTTGAAATCGGAGCAGTTGGTTTGGGTGGCACTGGGCCTTTTTAGCACTGTCAGGCAAGCACAGTGCTCTGCCCGTGTCTCTCGGCCTGTTGCAGATACAGGTGCCCTGGAGATGCACAATTTGAGCCCGGCCATCACCAAAGTGTTGACCAGAGAGAAAATGTACTGAGGGAGTTGTAGCAGCACGTGGGTGTCTGGACGCTGTGTGGGGACTGTTCTGAGATATCTCAGGGAGACTGGGAGCGGCAGTCCTACCACGCAAGGAGAAGGGTTGGCAGGAAGGAATCTGATGAGGTTTTAGACCGGTCTGGCACTTCAGCTTCAGGAAAGGTGCTGAGCAGGAGGTAATCTCCGCTAGGCAAAGGCTATCGACAGGTGTTGATTCTGCCAGCAACTGTGCTTGTTAAAGGCGTTTGCATTTCCTTGCTGGAGGAGATGACAGTTCATGCAGGAGTAGCCAAAGTATTACATTAAATACTTGCTAAAAATCTTTGCGAACTGCGTCGACCGCTCTGAAACACGATATGTCCTTTATCCGTGATACAACTTTTAAACATGGGTTTGTGTTGGGCTGTCTTGCACTGTCAGGGAACCACAACGAAAGCTGACCTGGTCCGTGTCTGGTAGTTGCTTTTGCCTAAGGCTGTAAGTTCCTTGGAGTATCTTTTTATTTTAATATACTTAGCGCCTCAGTGGTGAGCTGGTCTCTGTAGCTTTCTGGTGGAGCCCCCCCCCCCCCATTCAGTGCAAATTCTGTGAGGTGCTGCAGGGTCTGTGTTTGTAACAACAATGCTGAAGTGTATTTCTCATCCCTTCCTAGATAATCACTTTGGTTGTGGGCGTTGCCATTCTGATCTTCTCTCTCCTCGCCACGTATTTTATCAACGCCAAAGCGGATATACTTTTTAGCATCCCGCGGGACCCTGGGGCTGTGGCTTACTGAAGATGCTCTCAGGGCGTGAGAAGTCCTAGCCCTTGGATTACAATTGTCAAAGATAAAACTACACTGGAATGCCCCTCTCTCTGGATAGGGATGCAAATGGTTCTCTCCAGAGCTTCCGTGCTCGGCTTCTGGGGACTGAGCCCTAAGACGTAAGAGACTTTCCCAGAAAACCGTGCCGACCAAGCCCTAAAGAAACTGTGACTGAGGAGTTCCCAAAGCCTTTCTTTTTAATTTGTCCTTACTTCTGAGCAACTTGAGAGGATTGGTCCTGAGTGCCACTGAGACGACAATGTGATGGATGTGTTGCCTAAATGAAGGCAAAGGTGGAAAGGGGAAAGGTATTTTCTCTGGGGTGTACGTGGACCAGCAGATTTCCGTGGTGTCTGACAGCACAGGCTGCCTGTTAATGTCCTGACAGTTGCTATGAATCTGTCTATACTACAATGCAGGGAGGGCAAGGTATGTTTAACAGAAGATTAGATGTAAAATGTCCTTTTTTTAATGGTGCAATATTTTCTGGGTTTTGTATATATATATAAATAGTTCCGTTTAATTAAAAAAAAAAATCTCCACTTACAAATTAACCCATTGCCTGGTTTGTCTTAGTTGCTGCCAAAAGGACCAAAAACACTGGGTGTTGCAATATGTTTTGGTCTCGGGAGAAACAGAGTTTGTCTTACTTGGTTTTTGACCGACATTGACATTTTGAATTCTTTCTACAGCTGGGCAAAAGCAAGACATTATGCCCTCAGACAGGACAGGGGATTAACTCCCTCTTGTTTAGACTGTAAGCTCTCCAAGGCAGGGATGGCTGATCGCTCCAAACAGTGCTTTGTATGATGGTACCTTGATCTCAGTCAATCCCCAGGCACTGGTATAATAAACGTGTTTTTTAATGAGCGTGCTCACACACTTTGTTTCCTTCGAGGCTGGACTCTCGGGGCTAGCAGTTATGACTGACTGGGCACTTGGATATCCCTGGTTGTTTCTTTTGTATGAAAATTCACTTATTCTTCGGCGATCATGATTTAGAGGTGTGATAGTGCAGTTGTCCAAAGCGAGGAGCTCAAAAATAGGTAGAGAGGATTAATTCCAGAAATCGGAGCTGACTAGCGCGAAAGCAGACATCACTTTCCCTTCCCTAGAGGACAGTGAGGGCTTATTGTGTTTAAGTCTTTTCTCAACTAGGCGTACACTCTGGAGTTTTAAAGTAATTCAGACCTTGTACTTTCAGTGCTACCCTGAGGGAGACTTTTTCCACTTGCTAATGGATCCTGCTATCAGGAAGCTGCTCCTGATAGTCCGTGGAGTGTTTCTGAGCCTGATTTCTTTTCATTTCTCCTAGCAATACTGAAGAAACTCATATCTCAATTTACATGGAGATATCTTGTCTTTACAATAAGGATTTTCATAGCCTCTGACTCCTAATCTTTGGACTCATTCCAACTTTGTCAGAACAAAATCCCCAGAATTATCCACATAGACTATTTCTGTGCATGAAAGTATTTTGGGTGAGAGAGAGGACCTCAAGACAGCATGTGGTCTGGCAAAGAATTTTGTAGAATATGTTTTTCCTTCCCTAAGGTAAGTTTGTTACATTTTTTTTTTACATATGAAAATGCAAATCCTTCATTCATGGTGGAGCAGTGCTGTGTGGAGTGATGTTGGGATCAGTGATGGCTAATCAGCATCTGATAATTTTCAAATTAAAAATGCATCCTTCCCATAACTGCGGTCTCTTCCGTCTTTCAAATCTGGATTCTGAGCTTGGGTTTGGACTTTTTGGGGTTGTTGGGGTTTTTCTTTTTCCCCAAAGGCTTCTGGTTGGAATTTTTTTTCCCCCTTGTTTTCCCCATACAAACAGAAATAAGCCCTTTTACCACTCCCAGCCCCATTCTCCACTCCCAGCTTTTTGTTCGGAGCTGCTCTCTGGCGAGGCGAACAAACAGCTGCCTCTGTTGTCTGTGCCTACGCCGCTCCTTGGATGGCCAACAGGTCTCCCCTGTGGACAGTGCAATGAACAACGCTCCTATCAGTGCCTGACAAAAGGAGGGGAGAAGCAAGGGGGTTAGGCTGGCAGGCGCTGCAGCACAGACACATTTTCTGCTGCTGCCAACGCTGGAGAACACAGCAAGTCTTTGCTTGACTGTCAGCCCAAAATTTACCCTGTGCTGGGGGTCTGCGTGTCCCTCGCACTCTGGGTGCCAGCGGTGTCACTGCACAGAGGGGTGAAAGGAAAGGTGGTGGCCGGTGCTGTTTTCAGCCCTCCTCAGTGTGTTTTGCCATGGTCAGTGGATTCATTTTGCTCAGCTGGCTTTTGATGATGAGGCTTGTGCCGCACAGCTCTGAGCCTTCCCTCCTCTGGGGAATTGGGCCTGAGTGTTGGATGAAAGGGGGTGGGGAAGAAATAGTCAGGATTGCGGGATTCGTCTGGGAAGTAAATGAGCTGCGAGAGTTGAGTCCTAGTCCCTAGATTTCTCTTCCCTGTCCTTGCCCAGACTGGCTGCAGCCGCTTCCCTTTCCTTCGCAGCGCCCTTCTCTCACCGATGACGCTTCCCCTGCCACTGCCCTTTTCCACAGGGGTGAGGGGATGCTCTTGAGACCTTGAGGTGAACAGCACTTGAAGTACAAAAGTGTTTTGTTAAAGCAAAGCTAATGTTGGTGAAAGGAGCCGCTTTTTGTGTCGTGGAGAACGATAATCCCATTTTATATGGGAAACAAGACTGTGCAAAAAGGTCTTACATTCACCTGCATCCCTCTCCAGATCGTAAATGGGGGAGAGGAGAGGGGAAGGTGGGAGGAATCGGGATCTCTGTGACCGATGCAATCGTTCAGTCTCAGTCCTGATCTTCAAACAAAGAGCTGACAGTGGATTTGGGAGTTGCTCATTCCCCTCCGCTGGGACCAGGGAAGCCTTTGCTGCTTTTGTGTACGACTGCTAAATCGCTGCCCCTTGGGGAGCTGCTGGCTGCTGCTTTAAGCCCAGAGTTCGTGTCTTAGCCCTGGAAAGACTCGCTCCTAAGCCATCCTTTCCATGCCTTCAGTCTGAGTACAGTTATCCGCCGTAGCTGCGTGCACCCAGTTTTAAAAATGGAACAGGCTTGACCCCTCACGTATCTCCCTGCGTAGCGGTGCAGTAGCTGCCCTTGGTTGGGGGCCGAGTTGTATCTCTAATTCGTGCTGCCCATCCTGGTGTAACAGCAGCTGTCCTCAGCTGCGCAAACCTTAAAGTTGATAACTCCCCTGATACACTTTTCCCCATCACTCCTGAGATTATGTGCATTAATTAGAGCATCCCTAATGCTAATAAGCAATGGGGAATAAGTGCCTTCTCAGTACATTAATGTGGAAAATAGTTTGGGTATTGGCATATATGTGGCTTTATTTGGATCTTTGCGATAGAAACAAGAGTACTGAGTTCTGCGGAGTAACTGGGTGCATTTTTAGGTGTGCTGGCTAGATAAGGTAGGGTCGGTCTTAAGTTGTGCTGGGTGATGGGGCCAAGCCGGTGGCACGGCCTCTTTGAGGTAGGCTGACGTGAATGAGAGAATTCCCCCATTCGAAGCCCATTTGCTTTGATAATTAGAAAAGTTTGCATGGGAAATTATGCAAAACATATGGAAAGCAAACAACTTTCTTGCTCTGTGTCTGGCTGTCTTTGAAGCAGCGGCTCACAGCAGAGTACCCCTGGCGGCCTCTTGGTCTAGGGAAGGGATGAAGCAAGCACCACTTGCATCTGTCGTAGCTGGTCCAGGAGGACGTATTCCAGCTGGGAAACAATTCACAGGAACGCTCCAGAGATACCTAGCCGTTTTCTGGCTTCGACAGATTTCTCCTGGCAAACCTCGCGACAGTGATTTAAGATGCTCTCCCAGCTGACATAGGTTACCGTCCCTAGCACAGTCAGCAGAGGAAACAAAAGCTCACTCCGTTTCAGTCCAGCATTGCAAACCAGTTCAGGTGCTGGGAAAACACTGTCTTCTGACTCTTAAGGCTGTGGCTTGTTGCTCCGAAGAATGAGTACTTCAGTTTCTTCCAGCACTATGGCATTTTAAGGTTGTTTTACATCATTCCTGGTCTAACCAGTTCTTCCTGATGCTTATAGATGCTGGACAGCTTTGAGTTCCATCCAAGCACTTGGCATCTTTGTGCACCTTTTAGGCACCAAGTTCAGCAGGTCAGTTATTCTGCTGGTTTGGTGAGATGGGGGTTCTGCAAGCTCTCGCCCCTGCTCGACACCTGACCAAAGAAACAGGGAAGAAAGGAGAAAGGGGCTGAGCAGCCAAGGGCAAATTTGCCCTCAAGAGATGGAGCCTGGAAGAAGCAAGTTCTGCAGCCATCTGCCAAGGGAAAAAGAAGTGATGCAACTTCTAGCAAGTCTTGCTGAGCAGCTCCTCAAAATAAACAGGCTGTTGACGCCAGCAAGGGCTGGGGCAGCTGCTCCCAGGGGCAGTTGCCTGTCTGCACCTTCCACTGTGTTTTGCTCTTGAGGGTAAAGGCTGCAGCACTGCTACTGTTCCCATCTCCTCTGTGCACCCAGCTCCTGGTGCTGGCAGGAGAGCCTTGGAGAAGATCAACCAGACACTGGAACTACCTTTCCAGTTGTGCTTGGAGAGAAGTAATTCACTACCTGTTGCCGGCGCTTTTGGCTGCAATGTGCCAAGCCAGGAGCAGAAACCCAGGGATCTCTGCTGCACTTTACTCCTGACTGTCCTCCAAAACCAGCCTCATCCCTGTACCTTGCCTCGCAAAGACCCGTGAGAAGTCCCATCCTTACTGATAACCCCCCAGACTCTCCGTGGAACTCCCACCCATGCCTCTGGTACTGAGATAGTGCTTGCATTACCCCAAACCACCTCCAGCTACATCAAAGCCCAGCCTAGGTTTTTTTTGGGCAGCCCCTGACTCCTCTTCTGAGGAGGGCAGCTGGCACATGCTGCCTCCGCCACAGAGCCCCCAGGCATCTTGCTGAGACACACATGCTCCCCCCCTTCATGCACACACATAATTTGCAAGCATCAATTTCCTCTCCTCTCTCCCCACGCAACTCTACCAGGGATTTCTGCACAAAAAGAAGATGCCACTGACTCTCTTGACCTCTGAACTCAGCTGCCTCCCAGGAGGCAGAGGGCTGGGGCTGAGCCCAGAGAGGAGGGTTTGCAGCTGCCCTTGTGCCCGGAGGGGGGAGACATATGGGGGTGACAGTCAATGAGACAAGGAGAAAGGAGAGGAAATGTGTGTTTTCTTAGCGCCCGGCCTCCCAGCTCCTGGGAACTTTATGGCTCTGGAATATTAAGAGGCAGGAAAGTTAATTAATGCCCAGAACAAAGCCAGGGCTGTTTGGCTTCTGGGAGAAGGAAGCAGTGGAGACAGGAAGAAAAAATTGGTGTCGTCTTAAGTAATTAGTTTTCTATGTTTTATCGGCAGCTAAAATAGAGATGATGTCCACTGTGGGGGTGAAGGGATTTTTTTTTTTTTTTTTTTTTTGGAGACCAAAGAAAGAAGCTTTCTGACAAAGGGCAGGAGAGGTTATTGGATGAGTTGTAGGAACAGCTACCATCACCTTACTCAAGCTTGGGAGATGGCAGAGCAGCATTTGTAGTACCGTGCTCTCTGTCACTTCTGTGAGAAGTCACTGTTTCTCTTAGCTGAGATGACAGTGCTGCTCCTCACGTAGCATCCTTCCTCTCCAGTCTGCCCAGCTTCTGCTGCCTCTCCTGCTCCCGGCACTGGAGCCCAGCACCTGTGCTTTGGGCAGCAGTGGCTGCAGCTGGCTGGAGTCGAGCTGTCCCACAGATGGCCTTGCTGTGACTGTCATTCACCCCCTTCGCTCCTCCCTGATGGTCAGTATTGCAGCATGGCTGGATTCAGCTCCCAGCTGGGCTGTTGCTTGCCAGATATCTCACTCGGGATTTAGGGAGGCTGAGGTGTTGCTCCACGTACCACTTTAAGGCATATACAGAGGAGCCAGACCCTGTTTTCACAAGTGACAATTGCTTAAGCATGGACTATTCAAGGAAGAGCATTTAGCTTTAACTCCCAAATAAATAGATGGAGGAAACATGCTAGGGGAGATGCTACTCTGCATGCCTTTGAAACTGCGCTAGGTCTGTCTGTGCTGAATACTTTAAAAACTGAGCTTTGTGTGCCCTGTGCCTCGAGTCTCTGTCAAGCGGGCTTGGGCCCATCCTTTGCCTACGTAGACTGGTGGGTCTTTGGTCTGTGGACCAAGCAGATATAGAGATGTCATGGAGCCTTTGTGTGGTGCTGCTGTCTAAAGGATACACCAAGTCCTGTGTCCCAGTCCCAGTGCTCTGTCTGGTAGCCCATGGTCACCCTCCAGTAGTCCTGCTGCCATGGGTATTGACAGCTGCTTTCTGTGTCCTACCCATGAGCAGCAACGAGGTCCAGCTGAAGGAACGAAGGCAGCTTAGCTCAGGATAACTGTGGCAGCAAGCAAGGGCCGTTGGCTGGCACCCAGCAGGCATCTGAGTCCAACATGTGTTTAAAATCAGGGTCTGACTACTACAAATAGGAGTGTAGGAATTGCCAGACTGGATCCTGCCCAGGGTCCATCTCTGCCGCCCTTGTCTCCGACAGGGACCAGCACCCGCTGCTGCTAGGAAGGGCACAGAAGGCCCTGGAGTGACCTCGCATCCCAAATCCACAACACCCTGGTACCTGGGCACCACGTTGCCACGCTGGGTCCCGTTGCAGCCCTCTGCCCCGGCTCTGCTTTACCTTTGTCCTCTCTTTGTGTGCAGCAAGAGCATCCCGTCAGGTCTCGCCACCACCACGCCTGCACGTCTGTCCATTGTCCAGCCGGTTCCGTGCATTCCTGGAGAAAAAATACCAGGGCGAGAGAAAAAGGAAGGAAGTTTGGGGAAATACTGATGCAAGCTCGTTCTTCCCCAGCCTGCCTTGTGCAGCCCTGTGCTCCTGGGGCCCCATCCTTTTATCTCCAGCCTCTTTCGCCTGCGTGTCCAGCCTGGGCACTTGTGTGAGGTGCAATTGCTTGGAGGAGGTAGAGGGTGAGGCAGGGATGGAGGATGCTGCTTAGGACCTACAGCTCTCTGCTACCCAGGTGATCTTTCCCCAGTGCCAGCACAGCTTTAGCAGTGAGGTTTCTGGGGCTAATCAAGATCGACATACAAACAAAACAGCATCTCTGCATCTCGCAGCCAGCAGAAAGGGAGAAGCAGATGGGCTAGAGGAGGCAGGGAGCTGCTGCTAAATGGATTGATGGAGAGGCCTTTAAGCGAGATGGATTGGAGAGGGAGCCGCTGGAGGAAAGGGCCGGGGCGGCCACGCTGTGAATGGGGCAGGGGCCCAGGGAGATGATGGGAAGGGAGAAAGGCCTGCAGATAACAGATGGATGGACACAAAGACTGGAAGGGAAGAGAGGGACAGATGGACAGGCAATAGAGAGTCAGGAGAAGAGAGGGATCTGGACGTAATTAGATTGGATCCGATTATGACAGACTCGATTAGAGCAATATTATGATCAGGAGCTTCTGTCGCTATTTGGCTTTTAGGGGGGAACAAAGCCAGAGAGCACGTGTGGAAGGGGGACAAGCAGAGGCAAAGGGAACCGGGAAGGATGAAAGGAAAGGGGCTCCTTGTGAAAGCTGTCAGTGGTGGTGGTGACAGATTGTCTAGTTATCGAGCACCGGGGCCGTCTGTCACCGACCGCTCACAAAACCTGCACTCAATAAAAGCCAGGGAGACAAAGGCGAGGAGAGGAGAGGGGCTATCGGAGCCGAGAGCTTCTGTCACTAGCCAGGCAAGCGTGCCCAGGGCGTGGGGAGAGCTGTGCGGATCAGGGGCCTCCTGTTATTAGTTAGGCACATGCGCAAGTAAACATGGGTGTGCACACAAACGCACGTGCAGGGGGGTGCTGGACCTTGCTCAGCCACCTATGCACACGCACGTGTACTCTGCAGCCCAAGTCTGCACATGCATGCACATTCGGGCACACACAGCTTGCACAGACAGCCTGCACGTGCACACGTGTTCGCACGCTCTAACATACTTGCCCAAAAAGGCCTTGAGCCCTGGCTTCAGCGGGCATTGTCACCCTGATTGAAGATTAACAGGCGGTCCAGGTGCTTCTCCAGCATCGATCCAAACAGCTCCGCTTCCCGCTCGCTGTCTGCAAAGAGGCTGGTAGCTGGAGCATCACCCAGCTGAGCATCACAGTGTGGTCAGCGTCTGTGCAGAGCGTCTGAACCTTCCCAGCCAGCCTGGGCTGCAGCCGGTGGTTGCAAGAGCGTGCTGCAACCCAGACACGGTGGAGCTGGCAGCTGCCCCCTCTACAAATGGCACTTGTGCATGTCTGAACAAAGTATAATGCCACCAAACGTGACCCTGTGGATGCTCCGGGATCTGTGATGCTTTGGCTGCAGGGAACGCTCCAAAAAGGCATGTCTGCCAGAGAAGACTTTGCCATGAATGAGCAGCTGGGCGGTCACAGGGACACGGGGGAGCCCGGCTCCTTTTGTTCTGCGGAGTGTCCTTGGTGGAGAGATGGGACACAGTCCCACCGTGGGTGTGGAGGTACCAGTTGATGGGGAGGAGCAGGAATGCCCCCCACGGCCTCTGTCTTCCCAGCATCCATGAGTTGCGGCAGGGATCTCCTTCCAGGTCTCCCACCTGTTGTTTGGATCTGCAGAGCCCCTCGCTGCATAAAAGTTACAAAACTCCAGCTGGGTCTGCTCCAGCAGCACAAGGGTTAAAGCCGCCTGTCTTCCCTGACAAGCCCAGGCCAGTGTGGTCCCCAGTGGCTCTATACAATATGTCACCTCATCTCCTGCCAAATGCTGCCTCTTCTAGTCTCTTTTCATACCTCGCCGTGCCCTCCCTGCGCACACGCAGGGGGCCTGGAGCGGCAAAGCCCAGCTCGGGTCCCCCCAGCCCTGTGCCACGGCTCCTCTCCCTGCAGCTGATCCCTCAGCCTCATGCCTCGAGGTGGGCAGATCCTGGATGAAGATGCCAAAAGGGACCCACCTGGGTCCATCAACTTCATGGGTCAAGCCAAAAGGTATCGAGAGATTTAAAAAGTTGGCTGTGCTCCCGCTGGTGTTCTTCTTGAACACTGCGTTGGAAGGGAAGCCCGGGACTCCAGAGGGAATGAGGGGTTCTGCAGGCTCTGGCGTGTGGGCTCCTGCGATTAAATTTGGGAAACTCAGAAGTGAAGAACAAAGACAGAGTCTCTCGTTCTCCCTCCCCCAAATCTCATCAGTTTTTTGCCAGCCTGCGGATATCTGAAGCTCAGAAGTTCTTGCTGAGGAGGTAGAGAACGAGGCAGCAGCCAAAATCGTGGGGACCGTGGCAGCTCCCGTGGGCTGCAGGCTCTGAGCGGGCACCGGGGAGAATTGCAGCCACAGGGAGGGGGGAACATTAGCTTGGATTGCAGGAGAAAGTTCTAGAGTTTCTCGCTCTGCCGTCACCCTCCCACGAGACCTGTGCCTGTGGCTCTTCCCCAGCACAGCCCTGACAATGCTCATCTCACCCTCCACAAGCTGCTCAGCTCCGCCAGGCTTTGTGGGCACCGTGCAGCACTCAGCATCAGGGCTGCATCCTGCCCGTTGACGCCGCTTCTCAGGTACAAAGAGCGACCGTTTTCCAAGCAGAGGGATGTCCCCAGATGACATCCTCCCTCCCAGCAGGGCAAAACGTGGCTGCTGACCGATGAAGGGGCCTTTGCAATCTCAACCTTTACCTGCGGGAAGAGGAAGGCTGAAAGTCTGCGTCATTGCAGGGCAGAGCTAAGGTGACCGCGTGAAGAGCAGGGGGGCTCGGCTGCTGGGGGCATGCACTGTGCGTGTGTCACCAGCCCAGCGGGCTGTCCCCCTTAGTGACCCCAGCCTCGGGGGCAAGCTGGGCAGCCCGTGCCCCTGCAGGGCACTGTGCATCGACCCCCAGGAGAGCCGCAGGGAGCCAGGATGGGAGGACAGACCTGCCGGTGCCTCTACTTGAGGGAAGAGCTTGAGTGGGCTCCTGCTGAAGGGAGCCAGAAGCTGCCCGCTGGCCTGGATGGCCAGCACAGATCAGGCCTGGCGTCCCCCGTGGGGAGGCTCGGCAGCCAGCTCCACTCCTTGCCTCCCCTCCTCCCTGCGCCCAGCCCGGCAGGATGCCCAGAGCAGCCCAGCATCAGCTGCAGAGAGAGGTGGGGCCCTGCTGGCGTCCTGGCAGGGGGAGAGGAGCTGGCCCCGGGGGTGGGCAGAGCGAGGAAAAAATACAAACAGCCCATCAGGCTTCTCGGGGGAGATGGGGGGCCCAGGCGGAGCGCTGCAGTGAGGGAGGAGGGGGACGTGTGTGCGCGGGCAGGGGGCTACAGGGGCTGAGAAGGGTTGGGGAAGGGTGCACACACCTGTGTGGACACGTATGTGCTGCTTGCATGTCCACACGTGAGCGAGGAGTGATTTGTGCGTGTGAGAAGCGTGCGCGGGGCGCGCGGGCGGGAGGCACGACGTGCGGTGCATGCAGTGCATTACCCAGGCATGCTGTGCATTGCGCGCCGTAGTCTCGGGGTGGATGTGGCTATTGCCACGAGCTCATTAGGCGAATATTGTTTTATAATCGGTGCCATAGCAATGGTGAGGCAGGCTTCTCGCTGCCACCTGATCCCTCTGCCTCGTCCGCCGCTCGCCCTGCAAACTCCGAGACCATCTGCTGAGCCGTGCCACGGGCTGGAGTCCGCCCAGGTGCGAGTGCCCATCACCTGGGCTTCGCCTGCAGGGGAGGGGGAACCAGCCCCCAGTGCATGGGAGGGAGGGGAAGGGGGGTGGCGGGCAATTTCCAGCGCTGGGTGGAAGAAGGCGAAGGTAGGAGACTCCAGCAAGCAAACTGCAGGGGGGTCTGGGAGGACACGCATGGATACGCGTGGGACGGGGGATACAGGAATTTTGGAGCAGGGAGTTCACTGATGAGGATGACAAACTAGGGAAGGTTTTCTCAGGACAGTTTAAAGGGAACATTTGAAATTGGAGAAGGGTGAGAGGCAGAGGCTCAGCCTAACCCACAAAAGCAATCGTTGTTTTACGGTTAGATAGAGGATCGGTGTTGCAGAGCAGTACCTGTGCGTTCCGGGTACCGCCTTCTTTCACTTTCTTTCTCTCCTCTCACTGAACTTTGCTACAGGTGAATTTTACAGCTGCGCTCAGGCAGGACCTACAGGACAGTTGTTGCTGCTGGTACAGCCTCTCTGGGAGAGGCTGTCGGTGGTCCGGGCACCCCACCGGTGCTCACCCGCTCCACACAGGCGCCCGCAGACCCACGCATCACGCAGCTGCCCGCACACAGACATGCGTGGATGCTGGCACAGCGTGGCCACGCAGCCCCGCTCCCACACGCGCCCACACTGCGGAGGCTGCGTGCCACTGGGAGCCACTGGGAAGGCTGTGCTGTTGGTCCCACTTCTGCAGTCACTGCTCCTCGTCCCACCCCGGCGCAGAGACTTGCCTGCCTGCCTGTCTCTCCCTCTCCCCTTTCCACGTTTGCTCCCATCTCTCTATTTCTCCTTTATGAAATATGCATGGAGAACAGATGTCGCCTTCTCCCGGAGCACCCCCACCCTCCTCCCTCCCTCTCTCCCTCCCTCCCTCCCAGCCCACCACCTCCATCCACCCTCCAGGACCACATCCAACCTCCACCTCCCTCCTCTCCCGGGGGCTCCAACCTCCCGCACAGCCAATGGCATCCCCTCTCTTGACTTTAATATTTATGAGGGGGGGAGCACCGGAGCGGCCAATGAGGCAGCCGGGGTCGGACTCGGCGTGCGAGGCTGGGATGTATATATAGCATATGGGGCACATGCCTCCTTGGGGTGTCCATCTCAACGCGCGGTGGCCCACTCGCACTCCTGCCCAAGGAGTAGCATGCCTGGGCCCCAAGGCTGCCGGGGTTCTCCCTGACCCCCCCAAGTCCATCCTACGGTGCAGGACGCTGCGCACACCCAGAGAAACTTTCTGCCTCTTCGATGGATGGATGAGCCAAGCGGTTCCTCACTCCCTGGATTACTTGAGCTTCATCCTGCTGGAAGGGAAAACCTGGAGCCTGGGAATGGTCATCAGCTTGGGGGTAAGGTGTCCTGGGGATGGGTTAGCAGCACCCCTGGATGCTGCTGCGAGGTTTGATGCTGTGGAAAGGGAAGCGTGGTAGGTGGGGAGGGGGATGGCGAGATCAGCTGCGTGGTCTGCGCGGGAAGGGAGCACAAAGCTGCGGGCTGTCTCGGGAAGGGAGCTTGACCTCGGTGCAAGGTTTGACACACAAGCCCCCGTGCGCATCCTTCGCTTTGGGCTTGGCGCTGGCACGGGGGATTCCTGACCAGGAAAAAGCAAAGGAACCTCCAGTCAGATGGCCGCAAAGTGGGTCCCAGGCACACTTTGCTTGGCCAGAGAGTCTTCTTCTGGTCTGGAGGGCAAGGGAAAGGGCAAGCAGGGAGCTGGGTAGCATTGCTTCCCAGCGGGGGCTTAAGCATCGCTGGGGTTTTGCTGAAGGCAGGACTGGAGCAAGCGTAGGTTGAGAAGAGGTTCTTGCAATAGATGAATTTGGGAAGATGACAGTTTACAGTTCATCTGAAGGAAAAGGAGCCACTCAGAACGCAAGTCACCCATGTGAAGGAAAAGCTTTTGAGGACTGGACTAACCCAGTGGAGGAGCAGTGGGCTAAGGAGTTTATTTGGGTCCAGTACTGAAAGTCATCTTCATGCAAATGATCCCGTGTCTCCTGCTAACATCCTTCTGCGACTGAGACCCCTGTGCAGGACTCCTGCCTCCAGTGTTTGATACACCTTCAATTTACTCACCAGGATGCTGAGATGGCGACAGCAACCTGTCCCACAGCCTGTGCCCTCTGCGGACTGCAGCAGAGCAGTGTGTGTTCCCGGGCTGTTCCTGGGCAGGTCACCATCCCCATCTGCCCGAGGAGAAGGAGGTTTTGCAGCTTCCCCTGCTCCAGGATGAAGTGACACGCTCGTGCCCTGGTGCTGGTGTTCTAGGAGGGGACAAGAGGCAGCTGGTTGTCTCCTTCCCTGCCCTGTGCTGAAACGATGGGGCCAGGAGGCAGCAGAGCCGCTCTGCAGCTTCTTGCCGGGGTGGCTGACCCACACGAGGAGCACACCTCCCGCATGGCCCCGGTGGGATGGGGCAGCGCCTGAGCGTGCAGAGCAAGAGGAGAACAGGCCTGTTGTTTTCAGAGCAGCAGTGCTGGGGTAAGAGGGAGGCAGAAGAGCAGCGAAGCTAGTGCATGAGATCAAACGCAGTTCCCTGTCCCTGAGAGCAGGGGGGAGAGTATATTAAAGCGAAGCTGTGCACAAATGAGCATGATCCTGGACGTACACGCACCAAATCCTCGCCACAGCCCAGGAGCTGAACGTGCAGAGCTGCTGTGGCACGTGTCCAACCCCAGAGCTGACCTTCCCTCTTTCTCCTGGCCCAACTGCAGCCTTTATGGAGCTGGCGCTCACAGCCGGAGCAGCATCCCTGCCCCGCTGCCGGAAGCCACGGTGGCTGGGAGCAATGCTCCAGGGATGGCTATTGTGAGTGGGAGTGGGGTGGCACCGGCAGCACGCAGGGAAACATGGCCGTGGCAACAAGCCTTCAGCTGGCCATGAAGGGCTGCAGCTGCTCACCAGCCATGAAGGACTTGCGTTGGGTGGTGATGACCCACGGGTGCGCTGCTCCCAAGGGCAGAGCAGCCAGCAGGGCACGAGTGCTCCTGCCACTGCCGGGTGCCAGAGAGGAGGTCCAGGTTCTGCAGGAAGGGCACAAGAGCAGAAGGAGAAAAGAAATTAAAGCAGGAGGGGAATGGGGAGGGTTGAGCAAGGTGCACGAGTCACGGCTGTAGCGGATGGCTGCAGCAGATGGGGCTCGTTGGGGAACTTGAGGTAACACACTGCTGCGCTGGCCGTGGTTCTTGGTCCCTGGCTGGTTTGTCCCTGAGGCTGGTCGCAGGGAGAGCAAGTTAAACACAAACCCAAACTCAGCCGCGCTCCAAGGACAGTGCGATTTATTGCAAGCTCCCAGCCTTGACAGGGCATCTCCACAGATCCCGAGAGCCACGTTTCCGTCAGCCCTTCCATCACCTAAGAGCTTCACAGGAGTAACTTTTTGTCTAGGATTTAGATGGATTACCAGTACTCTCATGCATAGCTGAAAGGTTTTGTGTTATAGAAGAAAAAAGGCCAGGATAATTTTTTTTAGTGGAATCTGAATCTCACAGCGCAAGGGTGAGCGTGTGTGCACGCACACAGAGATGCCTGACTTGGGGTAGATTTACAAGCATGGGTGTAAATGGTGTGTAAACGGATGTGGGATTCTCACAGAGGAGTTTTTGACTGTGAACATTTGCACATATGTGTTGGGAAATGTGTCTCTGTGTGTGTACATGTGTGTTTGTGTAAGCGTGCACAGGAACAGCCACATATATTGGCAGGGGGGGCTCAGAGGGGCCATGCAGACATTTCTATACATGCTTATGGGGTTCCTTGTGTTTCTTGAGCAGCGCTTCTGTGAATGCACATCAAGGGCTTTGCCCGCTGCCGGTCTTTTAAAACGGGATGTAGACTATTTCTTCCCAGTCATCACCTGTCCATATTAGTTTAGTTTCCATTTCTCAGTCGTATGGCTCATTACAAGCTTGTCAGGCCTGAGAGAAGTAATATGTTGTACATCTCTGCCTGGCTGGCTTCCCAGCCAGGCTGCTATCTCTTCCAGCAGCGGCTATTCCCCATCCAAAGTTTGTTTTTCCCCTGCTCCACCGCTGCCTTTGCCCTGCCCAGGGGGCAGACGCGCCTGCAGCAAGACCTGCTTTTCCCAGCGATGCTCCTGGGGTGCTGGAGGCATCTGTGCGGACCTGGGGCCCGGTGTCGGAGCCGTGCGGGGAAGGCAGCAGGGGGGAGGAGAAGGGAGAGGAGAGGCAGCTTTCCCGGCCAGCGGCACAGCGTCCCGGAGGGAGCGGGGAGCCAGCGTCTATTTGGACACATCAAGCAAAGCAGCTGTGTTGGGTTCCATATGTCGGGGGTGCCAGGATCCATGACATACGGGCTCATTTAGTATACAATAAGCCCCCCTTCCTCTCGCCCCTGCAGTCTGTTTTTCCCCTTTGCTCATCCACCACCTGTCATCTCTCCGGAGAGCCAGGAGAAATGGCTTCCACCTTCTCCCAGAGCCACCCCACCGGCTCCCTCCCCGCCACCCGTGACTGGGGACCCGGAGCCCCAGCCCGGCGGGGACAGGGTGTCCCCTGCTCCGGCTGGGGCCAGCACCGCAGGGCAGGTGGAGCGAGCAGCCGAGCTCTCCGGCTGTGTCTCTGGGCGATGCTGAGAGCCCCTGTGCTTCTGTTTTCTAGAGCACGCAGGAGGAGGTCGGCTCTGACACCTGACGGCTCCGAAACTGGGTCCTGCCACGGCAGCACGGAAGAGCCCGTGGTCCCTGTGCATGAGCGCGCGCGCAGAGGATATTTATTTATTTATCTTATTTCTATGAGTCCTGCCATCTCTCGTACATTATTTATTGTGAAAGTTGTCGCTCACCCAACGAGCTCTCTGGGGAAAAGGGAAAATTTTGGAATTCCCTTGCGGAGGCGGTGTGTGATGAGGAGGAAGAGGAGGAGAATAACCAGGGGGTTGCTGTGAGCCAGAGACCTTCTCTTTCAAGTAGAGCCGTTCTGCTGCGACATCGTGCCCGGGTCAGTCTGTCCCCCTGACGTACCATCTCTCTGAAGCACCTGTCTGTCCGTCCATCCCTCTTTTGCGAAGATGATGCTCAATTCGGACCAAACCGAGATCGACCTGCCCCCGACACACTCCGAGTCCGAGTCCGTCTTCAGCGACTGCGGCGGTGGCCGCGCGGGCAGCACGGAGGACGCCGGTGGCATTGGCTTGTGCGCTCAGTCCCGGATAGCCGAGCCAGGTGAGGCCATGAAGAAAGACCTGCAACACCTGAGTCGGGAGGAGCGTCGACGCCGACGGCGTGCCACGGCCAAATACCGGACAGCCCATGCTACGCGGGAGCGCATCCGCGTCGAAGCCTTCAACATGGCCTTCGCCGAGCTGCGGAAGCTGCTGCCCACCCTGCCGCCGGACAAGAAGCTCTCCAAGATTGAGATCCTCCGCCTGGCCATCTGCTACATCTCCTACCTGAACCACGTGCTGGATGTCTGAGCCGCCCAGCCTGCGTCCCTCAGTCTGTCTGCCACATCTCCCACCTGAACATGTGCTGGGCATCTGAGCCAAGCGCTCAAGTCCCTCTGTCCATCTATGACCTGAACCACATGTTGGGGCATCCAAAATGCTGTGCCTGTGTTCATCCGTCTGTTCAAATGGACCGAGTCCCCAGCTCTCTGCTCTACCCGCTATCCGAACGATGTTCTGTATTTCCCCACCACCAAGCCCACGTCCATCTGTCTTTCCATCCTGCCTGAGTCAGGCTGTTTGGTCCGTCAGCCATCTGTCTGTCCTGCTGGATCTGCTGCCTGAAGCCTGCGCTGGCTGCGTATGCTCCCGACTTCTGTCTGTCCTTTTGCTTCGCATCACTCTGGTGCTGCCTACGGGATCCTGAGCCTGGCCACCACGTCCGCTCCCTGACCCGCAGCAGGAGCCACCGAGCCCGAGTCTCTGTGTCTGTATATCACCTCTTTCACACAATCTGCAGAAAAACGGACCTGTGAAACACTGCAGCCCCAAGCAGTCCCAGGGTCTCATCCATCTGTCTGTCTGCACCTTCTGCCACCAGCTGCCCCACCAGCATGGCCAGTCTGGGCATTTTGTCTGTTTGCTGCTGTTCTGCCCCTGGCATCGTGCTGGGCACTTGTCCAGACCGTCCCCTCCACAGAGGGAGCACAGCCCAGGAGCATCCTCGGGCACAGAGCAGCTCCGCTGTCTTCGCCCTTGGGCTTTTGACACCCCAAAAGGAAGCACAAAGTGTGGTGCAGACCTGCCAGGACCTGGCCATGCTTTCCACCGACGACAGCAGCAGGTTCCCCTCGAGATGGAGCAGAGAGGCACGCCTGCTCGCTGTGCTGCCTGCGAGGTGCCCGGAGCCCCGCTCCCACGCCAGGCTGGAGCAGCACCCAGGGGTTCTCCAAGCCCTTCCATTGCATATCTGGTCTCCTTGAAGCTCAGCACCCTGCTCCCCAGACCTGTGCACCCCAGGCTTCGCTGCCCAACCCTCCTTTGCACTAGTGCACGACCAGTGTGAAGCCCCCCTGGCCTGGCCCGCTGCACTGACGGATGCGACCACCTCGGGGTACCCGACCTCCCCGCACAGCACTTCATCCCTCCCCGCTCTTCCTCTCTCTCCCCTTCGGTGCTCCTGGTGAAAAAGGCCGGAGTGGGGTCACAAGCCTGGCACGGGGGCACTCCGGCACTCAGCTCCCCCAGCACCACGTCCCTCCTCTGCAGCACAGCTAGTGCCGCCAGGGCTCATGTGCGAAGAGGCTTTGCCCCCAGGTGTTGCACCCCCCACCACCACCATTTACACCAGTATGGCACTGGTGCAGCGTGACCTTTTGCAGCATGTGCTCTGCTGGGGTAAACTGCACTTTACCTGCGGCTTGCAGGGCAGCAGGGTTGGAGGTGGGGGAAAGCAGGCACAGCCCCTCTGCCCCAGCAGCCGGGGCTCTCCTGGCCCCTCCTAACATGGGTCAGCACTTTGGGAGAAGGAGGAGCGGGAAGGGAGAGCAGAGCCGAGCGGCCTTTCCTCCAGCGAGGGCACGCTGAGGCTGGGGAAAGCTCATTGCAGGAGTGAATGTTTTGCCTTGTTTTATGGGGGTGTGTTTGTTTGAAGTGTTAATTTTGCACTGGCAGTGGCAAGAGCACAAGCAGAGCCCAGGTGGGGACCAGGACCATGCAGAAACCGCTGGCTGAGCTTTGAGCCAACGCTCCGGGCTGGGAGCAGAGCCACAGCCTGGCCCACGGGGAATGGGCTGGAGCTGCCCTGCACTGAACATCACCAGGAGACAGGCAGTGGTCCTCCCCCGCGGGGTCAGTGCTGGGGGTGATGGACTTTGGTGTGCCAGAGACGAGATGTTCATGGTGAGAGAGCCAGTGCCATGTCCAGCAAACCCCCAGAGCCGGAGTGGGGGGTCCCAGCACCTGCCCCCCTCTGCTCTCTGGGGTCCTCCCCTCAGCTTTGTGCCCTCCCAAGGTGTTGGCCACTGCCCGTGCTTCTGTCCAAGCCCCAGCTGGGCTTCCCGGGACCTCGCAGTCCTTGGCTCCGTCCCACCCCTGCCTCTGCCGCCAGCTCCCAGCGCCGCCTCGCTCCGTACCTCATTTTCCCCCTCCCCGTAAAAGCAGGGAGAACGATCGCTACCTCTGTCTCGCAAGGACTCCCCAGGGAATGTGGGACCCCTGAGGGCTGGAGCAGCGGACTCTGGAGCTGGTGCCCCCATCACTGCAGCACTCAGCGGGGCAGGGGCAGAGCAATACAGAGCAGGGCAGCCCACCCTTCCCCTCCACTTACCAGCCACGTCTCTGTGCCACGAGGATATTTATTGAATTAATTTATTGATAAATGTTATTATTTATTTGCTGTTGTTGTGCACTTTTGGGAACGGAAAACTAGAAAATAAGAAGAAAAAAAAAAAAAAAACAATGACCACGGCGGAAAAACCAACCAACCCACCCTTGTATGCGGTGTGCCCCAGCGTTTGTTTGTCTTGGCTGTTCAGACTGTGCAAGGATTTATTATTTATGAGTTCACAAGGAAGTCGGGGAGGGGGAAATGAATTAAACTGCCAGCAAAAGAGAGATCTTGAACTTGGAGTGCCCGGCTTCCCTTTTTTTTTTTTTTTTCTTTTTTTTTAATCTTGTTTTTAACTGTCTCTTCCTTGCGCTGTTTGGCGGTGGTGGTGGGTTTTCCAAGGCAGGAGTGGATGGCTGCGGCCGTGCCTGTGAAAGGAGGTGGTGGGAGGGAAACCATCATCTACCGCTCCGGCCAGGGGACTGGGATGCGTCCTCTTGGTGCTCAGAGGATCCTACAAGCACCAGCCAGGCTGGGGCTCGCTCCGAGATGGGGTGCACGCCATGTCTTTGCCTTTCCCCATGTCTGCAGTCGCTGCTTGGAGCCCGCCTTGGGTTTTCTAGGACAAGCAGACCCCAAACGGCCCGGTCCTTCTGGTGACAGCAGAGGGATGAGGACATCTGGTCCAGACATCAGCATCTCCAAACACACCCGACAAACCACCTCTCTCTCCCGCATACCCTGGGGAAATTGGTGCTGCCCTGGCTCCGAAGCCACCCATTGCTTGACCATACACCTCTGCCTAGCAGAGGCCCCGCGGTCCCCTTCTCCATCACCCCCAGACCTCTCCCTTGCAAACCCCCAGCCCTCTCCCTGCTTCTTCAGCCACCCCGAAGCAAGTTTGCGGCTCGTCTCCTTTGTCTGCGCCGATCCCGCGCGTCCCTGGGGGCAGGTTGCAGCTGTTCACCGACTTGCTCCAAATTTCTTCATATAATCAATTGGCCTCGGCTGCAGCTCGGCTCAGCAGAGATGCGTCAAAGGGGAAATAATAAACATGGGGGGGGGGGGGGGGAGGGAGAGGGAGCAGGGGAAGAAAGCAGGGAGACTTTGCCTCAGGCTGCAGGGGCATGGGAGGGGACTTTGGGGATCCTCGGCGCTTTTTGTCCCAGCTCAGGGATTTCTCCCTGGTGTTGACCCCTTGGGATGCACCGTGTCCCTGCCGCCTGCATCCAGACGCAGCTCCTCTCCCAGGCTCTCCACTCGGAGGTTGGTGCGGGGCAGCCGTCTCCATCCCACCGCCGGGAGGTGGTACCCAAACCTCGGCGGGGCCGTTGTTCCCGGCTGCCAGCCCCAGCCCTGACATATGGTCCTCATTGTGCCGCGCACAATGGAAACACTTCATGCTAATTTAGATGCTGGTTCTGGCCTTGCTGTCATCTCCGACAGATTGGGTCCCTTGCCTGCTCTTTGTGCTCGCGGGCATCGAGGTAACAGGCAGCTCTGCTTCTCCACTATCTCCCGGAGCATTTTCTTAGACACTTCCCAACTCTGTCGCCACAGCTACTTCCTTCCCTCTTCCCCATACACATCTCCATCTCTCCATCCCTCTTCTCCATACACATCTTCATCTCTGCACCCCTCTTCCTTCCCTCTTCCCCATACACATCTCCATCTCTCCATCCCTCTTCCTTCCCTCTTCCCCATACACATCTCCATCTCTCCATCCCTCTCCCAGCCTCTGGAGGACACCCAGGGCACAGGTAGGTCTGTGCACAAGGAATGTTTTCATTTGAAAAATACCCATGGAAAATAGTCCTGAAGGTGGAGATAAACAGATGTGCATGAAACCGTGCAGCTGCTTTTGCTCAGTGGCAGTTCTGTGTCCCTGCCCCGGAGACAATGTGGTGGGGGTGGCTGCTGGCCCCATTCCACGTCCCTTCCTCCCCCAAAAAGGAGTAGCCGGGGCAGGACATGACATTCCAGTTTGGGAAGGGGGAAGGACACCCCTCGTTTCAGCCCGCTGCCCCAGGGCCAGGCTGCCTGCGTGTGCCCTGCTCCCCGGGGATGTCACCGTGGGCAGCAGCTGTGTCCCCAGCTCGCCTGCGTGAGGCGGCAGTGCCATCTGCCGGGTCCCCAGCACGGGGCCCTGTATGCTCACACCAGACCCCTGTCACCCCCCAGGCTGGGGACCCCCATCCCTGCCAGCCGGGCCCTGGAGCATCCCTGTCCTCTGCGAAGGGACCCAATGCAGCTCTCGGGCAGGGCTGGGACTGGGACAAGGGACAAAAGCGAACGGCACCCGTGCACACATGGGAGACCTTCCCAAAAGCATCTCCTGTGCCCCATTGTTTTAAACGCTCATTTCATGCTTGGTTTAGAGCGTGAGGGTCCCCCGAGGCCACAGTGCCCATCAGAGGCAGGCGACTGGGAGAGACAAGCCCTGGCCCAAGAGACCTAACAGTCTCACTAGATAAAGCACGGATCTGATCTCTCCGTATCTGATCCCATCCGCATCTGATCCCGTCCATATCTGATCCCTTCCTCCGAGACCTGGGGCAGGAGCTGATGGTCCATCAGACGCCTCACGCCCTTGATTTTGTGCCAGAGAGAAAGGATCCATCTGGACCGAGACCAGAGACAACGGCGTGGCAAAAGCTGGGTGTGAGGGCGTGCAGCAGGAGCAGCTTGGGATCCATGTGTGTGTCCCCAGGCAGGTTCCACACTGGGTGGCACTGGGAAAGGAGGGCCAGTGGCCCAGGAAGCTCTGGTGCCCCAGGGCTTGCAGACAAATGTCTGGGGGAATGGGTTAGGTGCTACTGATCCTGCCCGGGGCAGGGAGAGGCTAGCCACCCTGCTTCCTAGGATTCCTAATCTCTGGAGTTATCTGCCCAGAGCCTCTGCCCGCCTCCCTTTGGAGTGGGAAGCCTGGCCGGGATGCCTTGGGACCAATGGGCATTGGACCTGCCTGACATCTGATTGTTAGTCTGTAGAGTGGTGGGGCAGCTCTGGGCAAGGAGGGGGGGGTCCAGAGGGTGCGAGGGGGCTCAGGGCGGTGTATGAGGATTTGGCGAGGGCCCTGGGTCTTCCCTGCTCTGCAGAAGGTCATTTCCAAGAACAAGGCAAGACAGAGCTGGTTCTGGGAACTCCATTGTGCCCAGGAGATGGATGGGAAGCACCCAGCACCCTGTGCACTGCTGATCCCAGGTGCGCTGCTGGGACAGGGCTGAGCACCCTGCAGAGCCAGGCGGGCTCCTCTGACCCGAGAGCAGGGTGCAGAGGGAGGGGACCGTCCCTGTAAATCACAAGGTGGAACAATGCAGCCCTTCCCAGATGGCAGGGAGGCTCCAGCAACTCCAGCTGGCCAGGAACGTGCTCTGAGGGCCCATTAATCACTCCCGGAGCTGGAACAGGAGCAAGGGGACAGCCCGGGGCAGCTGGCTGCAGGGGGAAGGGAGAGCAGAGGGGGCCCACAGCCGGCAGCGACCCCCAAGCCCTGATGGGTCACAGGGAGCCACACTTGGCTGCACCCCCAAGTTTACACCTCAAGGCTGCTTGTGACTCACACAGGCCACTGAGCCAGGTGAGAAGGGGGGGCACTGATCCCCCAGCTCTGTGCCAGGAGCCAGGGGACCAGCACAGGGTAGGATCCCCCTCCCTCAAGCCTCCACAGCCGGTGCAGGACATGGCATCGTGTCTCCGCCATGTTGTAGGTGGAGGCAGAGAGGGACCTGGAGCAGCCCCCAGGCTGTGCAAGCTGTCCCAGGGAACAGGCCAGAGCTGGGAGAGCCCGGCAGAGCCCAGCTGAGAGGTCGGAAAACACTGGGATAAGTGTCACCGTCTGCGCTGCATGGGGCACCTGGGGGCAGAAGCCACGACGGCTCCTAGATGGGCTCCTCCGCAAGAGCCAAGACCCTCCATAAATAAGGGAGGGATAAGCTGGCCACACTCAGGGGGTCTCTCCTGAGGCACCCCAAGCTCTGTCCCCCAGCTTACAGCTCTGCTGCCGCCTCCCTCCGTACCTCTCTGACCCAGCAGCTCTCACCCAGCTCAGCCTGGACCACGTGTTTCTGGATGCTGCGCTGAGGATGCTGCCAGCCATCATCCTCCTCGGCTTCTGGGGCACACACTGGTGGGGAGGTGACCCAGAGGGACCCAAAACATATGGGCTGAGCTGTGCCAGGGCTCAGACGGGGCAGGACCCCTCCAGCCTGGCCTGGACAGGGATGGGAATGGATTGGGATGGGCCGGGCCATGCCAAGCCGGGCCAGGCCAAGCCAAGCATTAGCTTTAACCTGCCCCTGCCCCTGCCCCTGCCCCTGCCCCTGCCCCTGCCCCTGCCCCTGCCCATCGCTCCCTCCCGCCCCCAAACCCTCCTCCCCATTAAGGCAAAACAAGCCATTTAAATCCAGCCAATGGCCCGCGCCGGAAGGAGAGCGCCGCACGCCATTGGGCAGCGCGGGGGGGCGGGCCCGACCCGTTCCCAGCCTCGCTCATTGATATAAAGCGCCCGGCGGCGCGGTCCGGCTGTTCCGGGCAGGTGATGTGCCCCCGCCGTGGGGTCCCCCACGCGTGGGGCGGGGGGTCCCCACGCCTCCTGACCCTCCCCTCACCCAATAAGTGGACTAGCTTTGCACCCTTGCGTGGGGGGTCTTTGATTAAGGGTCTCTCTGGAGCAGGGGGGGTGCTGCGTCCCCCTCTGTGAGCAGTGCCCCCCCCCCCTCCCCCCCAGTAGCACCCCGGGGGGGGGGCGGGCGAGTTCTCCGTGAGAGCACAGGCTGCTTCCCACGGGCCCTGCTGGGCGAGGGGCTGGTGACACCACCACCCCAAGGGACCCCCCACCCGTGGTGTGGGGGCTTGCCTGTCTTCCCCACTTCCCTCACTCAAGCGGGTGGTCTGCAGGTGTCTGCCCACCCCCACACACTCCCTCGGGTCCTTGTTCCGTGGGGAGCAGGACTTTGGGGGGCGGGGGGTGTTCCACGTGTTCCCACACCGTGTGTTTGGGGGGGGGTCACAGCTGCCCCACCGGCATCGGGGGGGTCCCACGTGCTGTGATCGGTTCCCAGGTCACACCCCCACACACACGCGAGGGGCTCGGCCGGACCCTCCACCGTTGAGGGGGGCTGGGGGGGTGTAGAGCCAGACCTGGGCAATGGAGCCAGTTTGGGGAGGGGGGTGTGTGTGCTTGTTCCCACGCGCATCAGTTCCCCCCCCACCCCAAATCAGCAGGGCACAAAGGTGGGGGCCGGAGCACGACCCCAACCCCCCCTCCAACGCGGGGTGGGGGGTGGGGGGGTGTGCACCTTTGCCAAGGCGAAGGGTCATCCTTCCCCCGTGGCAGCCCGGGTGACCCTGGGGGGGGGGGGGGGGCATCACCCCACCCACCGCTGAATCCGGGGGGGTGACCAGTGGGGCTGAGCCCCCCCAGCGGCTCCCACACGGTGTGATGCAGGATGGGGGCTGGGAGCCGGGGGTCGTGTCTGTGTCGTCCCCCCCCCACCCAGACAATGGCCCCGGCAGCGCGAAGCGGAGACAATGGGCGGGCGCGGGGGGGGGGGGCGGCCGGGAACAGCGGCGGCGGGGGGGGGGGGCTGCCGGGCCGGGGCCGGGCGCACGGCGGGGGGGGGGGGGGGGGGGGGCGCTCCGCTGGGATTCGGGGTTTCCTCCGCCTCCTCCTCCTCTTCCTCCTCCTCCTCCGCCGCCGCCGCCGCCGCCGCAGCAGCCCCGGGATTTCGGTGCGGGGGGGACGCGCACAAAGGTGCGGCGCGATGGTGAGTGCGGGGAAAGGGGGGCGGGGTGGGGGGGGCGTCTGGGGTGCGGGGTGGCCCCCAGGGTAGGGCTGGGCTGCGAGGGGGGGGACACCCGGGGCCGGTCCCCGCAGGAAGGGCCTGGGAAGCCGGGGACTTTCCTGGGCCGGCAGCCAGGCGGGGAGCGGCTGCTCGGCCAGCCCCGAGCCGGGGGTGCCTCGCTGCGTGGTGGGGGGGGGGGGGATGCGGGGCTGGGTACACCCCCACCCCCCCCAACCCCTGAGTTAGGGTGGGGGATGCTGAGGGTGCCCCCAGGGGTGGGCCCTGGGTGCTGGTTTGCTCCCTTTTTGCAAGGCTCGGCTGGCACTGGGGGACCACCCTGGGGATGGGGAGCGGGGGGGAATGCAGCAGGGTGGGTGGGTGGGTGTCCCCCCAGTTGCCCCCAGCCTGGCACTGGTGGCTGTGGGTTTCCCGCTTTGTAGCGGGTATGCTGATCCTGGACTTCACTGGGCTGCTGCCATCAGGCACCCGCTTGGCCCCCCAGCCCTTTGTGCCCAGCGTGGGGGCAGGCACAGGGCTCCCCCCCTGCGAGCAAGAGCATGACCCCACCAGTGACCCGGGGGGTAACAAGGGTGGGCACCCATGGGGCACCCGCCCCGCCACCTGCCCCATGCCAGGGCTGGGCGGCTGCGCGGGGGACGCGGCCGATGCTCCTGCTGGGATCTTGTGGGTGCTGGGAGGCAGGGGGTGCCCGCTGCGCCCATCCCTGCCCGCACTCACCTGCTCCCGGGACAGACCCGGCCGGATTCTGATCCGGTTTCTCTTGGTCCCATCCTGGCTCGGTGCCCTGAGACAACAGGGAGTTCCCTGTGCTCCGCACCGAGCTCCGACAGTGGCTCTGCTGCTCCGGCCGGGCTGCCCAGAGGCTTTATTTCCTTGGGAGAAGGCGTAGGGTCTGGTCCCCCCCCTCCTCCAGGCCTTGGTATAATAACCGGGGGGGGGGGGGGGGGGGGGGAATGAAGAAGAATTAAATATTAGCTTCACGGAGCCTCTGGGGACGGCTGTTGCTTAATCACAGCGATTCAGGATTGTGTTGGGACCGAGCGGGCTCGGAGGCAGCCGGAGTCGATGCCATTCCCGGCTGCTCCCCTGTATTTACGCTGTCTTTGTGCTGGGGGGGCTGGAGCTGGGGATGAGACCAGCTGATTTAATTAGCAGCGTCCACTGGAGCGATGGCTCCTTGCCTGGCTGCTGGACCGTGGGGTGGGTGGTTTAGGGTCGCGGGTCACCGGGTCCCATGGGATACCCTCATCCTGGTGGCACGGCCGCCCATCCCGCTGCTCCTGGGCTGCCTTCAGCCATTGCCATCATTGATGTGGTTGCTTGTTTTCAGCAGCTTGCAGACAATGGGGCCAGAGAAGGCTTGGCGGGGGGGGGAAGGCAGGGAGCCCCCCCCACCCCTAGCATCAGGCAGGGCTGAAGCAACCCCACGTCTTTGGTCTGACTTAATTTTGGATGTGGGGGGCTGTTGGCTGCGGGCCGGCGCGGCCAGCGGATGCTTTATGGCTTTATTGTCCGGCCGGGATGCTTGCGAGGGGGCCTCGGAGGAAACCACGGGCTTTCGCTGGGCTGCCCCCCCGGCGAGGGCCAGCGATGAAGCCGGCGAGTGCTCAGACCCACGGGCATCGTGGCACCGTCACGGCAGGACCAGCCACCAAAGCCAGACCCCACACGAGGGGGGGGTTCCCCTCTCCAAAAGGCGTTTGCCGCCCCGAGCACTGCGGTCGGTGGGTGAATGCGGTCAGTGGGTGAATGCGGTCGCCTTCCTCCTTGCCTGGACCCAGATGGATCCCGTCTCTACGCTGCTTTTCCAGGCTCCGGGATGCAGATAACACTGTCTGCCTGTTGGGATTTAGTAGGGTTAAGGATTAGGCACCCGGAGTGGATGGAGCAGAGCTATAACTGATCTAAAAGTGCAGTTGTTGATGCTGTGGGTGGCCCTTTTGGGCTAGGAGCCGGCCCTTTTGGGCTAGAAAGCCGTCCCTTTTGGGCTAGGAACCAGCCTTTTTGGGCTAGGAACCGGCCTTTTGGGATGTGGCTGCAGATCCTTGGGGACAGAGCTTCCAGTGATGCTCTGGGAGAACACGCTGGCATCCGACTAACAGCCGTAACCATGAGCATGGACCCCTGCACCTCCTCGGCTCACCTTGTCCCAGCGCCCTGCGGCACCGCTGGGATGCTCGTGACCAGCAGAGAAGCAGCCTGGGACTCCAGCTGTCGCATCCTCCTGTGCCCCAGGGTGACCGTAGGTTTGTGGCGAGGTGCTGGCATCCCAGGTGGAGGTGCCAGCGGCGGGGCGGTGGGAGCAGGAGGGGGCAGGGAGAGCTGGCAGGACCTCGCCATGGGGCTGGCGATGTGCTGGGCATCATGATGCCAGAGCCGGCACCAGGAACCGTGAGGTTGAAGCTGGTGCTCGTCTTCCCAGGAAGCCTTGTGTGCTTCTGGCGAGCTGGGGCCAAGGCAGGCGGGGGGTGTCAGGGTTCAGGGGTGGGGGCTGAGCCCCTCTGCCCGGTGCTGAGCCCTGGGAAGGGGCAGATGAGGCAGGTGAGCTGGCCTGGGAGCTTGGCTGGCTGTAGGGCTGCAGTTAGGATCCCTTGGTGCCGGCCAGTTTTGCAATGCAAATACCTTTTCTTTTCATCCAAGCCCCGTTCTCATGCAAATCCCAGCTTTTTTGTACATTTTTTATTTTTTTTTTTTCTCCCTCTGGTTCTAGATCGCGGTGCAGTCGTTTTTTACCTGCGAGGAGGCAGCTAGTGCATCCCTGCCGCTCGATGCGGCTGCGACCTCCATCGCTCCCGGACATGCAGCGGGATTGAAATGCCGGGGGAAAGGCTGGGCTTTGTCCCCTAGTCGCAGTGGGAACTTCCCCGCTGGAGCAAACTTGGTGGGGACCAAGCGCTGGAGGGACTGGACGTTCCTGTGGATATTGTAACAATCCCGAGTGATCCTAATTAAAGCTGGCAGTTTGGAAGGGATATTAAACCTTCTGCATCCAAGCTGACGCTGAGCAATTTGAGAGCAGAATGAGACCCCATGGGGGAGTTGGATTAAGCCGCTCGGGCTTCCCAAGGGCCTTTCCCGCGTCCCTCTGAAGCGCCTGGTCCTGCCAACGGACCAAAGAGCTGGAAGTTTGTGGATTTCTCCCAGCAACGGCATCTCTGGAGCTGGGGCTGGACCGGCACGGGGGGGGACTCGGCCGTGGAAAAGGTGCGGAGCAGCCTCGGGTGAGGAGGGTGCTGTGAGCTTGCCGAGAAGCCTCAGCTCTGCCAGCCGAGAGGAGGTGCGGGCTGGAGATGGCCCGGGCTGGATATGGCCCGGGGAGAAAGGAAGGAAAATTGTCTGTGTTTGTGCTTCTGCAGGGGGCGTGCAGACAGGGGGAGGACAGCGACGCGCCTTGGCCGCCTCTCCCCAGCTTCTTGGTCGATGGTGCATGGCTGATGCTTGGGGCTTTAATAGATGTGGCACGGGGAGGGGGGGGGGACACCTGCTGTGACCCCCCAGCTCCTGCCTGGGGAGCCTGTCTCCCCCACCCCAGCCCAAGCAGGAGCGCCCACGGGGATTTTCCCAGCCATGCGCCCACCTTCTGCTCGTCGCAGGTCACCCGCGGGCACCCCGCTCGCTGCAGCCTCCTCCGTCCCCCCAGCGTTTGGTGTGTATGTGATACAGGGCCACTGCTCCGTACCCCCCCCCCCCCTGCTCCCTTGGCAGCGCGGGGCTCGGGGGGCTGGTGGCCGGCGGGGGACCGCGGTGGTGGCCGGCCGGGGGAAGCCGCCCATTGTGCAGAAGCAGCAAGGCGTGTGTGTGTAGCCAAGCAAGCAAATGTGCCGGGCGCTGGGCTCAGCAGACCCCTGGGCCGGCGCCGGGAGGTGCCTCCCGTTCCCAGGCTGGTTTTGGAGGTGTTCCAGCAGCATCCCCACCATGGGCATCTTCAGGGGTCCCCGGGCCAACCTCCCCAGTGTCGGAACGGTGAGGGAGGACCGCCTAAAAATTAGGGTGTGAGGCAGGGCTGAGGCTGGCGTTAGGTTTTTTGCCTGTCTGTAAACAGCTATGGACTCTGGCTTGCGGTGTGCCTCAGTTTCCCCATTTCTGTCATGAGTAGAGCCATGTTTCCAGCCCTCCGGGGCTTATTGGGAGGATGAACAGCGGCGGAGTCATGTGCCGGGAATCCAGGACCCCGGGGTCCTCCTGGCCTGTGACTCAGTTTCCCAGTCACTGTGATGCTTGTCGTGTCTCGCTGGAAAGTGCCTGCCCGGGTGCAGCCGATGTTTCCTCCGGCTCCTGCTTGGCCCCGGCGGTGGGAAGCAGGCTATGGCCGGCGTGCGAAGGGCTGTTCCCACCCCTCTCAAACCACAGGGGAGCATCCTGGTTGAACGCTGGTATTTAGCGAGTTGACCCAGGTGCGAGTCACTGAGCTGTGGGCGCTCACCGATCCGCTCCAGCGCGAAGGCAGCCAGATTGGTCCCAACCCTCTTGGCCACGAAAGGAGCTGTTCTGCCACCGGTTTCTTCCTCTGCCCTTTGCTCAAAGCAGTTTTTTTTTCTCCAGCAAACGTTGTGCCCATCCCTTGGTGCTGAATAAAGCAGGCAGAGAGCCACGTGGCGTGGATTTGTGCTGCCCGGACCGAGGGGCACGCTGCCTTGGCAGGGACGGGAGGAGAGGATTTCCCTCTTGGGATTTACCCTGGAGCTGTTTGAAATAAGAAAACTTTTTCATCTAGAAATGCTTGGATTTTTTTAATTTTTATTTCAATTTTTTTGAGCATTTGAATGCAAAAGAAAGTTCGTCTTTGAGGTTCACGGACTCCAAGGCAGGAGAGACGGCGGCAGTGGCTTTTCTGACCGCCCCGAAGCTCCAGCCGCACTCTCTCCGCTTTGAACCCTGTGATGTGCTCCAGCATCATCCCAAGAAGCCATCCAGTCTGGACTTGAAGATGTGAAGAGATGGCAAATCCTCTCCTCCCCTGGGGAGTTTGTTCTGATGGTTAATCACCTCGCTATTAAAAATGTGAGTTTTCCTCCTCGTTTGCATGCGTCTGGCTCTCGCTCCCAGCCCTCGGCGGTTGCTCAGCGTCTCCGTGGGCTCTGTAAGATGAAGCTGCTTCTCCTCCTGGAGACAAGGCATCCATTTCCAGCCTCTCCACCTGAGCACCTTGGGCTGCTGAACCGGCTTTCCTCACTCTGCCGGGCAAACCATCAAAACAAAAAATCTCTTTCTTCCCAGCCGGAGCAGCCGACTTGCTCCACCAGCACTGGAGCAGCCGTGGGACAGGAGGACAAGGAGCTCCCGGCGCCGGCGATGTGCGGGATGGCTGCTTGATTGACAAATTAACCTTGCAAATCTGCCAGCTTGGGGGTTATTCCCCCCACCAGGCTTTGCTGGGGAGAAAATTTTGGGATGGGCAAGACAGAGGGTCCTCGTCGGCCAGAGCTGAGCCCTGGTGTGGGTGCAGAGATCGCCTGTGGTTCATCCATGGATCACGCCGGAGCAAAGCGTCCCGTGCCGCTGCTGTGCCCTGGGAAAGAGCCCCGGAGCCTCTGCCCGTAACCTCTGCCCCGTCACCGGCTCCTGAATGAAGCGCCGGGCCGTTCCATGGCCCGTTGCTCACTCCCCGTGGAAATGCATGTCTTCTCCCTCTGAACGGATCGGCACGTCTTGTTCTGCTTCTGAACAGATCAGCCTTCATCTCTGGCTTTGCTTTTGGGACCTGGATGGCCCTGGGGGTCCCCATGCCCCTGTGGGGACCCGTGACTCAAGGGTGAACCTGAAGCGTGGCTGCTGGCCGCAGGATTGTGGTGGCCAAGGAGCGTTAAATCCACGGGCTGGTGCCTGGAATCGCTGAGATGTGTTGGAAAACCCCGTCTTGACTTTGGCTTTCACCTCTCCGGGAGTGCCTGGCTCTGGCTGGAGCGGTGCTCAGCCCGGCTCTGGACACCTCGGGGAGGGTCGCATCCTGTGGCAGGTGGCCACAGGGTGCCAGGGTACCGGGCAGGGTGCTGGTGTGGCGTGGAGGTGATGCTGGGGCAGGTTTTGGACTGTCGTGGTGTCCGTGGGGGTGTCCAGCCCACCCTTGTTTTCCTCCCATCGCTCCTCTCGGGTGCTGGCCAGGGGTCAAGGCCAAGCGAGGAGCTCTCACGGGGTGGGCGCCCCCGAGGGAAGTGGGGTGGGTGACCCGCAGGACAAGGACTTTGGCTGGCGGTGGCCAATGTGACGCGCTGCGGCTCTTCCCCCAAACGTGTGGCTTGGGTGGCTGCCACGGCACACGCGTGGTTCCCGTCCCTGGGGAGGGGGATGCTGCAATGCATCCGCGTGCGGCCGGGATGCCTGGCTCCTGATTCCCTTCTCTCTTGCTCCCCCCAGCTCGACCGCGGACCCCCGGCACAGCCGCCCGTCCCGTGAGCGGCCCCCCCCATGCGCAGCCCCCCTCCGGCGCCCGCCAGCTGGATGCAGTCCCCAGCGGAGGCTCAGGATGCCCCAAGTGCCTCGGTGACCGCCGGGACGGGGGACAGCACCCGCCTGCAGCCGCCTCGCCCCGACCTCGCCGGTGAGTCCCCCAGCTCCGTCCCCTGCCCCAGTAGCAACCTCCTAATGGTGTTCATGGACCAGACTGGGGACAAGGCTGTCCTCGGCCCCCTGCGCATTGTTCCCAGCAGAAACCCGATCCCTGCCTGCAAACAAAGCCCAGAACAGGGGGCTGCAGGAGGTTGGGGGGGGGGCACAGGGGTGTTCTTTCTCTCCCGGCCCCTTCCCCCATCGCTCGCTGGGGATGCCGGGACGAGCTCCTGGCCCTGTTGCCATCTCCTAGACAACCAGCGGGAGGGAGGGGGGCTTTTGTTTCCATAGTGATAAATGTGTGAGCATCCAGCATCTGGGACAAAAGATCCCCCCCCCCCTTTCCTTTTTGCCTCCTCGACCCCCATCTCCCCCTCCCTGAGGCCTTGGAAAAGAGGCCAAAAGACATTTGGGTTTTATTTGGTCGAAATGGCATTCCCCTGGTAACCCGGCGCAGGCCTACCCCCAAACACAGCCGGCGCGGCCCCCCGGCGTGTGCTGCTGCCTGGGAAGGGGGTTCGGGGCTCCTGGGGTGGCCCAGTGCCCACAGCCCCCCAGCACCCTTAGGGTGAATGCAGGAGGACCCCCCAACAGCATCCAGCATCCCCCCGCACAAGCCAGGCAGCGCGATGTCCCCAGCGCTTCCCATCTGTATCGGGGTCTCCCCCCTTGGTGGGCTCACGGACAAGCCCCCCCCGCGCCCACCACGGGGCTGTGAGCAGCTGGGGGGTCCCCCAAGCCAGTGGGGTGACCCCAGGAGGCCACCGGCACAGAGCCTGGTTCCTGCCCGCATCCCCTGAGCCTTTACCCGGCCGGGACCCCAGCGGGGTGTGATTTTCCCACCCCAGCAGAGCCCCCCCACCATCGGTGGGCGTAGATGGGTCCCGTGTGTGTACATATTTGTATTTTATATTTTTACAGCAGATGGCTGTAATGGGCGTTTGGGGTTGGCCGGTAACGACGTGGCAGCCGTGAGTCAGCGCAGGGTGTTGGTATCTCCTCCGAGCCAGCCTTGCCATGCTGGACCAGTCCCCAGATGCTGGTGGTGGCCACTGGTCCCATCCCCGGAGCCGCCGCGCTCCGGGAGCTCCTGCCTTCCCCCGGCTCCCCCCGGCTCGGGCTGGCGCGGCAAGGGGGGCTGGAGCCGGGGCAAAGCGATGCTCCTGAGGATCCTGGATCCTGAGGATCCTGAGATCCTGACTCTGTGCTGGGAAACGTGTCCGGGCAGAGCCTTGTGCTGTGAGATGGGCCTGAAATGTTGCCTGTGCCCAATTATTCATTCCTTTATTATTTTTATTTTTTTTTTTTGGCCCCCACCCTAGGCCCTCTTTTGGCAGTTAAGAGACGGTGATATTAATTAAAGTGTAAGTCACCCAAACCAGAAGCTAATCACACAGTATCGTTAAGGAGGCAGGTGGCCGTCCCAGACCCAGCTGGGACATGGGATAAAATAGAAAACACCCCAAAATGACCCAAATTCCCTGTTGAAGCCCCGTCCCTGTTTGCCACCGTAGTGGTGTGTGGGATGTGGTGGGTGGTGGGCAAGGGGATGCTCATCGGTGGCCAGGACCCCGGGGGCATTGCCAGGATGTGGCCGCTGACCCTTCCCTTCGCCTCCGCAGGCGGGCGAGCCCTTTTCTCCTGAGACGAGCCCGGCCAGGTGATCAAAATAGAGTCCCTCAAGGTGACGGTTGACTTCTTGAAGGTGCCCCTGGGCCTGAAGAAGCCCCCTCTGAAGGAGGCCCTGGCCGCTGTCCCGGGGCCGGGGAGACCCAAGCCCCTCGGCGTGGAGCGGCACAAGCCCCGGCGCCCCGACACCATGGACAATGAGTCGCAATACTCGGGATATTCCTACAAGTCCGGGCATTCCCGCAGCTCCCGCAAGCACAGGTGAGGAGTCAGGGTGTGCCCTGGGGGTCCCCTAGCTACAATGGGTGCCCCCTCCCCGGTGCACCCACGCTGCACCCTTCTTTTGCCTTCCAGGGACCGGCGGGACCGGCATCGCTCGAAAAGCCGGGACGGGAGCCGCGGGGACAAGTCGGTGACCATCCAAGCACCAGGCGAGCCCCTGTTGGACAATGAATCGACGCGGGGGGACGAGAGGGTGAGTTGGGCAGGGGGAGAAGGGAAGTTGGCACCGCTGCTCCGCCACGGGGATGCTGCCGAGGGTGGGAGGGCTCCCGGCATTCCTGGTGCTCCCCGGCGGAGCGGTTGAGCCGGTTGGGTTGGCCCTGGGCTGGGGAACAGGTCCAGCCCCGGCGGGGAGGGTGGGTGGGCAAGCGGCGCGGGTGCAAATGAAAGGGGACAGGCTGTGGCGGCGCCCCAGGGAAGCAGCCTGGGGATCCACTCCCTAGGGATCCACTCCCTGGGGATCCACTCCCAAGGGATTAGCTTCAGCTCCTCACTCAGTGCCTGCAGGATCACACCAGCGACGAGGTTGGTGCCCAGGAGGCTCCCGTGCTGCATCCCTCCACCGGCTGCCCCAGCCCGGGGGTCCCACGGGGGTCCCTGGGTGTGAGCCAGTGGGTGTAGCACTGCTGTGACCCCCACGCTGGGTGCCAGCACCCCTCCGGCCGCCGCAGAGCCCAGTCCCTGGCTTTAATCATCTCCCAGCCACCTACACAGGCAGCTCCAGCTCTTTTCATCTTCCCCCACCAAGAAGTCGGCGCCGGCAGGGGCCAGTGTTTGCGGTGGCCAGAATGCCGGTGGCTGAGCTTGCCCAGTCCGGCCGTGGCCGGAGCAAGCTGATGGCAGCGTGGATTTTCCTGGAGACAGGCTGGGATATGGACTGGTCCTCCTGGACCCTCCCCCGCATCCCACCCCCCCTGCATCCCACCCCCCCCGCATCCCACCCCCCCCATCCCACCCCCCCGCATCCTACCCCTCCGCAAAGGCCCAGGCTGCGGCTCTAGTTTGCTATTTGGAATGAAATCACCGGCTTTCCTGTGGAAGCTCAGGGGAAAAAAATAGGATCCGATAAATCCCCAAGTTTCAGGGATGCCGAAGTGCCGTAAAATGTGAAAGTCTGAGAGTGTGCGGGGCAACATCTTCTCCCCCCACTGAAACGCCACGTTTTAACTGGGAGGGAATCAAATGGGGTCGTTTCTGCACCCCTCTGGCTGGGGAAGGGGGGGTTGGACCCTGCAGGAGACTCGTCCGGCGCTCTGAGCTGCTGGATCGCCGGTGATTTGATCCTGCCCGGCGCGGGGCTGGGGGAGGCAGCACCCGCCCGCCCGGCGGCACCAAGGGTGTGTTGGGACGGCAGCCGGGCATGTTCCTTCTGGCCCCACTGATGAGGGGGTTTGCCTGGAAGCAGGATGCTTCCCACTTCCAAAGCTGCTCGCGCCGGTGCTGGAGAGGTGGAGCGTGGCACAGAGCTGCTGACGGGGGCTTCCTAGAGGGTCCTGGCCAAATCGCTGCATCCCCCCCAACCCTGGGTTGAGGTTTCCACCGTCTAAATGGGGGTGATGGCACCAGGCAGCACGCCAGGCTTTGAGGTTTGGTGGATGGGAGGTGGTGGAGTGGGGATGGGGGTGGTCCAGCGTAGCCAACAGCCGCCCCAGGTGCTGGGGACCTGTGTAACCCTCTCCCATCTGCCCTCCCCAGGATGACAACTGGGGTGAGACCACCACGGTGGTGACGGGGACGTCAGAGCACAGCATCTCGCACGATGACATCACCCGCATCACCAAGGACATGGAGGACAGCGCCCACCTGGACTGCTCCCGGCACCTGGGCGTCTCGCTGGCCGGGGCGCTGGCGCTGCTTGCCTTCCTCACCCCCCTCGCCTTCATGCTCCTGCCCCAGCTGCTGTGGCGGGAGGAGCTGGAGCCCTGCGGGACACCCTGCGAGGGGCTCTTCATCTCCGTGGCCTTCAAACTCCTCATCCTCCTGCTGGGCAGCTGGGCTCTCTTCTTCCGTCGCCCCAAAGCCTTCTTCCCTCGCGTTTTCGTCTTCCGAGCGTTGCTCATGGTGCTCGTCTTCCTCCTCGTCGTCTCCTACTGGCTTTTCTATGGCGTGCGCATCCTGGACTCGCGGGACCGCAACTACCAGGGGGTGGTGCAGTACGCCGTCTCGCTGGTGGACGCGCTGCTCTTCGTGCACTACCTGGCCGTGGTGCTGCTGGAGCTGCGCCAGCTCCAGCCCCAGTTCACCCTCAAAGCCGTCCGCTCCGCCGACGGCGCCAGCCGCTTCTACAACGTCGGCCACCTCAGGTAGGGGCTGCTGGGGGGGTGTTCCCGCGTTTCGTGGTGTCACTGGGTGTCAGGGCGTTCCCGTGATGCGCGTTGATGCACACACGTGTGTGCTCACGCATTCCTGCGCAACGGGGGGCAGTGATGTGTGCGCGTTCGTGTGTGCGCGTTGATGTGCCTGTGTGTGTGCCCACGCGTCGCTGCATGTCCACGTGTGGTGGTGCGTGTGCGTTGGTGCGCAGCCGCGTGTGGGCATGTGCACACCTGTAGCCGCGAGCGGTTGTGCCCATGCCGCCACCCACCGTGGCACCAGCCGGCCCGGAGGAGCTGCGTGTCCTGCGGCAGGTGCAGCCCCGCTCCCGCTGGCACACGCTGTCCATCCCTCCCTCCTCATCCTGCCCCGGCTGTGCGCGCCCCCCACCCTCGGCGTGGTGCTAACCGGCTCTCTGTGCCCCCCTCCCCGTGCCCGGCTGTGTCTCCCTGCAGCATCCAGCGAGCAGCCGTGTGGATCCTGGAGAATTATTACCACGATTTCCCGGTCTACAACCCTGCCCTCCTCAACCTGCCAAAATCCGTCCTGTCCAAGAAAATGTCCGGGTTTAAAGTCTATTCCCTCGGCGAGGGTGAGCTCCCCTTCCCCTGGCTTCTCCTCTTGTTCTCTCTCCTCCTTCCCTTCCCCATCCTTGTGGTTTTCCTCTCCGGAGGCTCCTCTTCGCTCTGGAGAGCCCAGAGCAGGATCGCCGCAGCCTGGCTGTGGGGCAGGAGAACATCAGGCACCCCCCAGCCCCCCCCCCCCGCCCCCCCTCTCACCTCACCCTTTTCCCTGCAGAAAACACAACGAACAACTCCACGGGCCAGTCGCGGGCTGTCATCGCGGCGGCCGCCCGGAGGCGCGACAACAGCCACAACGAGTATTACTACGAGGAGGCAGAGCACGAGCGCAGGGTGCGGAAACGCCGCGCCAGGTACGGGGTCGGCAGTGGGATTTGCTGGGCGCCCCACAGGGTACCCATCCCAGCCCCCCCCCCCCCCCTGAGGACCTGGGCTGTGCTGGCAGGAGGGATGGGGGCGCTCCTGGGGTCACCTGCAGCCCCCACCCCCCCCCTAAGATGAGGTGTCCCTGCTCTTGGGGTAGCGCAGCCCAAGCCTGGCTGTTGCGTGGCACAGATCTGCCCCAAAAATTGTTTTGGGGGGGGAGGGTGGGCTCCTGGCAGCCGTAGGTAGAGCAGGGGGCGAGTGGCTCCCCCCAACCCCAGGGGGTCTCGTGCCCGTGGCTGGGCTGTGCCCCGCTGCGGCCACATCCCTGGCTTTCCTCCCGACAGGCTGGTGGTGGCGGTGGAAGAAGCCTTCACCCACATCAAGCGGCTGCAGGAGGAAGACCAGAAGAACCCACGGGAGATCATGGACCCGCGGGAGGCGGCTCAGGCCATCTTCGCCTCCATGGCCCGGGCCATGCAGAAGTACCTGCGCACCACCAAGCAGCAGCCCTACCACACCATGGAGAGCATCCTGCAGCACCTCGAGTTCTGCATCACCCACGACATGACGCCCAAGGTGCGCGGAGGGCACGGCGAGGTGGGGTGGATCCGCGGGTTTGCCCAAGGGCTTGGTCTAGAGGTTCTTGGGTGGGTTTTTTTCTTTATTCCCCACCATGTGAGAGTGTCCCCCCCTCCCCAGGGAGGGTAAGGGGTTGGGGGACACAGTGAGAAAAGCGGGTGTAACCCGCAATGCGCAGCGATGGGAACCAGCCGCGTGGGGATGTCTTTCCTGCAGGACCTGCTGAGCAGCTTGAAGCTGCAAAAAAATAAAAATAAAAATCGGCTGAGCTGTAGGAAGGTGACGTCCCCGTGTCCTTTCCTTCCTCCAAGGCGTTCCTTGAGCGGTACCTGACGGCCGGGCCCACCATCCAGTACCACAAGGACCGCTGGCTGGCCAAGCAGTGGACGCTGGTCAGCGAGGAGCCGGTGACGAACGGCCTGAAAGATGGGGTGGTCTTCGTGCTGAAGCGCCAGGACTTCAGCCTCGTGGTGAGCACCAAGAAGATCCCCTTCTTCAAGCTCTCGGAGGAGTTCGTGGACCCCAAGTCGCACAAGTTCGTCATGAGGCTGCAGTCGGAGACCTCCGTGTGAGCTGAAGAGGGATGGAGAGGGGTCGGGGGGGGAGGACCCTCTCCGCACCCCTCCGTCTCATCCTCCCCGTCTCTCCCGGGGCTTAGGGAGGCCATGGCTGGAGGGAAAGGACTGCGGCAGGCGCACGCCCAGCTCCATCGCCTACCTGTGATCACTCGCCCTCTGCCTCGGCTTGGTCCCTGTTGGGGTGGGCTGAGCCCTTTCCTCCTCCTCCTCCTCCCCCTCCTCCTCCTCCTCCTCCTCCTCCTCCTCCTCCTCCTCCTCCTCCTCCCTGAAACCCAGGTCCTTGTAGCATCCCCCCCGGCGGAGGACAGTGGCACGGCCAGGAAGGAGACGGCATTTCGGTGCCATAACCCAAGGGCTAACTCTTCCGTGTTCCTCACCAGCGTCTTCAAGCACCATCAGGTCCCAAGGACCTTCTGCGCTTGCCCGTTTTTTACCTGGGAACTGTCCTGGCTCTGGCCTTAAACCACTGCCCGGCGTCTGGGGCTGGTTTTTAATCCTAGAGATGTTTTTGGGGAGTATTTTCCAAACACCTCCGCAATCCGTGGCTGCTATGAAAACCTCCCCCCGCATCTAAGACACCAGAGCGGCGATGCTCCTGGCTGTAGGAACGTCCTCCTCGCCTCTCTGCTGATGGTTTCCACGCTCAACTCTTAACAAAAGCAAGTGAAAATCCAGTTTTTAAGAGAAGCAGAAGTTGTTTGGTGTTTTTGAAGTGGTTTCCCTGCTCCCAAGGTGACCCATGTGCCTGGTCCCAGCAGCATCTCCATGGGGTTTCCACATGCTGGTTGGAGCTGTGGCTGGGGGTCGCAGGCAGAGCAGCTTCAAACGGCTCTCGGGGTCCAATCTTGGGGTGGGATGAATGAAACAAGGGGTTCCTGGCGAGGGTGGTGAGGGCTGGTGGCTCAATGAGGTCCTTAGTTAACGTCCCACGGTGATGGGTGGCCCGTGGTGGTCCCACGAGCAGGGGGCTGGCCAGCCGGCGGGGATGCAAAAGCTTTTGCCTTCCCTTGGTTTTGTTAAGGTCACAAATACCTCATGGATTTATTTTAAATTTTTGTGGGGTTTTTTGATGGTTTTTTTTCCCTCCAGATCCCATCGTCCGGCCATACTGTGCCAGGTTGGGGTCTTGGGGGGGGGGGGGGGGGGGGGGGGTGTGTGTGCGGGGGTTAGGGCACGGGAGCTGCCAAATTTCATCCCGGGGAGCCGTGCGGTTGGTTTGATATTGGTTTATTTTGTCCTAAGCACTAAAAGGGGGGGAGTTGGGGGCAGAGGAGGGGGCGGGGGGCTACCGATGCCCCTCGGGCCATGGCACACTGGCCACATGTGCCACCCTAGAGGAGCTGGGGGCTTCCCCAGTAAGTACCAGTAGCAAAATTGAGATGCTGGAGGGGGTCCTGCAGGGTCCATCCCCATTGAGCACCGTGCTGCTCAGGGCTGGCTTTCCCCATTTCCAGGAAATTTCCATTTATCGGGAGTTTCTGACCCTCCCTGCCGCCCCCTGCATCTTCCAGCCTGATGAGGCTGAAGCAGCCAGGTTCCACCCACCCCCCGCCCCCGGTCCCCCCGCTCCATCAGTGCAGCTGCCGCTGGGAGCCCATTTTGGGGTGTTTTACTGCAAAAAAAAAGACTTCAGTGAGCATGAGCGGATGGGTCAGCTGGGGAGGGGGGATTTTCCACTTGGATTTTAAGAAGAATAAACCATTTTTCATTCATTTTTGGGTTGGTTTTTTGGTTGGTTGTTTTTTTTGTTGGTTTTTTTTTTTTCCCCACAGAGCCGAGACCTTGTGCATGCGTGTAGAAAATTGTAAAATGTAAAATTGTTTTTTAATATATAAAAAGCTTGTTTTTACAGTTTGCAGTGGATCGAAGCATTACGGCAGTGGTAGGAAGTTTCGTTGGTTGTTGTTTTTTGGTTTTTGTTTTTGGTTTTTTTTTTTCATAGAGGAACTAAAACTGTACAAATTTTTTTATATATAAAATAAACCCATTTTGACTTTTTTTTTTTTTTCTTTTTTCCCTTTTGTCTTCCTGCACCTGATACTTTGGGGTGAGGCAACAGGTTTAGGTCTCAGCTCTGGTCCTGCCTGTACCCTGGGCAGCTCAGGGGAGATGCTGCACTGGCAGGATGCGGCCTCAAGAGAGCACTTGGACAGAAACTCATCCTGCCCTCGGAGGATGCTCAGTGTAGGACAAGGGCTTGGGGGTGGTGGGGGCCATGGGTTTAAGGTCTGTGGGGTCAAGGAGTTGGGGATTATGTGGCCAAGGGTTTGGGGTCTATGAGGACAAGGGGCTTGGAGGATATGGGATGAAGGGTTTGGGGGGGTGTCAAGGACTTGGGGGTTGTGGGCACCAAGGATTTAAGGTCTGAGGAGGCAAAGATTTGGGGGGGGGGTCAAGGATTTGGAGGTTGTTGAGACCAAGAATTTGAGGTTTGAGGGGGCAAAGGTTTGGGGTTTAGGGGTCCAAGGGGTTGGGGTTTGAGGGGTTAAAGAGTTGGGGTCTGGAGGGCCAAAGATTCGGGGTCTTCGGGACAAAGGGCTTGGAGGCTCTGGGGTGAAGGGTTTGAGGTTTGAGGGGTCAAGGATTTGGGGTTTGAAGGGGCAAAGGTTTGAGGTTTAGAGGGCCAAGGAGTTGGGGTTTGGGGGGTCCAACGGTTTGGGGTCTGAGGGGCCAAGGAGTTGGGGTCTGTGAGGTGTGGGGGCTTGTGGGGGCCAAGGCTTTGGGCTTTCTGGGACAAATGACTTGGAGTCTAATGGGGCCAAAAGCTGGTGTTCTGTGGGGGACCAAGGGTTGGGGTTCATGGGGCCAAGGGGATGGAACCCGTGGGGGCCAGGGGTTCGGGGGACCAAGGGTTGGGAGTTTATGGGGCCAAGGGGTTGGAGGACCAAGGGCTGGGAGTTTATGGGACCAAGGGGTTGGAACTGATGGGGGCCAAGGGTTCAGGTGACCAAGGGGTTGGGGTTTATGGGGCCAAGGGTTCAGGGGACCAAGGGTTTGGGGTGTTTGGGGCCAAGAGGTTGGGGTTTTGGGGCCAAGGATTGGGAGTTTATGGGGCCAAGGTGATGGAACCCATAGGGGCCAAAGGTTTGGGGGACCACAGGTTTGGGGTTTAAGGGTCCATGGGGTTGGGGTTTATGGGGCCAAGGGGTTGGAACCAGTGGGGGCCAAGGGGTTGGGGGACCAAGAGTTTGGGGGTTTTGGGGCCAAGGGGTTGGGGTCTGTAGGGCCAAGGGGTTGGGGGACCAAGGGGTCGGGATTTATGGGGCCAAGGGGTTGGGATGAGCAGAGGGCAGCAGGGGCTGCTGCTCTACCTCCCCTCAGTGCAGACTGGAGAGATGCCCAGACCTTGCCGGCGGGGGGACGAGTCCCAACCCCTTTGCTGGGGGAGCGGGTCCCCCCCGTGCTCAGCTCCCCGGGGTGTTGCAGAGCCTCCACCTGCCCCGGGGCTGCTGCCTGCGGTCGCCTCACTGCGACAATCAAGGCAGCGGATGTGCCGGCACCTGCGTGTGTCCCCCAGCACCCGCCTGCACCCCACAGCCAGCCCAGAGCCCCCACCCCATAGCCTGCTCCCCCCAGCCACCAAAACAACGGCAACGGTTAGTCACTGGGAACCCGCATCAGCGTTTCCTTTGGCTTTTGCACCTTTTCTGCCCCCATCTCAGCTTTGCCCCCCGCCCCCCGACTGCGCCTCGCTCCGTGCACTTTGCAGGGGGGTGTTTGCCGGGGGGGTGAGGAGCAGAGCAAGGGGAAACTGAGGCAGGTCACTGCAACCACCGCTGTTCCCAGGAGCTGGATCCCTGTAGTGCATGCGTGGAGGGAGGGGGAGGGGGGGTTGCTAGCCCCCCTGCCAAGCCATGCTGGGGGTCAGACCCACCCCCCACCCCCCCCCAGGCTCCTTGTTTCCCTGAGGACATTCCCGCAGAGGCAGTGGGGCTCCTGCTTCCAGCCCTCACCCCATCTTTGACCTGTGATGAGTTCTCACAGTCATCTGACAAGCTGCTGGCCCCGGGGGCGGGGGGTGGAGGGGGGGGGCGGGGGTTATTTCAATCCTGTGTGGGTGTTTGGTGGTTTTTTTTCCCCTTCCATGAATAAGCAAGCAACAGCATAACTCCTTCTCCGCGTGGGCTGGCCGCCAGCCGCCTCCGCTCTGTTCCAAGAGATGGGGGAAAAAAGTGATGGGTGTGCTGGGCATGGGGCCTGGCACAGAAAGCCCAGGAGTTTTGGGGTGAAATCCTGCTTTATTGTCTCGGCCATGCCCAGCCCATGCACCCCAAGCCCCTATCCTTGCATGTGGGGCACGGCAGTAGCAGCATACGCGCCGCCACATCCCACGCGGGTCCCTGTCCCATGTCGGTCCCCATTCCCACCGGGATTTGGGCACATGCTCGAGCATCCGTAGGAAGGGCTGAGGCGGCACGTGATGTTTGTGCCCCCCCCCCAGCTGCCACATGGTCCCTGGTCATCATCCTGGCTTGGTCCCCACACTGCCCATCAGGGGTGGCCTCGTGCTCCCTGGGGGTGTCTGGAAGCCGCTGGGGTCCCCCAGGAGCCCTCAGTCGGCACCAGGCTCCTCAGAGCAGCAGGGACCACTGGCAGCTGTGGGGGTATCGGGCTGGGGAGAAGCAAAATCAGGCACTGGGGGGGGGGGGGCTACAAGCCTTCCCCAGGGACCTGCACGGACTGGGGCTCAGCTGGCAGCCCCTCCCCCCCCTCAAGTACTGGGGCTCAGTGAGATACCTGGGATGGCAGCAGCTGGGGCGGTGGGGGGTCAGGCTCACAGAAGGTGGTTTCGATGTGCTCCAGGTCTGGGGGTTTCTCTAGCCCCTTCCTCTCCTCCTGCAAGAAACGCAGCGGCTGCTGGAGGAGCTGCACTGAGCATCCTCATCACCCGCCTCCCCTGTGCCACATGGCTGCGGTGGATGGGGAAACTGAGGCAAGAGCCGGCAGTTGCCCAAAGCCGTGCTGGGGCTGGCAAGGACCTCTCAGCCCTTCCAGCTCATGCGTTGCTGGTGAGAGGATCCCCAGCAGCCCGGCTCACCTGAGCGATGGGGATTATCGGGGTGGTGTCGTGGTTAGGGACGTGGTCCAGGGCTCCCAGATCTGCAATGCAAGGAGCCGGGGATGTGAATGGCAGCACCGAGAGCAGGGCAGGGATGGGACGATGGGATGCCCTGGCCCCGCGGGGCTTGGGCTGGCCACATCTCACCTGAAGAGTCACTGGCGGAGGTGGCTCGGTCCCGGCTCCCTGCGGACCAGGGCAGACACAGGCGTTACAGCGGGGCCAAAGGGGCTTATTTTTTTATTCTTTGCAAATAAGCCCAGCAAGGACCTCCTGGGAAGAGGGCAGCGGCAGGGATGAGCTGCTGAGCTTTGGGGTTTGATTTACAGGAGGTCAAAACCCCAAGGCCAAGGTTTGCGTTAGAACAGAGCAGGAGAAGCCCCAGGGCAAAGGGCAGAGCTGGCACCCAGATGCCAAACTGAGCAGAAAAGGAGCGAACAGATAAATCTCTGGACTTTTCAAGCCAGATCTGAGCAAGGGGGAACCCTCCCCACAGAGCTAAGCTGTGGCCAAAGGGATTTCTGGCAAGGGCCTGATCCTGCCCGCCCTGCTCCAACACGTAGCCAGACCCCCCTCATGTTGCTGTGCCAGAATAACTGATTTCTTTATGCCACTTCTCGATGCTTTGAGGATGTGGGCTGCAAGGTGGCTGTCACCCTTTCCTGCTAACTGAGCCCACGGTTGAGGGAAGGGGGGAGGCGCTGGTGCCCCGGCGGGGGAGCTCACCTTCCCCCTTGGTCCGCCAGTAGGTGACGAAGAGCACGAGCAGAGCGACCACCACAAAGATGCCAGGGGACCAGTACCTGATGGGAACAGCCGATGCATTTTCTATGGGAAGAGATAGGAGATATGGGCAAGCTGCCCACTCAGGTGGGCAGGCACCAGGGGGGTCCCTGGGGGGATGCAGAACCCTCCAGGATGATGACACATCCCCAAGTCATGTCTCTTCCTTTCTCTCTGGGACTCACGGGTTTTGTTCCCCACGGCGCCTGCTTGCGTCAGCACCAGCTGGGTGATGGGGTCCCAAGTCCAAGGAGGGGTTGGGGTGGCCGTTGGCCACGTCGTCAGCTTGGCCACGTCCCTGGCAGTTGTGGTGGGGTCTCCCGTTGGCTCCAGGGTGTCATCATGCTGCGTCGTGTTTTGATGCCCCGGCTCCTTTTCTTTGAGGACAAGAGCTGGGAACGAGGGTCATTAATTCCTGTTGCTGCCTCCCCAAAGCCAAGCTGCCCCCAGGGATCAGGAGCGGAGCTGCAGAGCTGGGGGCTGCACCAGCCCCCCCCAGCGCTTCTGCGCCAGGAGCTCAGCCTGCACCACAGCATAGGGAAAGGCGAGGTAGGAGCAAGAACCAGCTAACCCACATCCCTCCGGTGACTCGGGATGGAGGTGTGGGGCTAGGGGGCCATCGCCAGAGCAGGCTGGGGGGTGACAACAGAGCAGCAGGTGCTGACATCCCACATCCTGCTGGGGCGGCGAGCGCCGGGTTCACAGCACGCTCCTGCCGAGACAAACCCCCACTAATGAAGATGCTGGCAACAACGGCAGCCCTGCGGTGGATGCCGGGGAGCCCAAGCCAGGGGCTCGCTGGAAGCCGTGTGTGGTCACGTACTGCTGGGTGGCACCGTGCTTGACGCAACCCCGTGGAGTGGCCGGAGGTTGGGCAACTGGCAGCGGTGCCAGCACGGGTGGGAGCTCTGTGGGGGGAAAACAAGGTCCCCGAGCGAACAAGCTCACAGCCACTATGCTGCTGGCCACGAAAGGGAGCATAGCATCCCTGCTGCTTGGCCAGTAAAAGGCTGGGCAGGAGCAAGGGAGCTCGGGGTGTGGGTTTGCAGCACAACTCGGTGCTGGGAGAGCCCAGAAAACCCCTCACTGTCCCCCGGCACGTGAGCCAGACTGCGACCAAGCAATAAAGCAGGCGGCCTGAGCTTTGCCCTCCACAAAACGGCCAGGCGAGCATCCTGCCTGGCTACCAAGGATCCCCTAGGAAGGCATCGTGGCATCGCACCTGCTGCCTGCACATCGCCCCTTCCTCTTCCTGCCTCCAGCCCCACAGATGGGGGGAGCCCCTGGACCCCCCAGCACCCCCCAGCCCCACTCACCAGCTCCAGAGCAGAGCACTGCGATGCAGAGCCACCCCAGCCCAGCACCTCTGGGGTCCATCCTCCTCTGCCCCACCGAGCCTTCCACCGCTGCTCCCCCTCTTGCAACGCCTTCCTTCCCCTTTCTGCCCGGCCAACGGCTTCCTGTGAGCTCAAAGGTGTTGTCACTGAAATAGGGTGATTAATTCGGCAGAAACCATCCCGGGGGTTCGTGTGCCCGGGGCCAGGGATGGAGCCTCGTCAGCCTTGGCAGGGGCAGAGGAGGTGGCAATGCTCCAGCACTGCCCTGGCCGCCTTCAGGCCAGTCCCTGGTGCCATCACCCCTATTTTAATCCCAGCCCATACTGGGGATCGGAGTTACAAGGACAGATTTGGTGCCACACAGACAAATTCCCTGGTAGAATGCATGCCCCACTGAGGTATATATTTTTAATTGATTGGCATGAATTTGAGGAACTCAAAAACAAGCCTGTCACATACTGTGAAAATACAGAGAACAAACAAACTACTCCACGGGCTCGTCAATAATGGCCTGTTTTCACCGAAAATAATATGCAGACAGAAATTGAGCTCAGATGTGTCTTGCATTTTTATTCCAGTAGCTCCTAGAGGGCTCTCCTGTGCCAGGCACTTCAAAGAAATCTCCGGTTTCATCCCTGAATAATTTACTATCCGCGCAGACAAGACAAAGAGCAGAGGGAAGCAGCGTGCACGGGAAGAGGCTTCCCGGCACGGGCAGCGTCTGTCTGTCCGGCGGCACCGGAAAATTGATGCCAACGTGAGTGTTCGGCTCAGTTGTCAGCCCCAGGCAAGTTTGGGGAGCAAGGGAGGGTGGGGATGTGCCCCGGGTCCTGCTCGATGGGCACCCAGGTCCTTGTAAGTCCCAGCTCTGGGTGAACCACCACAGGACACACATCTCAGTAGGATGTGGCCGCTACCACGCCGTGCAGCATCCCTGCATCGCTCAGGGCTCCGAGAGCTGCTCTCCTCCCTAAAGCTCTGCTGGGAAGCTGCCGAACTCCGGAAAGAGAGCACTTCACATAAAAATATTTCATCCAAGAATAAAACCTCATATACAAACACATCAAAGGAATGGAGCAGAACGGCACCAGCCATGTCCCTTGTCCTGTTTTCCCCCCAAGCCTGGACCACCTTCTGCCCCTGGAGCACAGCCCTGCTGTGTCTCAAGGGACTGCAAGCTGCTCACTGCTGGTGTAAAGCGGTGCTGAGCAGGATGCTGCGAGGTTTGGAAGGTCCCTGATGGACCTGAGAGCAGTGAGCGCTGGGGAAGCAGCTGGCACCCAAACCACAGCGCCTGGGCAAAGGCACCCATGGTTCTGTGTTCAGCTTTCTACCACCAAGTGTTATTTTTGCTTCCTCTTGTTTTAGCAACCAAACGAAGCAGCCAAAGTACTTGCCAAGTTTGAAAGTATAGCCAAAAAAAAAAAAAAAATTAAAACAAAAGAAAGAAATGTACAAAAGGCTTTAAGTGGCTCCTCAAGTCTTCCCATCCACTCGTCCTGAGGCTCCGCGCTGTGAGGTGCTGCAGGGCAAATCCCAGGAGCATCAGCTCATGTCCCTGCACCAGGAGGGCTGGACTTGCAGCCACAGTTTTGGTCCATATGCCTTGATCTGATCGGAGAGGGCAGAAAAAGGAGCCCAAACCCCACGTGGATGCCAAAACACAGGCAGAGCTCCTGTGCCAGAGAAGCCTGCACTCACAGGGCGCTTACATCCTCGCGTGGATGGCCAGGGACCGGTGCTGACAGGCAAATTGATGGCAGCAGTGATGGGGAGGGAAGGGGGGATGCTGCGGCCCCACGGCCAGGGGTGGGCAGAGAGCAGCGCCGCGCTCAAAGCAGGCTCATGGGCACACCGGAGCCCTGCTGGGGCTGTCCATGGAGGCTGGCTGGCTGAGCGACTCCTTCTGGCACTCTGGCATGCCGTTACCCATCTTCTCATCATCTGTCTGCAGCTGCAAAAGGGCAAAAGCTCTGCCTGGGCTCGTGGGTGCCAATCCCTCCGCTGGCGAGGGACAAGGGACCCACAGGCTTGGCTCGAAGCACGGGACCCCAAGAAAGCCCAGTGAAGACCTGTCTGACCATGCCCCTTGCTCCAGGGTTGTGTCTCTCACTCTGGGGTCTTGTCCAGCTCCTTGCTTGGTGCTGGAGCCCCTGAGGGGGAGAGAGCCATGAGTGCCCACTCACCTGGGCCATAGCCTGGATGGTGGAATAGATGGTTTTGGAGGTCTCCACACCAGGGGTCGGCATCCTGTTTGGCTCCCCTCGCTGCGCGTTAGAGGAACTCTGCGGGTGCACCTGGGAAAAACGTTTTAAAAAGCGTTGCCAGGGCTGGGAGTTGGCAGAGGGATCTCAAAGCCTGGGAGAGCCGAAGCAGCTTAGTGAGGGTGGGGGGCAGAGACCCTGCAGAGGCACTGGGAAGTGCAGGCGGCGGCTGCGGCCGTGCCAGCTGCTTTTGGGCAAGCCCCAGCGCTGGCATGTCCCCCTTCAAGTTCCCAGGGGGAAATAACAGACAAAGCCAGGGGGTGCCCAGCTGCTGTCCTTCCTCCCCATCCCCGCCACGTGGCTCCCAGGCCATCCCCCTCCCATGAAGGGACCCCCCAGCTGCACAGCCCGGTCTGGCACAGGATGGGGATGAGCCTGCGTGGACTCACCTGCTGGGAAGGGCCGATTTGGGCATACACCGTCATGCACTCCGGGCTGGCCTCTGCAAGGAGAAAAAAGCGGCAGGGCAGCGAGGGAGAAGGCTGCACAGCTGGGAAGGGGCTGCAGTGGACCCCCCTGCATCACCCGCGGGGCTGCTGGGATACTGGTCCTCACACAGGGCTGGAGGGAATCCCAGCTAAAAGGGTGCCAGGGTGGGGTGAAATCCCAACCACGCAGGGGCTGCAGCACCCGGCAGCCCCTTGGAGCTGCTGGAGGTATTGGCTGGGGGGCAGGGTCGAGGTATCGCATCGCTTCTCATCCCAGCATCCCTCCTGCCCCAGCCACTGCGGGAGCGGGGCGCTTGCTTCCAGCTCAAAGGACAGCAGCCGAAGGGACTTGCCGGTGAAAATCAGCTTTTTCTATTTAAATGCCAGATCCCCAGCTGCTTTCTGAGGGTGATACGCATTTGTCTCTCCTTCATACTTCCCCACCATTGCAGCAAGCGTTAGCATCAGCTCATCCTTTGGCTCATCGAACAGAGGAGGGGAGAGAGGACTTAAATCCTTCATAATCCCATTTTGGGGTCAAAATTTCAGTGCTCCTCATTTGAAGTGCTGCTGCCAGCCCCAGAGAGGAACAGCCGTGCAGGCTTCAGCTTGTGCGGAGAGGAGCACTTCAGGGAGAGGATTTGCCCATGGTTCCCAATAGAAGAGCTGGATCCAAATTATCAGCCAGGAGGAGCCCGTAGTCCTGGTGCTGGGTGCATCCCGACATCCCGCTCAGGCAGATGGAAATGCAAAACATGAGGCAGGAACTCCCCCGTTTGTGCCAGCTTTATTTTAGCTTATGGAAACAACCAAGAAGTCAGCATATAAAAAAAGAGAGATTTCTTCTGGGCATTAGCTCAGTTATAGTAGCGATGGGCACGGCACATCCCATAACAAAACAGCCCTGAACATCAGGGAGAGGATGCAGAAACTGGTCCAGCGGTCTCTTCTTCCACCCGGTTTCTCAGCCTGAACCCCTGAGTTTAGCAGAACTGATCCCAAAGCGATGCCAAGGGTGTGCATCAGCCCCAGCGGCCCCATCACGCCGCTCCATCTCTCCCAGGAGCCTCTCATCTCTCCCCCAGCCACCTTTCCCTGGCAGGCAGAGGCTGCTCCAGCTGCACATGATGCTACAGGGGGGTTGTTTCTGGCCATGGGGCACACAAGTCCTCATCACTTGTCTCTGCCCCCCACAGTTGTCTCTTCTAAGCTCTTATCTTTGCTTGCTTTGGTGATCTCCCAGCTGTGCTCCCGGCTTTTTCTTGGGCTGGCACGAAGTTTTCCAATGACAAACTGGGGGAGAGTGCAGCTTCAGCCACCACGACATCGTCTGGGATCGTTCCCTTTCACCTGCCTCTGTGTGGGCAGGATGGGGGTTTGAGGAGGTGTTGGGGTCCCACGAGTCAGGTACGCTCTGGGACCAAGCCACAGCCCTGAATTATTTCCTCTTGATCTTAATGTGAGCGGGTTATTCCAACTAGGTAAAAAGGGGGGGGGGGGGGGGTGGTGGGGGTGGGGATGGTTGGGGGAGCCCCAAAGTCCTACCTGTGTTCACAGCCTCTGCTGCAGGCAAACGGAAGATCCTCCAGCCTGGGGGAGAAGGGACACGGGGCTCTGTCAGCACAAGCAAACCCTGTGCAGCACCCTCAGCTCCCACCGCTGCAGCCCCCAGGTCAGGTCCTCCCCCCTCAGGTCCCACCTCCTTCGTGCCAGCTCCACAGGGATGGTTACCCGCAGGTGAAACAGCTCACCTTTGGATTTACAGTGGATCACAAAGATAACCACGGCTAAAAGCACCAAGGCTCCCATCACCGCTGCGGCCAGGATTCCAGCCTGCCCACTAGAGTAGGTACCTTGAAAGAGAAGAAGGTCAAGTGACAACATCCCAAAACGTATCTGCCTCTTCCCAGCATCAAAGCTGGAGGAAACATCACGTCACTGCTTCAGCATCCCACCAAGCCCCCCCCCCTCCTTCGCAGGGACCCTTAGTTCCCGGTAACACGGTCTAACATGGAAAGGTGACACGCTGCACGAGGACGAGTGGCTTTGCAGACAGAGCAGCATCAGGGACTCCCACCCCAGCCCCTCCATGGCCACAGCTGCCCCCACCGATGTCTCTGGCCTCTGGGGACCTCACGGGTGGCTTTTGAGAGGGGAAACCCCACCGTGGGCTGGGGGCAGCAGGTACACGGAGCCACGCTCCCACCTCCAGCCCATCCTTGGCTCTGCCTTGCTATTGCATGGATTGATTCGATGCTCCCAGCCCAAGCCAGGACTTTGGGGGGGACACCACCTTTCCACAAATTCCCCAGGTGACAAAGACAGCGCAGGGATGCTGAGGGCACTGCCCTGACAGCCTGAATATCCCCCGCAAGCTGTTTTGGGAGGAGATGGACTGTGCTGGGCTCAGGCTCCCCATCTCCCCCTCGCCAGCCATGGGGGTCCAGGGTGGCTGGACGCTGTTAGCGAGCTCAGGCACACTCAGACACTGAAGAGCGAGGCCAGACACGGACGGGTGGTTGGGAAGCTCACCAGTGCTGGGAGGGTGGGCTGTGCTTTCTGGCGGCATGGCGAGGGGAGAGAACAGGGAGAGAGGTAAGTGCTTCTGCCGAGGGTCCGCATTTCTCCCTTTGCATGCCAAGGCACAGCTCTGGGGAAAGCCAGAGCCACTGGGAGCAGGATACAACCCACCCCCACCACCCATACCTGCATCTTCCCACGGCTGTTACCTGTGCAGATGGCAGCGGGTGAGATGACAGTGGTGTTGTGGCTGCTGACGGGGTTTCGTGCCATGCACGTGAGTGGCAGCAGCTCCTCACCCAGCGACGGCTCCTCCACCACCACCGTGGACCCCTTCCTCCACAGCCCATCCCCCGTGTCCCAGGCGTAGGAGACGTTGCTGGAGTCCCACACGGTACAGCGCAGGGTGTAGTAGCAGCCGCTGGCTGAGCAGTTCTTCTCCAGGCAGGTCACCGCCGGCTCCACCAGCTCCCCTGTGGGAAGCAGGGGGCTGTCAGGACATCCCCAACCCCCTGGTTTAGCACAAAGTGTAGGGGAAAAGGAAAAAGGCCACCACCGAAAGGCACTTACTGTACACGTGTAGGGTGAAGGTGGTTTTTGCCTTCGAGGTCTTTGCGGTGTAGGCACCACTGTCATCCATCCTCAGCTGGGAGATGGTGAGCGCGCTGCCGGTCATGGGGAAGGCCAAGCGTGGCTTGTAGTTGTCATCAAAAAACGTGGGTTTAGGTGGATTGCCAATTTCCACAGTCACTATGACATCGTTGTGAAAGCTCCAGGCCACGGCTTTTCCATCCAGGCTCTGGAGGTGGAAGGTGACGGACTTGCCCACAGTCCCAATCACCTCTTCCCCTTCACCGTCACACGCTGGGGAGAGAATCCGGGCTGAAGACAGCATGCCCGGGGCGGGGGGGGGGGAGGGATGGACGGACGGACGGGACGACACCCAGCAAGCTTGGGGGCTGGCTGCTGGAGAAGGGTCCTTGGCCGAAAGAAGAGCCTTGCTGTACTGCGATCACACAGCGTGATGCCACGGACAGGCTGATCTATAGGGGCCCGGAGCCCCCCGTGTTGTCACACACAGCACCTCTGCTCAGCTACAGACGAAGCTGTAGCATCATCAGATGGTTTGGGACTTTTAAGTGCCGTTTAGTCCCACCCTCTGCCACGGCTGGGACACTTTCCACTAGAGCCAGCGCTCAGAGCCCCATCCAACTTGAACTTGAGTGTCTCCAGGGACAGGGCACCCACTGTGAGGGGTCTCACCACCCTCAGTGCAACAGATTTCTCCCTGGAGCCATCTCCTCTCCAGGCTGAGCCCCCCAGCTCCCAGCCTGGCCACCCAGCAGAGGGGGTCCAGCTCTCGCCTCTGTCCGTGCCCATCTGAGGACCCCAGAGGAGGACGCGGTGCTGCGGGCGGGGGGGGATCTTACCAGAGCAGAGCAGGAGAATCCCCCACCTCGACCCACTGGCCATGCTGCTGGAGATGCAGCCTGGGATTTGGTGGCATTCTGGGCTGCCAGCACACATTGCTGGCTCCCCCGAAGCCTCTGGGGTATCCCTAGGGCTGAGGATGCACACTGGACCACCGATGCTGGATGCAGAGGGCACTAAGGAACCGCTCCGTCATGAGGTGATTGCAGAAATTAGGGGATTCCTTTTTATTTTAAATAAACTAATTGTCTCTGAGGCTCTAGGCTGAGGTCCCTCAGCAGGACCTGTGCTTTCACATCCCACAAGGGCTCATGAGGTGAGCAGCACCAGGCTCCCCTGCAGCTACCAGACACCCACACTGCTTCCTATGTGTGAAGGCAGGGCAGAAGGAAGAAACAGAACTTTGAGGTGCAAAACAGAAGTGCAAGGAGAAGCTTGCAACAGCTCAGAAATGTCAGGAAGATTCCCTTTCATCACCGCACCAAAAGGCCAAGTTATCTACATGAGCAAGCAAGAGAAGAGATGGCTTCTTCCCCAGACAGGCAGCTGCTTCTCCACTCTTCTGAGAAGGAGGAGATTTCCCTTTTATTTTGGCTGCTTCCCTATTTAAAAATCAGTGCTGTCCAGTCTGGGCTGGGGACAAGGGTTTCTCCCCAGCTCCTGGAAAGCAAGCTGATCCTGGCTTCGCTGGGCAGCCAGACCCCACAATTGTCACCTCCCCAGGGCTCTGCATTTCTGGTCCCTGCTGCCTGACACTATGGGGTCAGCTCCAGGACATCAAGAACACACATCGACCACGCAAAAGCTGGTTGGGGAGATAAACTTGAAGAAGGAAATTCTGTTGAAACAGCAGACGAGAGTGCTGGAAGGCTCATCCGGTGCTAAACGCCCTCGCGGCTGCCGGGAGGGGGCTGGGGCAGAGCCAGCATCCCTGCCCCTTTCCCCTTTCCAGAAGAGGCAGAAAGCGCCTCCAGTTCCAAACGGCCCTAAATAACCCACAACAAAACCGCAGAGCACACAAAAAAAAAAAACCAAACTCAGAGACAACACACAGGGAAGCTCCCTGAACGTGGAGTAGAGCAGAGGACTCAGTGGCTGGTGCACATCTGGCAGCAGCTGGATGGAGACTGAACCAGAACCGAGACCTGATGCATTCCCTCGTTAGCAGGGGGGGAAGCAAACGACAGCGGGAGACCAGCGTTGGGTCATGCTGAGCATCTTTCACCCTGGCTTGCCCAACATCCTTGGGACGAACTCCATTCCCGCAGAGCTGCACCTGCACCACTGGTCACACACGCCAGCCTTGCCTCTGCTCTCCTGCGAGCCCCTAAACCCACCCCGAGCCCTCGTGGGCTCCATCCCTTCCACCACTGAGGGAAAATGAGCACCTCGCACTTACTTGCTTGGTGGAGGAGGAGGAGGGGGAGCAGCAGGCACCGAGACACATCCATGGACACGTGGCACGTAGAGAGGAGCTCCCTGCACCCAGCATCTACTACATAAATTGTGGCAGAAAAAGGAAACTCACGGCGCCTGCGCACAGGCGGCTTTCCACCCCCCAGCTGCGCGGGTAGCGATACGGGGGTGCTCTATCAGGGAGCCGTGACATCAGGCCATTACCACAAGGAGGGCAACAAAGGGGATGAGTCCACCCACATACAGTGAAACCTTGAGCTGGAAAACTCCATTTCCAAGCAAAGATGAGTGGGGCAGCTGGGACAAAAAGCATCATCATGGCTGGGCACAAGTGTCCCAGCTCCTCCACAGAACCAGCCCTTGTAGGGGGTTCGTGTGACCCCTACACGAGGGATATCGTGGGTCAGCACCCAGGAGCACACTGGTGCCCATGGACCGATGTCACCAGCACATCCTTCATGAGGTGTTCCAGCACAAACAAACTAGTAGGCCGTCATCAGTCAGATGCTACAGTCCGTGCTGTTTCTCCTTACTCCAGAGGTCAGACCACACTGCTCCTCCTCTGTCTGACCACCTCTCCCACAATCCTCAGGGATATTTAACTGCTTAGCGGGAAGAGCTACAGCTGCACATCGTCCATGTCCATCAACCCACTGCCTTCAAGGCAAGGCCACAGATGCATATTATCAACACTAATCAACCCACTGCCTTCATTCCTCTACAATGAGGGATGCTAAGACCCCAACTCCACCCCCCCTAGACAAGACAGTTAAACGACAGCTGTAGGGAAAGCAACCACTTCCCCAATTCAGGTTATTCTGGGAAGTAGCATGACACTGGCATCATACTGAAATTCAGGTGGGGGAAGTGTGCTGGACCAGCTGGGAATGTGGGGCACAGGGACCAGCATAGGGCACAGGGACCAGCATCGTTGCTCAATCCGGAAGCACCAGTATCACTGAGCTGTCTAAAAACAGCTCCTCTCTTTCACCACACCCCAGTGGGGGAGGGAGGACGAGAGGCACAAACACCCCTGGGGACAAGTCACCCCGTAAGTCCCTTGGAGTCCGTCACCTGGGAGTCTGCAGCATCACAGCTCGATGCTCCTCTGCAACGGCAATATTCGCATTTTTACTCGAGTTCTTCCCCACATCGAGCATCTGTGGTCCCCTGGCAGCCGTGGGGCCAGCCACGACGCCTGGCTGCCCACCGCGGCGGCACATCACAGGGTGCCCCAGCATTCGGCAAGGACCAGCACAGGTAGCACTGGGCTCCATCCTGCACCCAGAGCCAGGCACAGCATTTGGAGCATTTACACCACTTCAGAGGTGCAAGGACCAGCGTGACTTTGCCCTTCCATTGACCTTCCTACTCTTCCAGGGAAGGAGTTACTTTGCAGGCAGACTTTTCCAAGGAAGAAGCTCAGCTGATTTTCTACAGTAACAAAAGGAGGAAGCTAGAAAGGTCCAAAACACCAATTTCTTCCCGCCCCCAGCAAAGCCTAATCCAGCCCCTGACACAATCCTGAAGCAAACCTTTCCAAAAGGCTCTACTGTAAATTTATTTTCCTTTTCCTTCACAGCAGCACGTGAGATCAGACCTGCTGCATGAGCTGAGTTATGCTGGGGTTATAAAATGGCTCAGACTAGGATGGGGAGGGGGTTGAAAGTTTTTTGCAGCCCTAGTCCCTTATCCAGGCCACCTCCAGCATCCCCCTTGCTGGGTATTTCTGCAGGGAAGTCAGGAGCTGCTGCGGGCAGGGGCTGCCTCCCCCTCTCAGCCAGAAATTCAGCTTTAAATAGTCCACCTGGAAGAACCTCCCCTGTTCCTGTAGTCATCGGTGGAAAAGGATGGGGATGGAAAAGTGCGGTGGGACACGGCTGCTTCCCCAGGCGCGGGTTGCCGGTGCCCCCGGCGCAGGGCAGGGCTCAGCCCCGAGGGGATTGCAAAACTGTCTTTGAACCGAGTTTCATAACCGGTTGTGGAGCAGAGGTTGAAAAAAACAAACAAAAAAAAATGCTTCTTATTTTTCCCACTGCTACATTGAAGCCACGTCCCCATGCGTCATCGGTGTCACCAGCTGCCATGAGCTGGGGGCTCCCTCTAGTGAATCTGGGGCCACGGGATGAGGCTGTGGGGTGAAAACCCACGGGGCAGGGATGGGGTTGGGGTCCAGACCTACTCCAGCCACACTTCCCAGTGCTGCTGCACCAACTCTTTCCCTCCGAGGTGCCAGTTCTCTCTCTCTCGCTCATGCCCGGCTGCAGGGTCGTACCCAGAGCCCCTCGACCTTCTCCCGGTGCTTCAGCATCTTGCTGGCTGCCCTGAGCTGTGACCTGGTGAGATTTCATGCCTTCCTTCAGCCCTGCTTTCCTCCTCCATCCCTCACCTCCGTGGCTGTTGTCACAGCCCCAGCTCAATTCGGTACGGGTTGGCACATGCCGGAGGGGTTTGCCCCAATTCCCAAGTGATGAGCAGGGTTTCCTCCAGCTGGGAATGGGGATGTCGGTGGCCAGTGAGCAGAGGCTGGGCTGCTGCCTGCTGCCGGGAGAAGTTCAGGCCATGGGCATCATCACGCTGGCATAAACAGTCATGGGCTCCTTGTCGGGGCTCTGCAAAAGAGTGGGGAAGCAGAGGGGTCGGCGAGGTGCCTGAGCTGGGGGGGCTGTGGGTCATCCCACAGCGATGCCCAGACAGGGTGAGGACTGGGGAGGGCAGGCACCCTTACCTGTGAGAGGGGTGCATGGCCCTGCGGGGCAGGCGGCTGTGTCAGGGGGCTGCGTGGGGCATGGGGGGCTGTGCCGGGGGCCAGGGCCATGTCTGGGGGCAGGCCAGTGGCTGCAGCATAGATGGTGGTGCAGGAGGGGTGCTCGGCGGCAGCGGGGCATTTCTGCTTCTGCATGGAGGGCGAAGGATGAGCAGCGGCAGGCAGCTTGCTGGGGGGGCCTTCCCTCCCTCCACCCTACAGGCACCCACCGATTCTTCCCCAGTTCGCATTGAGCAGGATTTGGCCGGGGGGGGGGCCACACCACACAGTCTGTCCCCAAAGCCACTCTGGGATGCTGGGGGTTGGGGAAGCCACCGCATTGCCAGTGATTCCCAAATTAACAGCGACCAGGCTGACCCCAGCAACAACAGGGATGGGTGACCCCAGTGAGCCCACGGCCACCCCAGTCCCCCCCAACCACAATTTCACCCACTCCTTCGCCAGTCACAGGGACGAGTTGATACCCAGTGGCCAAAGCCCATCACTGAGCGTGCTGCAGACCAGCGAGGAGGCACCCAGCAACCACCCAGAGCTTTGGGTGCTGCCTCCTGAGGTCAGGATGCTGCAGTCAGAGACCCCTGCCCACCCAAGAAACCCTGGCAGCATCGTGCCCACCCTCCCTGCTGGCTGCAGTGCTTGGGGTCCTGTAGCATTTCCAGGGCTAAAGGAGCATTTTTCCCCTGTGCACCGAGGCTGTCTGGGGTCGTGCTGGTCATGGCTCACCTGCACCCGCTGCACTTGGGAGTAGATGGTGTGCACCGCATTGTTCTCGGCGAGCGGCGACTGCTCCTGCTCCCGGCCAGCTGCGAAGGGATAAACAAGTCACCGAGCTGGGAGGGGAGCAGGGACCTGGGGAGGGATCCCGGTGCTTTGCCAGCCACAGCCGAGGCACGGTGAGGTGAGCCCATGCTGGATCCCTTCCCAGCACGGTGCTCCCTGGCTGGACCCTGCTGCATCCCTATCGTTGCAGCTGCCTGGCCGCGGTCAGAGGATTTCTGGGCACCACAGGGTCAGTTTTGCAAATTTGTCACTAGACAGGGAACGGGAAGGGAGGGCACAGCCTGGATGAGGCGCTCAGAGAGATGGTGCTTGCTCTAATCTGGGCTGAGATCGTTCCATTCCCCTTGAGACTGCAGTATGATCTCAAGAGCCCATCATATGGGTAAAGCATTGGAGATCACGTGCTGGTACGTTTCTTTTTTTCTTTTTTTTCTTTTTTTTTTTTTTTTTTTTTAAGCTGGTTTCCTTCCTGCCTTTGGCTCTCTGCTTCAAAAGAAACACATTTAACACTTTCCCAAGGGCAAGGGTACTCTGTAGACGAGGTGCCCGCCCAGCCCCTGGGTCTGTTCACCGGGATGGTTGGGGGCAACTTCTCCCCCCGACAAGGCCCACCCCAGCTGAGGACCACCAACCAGCCCAGCACCCTCCCTCGCAGCACTCACCCATGGGCATGGCCAAATGGGTGGCCACGAAGGCACCGATGAGCACGATCACTGCAGCGATGGGCAACACCACCAGCAGCACCAGATGCTCCCTCCTCAGCCCGGCACTGCCTGAGATGGGGGGCAAAGAGGGGAGGGGGTCAGCCACCGGCCCTGGGCTTCGAGGTCACCCAGAGCTGAGCAGAGTGGGCTGCTAAAATCTTTCCCCTGCTCATCACCTCGTTTGGGCTGATGATTTGAATAGAACAGGAAACAAGGGGGCAGGAAATGCTTCTTTAGAATGGAGCTCTCGCTAACCTCCTCCAGACCACAACAGTCAGCGAAAAACCTGCTGGGGGCCAGATCAGGGCCAGATAAAGCCCTAAAAACGTCTCCGGTGGCTTTATGGGGGCCTGCGGGGAGGCAGCCCCCCTGTAAAATGCCCTTGCACAGCAGGTACACTGGGAGAGCGCCCTGGGACAGAGCTCCGCAGCTCCAGCCAGGTTCCCACCCCCAGGAAGCTCCTGGGTTGGCCCTGCTCCCACCCCACAGACAGTGACACCTTGCAGGGGTTGTCCCCCAGTGCAAGGGGGTGAGAAACAAGCCCAAAACCCCCTTGGAGCATCTCATTTCAGCATCTCCCTTTTCCTAAGCCAGAGTCCCAACCGTTTTCCCCAGAGGGATCTTTTCCCAGCACAAGTCACTGTGAGAGCCCCAGCAGAGGGGTGACTTCATCCGCGGGTCCCCAGGGAAAGGGGCAGCCACCACGCTGCCCAGCCCCAGCAAAAGTCCCCCCAGGTCACGAGGTGTGCTAAAAAATCCCGGTGAGAAAGAGTGTGACTTTTAGCCCGAAGGGGAAGTTGTCCCTGGGTTTTTAACACCCCCAAACCACCCAGCAGATTAGTCTCATGCATTTAAAACGAGCCCTGAGCAGCGGTGCGGGCAAGCGGGATGACCGAGCCGGCGGTGGAGGCAGGCAGGCAGCCAGCATTTACAGAAAGGGCTGGGCAGGTGACGCAGTGGCCACTTTTCTTGCCAAAAGGCTCCTTTGGGGCTGCCAAAAGCAGCATGAAATTCCCCCTGCCCAGTAAGAGCAGGACCGGGAGGCTGGAGGGAGCCAGGTCAGCAACTGGGGACTTACCTCCTTGCTCATAGCTGCACTTGGAGGAGTTGAAGACGATGACCCGGGTGCTGATGGGGTTGCTGGCCGTGCAGGTGCAGGGGATGCTTGTGTTCTGCAGCGGGTAGGAGAGGTGCAGGAGGCTGCCGTTGTGGGAGCAGAGCTGCGAGATGCTGCTGTCCTGGCTGCCCCAGCTGTAGGAGATGCTGTCCCCTCGCGCCGCCGTGCAGTTGAGGGTGATGGTGCAGCTGCCGTTAGCCGGTACCTGGCTGAGGATCTGGATGCTGGGATCAGACACTGGCTCTGGGGAGAGGGAGGGAGGGGACAAAGGTTTGTGTCTGGAGAAGGATGAGAACGTTGCCTTGGCCACTGCCTGGGAAGTCCTGCTGGCATCTCCTAAATCCCCGGAAGATGGAGAGGAACCAGTCTGGCCCCAGACTCACTGCAAACAGCATTAGAAAGGGGCACGGGCTTCACACCCGAAGGCTCCTTGGGGTACCCATACAGGGCTGCAAGGGGGTCCTGGACTCACTTCAGCATCCTGACACCAGAGTGGCCATCCTCCACCCACCTCCCAGACCTGCTCCCAGCATCCAACAGGGTCCTCCCGAAGCAGCGTGTCTCACCATACACCTCCAGCTGTATCTGCCAGACTTTCTCCTCCGGCCCCTTGCTGACAATGTACTCGTAGAGCTGCCCGTCCTGCCGGCTGGTGTTCAGGATCTCCAGGGAAAAGTTCAGTCTGTGGAAGAGAGCTCGTCCCTGCATGTAGTTGGTGTAGTTGCCATCCAAGTACTTGAGCAGGACGAGTTTCCTCTGCGGGTCCTCCGTGTCCCGCTTCCAGACAGCCTCTCCAAAACGCAGGGTGAGGTCCTGGAGGTCGGGGGGGATCTGCAATGTCGTCGCCTTCCCCAAGGTGCCCAGCACCATCTCCCTCGCCCCATGGCCCATGCCTAGAGAGCGGAGAGAAGGGCTGAGGCAGGCAGGGAGGCATGGGGGGGGGCTCAGAGCGACCATCCCCCTCCCCATCCCTGCTCTACCAGAGGAAGGCAGATGCCCACAGGGCTGCAGAAGCCGGTGACAGCATCAGACCAACCCTGGTAATCCGCAGACTGGAGGCAGCTTGGGTTGTACGAGATAATCTGTTCAATTTTCAACTGATTTATCTATCTGCATTTTCACGCTCGGGGTTATCCACCACATCCTGTGCCAGCGATTGCTGGCAGGGGGGAACACACACTACACAGCAGGGCTCAGCGTGAGCTCTGCCCCATTCTCAAGCCACAGGACCACCCCCAGAACCAACAGAGCGACCCCCAGCCCTCAGCCCCACATCCTGGACCCCCAAGGATGCGAGTCAAGAACTCAGCTCAGCAGCCAGAGGAGGAGCGTTGCCTTCCTTTGCTCTTCCTCCCCACTCCTGCCTTCCCAGAGCAAAGCAAGAGAGTTTGTTTGCATCAGCCTCAGCATTCCCCCATGTCGGGCGCTGCTGTGCATGATGGCCAAATCCTGATTTGAGATTCTGGGTTTTCTGTTGGCACAGCCAGCCAGCATGGTGAAACATCACCCCATGGAGCAGGGCTACTTCCAGCAGGGGAAGGCACTTGTGGTCCAGGTCTGGTGGTGATGCTGGTCCTGGGAGAAGGGTGCTGGCAGTGGTAGGACCAGCCTGGAGAAGTCCCGGTGACACCAGAGCAGTCCAGAGGGGAGCGATGTACGGTGGCTCTTGGCCAAAGCCTGCAGCTTGGTGCACGTCAGGGCATCCACCTCCCGCGAGCGCCTCAGCTCCAGAGACCTTCAGTGGGACTTTGTAGGAATTGCAGCCCCCTGGAACTGGGCTCGGGAGTAAATCCCAGGTTGTCCTACTGGTCAACGTGGTCCCAGGTGTGCATCTTGGTGGCCAAGGAAAAGTGCTCTTCAGAAGAGAGGTGCAGGTATCTCCCACACGTCCCAAAGCATCTCAACCACCTGGATTTCCTGGAGAGCACATGGGGGCGTCTTCTCCCCCAGACCCTTTCCTGTCTTTTGCTGTAAGGCAATGATTCATGTTTGCCCTCATCACTGGGCAAACAAGTTTGTTTTTGTAGGAAACAGCGTGGGGAGAGGTGCCAGCTCAGCGCTGCTGCCAGCCATCGACAGTGGGAGCATGGAAGGGCCCCCCCCCCGGCATCACCCCCATGTTTTCTACCAACTTCTTTCCAGCAGGGTGAGGCTTTGCCCCAGAGAGAAAAAGAAAACGGGGGGGGGGGGGGGGGGGGGGGGCAGGGGGGACACGACACCTACCCCAGAAAAATAAGTCGGGGGAGGCCCAGGTAAGCCCAGTAGCCGCCTCTCCTGCAGCAACATACAGTTCCAGTAAAAACCACAGACCTCTCCCCACCACCACCTCGAGTGCCATGGCTTAGTTTTTCCCCCTCAGTGGCACAAAACACAGCAGTTTCTGAGCTCTCCCCGTGAACTGCATCTCCCCACCACCAAAGCAGCCATGCGGACACGACTGTCACCCCACAGAAACTCCACAGTCCAGCTGACCCAGTCCATCACCCATTTTTTCGCCAATACATTTACTGTAAAGCCCAGCACTCAGACGGATGCTGTATTTTCTCAGCAACGTGTATTTTTGATGCAGCGGTCAGGCTCCTCATTAATCACCAAATGGAAAAGCCCTTTTTACATCACATGAGAAAAACCCTCCGCTCTGGCAAACAGCATCTCCTTTGCTGGGAAGACAGGTCAGCGGGAGCAAGGCTGCGGGAGGAGGGATGTAAAGGGGACGGAAAGTGTCAGTGCCGAAGCTCAGCTGGAGGGAGGCAAGCGATCCGTGTTGGAACAGCATTAGATCCAGAGCAGCCCCACATCAGGTATTGGGCCCGTGGGACTTTTGGTGTGCTGGCCAGGCAGAAAAGCCCGGCGGGGGTTTAAAGGCAGGTATTCGAGTAACTGCGAGCCAGCAGAGCCGAGGAGAAACCCCAGCGCAGCAAGGGCTCTGGTTTCCTGGCCAAGCCCTTTGTTTTACACCCAGCAGCTCCACAGATGCAGTGGCAGAGGGGTTATGGGGCCGTGGGGACACACACAGTGTCCCCAGGGAAGAACAGCCATCAAGCTGGCACTGAGAAGGGGGTCAGGATTAGGCAGAGGTCCCTTTGCTCTGCTGGGGCGTCCTGACTCACCCCAGTGCTCTTGCAGGGGCTCAGTGCCACCAAACCCGATTTTGCAGCATCCTCCCATAACCATCAATGGGCTGGGAGGCAAGGAGCCCTGGGGAATCCAGGTGCTCCTCATTCCCTGACCAGCTGCTCTGGGCAGAGGATTTAGACTCATCCAGGACATCCTCCCCAGGAGATCACCCACAGCTGGCCAGGACTCTCCTGGCACCCAGAAAACAGGCACTGCCCCACTGCCACTCCCTTTCCACTCACCTTAAACACACTTTACTGCTCGGGTACCATCTCCCAGCCCACTGGCACCTCTTGATCCGAGACACTCAGTATCACGGAGCGAGACAATCCACCAAGGTCCTTCATCTCAAGTACCCCAGTTCACATCTGGTACTAAATTATTTGCTCGGCGTTATGAATACCCCATTAAAACACACGGTAGAGTGCTTCACTACTGCAGCTACACTTTCTCCATCACCGTCTTTGTTCATTCATCATCTTTTATTCTCTCCTCCCTCAGCCTGACTAGTAGGAGCGTATTAGGGATGCACCACGCATCCAGCTTGGAGTTGCAAGCCATTTATCTTCTATATGAATATTTATACTAGATCTGCCCGTCCACCCGGCACACAGCTCGCGATTTCTAAAGGTCTTAATATCTGACAAAAATTCCAAAACAATCCGAACCGAGGTATTTCACGGAGAGGAAAACATACATACCCCAAACACGGCCGAGAGAGATCAGCAGCCAGAGACACACGCTGCAGCCCATGTCTCTGTTCACCAGTCGTCTGCAGTGGAGTTAATTGTTGCTGGGCTCATTATAAGAACAGGTGTACTCAAATCAGAGACCTGCCCCCGGCCATGTGTTTCCTGTTTTTGGCTGAATTACTCTTTTTTTTTTTTTTTTTCTTTTCTCTTGAGTGGAAAGTATTCAAAGCACTGAGTTGTGCTGCTGAATGCTCTGCTGGAGACACCCCAAGAGACCTGCAGAAGGAAACGGAGCATCATTTTCTAGTTTGTACCAGAGCTGCATCATCCTGCAGTCTTTAACCTGACCCCAAAAGAAGAGGAAACAACCAGCAAAAAAGATAATTTCACATACAGTAACAGCTTCCCGGGGCTGTACAGAGCCTTCAAACCCTGCTACCACCACAGGGGTGGAGGCGGGTGGTGTGGCATCATCCCAGCTGCTTCTCCATCCGCATGCCACGGGGCTGGGACCCAGCACAAAGCCCACCCTGAGAGCCGGCGTGCACCAGCCTTTGCAGCCGCGATGCCCACTGCTGCAGGAAAGCCTCAAATATTCCAGCATTAATCCATATCCCTGCTTTGGCCTGCACAGGAGTTACAACGAGGAGGAGTATGGGTGGTCTTTAAAAACCGACTGAGGAAAAACCCACCCCTTGTTCCCAAGCTGAAGACTCAAGGGATTTGAGCCTGGACTTCAGTTTGCTCCTCTTCGAGGCCAGCCCCACCGCAAGTGCTCAGGGATGGGGATGGTCCCCCCCCCTGCCATGGAGGTCCCCCCCCTGGTGGGGATGGAGCAGGGACCACAGCTTCCTGTGCTCAGTGGAGAGCCAGGGATGGGGAGGATGGGGAAAACGCCACTCACTTGTTCCGCTGCTGGGAAGGGGTGAGAAAAGCTTGGTTGTTTTTGTGTTTTTAGTGGAATGAATTATTCACCTCCAGGGGATGCTCAGCCCGCACAGCTTGAAAATGGAGGAAGGGTTTTTTCCTATCGCTTTCTTCACATTCTCGTTGCTTTTTCTGGTTTTCGGAGAAGAGCGGAGGCGACGGCGCGAAGCAGGAATTCCTCCGCTGTTTTAAACCGACTGTGAGTGCTGGAAGGGTTAACTTAAATCCCACCACTTTTCAGTGGAGCCAGACTCCAAGACCTCTGCGAGTTTTGTTGCCTAAAACCACACTCAACCACCCCAGCATCCTGCCAGGCTGCTCCTTTCTGCTCCGAAAGCAACAGGCTGAGAAAAAAAAAACCAACCCACCAAACCATTTCCCAATAACCAGCAGTTTGTGCAACAGCTCAGCAGAGGGGGAAAAAAAGAAAAAAAGGACGAGGAAGGGCAGCACGAGGAATCCTTTTCTCACCCCATGCACGCACACAAGGAGCTTTGGGCTGAAACATGGCGGTTCCCACCAGCGGCAGCCGGCTCCTGGGTGGAGGACTTGGCCAGGGATGGAGTTGTGATCACCTTGGGGTATTTTGCAGATGAACAAGCTGCCCCGGCACAAATCCTGCTGGAAGGAGGTCTCCGGTGGACGGGCCCCACCGGCTTGGCCCCAGGGAGGGCACAGAGAAGACCATTGACCACAAACTGGTCCAGGAAAGGCATAAAAGCCTGATAGCACCCACGGGGCGCTACCACGCTGGGCTGACACCCACCAGGAGAAACACAGAAAATAGTTCAACATGCAAAACCATCAAGAAAAAATCCCTCCAAGAAGCACTTGGGGGCACAAAAATCCTCCTTTAACCAAACAGAACAATCCTAAAGCCTTTTACTGTCCCTATCAGCTCAGGCTGAAGTCTCCTGGCTGGAAAGGTGCCTGAGGTATGGCACCAAGCTCCGTGTTTGTTCCTCGCAGGAGGTTATACGCTGATGCTCAGCGGTCATCCTGGATTTTCTCAGAGGCAGAAGAGCCCCAAACCTCCATATAGGAAAGGACCAAGACCCAAGCAAATATTTTCAACAAGGGGGGGTGGATTTCTGCAAAAATAAACATTGGTGCTAAAACCATCAGCCTACCAGTAGAAATTACCCCAAGCTGCTAATTACCCCCAGGGTGGGAATCCGAAATCCCCCTCACCAGGCAGCCACCCACCAAGGACCCCCACCCCGAGCCTGCAGCCCCTGCCACCAGCCTTTACCGCAGGGCTCAGAGGGGGTCTGCTGGAAAGGGGTTGGTGGGGTAACCATGTGGTTGGTAACCGCAAACTGCCCTTCCTTAAGTGATCTCTCTATTAAGAAATAATTAATAATTCACTTTGACCCTCTCTGGGGATAGAGCACGCCATGTCCCACCCTAATCCCCCTCCCCAATAAATGAAATGCAGACCCCAGGGGTCACATCTCCCCTTGACAGCTTCTGTAACCAACCCACAGGGCTCCCCCATTTCTCTGCTCAGGTCTGTCCTCACCAAGGCCCCCAGACTCGTGCTCCTTACTGATTTTTCAAATGAGTCAGCAAGGTCCCTGTTGACCCTTTGATGAATCTGACCTTAGGTGTCTTTACTTAAAAACAGTTCTGGAAAGCGATGCCTCTTGGGTTTTATGAAGGGTAGGAACCTGGTTCTCCCCTTTCTTGAGCTGCTTCACTGGAGCAGCCACGTCCCAGAGCTGCGGTGGCCCTGAAACATGTCCCCATCCCTCCTTGCAGGCTGAGGGACCATCACCATCATTCACAAGACGCATCCTCCCACCCCAACAGCCCATGTCCCGCCATCCAGAACCAGCTCCTCCTGTGGGGGACAACTGTGGAGGGGCTCCTGTCCCCAGCAAGGGTGTTGGGTGGGAAACACGGCTCCTTCCATCATCTCCTGCAGTCCATGAGCACCCTTTGCAGCCAAGCCCAGCCCAGAGAATGCAGAACAGGTACCTAAAAATGTGGTCTTTAGGGTTAAAATTCATTTAATGTGTACAGAGACGTTTCTGAAGACAGAGGCCATAGTCACCCTGCGGATCCCTCCCTCACAGAGAGAAAAGCACCACCTTAGTTCTGCCCCCACGAGATGCTCTGGTGTCCTCGCACCCAGCCGGTGTCCCCAGTTTCAAGCTAAACACATCGTGCACTGTCCTGCACTGTCCCACGGCTCATCAGTCCCATCAAGGGCATCACCCACAGCAGGTGATGGCTGAGGACCCCCAGGAAAGGGATAGATTGGGTTTTCTCACAGATCCCAGGGCTGGGGAGAAGAGGATTTCCAAGCAGTTAACCATTAATTTAGCAATTTAGATTGCTGGCATTCTCAAAAAAAAAAGAAAACCAAACAATCAAACAAAAACCGGTTGCAACAATATTCATACCCGTTTTATTCCAGTCTGAAGAACATGATCTCTGAATGAAGGAAAGGAGAGAAGGGGAGGAGGGACCCTGAAGGCAGCAGCGGAGCAGCCAGAGACCAGGTGGGTGATGGTGTAACCGATGCTGGTTCTAACAGTTCCCTTGAGCACCTGCATCTTTCTGCATCCAGCCAGCCTGGGGGCCTCATCCAGGCGCTGGTCCAGTGGTGGGGGGTGCTGAGATGAGTACAGAGGTCAACTGAAGAGCACCCTTAATCCAGAGGGAGGAGGAAAAGGAGGAGGACGAAGTACCCCAGGGCCATCAGCACGCTGGTGGTGGTGCAGGATGCGGCACTGGAGGACTCACCTGGAGGCAGAGGGAGATCCAGGGTGTGGGGGGGGGGGGCTGTGGGGTTCCCTAGGGGCCCCCCGACCCCCTCCCCAGGTGGGTTCCTGCCACCCACCAGCCCATGGTACAGGGGGAAAACCAGGACCCACCACTCCTGACCCATGAGGCACTCCCAGCCTTGCAGGGACCCGCCATCTTCAGGGTCACGGCCACTGCTCTGGGGGACCACCCCCCACTCCCCCCCAAGCCAAGGGCACCTTGCTGCCCACCCCACCCGAGTTTTGCTATCTCACACGTCCATGGCAGGCAGTACCTATCCAGGAGCAGGGGTGCCTGTAGGTCAGCGAGGTGGAGTTGGAGGACACGGGGTTGCTGGCTTTGCAGGTGTAGGTTTCTAGCGAGGGGTTGAAGGAAACATGCAGCACAGAACCACCCGCATCCAGTGGGACCTTCTTGGACCGCTCCCACTCGTAGGTCACCCCTTCGAGCCCCACTGAGCACTTCAGGATGGCTTCACACAACACTGGCTCATCCCCGATCACCTCAACATTCACAGTGGGCTTCGGCACCAGGTCTGCAAGAGGCAGCGGGATGTTGGAGCATCCCCATCCCTCCCAGTGTGGGCACTGGGACAACCCTCCCATCCCCCCAGCTCACCATACACCGTCAGAAGGATGTTCTCGATGTGCTCCTTGCCCTCGACATCCTCCAGGTACACCTGGTACGTGCTGCTGTCTGTTTCCTGAAGGGAGCTGATCTTTAGGGTGTTGTTGGGGAAGAGCTCCAGGCGTCCCTTGTAGGGGGTGTTGGGGTACTGGACCGGCGCGCTGCCGTCCCGGCTGGCAATCTTCATTACGTTGTCACGTCGCCATTGGATTTGGTGGTAGGTCTGGTTTTGCAGGCTGGGACTGAGATACACCACCCCATGAACGGCCCCCCACCACCTCCGATGACCAACCCTGTCGTACCCCGGCTGCTGAGAAAGCAGAGATGGGTGTCACTTGGGCAGTCAGATGTAGCCCACCCCTCCGCGGGACTTGTCACCACATGGGGACCTCCATTCCTCCCAAATATCTGGAAAATGCAAATAACCCGTTTGCTCCCCAGTTCCCAGCAGCTCTGCACTGCCTTGGCCTTGGAGGCACATTGCAAGGACAAAAACAACAACAAGCTGATGGAAGATCTTCCTCTTCCTCTCCCCAAGCACAGAACCACCCAACTTCCGCAATGTTTAAGGTTGGTGGGTTTTATTCCCTTTGCTTTCATTTTGGGGGTCCTCGCTCCCTCCATGCTCGCCCGATAGTGGGCCCCCAGCTTGGTACTGGCGATGCCAGGGGGGTTCATGGGAAGGGGGGCGATGGATCACAGCTCGGATGCAGCACCAGGATGGGAAAAGCCAGGGGAGGGAGCTGGGACGGGGCGGGAGGGGTTACCCACAGACACATCCCCAAGGTCCCCCCCATCCCTCAAGCCACCTCCCCCCAGCCCAGCACCCGCACCCTAGGAGAACCTGCCGCCATACCTTGCATGATGAAGAGGAGCGCTGTGGTAAGCCTGGCTGCCATCTTCTCTCTGTGCCCACACCTGACCCCAGGGGGGGAATCCGAAATCCCCCTCACCAGGCAGCCACCCACCAAGGACCCCCACCCCGAGCCTGTAGCCCCTGCCACCATCGTTAATCCTGGGGCTCGGAGGGGCTCTGCCGGAAAGGGATTGGTGGAGGAAGCATGTGGTTGACGCACGTGGTTGACAACCGCAGATTGTGCTTCCTTTACAGAGCTGAGAAGCAAAACAAAAATGAAAATAATTCACCTTGAGCCCCTCCAGAGACTCAGCACCCCATCCTGATAAATGAAATGCAGACCCCAGGGGTCACATCTCCCCTCGAAAGCTGCTGTAACCAACTCACAGGGCTCCCCCCATTTCTCCACTCGGGTCTGTCATCACCAAGGCCACGAGACATGCCATTGAGCAGCCTCAGCTTGAGCTGGGACCACCAGCACGGGTGTTCAGGGCATCCCTGGGACCCTGGTTTGTGGGTGATGATATAGGTGGGAAGGAGACAGGAGGGATGACTGGCTGATGCTACAGCACGTGCTGCAGCCCCGGCACGCTGGACTCCCACCAGGGCAGATGCTTAAAACAACGGATTTTAATTCCAGCCTGGATTCCTTCCTGAAAGATGACATTTCAGGGCCTGTGCTGAGCTCCAGCTGAGGGATGCACGGGGCAGCGAAGCTGGTGCAGCCCCCTTGTTGGGGGCAAACGGTCTCCAGCATCTTCCCACGCACCACCCCAGCCGCGAGCGAGGAGACGGGGTCCGACCCCGGCCATGAACAAAGAGCGACAGTGGCACCCGCTGAGCCCTGACCCAGTTTAATTTCAACCCTGAGTGGTCCCCATCCAGCCAAAACGAGGATGTACGAGCACACCAGCAGCCATTCGACGACGCTGTGGCCGGATCGCTGCCGCCAATCCAGTGGCACCGCGGTGACGAGCGTCCCCTGGCTTGTTCCCGTGCCTGATGTCATGACAGTGAGAGGAACCGGCGGAGACGGGAAAGCAAACTTCCCTGGCAGGGAGCAAAGTGCTGCCTCAGCACTTGCAGAGAGCGCTGCAAATTATCTCCAATATGCAGAAGCAGGTCATTAGCGTAAATTACAGCGCCGTGATGGAGCGTGGCTTCAGCAGGAGCACGACAGGCTGATGGATGCATCAGCCCCCAGGCTCCATGCTGTCGCCTTCAGATGTTTCCACTCATCAGGAATGTGGGGACCCAGCATTTCGGGCTGCGATGCAGCTCCTGCTTTAGCCCCCGCACACAGGCAGTGGCCACAGCCCAGCAAGGGCTGTCACCGCATCCCCAGCACCGAAGGGTTTCCATCCCCTCCATCCTGCCTGAACTTTTCCCGCTGAACCCAGCCCCGTGGGGAGGGGGATGTAAGAAGTATTCAACTGACACAGCGGATGGGGCTTGGGATGGCATAAACCAGCCCAGCTCCAACAGCAGTGCCAGCGCACTGTGCCTGACCCCCATCCATGCCAGCCCAGCCCCCTAAATCCCCTTATTGTGGCAACCAGACCCCCCCCTCCCTCCCCGTGCCAGCCTCCCAGCGCAGCTCCCGGTTAATGATCCCAATTAATGCTCGTTTCACAGGGAGCAGCCACAAAGCTATTTTGACACGAGGACTCAGGCTGGAGGGGAGCACCGCGGAGCTGCCGCTGCTCCCTACGCTGCCATCAAAGTGCCACATTTCATTTTAATCCCAGAGAAAAGCCCTTGATCTTCCTTTTGGGAAGATCTTTGAAGCCAGAGCCCCTTCTTTCTTCAATCCTTCTCCCAGGGCCACCTGTGCCATAATAGCACGGGATAATTTACGTGGAAAGGGTTGTGGCGGCGTCTCCGGTCTCAGCTCGCCGTGGGGCAGGCAGGGCCATGCCCAGCTGGTGCAGGCAGGGACCACCCTGCCCTGGGCCACCTCTCCCCTGCCCGACACACACGGCTGGAACTCCACAACGTGAATCTCCACAGAAGACTCCCATCACTTCAGAGGCTGAGCCACAAACAGGCTGTTCCCACCACTTCCCTGTGCCAGACGTACATTGCAGGCTATCAATAGCCAATTAAGCTAATGAAAGAAGCACCACAATTGTACTTCAGCTTTTATTTGCACCGAAAAAATAAATTCCTGAGCGTATCAAACCTGTCAAGACCTCAAAATCCCACAAGATCACACGCTGGCACTGAACACATGGACACTACGTGTGTTCTCTTCATGGCGCTGCCTGTCCAATTTCACATCTGTCCCCTCCCTAGACAGGTTCCCATCCCAAATCTTTCACCCTTTCCTCGCAGCCCCAAAAAACAAACAAACTTCGAAGATACCCAGGGCTCATCTCCCCACCAGTCCAGTGTCCATGACATCTACGTAGGCAGTGGAAAACAGAGCTGGGTCCAGCCTTTTCCTCCTGACAGAAGACTGCGGAGCGGAGAACCCACCATCAGGCAACATGGGAGTGGGGTGATGAACCCAGCACCCGGCTGACAAACCGAGGGGACCCGAGGCTCTGTGCCACCGCAGAGGGACAGGGATCATGGCAGGGTACCCTCACCTTCCCAGTGGGCTGAACCATGGAGTAGATGGTGGTGTTTTCAGGCCCCCGATGGCAGCTGGGTCCCTGCCAGGGAGAAACAGTCAAGATGCACAAAGAAAAGGAAACTTTGGGCAAAAAGGGGGGGATTTGGTAGTGGGGACAAATGTGTCCAGCCTGGGGGCTGCACAGCTGAGCCCACGGCACAGCCCTGGTCCCCGCTGCCAGCATGGGCTGACCCTACCAGTGTTTTGGGGCAGATGACGGCATAGATGGTGTTTCCTTCCAGGGCGACCTCACCAGTCCCATTCTGGAGGAGAAAGCAACCCCAGACTGGTTAAAGGATGCAACCCGAGGGGGGCAGACATTTCCAGACAGATGTCCCATCCTGCCAGGCAGAACAGGGAGGGGACACCCAAGGACACTCCCAGCACTCACAGGGTCTTGAGCAGTTTCGGCTTTTCCCACCTCGTTATAGACAGTCAGACTCTGCTCAACGCATCCTGGGGGAGTTTGAAGGGTCAGTGTCAGACAGCTGATGCGTTAGACCCCCCCAGACTGAGGAGGTGGGGGGTCAGCCCTCAAACAAAGCAGAGGGAGAAAGAGGTCCCTTGGCAACCGGGAAGGTTTACTTTGTGGGCACCTGGCAGGGGCTGGGGAGGGATGCTTCAGCTCCAAATAAAATGAACACCCAAACCCAAACAGTCCTCTGGACCCCAGGGGATGAGACCTCCAGGTTTGGGCACTGACGCTTGGGCTGCTGCGATGCTTCATCTAGCTCATCAACCTGGACCACCCTGCATCAGCGGGGGTGAGCAAAGACTTTGTGCCCTGTGCAGCACCTGGCAGGGGGGTAACAGTGCCCAGTGGCTTACCCCGCACCAGCCCCAGGAGAGGGAAGCAGCCCAGGGCCAGCATGGAGAGCATTAGTAGCATGACAGAAGGCAGGGGCTGCACAGCCAGTCCCACTGCTGCCCACCCCACGAGCTGCCGCACCAACCCCAGGGACAAACCTCCTGGAGGGTCCTTTCGTCGCTTCCTCCACCAGTAGCAGGTGACAACGAGGGCTACAGAGATGGCCAGTGCCAGCCCCAGGGACACGGCCACTATCCCCCATGGAATGATTCTGAAAAGCCCTGGGGGAGGAAAAGCGGAGCAGAGCCTCAAGCAATTTCTAAGCACCACCTCCATTGCAGCCCACGGACTCAGTGGTAACTGGGAAACCTCACCCTGGTTACACCACCCGTGCTCAGCATCATGTTTCTCTCCACCAGGAGGGAAAATTGGGCATATTTTATGATCAGCATGATGTCCTCTGCATTTTCGCTGAGGCCCTGAGAGGACTGGAAGCCGTGCGGCTTGTGTATCCCCTAAATCCTGCTTTTACTGGAGATATGCAAAACCCACCTGGATGTGACTGTGCAACCTGATCTAGAAGAACCTGCCTTAGATGGGGCTTGGATTAGACGATCTTGAGGTCCCTTCCAACCCTGACCATTCTGGGATGGCAAATTACCTGGGGCCGCAGCACGGCAGGCTGCCCCGGCGTCGGTGCTGGCCGTGTCCCAGCTCACCGCGTTACTGGCGTTGCAGCGGCAGACGGTGGAGTTGGCATCCCCACGGAGCTGCAGGTGCAGCCGGGGCTGGTGGCCCAGGGCTCCCAGGGCATCCCCGCTGCAGGACCAGCTGTAGGAGACGCTGCCGGTGCTGGGCACGGTGCAGAGCAGCGAGAGGTTGCACCAGCCCTGCTCCCAGTGCAGGATGCGTGCCTCCAGGAGCAGCTGGCCGATGGGCTCTGTGGGGATGGAGCTGGTGAGAAGGGATGGAGGGGACAGGGGGATGGGGACACGGGGACACGGCTACTCACCCCACACCGACACCTGGAAGCACAGGGCAGTAATCGAGCCTGAGGCATCCTCAAATCCTGCCTCATAGGTCCCACTGTCTGCCGCGCTAACTGGGCTGATCCGCAGGGAGACGGTCTCCTGCTGGAAAGTAGCTCTCCCAGAAAAGTGACCCCTGGGGGGTGAGGCTACGCTGTTCTTCTCAGCCGTCAGGATCCGCTGCCGGTGTCCCGCATCCAGCTGCGCTCTCCATTCGACTTTTGCCCACTCCAGCGGGGGTCTCTCCGGCAGCAGCTGCAACACTCTGCCAGCAGCCACGGCTTGCTCCTGATATTCCACGCATTCTAAAGCAGAGAGGGGCGAGCAAGTGACTGTGGCCCTGGGAGATGCCCTATGGAGGGGGCACAGCCACTGGAGCCCACCATGCCCCAGAGCCGCAGCCCCCAGCACGACCCCTCCGGCTCCCCAGGGACAGGGACCTCAGCCCGGTTCCCACCCCCATGGCAGTGGTACCCTTCTCCCTGCACCATCCCAGGCTGGCGGCACATCTCCTGCACCCGCTGCCCTGGCCACACTTTGCAGATGGGTCATGTAACATCCCCTGCCCAGAGCAGGGGTAGGTGCAGACCCTCTGCTCATATCACCTGGTCGCTTATTTGTACCCCATTTCCTTCCTTGCCTGTTCACCCTGGGGAACAACAGGAATTTTGCCCGCTGAACCCCTTTTTTTTTATTTTTCTTGAGTTTCTGTGCTTGCCTCCCTCTTTTCAGTGCAGCCCCGGATGTCAAGGGCTCTGGTAGAGGCAAGATAAAAAAAGCCCCTACAACAAAGGAACACCCGCAGCTACGGGGGCCGAGGGTGCACGCAGCCTCACTGCTTCCGCAGGGCTGCCTGTGGTCAGGGCAGCATGGGGGGCTGCCTGGCCCCGAGGGCGCTTTGCACAGCCCCACACAACCCCCCACCTCGTGGCCCTCAAGGCAAACGTCGGCCTCCAGGAGCGGAGCTCCCACCCTGCAGCCCCCAGCAGGGTTTTGCCTCCGTACAAGTGGTCCAAACACCGAGCCACGCTCGGAGGGCACCCAGGGGCCAGTGACTTTGCCACCGCAGCCACCAGACTCCAAGGAGCTCCAGGTTAAACCTTGTCTTGGCAAAGCCGCGGAGGATGCCTGCCCTCCCCAGCCCCCTGCATGCAGAGGGGACATCCCATCGCTCAGCAGATCTAGGAGCACAAGAAGCTAGAGCAAGCAAAGGCAGAAGCATCCTCCCCCAGGGAAATGAAGGAGCAGGTTTGGGAGCAGGCGCTATTTATCAGTTGCCACCTTGATGGCTCGCACCTGAGACCCACAGCTCATTACAAATGGGGGCCCTTCCCACCCCTCCCAGTATTAAACAGCCTGCAAGAAATAGGAGCTGTGGTCTATTATTGCTTTGTAGGTGTTCAGTGCTGCAAGAAAAACGTGAAGGCCCCTTAACACCCTTATCCTAGGCTCCTGGAGCTGCCCAAGAGCATGTCTCCAAGTATGCAGAGTTGGAGAAGAAATCATGCAAAAAATACCTGCCTGGAGATGTGATTGCAACCCTCTGCCTACAGCCAGAGTGAGTGCTGGGCCGGTGCAGCACACCTCAGGTTAAGCGTGCCAGCACCTGCAGGGAAGTTTTGCAGCTCAGCTGAGCCCATGGTTGCTGCAGGCTCTGCAGCTTCAAGCAAGCAATGCACCCCCGAGCAGCGTGTGCCCCCCAGCTCCGCACCATCAGGGTGGGCGATGAGGCTGGGAGAGGTGGCAAGAGAGGGAGGGTGGAGGTGATGCTCACCTAGTCCCTGTGAGAGCAGGGAAGGGTGGATGGAGTATGCGGACATGCAGCTGGGAAATGCTCCAGCCACCAAGCTGGCCACCAAGCTGGTGGCCCCAGACCCGGGCATTTATCTGCTTCCCTCATGCAGAAGTTGCTGGCTTTAGGAAGAAGACCTTCAGCCACCAGCAGCTCCCCTGAATTCATGGGGAAAAAGATGTCTTGCTTGCTCAGTGGAGAGATGCAGCCTCAAAAAGCTGCATTTTGGGGTTCAGGAAGGGTCAGCACTGCTCCAGCAAGTGATTTATTTTGGACAAGCTCTGCCTGCAAAGGGGAACTGGCGCTGCGTGAGAAGCATCGCGGCTCTGCCCGCTCTGGGTGGGACCGGACACAGAACTGAAGCAAAGCCAAAAAAACCCCAGCCCTGCTTTATCTCCCCAGGGACCCCAAGCCCAGCTCGCTGCCCAAGACCCTGCAGCCCCCTCTGGCCTGAGTGCCCACGGACGCCAGCGGCACGGCCAGCCTTTCCCCAGCACCCAGCTCCCCATGCAGCAGCAACACCTCCCCACCCGCGTGGGCAGCCGGGCTCACCCACCGCCAGCCTCCCCTCTGTGCCGTAAGCCCCCATCCTCCTGATAAGCCTGGCACCGCATCCCCCCCTCACCTTGGTCACTGGCAGCGGGCAGCAGCACCAGGCACAGCAGCACCAACAATGCGGGTGAGCACCCGGGTCCCCCCATGCTGGTGCATCTCCTGGTGGCACTGGAGCAAGGTCCCTGCAGCCAGGGAGGTGCAGAACCCCTCGGAGATGGTGACTGTCCACCAGCGACTTTCTCTCCCTCCTGCGGTTCCTTCGCATCCTCCACTTCCATGTGGTCTCCTCCACCCTGTTGCCCCCCAGGCCACCCCTCTTCCAGGATGGGTGCTGAGGTCCCCGTGGGGGAGGACATGCTGGTGGCTGCCCCGGTGAGCTCAGCTGCAGGGCTGGGTGGCTGCAGACCTCAGGAAACTAATTTTAATTAGCAGGGGGCGGGTGGGGAGAAGTGGTTTTTGGGGTTTTTTTCCTTCCCTTTGCAACTCGCTTCAGGAGGAGCTGCACCAGGTGCTTCATGGCAGCAGTTTGTGATGTGCAGATGTGTCCAGCACCCCGACCACAGGCAGGGGACAGCCCCCAACAGCAGAATTTGGCCCCCTGGGGAGCAGTGCTCAGCCCAAAGACCACCATGCCGTGGGGTCAGGGAGCTGGGGAGTGGAGCAGCCTGGCCAGGGGCCTCCCAGCTGATGCAAAGCCGGGGCTGATCCTGCCCCAGTCTCCCACCCCAATTCCCACCTTTCCTTGGAACAGCCATGGAGCACATCACCCTTCCTCTCCTTGTCTCCCTCTTCTTCCTCTGCTGAGCCCAAGGTAAGCACAGGCGGGTGGCAGCCGGGCTTATCGCAGGAGCTGCAATGAGTTGTGTCCAGCCTCAGCACCAGCCATCACGTGGGGCTGGAAAATTCCTTGGCAAACGGCTCTTCCAAGCGCACCCGGGGCCAACGCTGGGCTGCGGCTTGTGTTTGAGGGGTTGTTCTTTTTTTTTTTTACACAGACTAACAAGTAATCACCTTGTCACAGGATGAGAGCGGTCTCTCGGGTTGCTGGGTGAAGAAAAGAAACCCCCACAAATGGAAGCTGAAAGCAAAAGGTGCGTGTGGAGGGTCAGAAAGTCGCAGCACGAAGGGTACGACTTAATTTGGGCCATTAAGAGGGAATTATTGTAAAAAAAGAAAAAGTCCTTTTTTTAAGGAAGGGCTGCACATCTGGGAAAAAATGCGCTGCTGGGGAGGGTTTGGCTCACAGGGGAGAGTGGTGAGTGAGAGCTTCGTCAGAGCCTCCTGCCTTTGGAAAATGGGATTCCCTCTCCGTTAGCTTTAGATAACGGAAATATATTGGTATAAAATAACCCCCACGGTGCGTGGCTGGGAGTATCTTTCTCGCCAGCCAAAGCTACAGTGGAGATGGAGGATGGGAGAGCAAAAGGAACTGAAAATGGCTTCCCAAACCACGCTTGGCTTCCCCAAGTGGAACCAAGGGCGGCTGAAGGCACGCGGTGCCGGAGGCTCTGATCCCCAGGGAGGGATGGAGCAGGGCTGTGCTGGGTGCGGGACCCCCCTGCGCTGGTGGTGGCTGTGCCCCCTCCATGGGGCATCTCCCGGGGCCACAGTCACTTGCTCGCCCCTCTCTGCTTTAGGACCCCTGGAATGCTGGGGAAAAGCTGTGGCTGCTGCCGGAGAGACCCCCGCTGGGGTGGGCAAGAGTCGAATGGTGAGTGGGGCTGGATGCGGGGTACCGGCAGAAGATCCTGACGGCTGAGAAGAACAGCGTAGCCTCACCCCCCAGGGGTCACTTTTCTGGGAGAGCTGCTTTCCAGCAGGAGACCCTCTCCCTGCGGATCAGCCCGGTTAGCGCGGCAGACGGTGGGACCTATGAGGCAGAATTTGAGGATGCCTCAGGCTCGATTACTGCCCTGTGCTTCCAGGTGTCGGTGTGGGGTGAGTAGCCGTGTCCCCGTGTCCCCATCCCCCTGTCCCCTCCATCCCTTCTCACCAGCTCCATCCCCACAGAGCCCATCGGCCAGCTGCTCCTGGAGGCACGCATCCTGCACTGGGAGCAGGGCTGGTGCAACCTCTCGCTGCTCTGCACCGTGCCCAGCACCGGCAGCGTCTCCTACAGCTGGTCCTGCAGCGGGGATGCCCTGGGAGCCCTGGGCCACCAGCCCCGGCTGCACCTGCAGCTCCGTGGGGATGCCAACTCCACCGTCTGCCGCTGCAACGCCAGTAACGCGGTGAGCTGGGACACAGCCAGCACCGATGCCGGGGCAGCCTGCCGTGCTGCGGCCCCAGGTTTGTAGGTATTTTACATTTTTTTGGGGAGATTTTCTGTCCCTCCAGCTCCAGACTTAAATTCCTTTGAGATAAATAAATGGGAGATCTAGCCATGGACTCGGCGTGCAGAGGGTGTGCGAGGTGGCTGGGAACCGGTGTCGCCGTGACAGGATCAGTCCCACAAGTGCTCTGAGCTTGTGCTGTGACAATTCAGCCTCAGCACCCCCCTGGCGGGGGGTGGGGCAGGGGATGTGTCCCCCCTCCCCTTCCCCACCTTCTGTCTCTATTCGTGGCCCTCCTGCAGAGCCAAGGGGCTGCTCCACCGCTGGCGCTGGGCATTCCCATGGCACACACATCCTTGTCCGGCAGCAGGGACCCCCTTCCTGCGGTGCTCCCGGCTCTTTGGGTGCTGGGTAGGACCCCCCCCCCAACTAGGGAACCTGCAAAGTAGCCTCCAGCCCCCACCCCGCTGTGAGCATCACATTGGTCCCCAATAAATGGGCCACTTTTAACAGTGGGGAGCTGTTAACCCCCCTGAGCGCAGAATAAAGAAAAATCTACCTCCGCCCCCGTATTCTATATTTTGGGTTCTTGAACAACTTCTGGGCTGTTCTGTGGAGAGGACAGGCCACAGGGGGATTCACCCTCCAACGAGCCAGGGCAAAGCTTCCCACCACCCCAGAGGGAGACCCTCAAGGCAGGGCTCTCTTTTTTTTTTTTTTTTTTTTTTTTGGAGCAAACAGGGACAGGCTCCACCAGCCAGCACGCTGCCAGACCCTCACTCTGGGATGGAGCCGTCACGATGGGATCGGGATGCAGGGATTGAGGAGCATCACTCCAGCCTTGCGGTAACGCTCCTCGCCATCTTTTAATGAAGCAGCCCGGAAGGTTTATTCCCTCTCCCAAATATCTTAACTCCAGATCTGCTACGGAGAGGTAAACTGAGGTTGGGGCGCCGTGTGGAAGGAGCATCATGTTATTTGGGCACAGCAGCAGTTTGTCAGTCCCCTTTTTAGCCCCAGCCAACATATACCACCTCGTTAAATCATTGGTAGGTATTAATGAACCTGTCCTGAGAGCGGGTGTACTACGATCCAGCAGCACTCTTGGCTTTTCCTGGGATATCAGGGTTTTCCGAGCCCGGCACAGCCTCGCTGAGGCCAGGCTTCCCCCATACCCACGCTGTCCCCTGCCCGGTGGCATCACCTGGGTCTGGTGGATGGCAGACAGCCGCAGAGCTGCTGGAAGAGAGCAAGAGGCACCAGGGCTGGCGGCCCCTAATCCGATCACCCCACCGTCTGCTTCTGCCCTCCGATCCCCACCACTAATCACCTTACGGTAAGCTCATTGCCTCCGCCGCAGCCCTGAGCCATTCCCCAGTCCCACTGCTGGGTTGGATGCTGGCGGGGAAACTGTGGCTGGCAACTGGGAGATGCATGCGGTGAGCTGGGGACCGGGGGTCTCTGCTTGTGAAACCGCCACCCCCAGCAGTGGGCTGGTTCTGCTGGGAACTGGGCAAATGTGTAGGAAAGGGGCAGATTCCCAGCAAAAATCTTGGAAAAAGGTCACGGCACGGGGGGCAGAGGATCAGCTCAGCCTCTCCGGCAACTGGAGCAGGTTTCCTGCGAGCCTGAAAGCCGCTGGTGCGCACGCCCAAGGATGCACAAGCCGATGGGTGCCCACTCCATCACCCAGCAGCAACCAGGGTGCAACGGCTTCAACCCCGCCGGGGAGGGGGAAAACTGAGGCACGGCCTGACCCCACAAGCCTGGCTGGAGGAGCTCCGCTGGCTTTCCCTCCCTGCACGGTGCCCCGGCGGTGACGTGGGCCACGCCGGCTCCCACGGCCCCTTCCTCCCCCTCGCAGGCAGAGGAGCAAAAAAACTAATTAAGGCTACAAAGGGAAAAGCAGCGTTTTGCAAGGTTGAAAACCTCCGTTCCAGAGAAGGGGCTGAGCCGATTAATTAGAGCTTTTGTCTGTGGCTCCATTCAACATGTAGGGAACAATTTACATCAAGGAGACCTTCCTTGGGCTGGAAGAGCTTTGCCCAGGGAGCGCAAGCCACGGGAGAGAGGCGGGGGGGAAAAGGGAAGAAAAAAAAAAAAAAAGAGGAATGAAAGGGAAACATTTACCACGTTTCACAGACCACGTTGAGGAGGAAGGGAAGATGCTGCATACTTGAAGCACCGCATTGCAGAGGGTGTTTTTATTCAGCGCATCATCCGCGGTTTCTCACTCCCCTTCCAGCTAAATTTGGCCCCTGAGATGCGCAGGCGAGGGGGGCGGCGAAGGGCTGGGGGGGGGGTTGTGTGTGGGCAGAGCTGCTGGTGGGGCCGTGCGGTGGCGTGGGGACGTGGGGCTGCTCTCCCAGCTCCAGCATCCCTCCAGTGTTGGGGAAAGCAGCTGGTGCGGCTGAACCAGCTGCGTGGGGCAGGTGATGCTGCAGGGTGGGAGCGGGATGCGGGCGGCCATCCCGCACGAGGCTTGCGCGTGGATGCCACTGTCGGGGTCCCCGTGGGGACCCCCACAGCCCCCCTGCCCTTCTCACGCCGGCAGCTTTTTTAATGCTTTCCTGTTTTAATGGGGCTGCAGCCCATCCCCGTAGCATCCCGCCTGTGCTCTGCTTCTGAACCACCAAGGGAGGAAAAGCCACAGGATTTTTGAAGCAAAATCCTCTCCCAGGCCGGAGCGTGGCTCTGCCCGAGAGGTGGCAGCATGCGACCATGCTCGGTGGCAGCCAGGCTGGGCTCATCCCTGGGGGCTCTCAGCTTGGCCCTGGGCTGAGGTCCCTGACGCCCCCCCCCCCCCCCCCCCCCAGCATCCATCCTGAGCTGAGGTCTGGCTCCGTGTGCTGATCCCAAATCACTCCGCGACGCAATAACCGGGTGGGCACCTTCGCCTGTGAGCGGGGCAGGGACGGAGGCTGTGCAGGGGTGGCATCCAGGCTTCCACTGAGAGCATCGTGCAGAGTGGCTGAGCATCCCCCAGCCCCAGCCAAAATTCACCTGTCCTGGGGGGCAGCGCCTGCAGCTGTGTCCTTGTTCCCAGCTGGTTCCAATGGGAAAAGGGCCGGGTTGCACAAGGGCAGGACCCCAGCTCTGCCCATGCACCCCAAACCCCTGCATCCCCTCGGCCACCGGTCCCAGCACCTCCGCCGGTTATTCACCACCCACACGTTACCGGTGAAGTGGGAGCTGCCCCTTCCTCTCCTGCCCATCCCCCAGGGCAGGGTCAGGCCCTGGCACGCCCTGGCACACACCAGCTGCCATCGCTTCCTCAGCGAAGCCCGACCCACCGGCCGAGTCACCGCTTCCCTCATCCCACGAGCACCCAGTGTCCTTCCTGGCAGTGAGCCCCCTGCAATCCTCCCGCCGGCCCCAGGCGGTTTCCTGCCCCTGTGGGGCTCAGCCCCACGGGTCGGGGGTCACAGCATCCGCTCAACCCCCCAGCCAGCCCCACACAAGGAGGGGACATGGCCGGAGCCAGGGCCACGCTGCTTTGCTGGGCACTGCTGGCAGCACCCAGGGGTAAGGATGCTGCTGGGGCTGGGGGGGGCAGTTTGCTGCAGGCAGGGCTGGGATGCACCAGCATCCATCCCTAGGGATGCTTCAGGGTGGTCTTTTTTGAAGGGAGGTGGGGAGATGGAGACCACCCTCGCTCACCCTGCTGACCTCACCACACCCTGTGGTCCTCAGCACAACCATCCCTTGGCAGGTCTGCAGCTCTGCCACGGCATGAAGTGGCTGGAGGGGGTGAAGGGACAGTCCCTGTGCTTCCCAGCCCTGCGCTCCATCTCTGTGAACATCGTGAGGGTCACCTGGAGGTTCGGAGGCACCCACATAGCCGAGGCCAAGCCCACGAAGAGCATGTTCACTTTCAGCCTCCTGCCGAGGTTCCACGGCCGGCTGCTCATCCACCCCAGCAACCTCTCACTGGAGATCAGGCTGCTGAGGCTGGAGGACGCCGGGAATTATGAGGTGACCGTGGACACTTTGTCCGACCCCACCAAGCCGAAGACCTTTTACTACTATTTGATGGTTCATGGTGAGTTCGAGGATGGAGGGAGGAGGGTCATGGGGACCAGGCTTGGGTTCGGTCCACCACAGCTATGTCCCCATGGGGGTGGGCTGCCACTGCGTGCCCCGAGTCCACCCATCCCATGGCACCCCCCACCCTTGACCATCAGGAGGAGCCCAGGATGGGCAGGTAGTCAGCGGTGGAGAAATTCCCTTTCCTCTTTTGATGTCTGAGCTCACCCACTGCACTGGCTGCACCCAGCCCCGGTGGCACCCAGACCCCCCCAAGGGTGCTGCACCCAGCCCCGATGGCACCTAGACCCTCAGGATGCTGCACCCAGTTCTAGTAGCACCCAGACCCCCAGGATGCTGCACCCAGCCCCGGTGGCACCCAGACCCCCCAAGATGTTGCACCCAGCCCTGGTGGCACCTAGACGCCCAGGGTGCTGCACCCAGCTCTGGTGGCACCCAGACCCCTCAAGGCAGGGGCCAGTCCCCTGTCCCCAAAACAGCCACATGTGGCTCATGCCATGCCCTGTGCTCACAGATGGCTCATCTGAGACAGTGACCAGGACCGGTGGCACAGGAGGACACAGCAGGAGCACTGTGGCACCCTGGGAAGCGACCAAGCCACATGGCAGAGACACCGTGACACAGGGCACAGGTGGGGGGCAGCCCCTGGACAAGGGGGGGAGGTCGGGGATGTGCCCAGCACAGAATGGCTACTGCGTGGTGAAGGGCTATCTGGTGGCCGTCATCTTTGGGCTGCTGCTGCTGGTGGTGGCCGCCGTCCACATCGTGACCAGGGACAGCCACCAAGCTGGGGGGTGAGGTCTCAGCAGATCCAGGAGTGGCTGAGCCCCCCGGCATCACCATTCCCTGGGGACCACTCCCACGGCAGTGATGAGCCCGTACTCTGGGCTCCAGGAGCGGTGGCTGCCCTGCCTCAGTTTCCCCAGATGGGGAAAACCATGATTGTTCTAATAAAATCTCTCAAGGACGTGACGTAACACCCAGTTCCCTCATCTATTGCACAAGCAGCTGCCCCAAAATGCATCAACATCTCTTCCTCCCAGAGGCCACCGCAGCCCGGGGGGGGTGGCAGCCCCCCCGGTACCTGGTAGGACCCAAACACACCCCGGTGCAGCCGCTGCATCGAGTGTGCCGCAGCATCGGGTCTCAGTGCACCTGAGGTGGGGACACCTCCATTACCGGGACATCATCGGTTCCATATTTACAGCCCCGAATCTGGTGTGAGATAATAATTCAGCGTCTCATAAAACCTTCTATAGTTTATAATAAGTGAATTATTTACTGGTGACCCTGACTAAATGCTTCGCGGCATAAATTATTGAGTGGCAGATCTGTCAAAAAGTTCTCATAAATAAGTTATCTGGTGCTGTCTTAATGTTCCCAGTAAATTACTCATTCAATCTCCCGTCTAAATGCTCTCCTGGGGAAATTACTCGCGCCTGCTGATTTATGAATTAGGCCTGGGCAAATAAGGACGATTAGGAAGGAGAGCCCTGCCGGGGCACCCGAGGGCTTCGCTTCGCCGTGACGTTTCATCCCAAGAGCATCCCTGGTGCCACCCCATCCCACAGCTGCTGGGTACCAGGCAGGATGGATGCTGGTCTGCCCCAAGTGCTGGTCCCAGAGGGACTGTCCGCACCCCAGGGGGCTGAGCATCCTCCTTCCTGCCACAGGCACCAGGCAGGCAGTGATCCCAGAGTCCCACAGTGATCCTGGGGTTAGGCAGTGATCCCAGGACCAAGCAGCGATCCCAGGGTCCAGCAGCAATCCCAGGGTCCCACAGTGTAATCCCAGGATCAAGCAGCATTCCCAGGGGTCCCACAGTGTTCCCAGGATCCAGCAGCAATGCCAGGGCCATACAGTGACCCCAGGACCAAGCAGCAAGGGTCCCACAGCGATCCCAGGACCAAGCAGCAATCCCAGGGTCCAGCAATGATCCCAGAGTCCCACAGCAATCCCAGGGTCCCACAGTGATTCCAGGGTCCCACAGCGATCCCGGGGTCCCACAGTGATCTCAGGGTCCCACAGCAATCCCAGGGTCCCACAGTGATCCCAGGATCAAGCAGCGATCCCAGGGTGTCCCGTCCCCCCCCAATCCCAGGGTCCAGCAGCTTCCCACAGCGATGCCTGGGGAAGCAGCGCCCACTCCCAGCCCTGCTGCCCTTCTCCCCCATCACAGGGGGGACTCGGGGGGGGGGGGGGCTCCCCCAAACCCACCCCCACCCCCCCAGCACTGAGACACCCCCAGCCACCCCAGGCTCGTTCCCTGCGCTCCATGGCCGGTGGCACACGGTGCTGCCCAGCTGGGTCATTGCCCAGCAAGCGGGGGGCTCCATCACCCCCAACAAGCCCCAGCCCCCCACCCCCACAGCTGGGGGTCCCTTGCTTGAGCACGTGGAGAACCATATTTTTCCAAGGTCCTGGGCATAATTAAAGCGTTGCCCCAGGAGTACAACAGCCGCAATCCCAAGGTCACACCGAGTCCGAGGGGACACCGGTGTCACCACCCCTCTCCCTGCCACCGGCGCTTTCAACGAAGCGCTTTGCTCTTATTCCAGGAGTGGAGCTGATTAAAATAATACATTAAGTGCGGCTCGACCTCATGGGGTGCTGGGATGGGGGAGCAGCCTGCGACCGAGGCTGTTCCATCAGTCGTGGAGGATGGTGGGGTTCGGGGGCAGGAGGAGGAAGGAGAGAGGAAAATTCACTGGTGGGAGCCGGGGGTTTCACAGGAGACCAGGATGCCATATGGTTTTCCAGGGTGGGACACCCGGATTTGCCCCCACGGAGGGGATGGGGATGGGGATGGGGATGGGGGTGGCTTCCCCTGGGGATGCTCCTGAATCTGCTTCAGCGCAAAGGCCACCCCGGCCTCTCTGGTGGGTCCCTGGGGAGCCCGCTCGCCCATCACCCACGTGCCAGGCCTGCACCAGTGTTTGCTTTAATAATTAAATGCCGGTTTGGGGGACAATTATTTATTTAAAGGAAACAGCGTGTTAACAAGAACACAATCTAATCCCCAGTGACAGATGTCTGCTTTATTAGCACCTCTGTCCGAAAGCCGAGCCCGGCAGGCAAACAAACACACACGACAAATAAAACCCTCGTTAGAAGATGTAAGCACACGCCAGAAATTAGTGGGGGGCGGGGGGGGGAATAAATATTAAAAGGTGGTGCCCCCCGCCCCTGGTTCGCACCAGCGCTCTGTGGTGGAGGTGATGCTCGGAGCTGGGGCTGGACCAGCCCTGGGGTGATGGTGGAAGCAGCGTTTGGGTTAAATCCCTGGCGAGACGGCACCTGGCTGGCCCTGGGTTGAGGAGGACCACCAGATCTGCTCGAGGTTGTGTCCCCTTTTTGCCCCGTGGCACCCAAATCTGGTGTCTTCGCCTCAGCCTGACGCCAGGGAGCTGCAGGGTTTGGGAGATGGGGAAACTGAGGCACCAAGGGGCAAAGGGACCCTGACCACGGCACCCAGGGGAGACACATCTCAAGGCGCCCTTCATGGGGGAAACCCCCATGGCAGTGATGGGGAGCAGCGGGAGAAGGACAGGCAGTGCAGGCAGCATGGGCAGCGGGTTACGGGGACAGGATTAGTGCCGGCAAAACAGGCTCAGTCCTCAGCCGCCGTCTGGGGCTGGGGGGAAGGAGAGCGGATTTTCCCCCCGAGCAGGATTAGTCCCAGGCGCTGTCGGCATGGGGGGGTGCTGGCTGAGCAGTTTGGGATGCTGGGGATGGGGTCCCAGTGGCCGGGCCAGGGCTGGGGCACCGTCACCCCCTGCCCCCCTGCCCGGCTGCCCCCGCTGTGGCTCGGCAGCAATCGAGGCAGCGATGGAGCCACGGCACAGCAGCCCCGCGGGGGCTCTCCGGCACGTCCCCATCTGTCTGGTGTCCGTTGAGCAAATGCCTCCGTGAGGACCAGCTGCGAGCTGGCACCCAGCACCCGGCTGGCACCCAGCACCCACCCCGACACCGGCTGGGGAAGCCAGAGCGTATGGTCCCCTGGGAGCTGCTCCCGGGCTGGAGTCCCACCTCCATCACCTCTTCCTGGGATTCATCTGAAAAATAAAAGAATTAAAGAAAAAAACGGCATCAGCAAATTGTGGAGGGTTGGGTGCCCTCCTGCAGCGCCTGGTGGGGATGCTCTGATGTCTAATATAGGGCTGAGCTCACCCAGCGCTGTTCCCACCCCCCTCTCATCATCCCAATCTCCTTTATCCCTGTGACTTTGACCCACTTGTGCAATTTTTTCGAAATCGGCCAAGGAGTTGAGCAGTTATTGCAGGAGGGGAAGGAGGCAGGAGGGGAAGGAGGCCAGAGAGGCGAGGGAAGCTGCCTTTCCTCAGGGAATCGGAGCAGGCAGGAGCTGGGTGAGCAGCGCCCACCACAGCCCCCCTTGGAAGGCAGTTAGTTAATTACGGCGGAATAGAGGTCACACCGGCAGGAATGTACAAAGTCAGGCAAAGAGGCTTCCTCGTAATTGCTTTTTAAAAAAAAATAAATATAATAATAATAAAGAGACCTTAATGCGGGTCTGAGGGGCTGGGTATCAACTTTGCCAGCCTGGCCGCTTCGTTAAGCGAGGAGTTATCCTGCTTTTCTCCGCCGAGGTGCTTTTCCTAAGCCAAAAAAATATCTCCAATTTGGTTTTTTGCTCCCCATCGTCGCCCCTGCATCCCACCTCAGCCGCCACGGGAGCATCGAGCGTCGCACCTCCCTGGGGACCCCTGGTCCGGACCTGGGGCCGGCTAACGAGCGGCTTCGTTAGCCATTCCGCTCCGGCACATCGCTCGTAATGAGGAAAAGCGACTGGCTGCTTCCAAATGGGTTCTGGAAGCTGCTCGGAGCCATTAGGCTCTGTATAAATATCATGATGATTGTTATTATTATTGGCGCAGATGGGCGCGCACGGCTCGCCGCACACGGCGGGGATCCTGTCCTGCCTCCGGCGCTCTGCCGGTGGGAGCAAACAAATCCCGCTGCCAGTCCCGGCTCCGCAGGGTGCTGGGGGTGCTGTGTACCCCCCCCCGGGTCTGCCAGCCCCCCACCCCAACCTAGGAACAAGGGTGAGATGGGGTGAGACCTCTCGCCTCGCAGAGCCCGTGCCACCAAGGATGTCCCCAAGGGTCACCGTGGCCACAAGGCTCGCTCAACCCACCGGGGGCGATGGGCTAACGCGGAGCTGGCCAGGCTGTGCTGCCCCGGGGGGGTTGTGCCCCCCAGTCTGCCAAGGTTTGGGGGGCTGGTGCTGCCTCAGCTGCTCCCCCTGACCCCCAACCCAGGAGGCGGCCAACGCGGCAGCGTCGTGTGCCCATCAGCAAATTCCCGGCCGCTGCCACCCCTGCCCTCGCTCCCCTTCCTCCTGCTTGGAAAACTCCTTCGTGTTTCGCTCCGCTCCGTGGCCACCTCCTCCTCCTCCTGCTCCAACAGCCCCGGGTGCCCGGGGGGGGGCAGCTCCACCGGGGTCCTCCCACCCCACGAGACCCTCCAGCGCCCAAGGACTTTGACCCCATTTGGGCTAAGAGGAGCCCCCGGGTGCGGCAATGCCGGGGGGCACCCACGTGCCCCCAACCCCACCTCGTGTCCCCCCCCTCCCCCTGCCAAGCCAGCCCAACCTGCATCGCCCCCCCGCTCCCCCCCCCCACCAGAAGAGCCGCTGTTATTACTTTTCATAAAACATCTTTTATTTTCATCGCAAAGCATCTGTCTCGGCACGGCCACCGGTGTCCCCGGGGGCTGTGCCACAGGGGTTTGGGGGTCCCCAAGGCCACCCGAGGGGTCCCTGAGTGCCCCCGCAGGGAGCAGCGGGTTCCTGGCGAGGAGGGAACCAGGACCCCCCACCCCGAGCCAGGAGCTGTGGGGTCCAGGGTGGGTGGTGTGGGGTCTCATGGGTGGTGCAGGGTCCTGGGTGGGTGCTGTGGCGTCCCCAAGAGCCAGCAGGGACCCCAAACCACAGCCACCCCCCGGGGGCGGGACCCCCGCCTGCCCCATGGGTGGAGGTGGGGGGACACCTCAGCATCGGCCTGGGTGCTGAGGGGGAGGGGGGACCCCAACACTGGCCCGGGTGCTGGGGGGGGGGGGCCCAACATCAGCCTGGGTGCTAGGGGGGAGGGGTGACCCCAACATTGGCCTCGGTGCTGGGGTGTGCGGTGGGTCCTGGATCCTGGCAGAGCGTGGGAGACGCCTGCTGACTCCGGCTGCCCGCGCTGCTTCCCATTCGCGACGTTTTCTCTAAAACCCTCAGGGCCAGAAATCCTATTTCAGAGAAAAAAAAAAAAAAGAAAAAAAAAAAAAAAAAAAAAAAAGAAAATAAGGAAAAAATAAGAAAAGGAAAAAAAAAAAAGAAACTGAACAACAACCACCCAAAAAAAAAAAAAAAAAATCAACCAAGCCCACACGGCGGGAGCTGGAGCTTTGCCCACCAGCAAGGGCCGTGGCGTGTGGGCAGGGGGCGAGGGGCTCAGCGCCGGCACCCGCGGGGATGCTGGGTGCTGTGGGGTTCAGGGTGGGTGGTGCGGGGTCCTGGGTGGGTGTCATGGGGTCCTGGGTGGGTGCTGTGGGTCTGGGTGGGTGGGGTGGGGTCTCGTGGGTGGTGCAGGGTCCCTGGTGGGTGCTGTGGGGTCCCTGGTGGGTGCCACAGGGTCCGGGGTGGGTGCACATGCCCGGCCACCTACAGTGTGCGTGTACCTCAGGGTGCACGCGCACACAGAGACACGCACCCCACACACACGTGTACAGGCATGCACAGATGGACACACATGGAAGCACAAAGCCACCCCACCACGCTCATAGTGTGTGTACATGCCCCAACATGCTTGCACACACATACACACCGGCACACGAACAATGCACAAACATACACACACATGGAAATGACATCCCGACATACATGCACATGTGTGAAAACACCCCAGTGAGCCAAACATGTGGATACAAACCCGTAACGTGCATGTATGCACCCCAACACGCACAGACATGCAAGCACACAGCCCAACATACACATGCACACCCAAGCAAATGCACACCCCGACACACATGTGCACACCCGCACACACCCCAACACACATGAACACCCTCCAACACACAAGCACATGCCCCAACACACGTGCACGCCCCGACACACACGTGCACACCTCAACACACACGCACACACCCCAGCACACACCTACAGACCCCAACACACATGGACAGACCCCAACAAATATATGCACAACCCAACACACGTGCACACTCGACCACACATGCACATGGCCCAACACACATGTACAGACCCCGACATACATGCACATGCCCCAACACACACGCACATGCCCCAACACACATGTGCACACCCCAACACACATGTGCACACTCCACCACACATGCACATGGCCCAACACACATGTGCACACCCCGCCACACGCACACGCCCAAAACACATGTGCACACTTCACCACACATGCACATGGCCCGACACACATGTGCACACCCCGACATACATGCACATGCCCCAACACACTCGTGCACACTCCAACACACATGTACAGACCCCAACAAATATATGCACACCCCAACACTCATGTGCACACTCCAACACACACGCACATGCCCCAACACACATGTGCACACCCCGACGTACATGCACATGACCCAACACACACGCACACGCCCCAACACACACGTGCACACTCCAACACACACGCACATGCCCCAACACACATGTGCACACCCCGACACACACGCACACGCCCCAACACGCACACGCCCGCCCCAAACCACGCGTGACGCGCGAACAGGCGCCCTGCCCCCCTCCCCCCCGCGCCCCCCGCCCCTCCCCGCCCCTCCCCCCGCCCCCCCCCGCCCCCCCCGCCCCGCCCCGCCGGCAGCGCACTCCGGGGCTCGGCGCGGAGCGGCGCGGAGCGGAGCGGCGGAGCCCGCGGCCCTTCCCCGGCCCCTGCCCGGCCGGGCCATGCTCTAACGGGGCCGGTACCGGGGCGCGGGGCCGAGCGGGGCGGCGGAGCGGGGCAGCGGCCACCCCCCGCGCCCCCTGCCCGCAGCGCGGCCGGGACGGGAGCATGCGGGTCCTCCTCCTCTGCCTCCTGACTCTCGCGGACTCCCACGGGCAAGGTGGGTACCGGGCATCGGGCACCGCCACCGGGCATCGGGCACCGGGAGTACCGGGCACCGGGTGTACTGGGCATCGGGGGTACCGGCCACCGGGCATCGTGCTCCGGGTACCGGCCACCGGGTACCGGGGGTATCGGCTACCGGGCATCGGGGGTACCGGCCACCGGGGGTACCGGCCACCGGGCATCGAGCTCCGTGTACCGGCCACCGGGCATCGGGCTCCGGGTATCGACCACCGGGCATCGGGGGTACCGACCACCGGGCATCGGGGTTACCGGGCATCGGGGGTACCGGCCACCGGGCATCGGGGGGTACCGGCCACCGGGCATCGGGCTCCAGGTACCGGACACGGGGCATCGCGGGTACCAGGCACCGGGCATCGGGCTCCGGGTACCGGACACCGGGAATCGGGCTCCGGGCATCGGGGGGTACCGGACACTGGGAATCGGGCTCCGGGTACCGAACACGGGGCATCGGGCTCCCAGAATCGGGCTCCGGGCATCGGGGGTATCGGACAACGGGAATCGGGCTCCGGGTACCGGACACGGGGCATCGGGCTCCAGGTACCGGACACCGGGAATCGGGGATACTGGACACGGGGCATCAGGCTCCCGGTACCGGACACCGGGTATCGGGCGCGGGGCATCGGGGGGTACCGGACACGGGGCATCGAGCTCCGGGAATCGCGGGTACCGGACACCGGGCATCGGGCTCCTGGCATCGGGTACAGGGCATCGGGAGTACCGACACCGGGCTCCGGGTACTGGACAGGGGGCATCGGGCTCTGGACACCGGGCTCCGAGTACCGGCCACCGGGCATCGGGTACCGAGTACCGGCCACGGGGCATCGGGGTTACCGGACAGCGGGTACCGGCAGCGCCGAAGTGCGAGTCGGAGCTCGGCGGGCAGCGGCTCCGGTGCCGCCCGGTCCCGATGGGATGAGAGCGGCTCCAGCCGGGGAACGCGGCGGCAGCAGTTCGGTCTTGGGGGAGGGGGTGCTAGTTCTGGTGGGACACCCCCACCCCAGCCCCCCGGGGCCGGTACCCCGGGGCCGGTCCTCGTTAACCCCCCCCCTTACCGGGTGGTCCCGATGGGCCGGGTCTCCCCAGCCCGGGGCTGCGGCTGTTCCCCCGGTTCTGCTCTTGATGGATGTCCCGGGCTGGGGGTCGGGGTCTTGTGTCGTGTGTGTCCCGTGTCCGTCCCCCCCCCCCCCCCCCGCCGAATCTGTGTCCTGGTCCCCCCCGTCCCGGTCCCGCGGGACTCCCCGTGCTGCCGGAGCCGGGGGAGGGGGGGGGGGGGGGGGGTCGCGGCGAGGCGGGGGGAGCCGGGGTAGGGGGTGGTCAGCACTGCTTGGGTGGGTTAGTTGGGGGTGTCAGGAAGGGAGGGGGGACAGACCGGGGTCACTAGGGTCCCGTTAGCAGTGGGGACCTGACCCTGGGCGCCCCAATTGCTGAGGGGGGGCACCCAGGGCTGGGGGTGACGGGGGGGTCCGGGCCGGGAGCCGAGGGGGTGTCTCTGGGGGACAGCCAGGACCCCCTGCTCCCAGCCCAGGCAGCCCCTGCCAGGGGGAGTGTGGGGCACCCTCTGCCCCCCCCCCCCCCCCCATTTGCTTCCTAGGGCTTGCTGCAAGCTGGGGGTCAGCCAGAGCCCCCCCTCCCTAGCCCCTGTCTCCCCCCCAAGGGACTGCGCCGTGCCAGCCTGGGGAAACTGAGGCACAGGGACTCGCTCAGCCAAGGTCACGCAGAAGGGTGGGTTGGGGGGGGACAGCGGGGTGTGTCCCCCCAGGACCTCCCCGAAGCCCCACGCCAGGGCGGTGGGGGAGCGCGCCATGCGTGCAGCGAGCTGGCGAGGTCTCAGCCGGCTCGGCCCAGGGCTGGCCAAGGCAGCCCCTGCACGGCCTCCGGCTCCTTCCCAGCTGCAAAATCCAATCTAATTTTTAATTAAGGGGGCGGCGTTGCTAAGATGCCAGGAGGAGGGAAAAAAAATTGAGTCGACCCAGGGTTTAAAAGGAGCGTGCAAAGCCTCTTAGGGGGCTGGGGGGGGGGGGGGGGGCAGATCCCAGGCTCCCCCGCGCAGGGCTGGGGGGGAGCGCGGGGGGCTCCGCTGCCCTCCCAGGAACAAAAGCACCCGCTCTCCCGCCCGGTGCCATGTGGATCTCGGCAGCGAGAGGGGCCCAGCTCCGGCATCGCCACTTCGGCCGAGGGAAAAGCCAGATGGCTGGGCCCGGGGCTCCGGTGGGGCTGGGGTCTCATCCCTGGGTGAGGGTCCCCCCCCTCGAGCATCCCTGTCCCGTCACTGTCCCCACCAGCTAAGTCTTGCTCACGCCGCGGAGCGTTGCTCTAAACTGGGGTGCTGGGTGTGTGTGGGGGGTCCTGCTGCTGTTAGGGGGCAAAATTTGGGGTTCCCTGCCCCCCTGGGGCTGTGCCGGCCGGCGTGTGCGTGGGGGGGGGTCGGTGCCATTCACGTCCTTGCACACAAAGATGTTGAATGGGTTTCATCACTCTTCATTTCTCACTAAATAATTTTCTGTATCTTATCTAAATGAAACCCATTATTCTTCCCCCCGTTTCAATCACTCGCCGTGATTGCACCTCAAATTGAAATATTTATTCATTTTCTGGGTGATTCTTTTTCTCTCTGTGGGTTTTTTTTTTTTTTCATGCCCCCCACCCCCTTCCCTCTCAAAAGCAGTAAAATTGAAACAGCAGAGAAACAGGGGCTGATGGAGGGGTGGCAGCAGGGGGGGGTGTGTGTCATCCTGGGGGGCTTGTAGCTCCCACAGTGTGTGGCTCTGAGACCCAGCACGCCCCTGCTGAGCTGGGAGATGTCACCGCTGAAGGAGCAGGGGTGGCACCAGGTGGCTTGAGGTCAGGCTGGTCCCTTTGCTGGTGACTTTTTCAGGCGTGCTTGGATGGAGCTTGGATGGAGCTTGGATGGCAGGATGTGGCCCCTTGTGGCGCCCGATTTCTAGGGCAGGAGAGATGGTGCTGGGGCAGGAGGGACAGTGCCAGGGCACAGGGCCACCCTGACTAGCCCCGCTCCGGGACGTTAATGCCCTCGGTGGCTCCCCAAGGGGGAAGGAGGTGCAGGAGGGTCCTGGTGGTCTCAGCACAGCCGGAGGGATGATGAGGATGGTGGTGGGCACCTGCCTGTCCTCCCTGTGCAGGAGCCGTGGTGGCTGGCCTCCCCGCACGCTGCCGGAGCCGCGCTTGGCGTGATGTGGTTTTAAGATGATTGTTGTCTGCTGCAGGGTGATAAAAGCCCCTGGGAGATGGTCGTGTGTGTGGGGGGGGGGAGTATGGTGGCCCTCACCCCTCCTCCCTGGGGCTGGGGGCTGTGCCGGAGCCGGTAGCGTTTGGCATCATGCCCTGGGTGGGCATTCAAAGAGCGGTGGCAACGCTGGTGGCCGCTGGGCTCTCGCCCAATCCTGGGGGTCTCCAGGCTGCTCGCCTGGAGTGAGCCCACTGCCCGTGCACCGGAGCCGCCAGATCCATCTCTGGCTCCTGTTTGGCCTCACCGTGTTCGGCAGCGGTGGCCGAGCTCTGTCCCCTGCCAACTGCCCCCCGTGTCCCCTCCAGGCGGGAGCCTGGATCACCGTGATCATATCCAACACCCTTCCAGACCCCCATCCCCAAAACCCCTCGGTGGAGGGGACAGAGCCACGGCAGGTCACCGCAGCCACCCTTCAGGAAACCATTTTGGCAACTGGGATCAGGGCTTGCAGGCACTGGTGGGGTTTTGCCGCTGCTTTTCCCTTCTCCGGGGCAGGTGCGGGAAGGGGCCGAAGCCCCTTCCCCACCCTGGGGTTGCCCCCATCTCTCCGACAGGGAGTGGAGCCAGCGAGGGATGCATCACAGCTCTGCAGGGGGGCCAGATCCTGCTCCGGGCTGTGCCCCGCTGTGGTGCTGGGGCCAAGGCAGCCTTTGGGGCTGGCGGGACGAGCCCTGCCACGGAGCCACCGCCCCGTGCCGGGACTTGCCTGGGCATCCCGTGCCAGGCTGAATCACCCGCTGCCGCGCCGGGGCCCGCTTTGCTGGCGGGGAGCAGCCAGCCCATCCACCGAGCCCCCCGGCAGCCTCCTCCGCCAGCCCGGAGCGCCGCCTGCGCCCACAGCGTCCCACCCATTTTCTGCGGGACCTGGAGCCGTCCGTGTGTCCGGAGCCATCCGTGTGTCCAGAGCCATCCGTGTGTCCGTCCGCAGTGACCTCTGGCGCCGCAACCATCCAGAGGTGAAACCAGGGTCGTTGGGCACCTCTCCCCCACTGACCAGAGCTGAGCAGCATTAATTACATTCCCATCCTTTAATTCGGGATTGGTTTAATCCCAAGCCAGCTTTCCTCCTGGCCTAGATCCTACCTGGGATCCTACTGCCCGGCTTACCAGGATGCACGCCCGGCCCGGTGAGCACATCCCCAGGGATGCCGGAGCCAGCTCCGGTCACAGGACTGTGGCACACTGTGGCTGCCTGGCCTCGCTGCTCCGCCACTGCTGTCCGTGGGTCCATCTGTGCATCCAGCTGACACGCAGCCCCCCACCACACGGGCAGCGTGGGGATTATAGCTAACTCTCCATAAAGATTCCCCTAATTGCTTGCCTTACCTCAGGTTTTATCATCAAAGCATCCGTTATTCCCTCTCTAGCCTCCTTTTCTTTTTATTATCTCTTAATTAATCACTCTAGCTTTCACACTTAGCAGATAATTACAGTCTCCTGGGCACACAGCTCATTTTCATAACCTCCTGCTCCCAGCCAGGAGTGGGCACGGCGCGGGAGGGAGGCGGCGGGCAGGGAAGACGGAGGGGACGGAGGGACCATCCCGCGCTGGCAGTGTGACCCACGTGACTTCTTTCAGTGGCAGCGTGGCCACCACATCACCCTCTGGGACGGGCAAGTGGCAGTGCCAGGTACCAGCCCCAAAGGGAGGATGCTCCAACGAGGAGCCCCCAGGTACCAGCCCCAAAGGGACGATGCTCCAACGAGGAGCCCCCAGGTACCAGCCCCAAGGGGAGGATGCTCCAACAAGGAGCCCCCCAGGTACCAGCCCCAAGGGGAGGATGCTGCAGCGAGGAGCCCCCAGGTACCAGCCCCAAGGGGAGGATCCTCCAGTGAGGAGCCCCCAGGTACCATCCCCAAGGGGAGGATGCTCCAGTGAGGAACCCCCAGGTACCATCCCCAAGGGGAGGATGCTCCAGTGAGGAGCACGGCCAGGCAATGGGGCAGAGTTAAGGTTATCTGGAAAAGGGATGGAGCTCTGGTCCAGGATCCAGCCTGGACTTTGCTGGGATACATCTCTTGGAGCTGAAAACCAAGCTCTTTTCCACCCACCCACCGCAAAAGTCCCGCCGGCGTGGGCATCAGACGTGGCACAGCCGGTGACGCCAGGCCCCGGTGCTGGGCTGGATCCCTACGCTGCTGGGGTCGCTGCCGCGAGGGGATGGCAGGAAGGAGGAATGTAAAGAGCAAACCCACTTGGGGAAGGCGCAGGGAAGGGAAAAAGGGGGAGAGAGGCCTTTTCTGCAAGGGCTGGGACATAAAGGGCTGCCAGCGCTGCCATGGCAACGGGCGGATTATGATCCAAATGGAAATCAAAATAAGAGGGGGGGGGGAGAAAGCGAAAGAGTGGAGTAAAGGAGGAGGGGAGGAAAAACAACTTTTATTTCCAATCGGAGAGCGGTTGTGTGCCTTGGAAGGGTTGCCATAGGAACAGCAAAGAAAAGGAGCGGGGGAAAGTGTGCAGGCGTGCAAGGGAGTGTGCGGGCGTGCAAAGGAGCGTGCAGGCGTGCAAGGGAGCGCATGTGCGGGGGTGTGCGAGGGAGCGTGTGTGTGTGCGTGCAAGGGGGTGCGGGCATCCACCCCGCTGCGCCTGCAGGAGCATCGCCACCGGGCCGGGAGGAGGAGCGGGATGAAGGCTGCACCCCCATCACCGGGGTCTGCCCCGGGGAAACCCACCACCCTTGGGCCCCGACACCGGCGACACGCAGCGAGCCCCATCCTGTGGGAGCTGCGGGGTTGGGGGGCACCCAGGCTGCCCCCACCCAGGTTGCCTCTGAGCATCCTCCCGGGCGGTGCCGGAGAAGGGAATATCCCGGTGTCGCTGCTCGCAGGGTGCCCAGGACAAAGTGGGGCTGGTCTGGGGTTCCCACCGCTCCCCCCCGGCAGAGCAGGACCCCCCTAACCCTTCTCCTCTCCCCTCCCATTCCTTTTTGGTTTTTATTTAAAAATCCCCACCTTTCAAGTGGATTTGATTTAAAACAATAGCTTTAAACATTGGAGAGGGGATTTCCCATCCGGCGCCACTGCCAGCCTTGGTTCGGGTGCCCCCCGAGGGAGGGCTGCGGGTGCTGAGCCCCCCTGGCCGGGCCGCTGGGTTGCTGGAGGTGTCAGGGGGGACTCAGGGCGGGTTGGGGGGGTGCGGGGTGGGGGGCTGGGGGCTGTGGGATGGTGTGTTTGGGGTGGAGGCTGGAGCAGGCTCCCCGGGGCCAGGCAGGAGAGCAGCAGTGGGGAAACTGAGGCACGACGTGGTTTGCTTTGCCCGTCAACTCGGGCAGCGCAAGGCAGGGCCCGCAGCCTTGGCCCCCAAAAAAGCTGGGGAGCAGCGAGAAGGAACCCCCAAAGGTAAATTCTTCCCCCTTAAAATGCCCCCCCCCAGCCCTGCCAGCCCCTTGCCTGGGGTCTGAGCCCCCTGCCCGCTGCAGGGCGGCCGCGGGGAGCTGAGGGTTAAGCTCTGGGTTTTTGGTTTTTTTTTTTTTTCTCTCCCTCGTCTTCCAGAGAGCCTTGGCAGGAAATTCCTCAAATTCCAGGCTTGTGGGATCATTGCTGGGCTCTGACCGCAGGAGCTGGGAGCGGGAGCCAGGGCTGCTCCCTCCAGCTCCAGCTTCTCCTGAGCAGGATTTGCTGAGCCCCAGAGGGGAGGGAGTGCTGTGCCCCCCCGCCCCCCCCCAACCCCAGGATCCCCCCCCCCCCCAGTCAGAGGCACGATGCTTGTAACCCCCTCCCCCAAGCTGCGGGGACCCCAGCACCCAGCGTGGGGTGTGGGAGCTGCTGGGCTCAAACTTGCATGGGACCCCCCCTCCAAGATATCCTAAGTGGGGGGGGGGGGGGCCCTGGGGGGCCCGAGAGCCCCACATCCTCACGGGGGGCACGTGGCTGGTTTGGGGGGGGGGGGGGGGCCGCGATGTGGCAGCTGGGGAGCCCAGCGGGTGGGTGGGCAGATCTTGGGGGGCTCTGTTCCCCTCCCCCCCCCCCCCCCCCCCCCCCCACCCCCCAAGCCCTGGTTGCCACGCTTGGGGAGGAAGGAGCCGGAATTCCTGCCCATATCATCCCCTTGGGAGAGAGGGGGGATGGAGCACCCAGGCGGGGGGACAACCTGGGGTCCCCACCACAATGGGGGTCCCGCCGGAGAGGGATGCCAACCCACCCCCCATCCCCATGAATTTTTTCCCCCCTTCCCTTCAAACTCCCATTCCCTCCCATTTAGTTTTTTTTTATTATTATTATTATTTATTAAACCCCATTTGCCAGGGATGGAAACGGGCCGCTACCAGCTCCGTCGGAGATACTGGATTTAACCTCATCCCGTTACCGGTGCTGGCGGCGCTGCTTTTACCGGCCGGGACTCGAGCCACCCGTGGGGAAACTGAGGCACGGTGCCATCGCCGTCCCTTGCGAGAGCTCAGGAGCCCGGGGCTCATCCTCTGACTCATCCTTTTCCATCCGTCGGGATGCGGAGGCCCGTATCGGAGCCTTGCGCTCTCACAGCTGCTTGTCCCGATTCAATGTGAATGATAATCCCATTATTAAGAGATGTCTCATTAAGACATCTGTAACGAGAGCGCTTACCAGCAGCTTGGTGGAAGGATGCCAGCACTGTTTAAATATTTTTTTTTCCCCCCCTTCATTAATGATTAGGGAATTTTATTCCCCCCCCTCCCCTTTTTCCCAAAGAAGAGCTCCCCCACCCCCCCATCAACGCGCACAGACAAACAAAAGTCTTAATTAGACATTGTTCCTAACAGGGATATTACACAAATTAATTAAACTCAAGCCAATAAACAGCACTGCTCCATAATTCTGACAGCCCCAGAAATGAAGAGGAAATAACAAGGGGGAGAGGCTCTGCCAGCTCCTTCTGTCTGCTGGGGGGGATGGGGAGGGGGCTGGGACGCCCAACCCCCCCCCTGCAGCAATGGGGGGGGCTCAGACCAGGGTCTGCGCTGTCGCTGTGGGGGCTGGGACCTCTGGGTGCTGTTGGGTGTCCCTGGGGACGTTGCGTGGGGTGGGATGCTCTGGGTAAGGGGGGGCGGGGGGGGGGCTGACCCCAGGAACCCCGGGTGGGAGCAACATCTGCAGCGCCCCGCACATCTGCAGCCCAGGCCTTTGTTTGGCAGCGGTGCAAAGGGCAGCGCTGGGAGGAGGAGGAGGAGGAGGAGGAAGGCTGGGGTGCGAAGGCAGCTCCGATCTGCGCCCTGCCCCCCTCCTGCGGAGCCTCTGAGCATCAAAGGCGCCAGAGCAGGGAGGAGGCAAAGCCCCCCCAGACCCAGCAGGGACCCCCACCCGGAGGTGCTGTAGGGGGGGCAAAGGTCATCTGGGGGTGTCTGTCCTTACCCAGCCGTGCACACGGCTGCACACACGTGTTCCACACGCGTGGCCTGGGCCTGCACCGCCAGCTCTTACAGATGCATGTTCCTGTGCAGGCACGCAGCGGGTGCACGCACACACGTACACACATGCTCCCATGCAAGCACACAGCCGGTGCATGCATGCACGCACATGTGCACCATTGCAAGGACGCAGCTGGTGTGCACGCACGCTGTTCTGTGCAAGCATGCGGCTGGTGCGTGCGCACACCCTGACACGTTCTTGCACGAGCACACAGGCTGGTGCGGGCACACACACATGCCCATGCAAGCACACAGCTGGTGCACACACACACATGCACACCTGTGCAAGTACACAGCTGGTGTGCACACATGCACACACGCACCTGTGCAAGCACACAGCCAGTGCATGCACACGTGTGCACAGCTGGTGCATGCACATGCACATGCTTCCACACAAGCACACAGCTGGTGCATGCACACACGCGTGTTCCCATGCAACCACACAGCTGCTGCATGCAGACACACGTGTTCCCATGCAACCACACAGCTGCTGCATGCACACACACACACACACACACACGCACACACACACACGCACACACACACACGCACACACACACGCACACACACACGCACGCACACACACACGCGCACACACACACGCGCACACACACACACGCGCGCACACACACACGCGCACACACACACACGCACACACACACACGCGCACACACGCACACACACACACGCGCGCACACACGCACACACGCACACACGCACACACACACACACACACGCACACGCGCGCACACACACACACACACACACACACACACACACACACACACAGAGACACACACACACACACACACACACACACACGTGCTCCCATGCAAGCACACCCCTCCGGTGCGTGCCCCCCGCATTGCCCCTTGTAAGCCTGGCTGGCCAGCCTTGCCCAGCACGCCTGTGCCCCCTGTAGCCCCCACACCCCCTGCACCCCTGTTGCCCCCCATGCCCCCTGTAGCCCCCATCCCTCTGCAGCCCCCAACAGCCCCCCACACCCCCTGTGCCCCTGTAGCCCCTCATGCCCCTGCAGCTCCCCACAGCCCCCTATGCCCCCGTGCCCCCCACAGCCGCCTGTGCCCCCTGTGCCCCCCGCATCGCCCCGCTCGGGGCCCGCCGAGCCCTTTGTCTTTCTGCCTGGCTGCCCCCTTTCACCGGCATTAACGGCAGCAGAAAGGGGCCGAGTTTTTCCACCAACTTTGGGCGGCCAACGGGTCCTTCCCAGCACGGGGCGGGTGGGCGGCAGACAAAGCTCCCCACTCCCACCCCCACAGCCTCTGCCTGCACTGGGGGGGCAGGAGCAGGATGTGGGGGTCCGGGGATTCCTGCTGGGACCCCCCAACCAGGGTCCCCTGGGGATGGATCCCCCTTGGGGGGGCTGTGCCCTACCCTGGACCCCCATGTGGGGATGAGCACAGAGACCTGTGGGGCAGCAGTGGTGTCCTCGGGGGGGTCCCGTGGGGCAGCAATCGGGGTCCTGCCCCCCACAGTTCCCCCCCCCCCCCCCACCCCACCCCAGCCTGGCTCGTTTGCTGTACCGCACTAAAGCAATTCATTTATTTTCTTCTATATTTTCTCTCTCTCTGCCCAGTGCTGGTTTATATTTTATTGGCATCTTTGCAGCGCTGAAAGTAATGTAATTACGAGGGGAATTTATATGTTGTTTCGTAAGTCGGGAGTTCATTTTTTTTTATATTATTATTATTAGGTGGGGAATATTTAAGGCTCCTCAGGAAGGAAAAATAGAACCCAATTCCACCACGTCATCTCCCCCGGTATTTATGCCTCTTCCCAACGAGATTTTAATTGAAAATTGTTTTGCATGGTCCCCGCGTTGCGTATTTTTACCCTGCCTTTAATGACGACCTGGGGCCTCGGCCCATCTTCCCCCGCTGTGCGCCCTGGCTGCTTGTAAAAGGCAGGAGATTCGGGTGGAAAATTTGGGGATGGGATGGGAAGAGAAGTGGGGGGGTCGCAGTGGCGGCGGAGGGGACATGGTTATCCTTGGGCTGGTGGATGCCCGTCATCCTTTGATCTCTCCCTTTCCCCTGCCTCAGTTTCCAGCATCTCCTGGGGATGAGGGCGACCTGAGGATGCTGCCCAGGATGTGGTACCCAGGGTACCAGGGGGTGTCCCCACCGCCACGGGCATCTTCCCACCAGGCTATTGATGGGGTCCGACACGGAGGTGCCCGCGCGGCACGGCAGCACCCATCTCCCTGCCCAGGGAGTAATCGAGGTGGAATATTTGATGGGATGGGAAATGAGCTGCTAAATTTGTTGTGAGATTGGTGTCAACAGCGATGGCAACCGGGCTGGGAAATGAGAAATCGGGAGGTTATGGGAGGAGACAGTGCCGTGGCGGGGGGTTATGGCGTGGCACTTAGCAGGGGACATGGAGGGACACCCAGAGCCAGGTTCACCGTGGGCACTTCAGTGGCACAGAGGGGATGGGGGGCCCCGATCCTGATGGGTGCCCGTCCTGCATCCCGGAGCCCTGGGGGATGCTGTGCCAGGGTGGCACAGCCAAGGTGACCCTGGCTGGGGCGCAGGGAGGCCGTGGGGCTCGGCACTGCCAAAAGCGGGTGGAGAGGAGAGGCGGCGGGGCCGGGGGAGGGGAACCAATCTCCTCCTCATTTGTTTTTATAATTTTGCCTTTTAAAAAATGAAAATAACTGGAGCATCCTTTCCCCGGAGAGCTTCGCTTCCACTGGCTTGGGGAGTGGGGAGCGGAGGGGGAGGCACAGAGCGGCCCCCGCCAGCGCCCTACCAGTCTGCCAGAGATGCTGGGGACACCTGAGTGTCCCCAGCCTCGGGGGAAACTGAGGCACAGCGTGGCTGTAGGGGGGTCTGTGGGCAGTTTGCAGGTGCTCCCATGCCTGATTTTCCCCTGGGAGGAGGTTAAAACAGCCCCAGTTCTGCCACCGCCATCGCATGTGCAGAAGTAATGGGGTCAAATGCAGCGATGCCCCCTGAGATAGCCGGGGGGGGGGGGGGGGAGCGGGCTGGATGCGGCCCCGTCCTGGTGCCTCCCGAGCCCGGGCGCTGGGTGCTCGCCAACGATGCGCTGGCGTCATATGATGGTGTTGAAATACTTTCCGTTCCTGCCGGGATGGGGAGGACCCGCCAGCGCCGGGAGCAGAGCCAGGGCGCAGGGTCCGGAGGCAGCCGGGATGGGGATGGGGACAACCGGCTGCCCAGGATGCTGGCACGGCAGGGATGGGGACAACCGGCCACCGAGGGTGCTGGCACAGTAGGGATGGGGACAACCAGCCACCAGGGATTCTGGCACGGCAGGGATGGGGAGAGGGACAACCGGCCACTGAAGATGCTGGCACAGCGGGGATGGGGATGGGGACAACCGGCTGCTGAGGATGCTGGCACGGTAGGGATGGAGACAACTGGCCACCGAGGAGGCTGGCATGGCGGGGATGGGGATGGGGACAACCAGCCACTGAGGATGCTGGCACGGCAAGGATGCTGCCAGCTCCCCATACCGCGGAGTAGCGGCTGCAGGATTCAATTAATGAGGAATTAAAGGATAGTAATATTCAATTAATGTCAATCAGAGCGGGATTATAGGAGAGAGATTTTGGTCAAACGGGGTCAATGCTTTTTTGACGAGGATGCGCCGGGGGCCGATAACAAAGCCGAGGGACAACGACAGAGCTTTCACCCCCAAATGGTGCAGCCGGCGCCGGGATGGGTCCGCGGCTGCCGGTACCACCAGCATCACCGCATCACTACCACCATCACCATCCCAGGGCTCCCGCCCGAAGCTGCTCCAGCTTTGCCAGCCACCATCCAGCCACGTTAGCGTTAAAAAGCCAAGAGGAATGAGAAGAAAATAGAAAAGGGCATTGAGTGACTTCGAACAAGGAGCGGAAGCGGCTTCTCCTGCCAAGCTGCTTTCAGAGCACCCGGCTCGGCCTGTTCCTGGCCAGCGCTGTCATGCCGGGCTAATCGCAGCGAAGGAGGCTCATAAATTGTTGATGGCAACAGGGACCCTCTCTAGTAAATATCAATTTACTGGCTGGGAGCTGCAGGCGAGCACGCTGCCGGGGCGGGCACCTGCCGGTTGGGTCCCCATCCTGCCAGGGCCAGCGGTGACCGGGGGATGCTGCGGAAGGTGGTCGGGGGCATCCCTGAAGAGAGGACCCCCCAGTCCCCTCCAGGAAACCTTGCTGGAGCCTTGTCCCAGCCCTGCTCCCCATCCTTGGGGTCAGAATGGGGCCCTGCTGCCACCCTGGGACACACAGGGTGGGGGGTCACCAGTTTGGGGGCCACCCCACCAGCCACCCACATCCCTGCCCTGAGACGTGGCCGGGTTTAGCTGAAAGACCCAAATTGCCAGAGCCTAAAATAGCCCCCGACGCTGGGCAGAGCGGGGGGAGCGCGGGGATGTGCCAGCCCTGATCACGTCTCAGCGCCGGCACATCCCGCTGGCGAGGCGCGGCACCGCTCTGCCAGCACCCGGCAGGATGGCACCCCGGGGGGGCTGCGTCCCCATCCCCGGTGGGATCCACCAGCGGGACTGAGCTCAGCCGCCTTCTGTGCCTCAGTTTCCCCAGATGGCCGGCGAGGGGTCCGCGGGGTCCCCTCCATCGCCAGCGCCTGTTGGGTTATGCCGGGGCTGGCTGCAGCGGTTGCGCTTTTTTTCCATCCCATTGCCTCGCGCCGGGTGACAAGTGGCTCGGGGCGCTGGCGCTAGGGCCGTGACAGCGTGGTGACAGCGGCGGGGGCGATGGGGACAGGAGCGATGCCCTGTCCGCAGCATCCAGCCGCGGTCTCATCCTGCCCTCCTCTCCCATCTCTCCCTTTCCGCTCTGCCGGGCAGGGCCACAAGGAAGCCAAATCCTCTTTTCTTCTCTCCAGCAGCATAAAACCAGTGGAGGGTGGTTGTTGTTTTTTTTTCCCCTCCTCCCTGTCTATTTTTTTTTTTTTTTTCAATATAAATAGAAGCGAACAACTTGGGAAGAGGAAGGGGGAAAGGCTTAAATTTAAAAGCAGCAAGAAGAGGAAGGGGAGGAGGGAGAGAGATAAAATAATAAAATAAAATAGAATAAAAAAAAAAAACTCTAGCACGGAGAGATTTAGCTCCATCTGAAAGCTGTCAGTGCGAATAAAAAGCTTTTCTTTGAACCCTGAGTTTAATAGCAAGAGGAGAGAGAGGGAGATTGGAGCACCAGCCCCAGGGCTTAATCAGCCCTTGGTTTGATAAATAGAGGGAGACAGGGCCGGGAGTGGGGCTCCCCAGCCCCCCCCGGGTCCCTGCCTGCCCCCCACCCCAGCGCCACCCAGGAGCCATGCATGAGCCACGCGTGGGGCCGCAGGGAGCCCCGCAGGGTCGCGGCACGCCTGCCTGCCCCATGCACACCGGCGTGCTCCCGCGCGCACAGGCATGTTCGGGTACGCGGCTGCGTGTTCCCATGCACATGGATACCTGCCTCCTGCACACATGTGTACTCCCCGGCACACACGCACATGCTTCCCTGCATTCCCATGCACACAGGCACGTTCCCACGCATGCAGGCATGTTCCCATGCACACGGGCACAATCCATGGATACATGTGTGTGTTGCCATGCAAACAGGCATGCTCCCATGCACAGACACGTTCCCATGCACACATGCACATGCTCCTGTGCCGCCTTCTGCACACAGACACATTCCAGTGCACGCATGCACGCATTCCTATGCACAAGTGCACAACCCACGCACACATACATGTGTCCCCATGCACACAGGCAAGTTCCCAGGCACACATGCATGTGTCCCCATGCACACAGCCATGTTCCCACGCATGCAGGCATGTTCCCGTGCACACAGGCACAATCCATGGATACACGTGTGTGCTCCCATGCAAACAGACACATGCTCCCATGCATAGACATGTTCCCATGCACACAGACACATTCCAGTGCATGCACGCATGCATTCCCATGCGCAAGCGCAAAACCCACGCACACATACATGTGTCCCCATGCACACAGGCATGTTCCCAGGCACGCACGCATGTGTGCCCGTGCACACATGTGTGCGTGCATGCTCAGAGCCCACAGCCCCTGTGCCACTACCTCTCCCGCGCCCACCGCAGGGTGAGGGGTGGGTGGGATCAGCTGTTCTGAGGTGCCAAAGCTTCACAGGGTGGGCACGGCGAGGTGAGAGGGGCACGGCAATGAGGGGGGCACGGCGATGGGGGTGGGGGGGGGCACCCCTTGCCTTTGAAGCCCGCAGCCTTTGGGAAGCCGCCCGTCTCCTCCGCGTCATGTCAAGGCCCCGCGACATGGAAAGACTTTCAGCGCTCGTTGTGCCGTGGCCGTCGCTCGGTGCGCAGCCTCCCCCGCGCCCGCTGGCCCTGGATCACCCTCCTCCAGACTAAACAGCCCTTTGCCCAGCAGGACGGGCAGTGTTTGATGGGGGAGAGACATTCAACCCCCCCCCCCAGCCACCGCCACCACCACCCATCCTGGTGCCCTTGGGGCACCCAGCAAAGCCCCTTGGAGAAGGGGAGGAAAGGGAAGGAGGCAGAACGGTGCTGCAAGCCGGCGTGCATCGCACCCCGACTGCTCCCGCGCTCTGACAAACGCTGCCAGCACCCGCTGGTGACCTGCCACCTCAGCTGGCAGGGGGTGGGGTGGGTGGCATTGCCACCCATCTGTCCTTGCCCTGGGGAACCGCTGCGTTGGGTGCTGGCGTGCAGGAGGGTCCCGTCGCTGGGTGTTTCGGAGCTTGGGGACAACGGCGTCGTGATGGGCACAGGGGGCGGGTGGTGGGTGGGTGGGTGCTGTGGGGTGCTCCCTCGTCCTGCCGGGGGAGAGGGAGATGCTGCCTGGGGAGCCGGCAGCCTAAATACCCGCAGCAGCTGACGATCCGCTGCCGGGATTAGCAGCTGAGCTGGAGTTCGCCGGGGCTGGGCAGGGGCAGCATCCCCTGCACCCAGGATGCTGGCACGGCTGGTGGAGGGCAGAGCACGCAGAGCGGGTAGCTCCTTGCTGTGTCACCTTCATCCGCCGAAAACGTCACCCAGGCTGTGCCGTGCCAGCCCCGTGCCAGGCCAGCGCTGTGGTCCCCCCCCCGTGCTGTCCTGGCAGGCGGCCGCTGCTGCCTGCGCCTCCTCCCACCTGTCTCGCTCCCCTTTCCCCGGCTCTGATCTTCCCTCACGCCCACCTCTCTCCAGGCACCTTCCGCTTTGATCTCTGCTCTGCTTTTTATTTCCCCCTCCCTCTGGCCCCCCCATTCCTGCCCCATCCTCCCCTCCTTCCCCCATCTCTCCCACTCTCTCCTTTATCCCCCTCCTTCCCTGCATCCCTGCTCTGTCTCCCTTCCCGTGGGGGCCGTGGGACTGGCTGGCATGGGCTGGGGGGGCCAGGGTGGTGGCATGGGGTCACCCCAGGGTGGCGGGGAGCAGTGACTGTCCCCAAATCACTGCTGCAGGTCCCTTGTGCACGGCCAGCGGTGCTGCGCGGCCTGTTTACTGCACACTGTTGTGCTGGGGTAGCCCATCCCGGGAATCCTGGGGTGCCCCATCCCAAGGATGCCTGGGTACCCCATCCCGGGGATACTGGAGTGTCATATCTTGAGGATCCTGGGGCACCCAATCCCAGGGATCCTGAGGATCCTAGTTGCCATGTGTCAGCGATCCCAAGGTACCAGGTCCCAGGGACCCTGGGGTGCCTGATCTGGTGGTACCCCATCCCAAGGGTCCCTGGGAACCCCATCTTGTGGATCCTGGGGTGCCATGTCCTGAGGATCCTAGGGTGCCCCATCCCAGGGTTTTGGGGATGCCTGATGCTGACCCGTTCGGTGTATCTGGTGGCACAGCCTGGCATCTGGGGATGCTGCACGTGGGTCGTGCGGTCTCTCCAGCTCAAGACCTTGCAGATTGCCCTACCCCACCCCATGGCAGGACCCACAGGCAGGCACCGGGGCAACGGTGGCACATTGGTCCCCTGCGCCAGGCATGGCAAGGAGGGTGCCAAGCACCAGCGCATCCCGTCCTCCTTGGCGCCATGGTGTCCCCAGGGCTGGCACAAGAGCGGGGGCTGCCAGGAAGGGAGGCAGCAGCCGGCGCAGGGATTTCAGGAGGTGTCGGGGGGCTTTGTTTGCAGGATCAAAGGCCCAGAGTCCCCAGCTTTCCAGGGATGCAGCACAAGCTGGGGACAAACCCAAGTGGGTTGGGGTGCCTGAGCTGTGGCCGTGCCCGGCGTGGCCATGGCAAGGGCATGTGGCACCCCGTGAGCCGTGCTGGCAGAGGCCGTGCTGGGGACTTAGCGGCTTCGTTATCCGCAGCTCACTCATCCCCAAAAGGGATTTCTGCCTCCCCCTCTCCCGCACCACAGCGGAAATAATTTGAATATTTTAGAAAAAAAAAAAGCTTTTAAGGGGGATAATCACTGGGGAAAAGGCAGCTCCTACACCACGATGCCCCTCTGCCCACTGCCCCCCCAGGGTCCTGGTCCCCATCCCTTGTCCCGGAGCCGGCAGCACACGCGTGTATTCAGCACGCCCACGCTGGCACACCCCACGCATCCCCCCCCGCCATGTCCTGGTCAATACCCGCCGGCCGCGTGACGGGCGCTGCCACCAAGATCAATCCCAGCTGCTGCACAGGGCGGGGGCTCAGGGGTGCGGTGGAGCCTGGCTTTGGGGGTCCCACAGCCCCGGCAGCCCCTCTGAAACCTCTGGGGACCGCGGGCAGCTCTGGGGGGGGCCTGGGGGGGCTGTGTTGGTGGCAACTCCAGAGCCACCAGCATGACGGAGCACCGGGCGCTGCCGGCACGGCCAGTGGTGTGCGTGGCGCCCCAGGCCCTGGCTGATCCCCCTCCTCCATCCCCAGCGGCACAGACACGGTTTGTGGAGGAGCCAGAGGACCAGACGGTGGTGGCCGGCCAGAGGATCGTCCTCTCCTGCGTGGTGCTCAATTACTCCGGGATTGTGCAATGGACCAAAGACGGCCTCGCCCTGGGCATGGGGCAGGGGCTCAAAGGTACCCATGGGGTGGCGGGTGGCTCTGGGGACGTCACTGCGCAGGGCAGGGTCTGTCACCACGCGTGAAGCTCTCCGTGTTATGTCTCCTGCGGCGCTGCTTCCCTCCGCCCCGTTTCCCAGCTCCCTGTGCAGCATCCCTGGCTGCTGGGAGGCTGGTGGCATGTGCCCCAGCACCAAAGCACCAGCTGGGGCTTGCTGCCCACCCTCTGCTCCTTTCTGCACGCACCGGGGTCCCTGTAGGCACTGAGGTCCCTGTGGGCACTGGGGTCCCTGCGGGCACTGGGGTCCTTGCGGGCATTGCGGTCCCTGCAGGCACTGGGGTCCCTGAGAGCACTGGGGTCCTTGCGGGCACTGGGGTCCTTGCGGGCACTGAGGTCCCTGTGGGCACTGGGGTCCCTGAGAGCACTGGGGTCCTTGCGGGCACTGGGGTCCTTGCGGGCACTGAGGTCCCTGTGGGCACCGGGGTCCCTGAGAGCACTGGGGTCCTTGCGGGCACTGGGGTCCTTGCGGGCACTGAGGTCCCTGTGGGCACCAGGGTCCCTGCAGGCACTGGGCTTTCTGTGGGCACCGGGGTCCCTGAGAACACTGGGGTCCCTGCGGGCACTGGGGTCGTTGCGGGCACTGAGCATCCCATGTGCACCAGGGACCCCACATCTGCCAGGTCGCCACTGGCCGCCTGTGTCCCCGCTGTGGCTGGCACCGGGCGCAGGCAGAGACCAGGCTGCAAGGTGGCAGCCCCCCAGGTCTGCCCAGGCTGTACCCCAACGCGCAGGAGCTGCTGCCCTGTGAACCAGGGGGTTCCCTATCGCACCGGCCTCTCCTCCCCGGAAAAGGGGCCCTGGAGCATCCCCTTAACCTTGGAGAATTTGGGTGAACCCCATCCCCTCCACAGTGACACCCCCCCCCGTACTGTCCCCACAGCCTGGCCACGCTACCGCATCATTGGCACGGCCGACTCGGGCCAGTACAACCTGGAGATCACCGACGCCGAGCTTTCCGATGACGCCGTGTACGAGTGCCAGGCCACCGAGGCCGCACTGCGGTCCCGGCGGGCCAAGCTCACCGTGCTGAGTAAGGAGCCAGCCCCCCCCCCGCCCCCCATGTCCCCCACCGCCCCCCACGTCCCCTGAGCCAGTCCCCTGAGCCATCGCAGGCAGCACCGCGGGGGAAAAGCTGTCACTGCCTGCGCTGCTGCCCTCCCTTCCTCCGGTAGCCTGGATGTGCCATTATCTTTAATGCCTTAATCTATATTCACACCGTGGCTGAGTTACGGGACCTACGAGTGCCGTAACTTTGATTTCCCTGACTTTTGTGTCTTGGGTAAAAAAAAAAAAAAAAAAAAAAAGAGATGCCAGAGCCACAGCGGAAATGTTGCATGAATGGGGTTTTGGGGCGGATTTCTTGCTTTTCTTAATTTTTCTTTTTTTTTTTTTCCCCCTCTTTCTCCTTCTTCCCCTGGCATTGAAATTCCCATTTGCAAGACGGGAGATAAAAGGCATGTGAGCGGGAGATGTGGCTGGGGTACTGAGCAGCGCGGCTCTCCCCGTGCCGCAGCTGCTGGAGCAGCTCCCTGCGCTCCCGGGCAGGGACTGTCCCCAAGGACCCCCAGCCTGGAGGGACCGTGCTTGGCCGGGGGGCTGTGAGCCGGCGGGAGCAGCCCCACCCCAGGGTCTTTGGGATGGCTCTGCCAAGGCTGGGGGTACCTGGGGTCTCCTCCATCCCCTGCCAAGCTCAGCAAGGTCCCCCCTGCATCCCCTGTCCAGTGTGGGGCTCAGCTGGGGCAGCGCAGGGGGACCCCCAGGCATGGAAGTCCCCAAGCAGGGGATTCTCCAAGCAAAAGGCTCTCTGGGCAGGGGGGTCTCTGCACAGGGTGGTCCCTGATAGAGAGGTCCCCAGGCAGGGAGGTCCCCAAGTAAGGCGTTCCCCAGGCATGGGGGTCACTGGGCAGAGGACGCTCCTGTGGATATTGGGGTCCCCAGACAGGGAGGATTCTCCCTCTCTGCCCATCCTACAACCGCCTCTGCCTGTCCTACTACCACGCTCCTCCACCAGACACCCAGTCCCCATTTCCATCATTACTGCCAGCTCCCGGGGTCGGTCACGAACAGCTGAAGCATCCATTTCCCCACACACAGTATGAACCGTGTGTGTCCCCCACCCCGAGCTCCCCTTTCCAAGCCCCCATGTCAGGGACACCCCAGGCCACTGTGCCTGGCTTGTGCCTCCTGCCCCAGCATGTGCCAGCACAGGGTTTCCATCCCGACACCAAATGGCATCTTTACATCTCCCCGAGAGCCAAGCCCTAATAAATCAGTAACGAGACTTTAGCTCCCGATCAAAAAGGGGATTAATACCCGGGCGGCGCCAGCCCGGTTGACGCTCTGCTGTCAAATGCTGCCTGCCTCCACTGCCCTTCATCACTCTTCCCTTTATCAGAGCAGTATCAATTTTTCAGCATCACGTGGCGTGGAGTGGGGTCTGCCTGCATCTGAGGCTGTGGGCAGGACCCCCCGCTCCAAGCAGCCGGCACCCACCCGGTGTCCCCTCTCCCCTCTGCAGTCCCCCCCGAGGACCCCACCATCGACGGAGCCCCCGAGATCCTGCTGCGTGCAGGGACACCATACAACCTGACGTGCCGGGCACGCAGCGCCAAGCCGGCAGCCACCATCGTCTGGTACCGGGATGGGCTCCAGCAGGATGGAGCCATCACCAGCACGGTACGGGGACACACTGGGACCCCGCATTCACCCCCTCTGCCCTGTGCCATGCTTCGATGTCCCCAGTGCGGTGCTGGGAGCCAACGGGGCCCGTCCTCTCTCCCCGGTAGGAGGTGTTGGCTGATGGCAAGCGGGAGACGACCACCAGCCAACTTGCCATCAACCCAACCGACCTGGACATCGGGCGGGTGTTCTCCTGCCGCAGCACCAACGATGCCATCCCGGCCGGCAAGGAGACCTTCGTCAAGCTGAATGTTCACCGTGAGTTGGTGCTGGGGGCGGAGGGGGCGATGCTTGAATGTTGGGGGGGGGTTGGTTCATCTAGGGCAGGGAGCCAGAGGTGACTTCTGGGGGTACCTGGGCATCATGGGGTGCGCAGGGTCCCCCAGCCCTGTGGTTGGAGCTGGGTGCCTTTGCAGAGGGGTCGTGCCCACGGTGGGATTCATCCAGACCCGGCCGGCTGGTGCCAAGCTGGAGGGGGGAGGCTGGGCTGGGACTTCGCGGTGAACACCGACCTCCAGTGGCTGCTGTGGGAAGGGTCTGCCCTGCCGGGGCCCGGCACCCACCGGCAGCACCCACACCAGGCAGGGATGCTGAGGCCCACGCCAGGCAGGGATGCTGGGTGCCCACAGTGGGCACCCACACCGAGAAGGAATGCTGGGCACCCACGGTGAGCACCCACACCAGGAAGGGATGCTGGGTGTCCACACCAGGCAGGGATGCAGGACACCCATAGTGAGCACCCACACCAGGCAGGAACGCTGGGTGCTCACCAAGAGCACCCACACCGAGAAGGAATGCTGAGCACCCATGGCAAGGACCTGCACCAGGCAGGGATGCTGGGTGCCCACAGTGGGCACCCACACCGAGAAGGAATGCTGGGCATCCATGGTGAGCACCCACGCCAGGCAGGGATGCTGGGTGCCCACACCAGGCAGGGATGCAGGACACCCATAGTGAGCACCCACACCGAGAAGGAATGCTGAGCACCCATGGCAAGGACCTGCACCAAGCCGGAATTGCTGGGTGCCCATGGTGGGCACCCACACCAAGAAGGAATGCTGGGCATCCATGGTGAGCACCCACACCAGGCAGGGATGCTGGGTGCCCACGGTGAGCATCCCACACCGCAAAGAAATCTGGGCACCCATGGTGAGCACCCACACCAGGCAGGGATGCTGGGTGCTCCTGGCAAGCACCTGTACCAGACAGGGATGCTGGGCACCCACACTGGGCAGGGATGCAGGGCACCCACAGCGAGCACCCACGAAGGACGGGGACGCTGGGTGGCCATACGCTGAGCATCGGAGCTTTTGGGATCTCCCGCCCGACAGGCCATACCCTGGGTGGCAGTGTGGGGAGGGGGCAGGCAGGCCACTTTGTCCCCTCTCCCGCTGCCCTGCTGAGCCTGTGCCAGCACCCACAAGGGCTCTGTCCACCCCCCCGCAGATCCCCCGACTGTCACCCTGTCCATCCAGCCCCAGACGGTGCAAGAGGGCGAGAGGGTCGTGTTCACCTGTATGGCAACCGCCAACCCTGAGATCAAAGGCTACAGGTGAGGGTCCGGCGGGACCCCAGGAGGTCCCTCCCCAACCTCCTGGCTTGGCTGCGACATCATATGGGGATGGGGGGGGGTCAAACGGGGCCCTGGGGGTCCCGTGTGTCCCCTGAACGTGCCCGCCTTGGGTCTCTGCCCTGCCCCCCCCCAGGTGGGCCAAGGGGGGGGTGATCATCGAGGACGCCAAGGAGAACAAGTACGACACGCAGGTGGATTACACCTTCTTCACGGAGCCCGTCTCCTGCGAGGTGCACAACGACATCGGCAGCACCAACGTCAGCACGCTGGTGGACGTGCACTGTGAGTGGGGCAGCCCCCCCGGCACCCCCAGGCTGCTGCCACCCCCCCCCCCCCAGCTCTGCTCCTCACCCTCTTCCCCCCGCTCTCTCCAGTTGCCCCTCGCATCGTGGTGGACCCCAAACCCACTGTCACAGACATCGGCTCCGACGTGACGCTGACATGCGTGTGGTCCGGCAACCCGCCACTGACCCTCACCTGGACTAAAAAGGAATCCAACATGGTAGGGTCCGGCGGCTGAGGTGGGGAGGGTGATCTGGGGGGGGTCCCCTGCCCCCTCCCTCATGCCCCCACGGTGCTTGCACCCAGGTCCTGAGCAACAGCAACCAGCTGTACCTGAAGTCCGTCACGCAAGCCGACGCGGGGCAGTATGTCTGCAAAGCCATCGTCCCCCGCATCGGCGTGGGCGAGCGCGAGGTCACCCTCTTCGTCAACGGTGAGTGCCCCCCCTGGGAGCAGGCACCAGCCCCCCCGTGCCAAACCCGGATCCAGGACACGGATGGGTTGATGCCGTAGCGTGTCCCCCTCTCCCCGGGGTCCCAGTCAAGCCCCCCGCCCCGTGCCTCCCGCAGGACCCCCCATCATCTCGAGCGAGGCTGTGCAGTACGCCGTGCGCGGCGACCGCGGCAAGGTGGAGTGTTTCATCGGCAGCACACCTCCCCCAGACCGCATCGTGAGTGCCGGGGGGGGGGGGCAGGGGTGCTGGGGGTGATGCTGAGCTGTGGGTGCTGACGCAGCCCCCTCTCCCCCACCCCGGCGGGGCCAGGCGTGGGCCTGGAAGGAGAACATTTTGGAGGCAGGGACGCTGGAGCGGTACACCGTGGAGCGGACTAACACGGGCAGCGGGGTCCTCTCCACCCTCACCATCAACAACGTCATGGACGCCGACTTCCAGACCCGTTACAACTGCACGGCCTGGAACAGCTTCGGGCCGGGGACCGCCATCATCCAGCTGGAGGAGAAAGGTAGCGCCGGCACGGCACCGTGGCACACCAGGATGCCGGGGAACCCGGCCAGGTCTCGGCTGCTGCCGGCAACAGGGTGTCGGCGAGGGCAGGCGCGTTCCTGCTGCAACCACCTCCTGGCAGTGCCCCTGTCCCCTGTCCCCAGCTAACATCTCCCCGTCTCCTGTAGAGGTCTTGCCCGTGGGCATCATTGCCGGTGCCACCATCGGGGCCAGCATCCTCGTCATCGGCTTCCTCGTGGTGCTCGCCTGCTTCCTCTACCGGCGCCGGAAAGGAAGTGAGTGGGGAGCAGGGGGGGTCGGCAGCCACAGCAGAGGGGACCATGGGTGCTACCTACACGGGGGGTGCCACCCATGGGGCAGGGGTGGGAGGATTCTGCCTCCATCCCTGCTCCTGCGTGCCCCCAGGCCGCAAGGACGTCACCCTGCGCAAGCTGGACATCAAGGTGGAGACGGTGAACAGGGAGCCCCTGACGCTGCATGCGGACCGTGAAGAGGACACAGCCAGCGTGTCCACAGCCACCCGTGTCATGAAGGCCATCTACTCGGTAAGGGACACCCCGTGCCAGGGGGTTACCCCACAGCATCCTTCCCCACCCTGCGCCGGGACGGATGGGACCACTGAGGAACAAGTCCGTCTCTTCCCCACTCTCCTGCAGTCGTTCAAGGACGACGTGGACTTGAAGCAGGACCTTCGCTGTGACACCATCGACACCCGCGAGGAGTACGAGCTCAAGGTCTGATGATGGTGCTGGGGCATGTGGGGTGTAGAAGAGGGGCAGCTCCCGGTTTTGGCCTGGGTCGGGTGGTCGCAGGGTGCTTTGAGGAGGAGAAAGGGGCCGGGACTTGTAGGTCCTCTCCCCTCAGTGCGTACCCCCACCACCCCCATCTCCTCGCAGGACCCCACCAACGGCTACTACAACGTCCGTGCCCACGAGGACCGCCCGTCCTCCCGCACCGTCCTCTACACTGACTACCGCAACCCCGGCCCAGCACGCTACGACACTCGCCCACCCTCCCGCCTCTCCCACTCCAGCGGCTACGCTCAGCTCAACACCTACAGCCGCGGCCCCGCGTCCGACTACAACGCCGAGGCGGCACCGGGTCCCGGACCCCCTCCCGGCACGGCGGGCGGCGAGACGGCAAGCCAGCTTTCCTATGAGAACTACGGGGGTCACACCGCCTTCCCGGCCAGTGCCGGTTATGCCACCTACCGCCTGGGGTACGGCCAGCCCCCCGGCCTGGACCGGGCACCCTACGATGCCTACGACCCCATGGGCAAGTACGCCAGCGCCACGCGCTTCTCCTACACCTCCCAGCACTCGGACTACGGGCAGCGCTTCCAGCAGCGGATGCAGACGCATGTCTAGGGCAGGCAGGGGCTGGCAGACAGCACCGAGGAGGAGGGGGCGCAGGCAGCAGGGGTCCACAGGTACCTCACGACTGTCCCCTGATATTCAGGGGCTCATCCTGACCCTCCTGCCCCACTTCTCCTCTAGCGGCTGGACTCCACGTGCTGTGCCACCCCCCTGGGGTTTGCTGGCAGCGGGGACGTGCCCCAAGTCTCTTCGAGCTTCCACTCATTCAGTTCTTTCTTTTCGGTACCTTCCCGGAGGAAGGAGGGGGTTGGGGGGCATCCTCCCCGCCGTGCCCGTCCCGTCCCCCTGACCCCAGCCAGCCTCAGCGGGTGCGTGCGGGTCCGCATGGCTCTCGGGGCCGGCTCTGCAGCCTCCACTCCCCCATTGCCCTGGATCCCCCCTGTTGAGCTCTGCGGTGCCGGATCCATCCCTGATGGGTCCCCAGCACCCCTGAGCCAGCACCTGCCTCTCCCTCCTCTGCAGGAGCAAGGGGCTGCACACGAGCTGCCCCCAGAACCCCCCCGTCCCATCCAGACCCCCATGCAAGGGAGCAGGGAGGTGCTATATGTGTGTATATACGTGTCTGTGTGTACACACATATACGCAATGGTTTCTGTTATCACCAAAAAAAGCCCCATCCCAGCCCGTTCCCGTTCCCTGTGCCTTGATTTTGGGGACAGCCCTCACTTGGGGCCAGCTTCCCCCTTCCCCACCCATCCCACCTGCCGACAGCCCCCACGCCCACCCTCGGAGCCGCAATCCCAGGGGATCAGGACGGGTAAATTCAGAGCAGCAGACCCCCCGGCATCTGCGTGTCCCCCCCTATACGCACACTCAGACCTACGGCACAGGCAGCGGCAGGTTTCCGTCCCGCTGTTGTCAGCCTGACCCCAAGCAACACCCTGAGCAACACCCTGTTGGACCGGCTGGCGTGGGGATGGGGGGGTCCCTCTTATGAATGTATATAAAGGTGTATATAAGGGGTGTAAGCGCCCTCCCGGCCACCAGCAAGTGTTATCGCTCCCCAACCCCATCCCCGGCACGCTGCCACCCCAGCCCTGCGGGTTTGGCGAATGTTTTGAGCCACAGCAAACCAAACCAGCTGGGAGCAGGAGCTCAGCCGGTCCCCCAGCTCCAGGGACTGGGGGGCACTGGGCAGCCGGGGCGATGGGACCCCAGTTTCGCTGCCTGCAGCCATAACGCTCGCCCAGCCGTCAGCTCAGGAGCTGCAGACGGGGGTCTTGCCGGGGGGCGATGAGTTTTGGTGGGAGGGTGGAGGCGTAGCGAGGGGGTTTGGCCGGGGAGCCCTTCCCGGTTACATCCTGGCCCCACCCCCCAAAACTGTCCCTGCGGTCCCCCGGGATTAGGTACGAAACACCTCCCCACGCGCGCCCACCCCACGGGGTCTGTCCTGGGGAGGGGGACATGCTTTGCAGTCCCCATCCCACCGAGCACCCCACTCCCAGTCACTGACCCCAGCGGGCTGGATGCCACCCTGTCGACAGCAGGTACGATTTCGAAGGGCTGCCGGGAGGGTTTGGGAAGGGGCTGGCAGAGCCGTGCTGGCAACACAGCCCCAGTGGCACAGCCGGGGGGTCCGCTGCCCCCCTCCTTCCCCCCTCGACACCCCCACCCCCCCAAAAAGGTACTGTCAGGACGGGCCAAACCCTGGAAGGTGCTGAGCCCGCGCCCAGCCTGAGCCTCCAACTGCAGGACTGCGTGCCATTTCTTGCAATGGTGCCTGATTTAACCCCCTACACGCACCCTCTCCTTGCCCCGCGTCCCCCCCGAGGACAGCCCCGTTTCGGGGGGCTCCCGCCCCAGGTGCTGCACCCCCACGTTGATAGCAATAGCCACCACGGCAGCGCAGGACGGGTGTCCCACCCCAGCCATCCCCGGGTGCCGTGAATCGAAGCCGAAGCTTTAAATTAAAACTCTTGCCGGGGTGGGAACGGGGCCCCCCAGGCCATGGCTGAGCCCCCCGGCACTGGGCGAGCGGGTCCCTTCCCTAGCACCGGCTGGTTTAGACCCCTAGAGACACGTATCTGTGATGCCCCCACCCTGCCCCCACCTCCCATTTTTTTATTTTTCATTTTCCTTTTTTTTAAATATTATGTACTATATTTTTAGTCTTAAACACGATATATTATATATATTTAATTTTTTTATATATATATATAAATATAAATGTTAAAAAAGGGGCTGCAGGTCGCCTTTGTTCTGCGGGAGCATCGTGACAGGGTGGGTGTGAGTGACCCCCTTCATGGGACAGAGTGGCTTGGAGCGGGGTCTCCAAGGTCCTGGGGGTCTCAGTGGTGGCACGGCCAGTGGCGCTGGGGACGTGGGTGCTGCAGCTGCCCCAAGGAGGGACAAGCTCCTTCCCCGTGCCCAGCACAGGGCAACACTTGGACCTCGGTGATGTTTGCATCAGCTCCTGTCACCAGCAGGGGCATGGGGGCGGTGGGCCCTGGGGGGTCTGCTGGCCCCCAGACCCCAGGCAAGCAGCCAAGGGGGCAGCAGGATGCGTGCCAGGCTCCACTGACCTATTTCGCCGAAGCTTTTAGCCAGAGCCAATGCCAGGAGGGGCAAGGGAGGTTTGCCAGCCCCTCCGCACCCAGACTGCCTTTATTTTATATATATAAAATTTTATTTTATTTTTTTTCCCCCAGAAAACCCTGCAAACAGGCTTGCTTAATGATTTTGTTTCCCTACAAATGTAGCCTATTACTTGGTGTGTTTCCACGCCTGGTTTATTATGCATGAACCAGGCAATTTGCCTGCTGCTCCCGGGACCCATCTTTAAAACAAAAAAGGTGCTTTGTCATTCTTAATGGCTTTTGCTGGAGCGAGGAGCAGGCAGATGGAAGCACGGATAGACGGATGGATGGACACGGAGGAAAGGAGAGACATTAAGTTTCTTCTCCGTCCATAACCTCTCTTAACTCGAATGCCGCTGCGCAAACCAAGCCAGGCAGCTTCAAAGAGATGGGCTCAGCTCCGAAATCCAAGCCCTGGAGGTGTCTCTACCTTGCTAAAGAGGCAGCCTCCTTTCCCCAGGAAACAAATCTTCCCTCCTCGCCATCCGGCTAATTTATTCCCGAGATGTATTCTAATTTATTCCCCAGGACGGCAGCAGGCTCACCGCCTCCTCGCAGCAGCACAGAAATCTCTCGCCTTGTTCTTCCTCCCGCTTCCCTTCCCTCGTGGGCTCGCCAAGGCTGCAGCCTTCGGGGGAGTAGGGGGGGGAATTTGGGATGGGAATTTGGGGCGGGCTGCGTGATTTTATTTCGATTCCATCCCCACTCTCCCCTCAGTGTGACAGAGAGGGGGGCAGCAGGTGGGAGGGGAGCATCTCTGCCAAAGTTTGGGGCTGCGGGTGAAACCCCTCATCCCTGCATTTTGGGGGGAGGACCCACCCCACCCCAGGGACTAACACGTACCTGCCCTCAGGTCCCAGGATCTTCTCCAAAATCTACCCCATGCCAGCAAAACCACCAGGCAGGCTGAGAAACGCAACCCTGCAGCTTGGAGCTTGTTTACCAGGGGTACGGACAGCCACGATTTAACTTCGAGTCACCCTGACAGCTGCAGCAGGTTAAAAAAAAAATAAATTAAAGATTCCCTCAAGAAAACTGTCATTTGTCTCTCAGAGCCCAGCACCCGATAATACCACACTTTAACCAGGGAGAGATATGATTCCCCTCCCTTCCCTCACTGCTGGTTGTCATGCTGGAATTTAATCTTTCAGCCCTCTGTTACCCAGACTGGTGATAAAATATAATTTGATTTTGTTCCTAATAAATCACGAGCTCTTGGAGAGAAAGAAAGACGAAGGGACAGCTGAGGTTCCCTGAATTCCTCTGCATAGCAGAAGGACGGAAAAGAGGGAGTTAATGCCAGAACCCCAGCTCAGCGTCCAGCATCAGCAGTCACCCCCGAGACAGTCAGACGCAGGAAACAGCAAAGCAAAGGTTACAGGCAGGAGACAGGCAGGTGCTGCCTACGGGCCTCAGTTTCCCCACCTGCCCAGGGCTCTTGCAGGGCCAGCTCAGCCCTGGTCAGCAGCAGGAGCAAACCACGAGGGCAGTGACCATGGGACAAGGGCAGTGACCGTGGGACAGCGTGACACAGCTGCCAGCCACAGCCCTGCCCCGCGCAGGACGGCTGCTTTGAGGGGAAGGAGGGGAAGCAAGGCAGGGCCAGACCCACCACCTGTAGCTATTTCTCCCATAAGCTATTAACTTCAGCAGTGAAGATGATTATGAAGCTCTCAGACATCCAAACCTCCAAGCAAACTCTTCAAGGAGGCAACTGGATTTGCACAATAGCCACTGTGAGCTGCCACCACAGAGCTTGTGCACTGTAAAAGTGACTTGCAAGTGTCTTGTTGCATGTGCTGCTGCTTTGTATAATAGTATAAAATGTATACACATGATTTGTAGGCAATTCCTTCAAGATTTCCAGGTGGTGAAGGCTGAGAAGAGATGATCCATTAATTCAGATGGTCTTAAAACACAAGGAACAATCTAAGATGAAGACTCAGTGGCAGAGCTCTCACTACTGGTATGCCTTTTGGTCTATTTATTCTGTCTTCAGCTTTTTGTTCCAGTAACCACCACAGCTGCCGGGTCTTTCAAACAGCACCTCCAGCCCCGCGCATCCAGTACAAAGCCAGGTTTGCTGGACTTGGTACCCAAAGCAGCAGAGAAAGCGTTATGGAGGTACAAAATGAGTTGGCAGGCCTGCAGAAGCCTCCGCTGGCTATGTCTTGACTTAAGCCCACAGCAAACGCATTGTGGGCTCCAGAAAAGGGCTGTCATAGCAGGCGTAAGGAAAACACCAGCTCAGGAGCAGGCCTCACTGGCAGGCCCCGGCCCTCACAGGCCTCAGGCCTCGGCCTTGCCCCTTCAGGGCACCCGCCCTGGCTCTCCCGAGCTGCCACACAGCCTTTAGCCACACGCCCTTTAGCCCCAGGACCTTTGGCCCCAGGACCTTTGGTCACAGCCCCACCCTCCTCCTCCCCCTCAGCCGAGCCAGGCGGGCACTGAGGGCCGCGTTCCCCTGCGGGCCTATTTATAACCTCGGGACTCTCGCGCGATTTGGCTCGGTGAGAACGAGGCGCGAGGCGCGGCGCTTCGTGCGTCATCACCGGGCGCCTGGCGGCAGCGGCCCCCGGGGCGGGCGGGGGGAGCTGGCGGTGGAGGGGCGCTAGGCAGGGCTCGGGGCATCGGGCTCTGCGGGCCTGAGGAGCGCCGGAGGCTCCAGGGGGGCTGGGGGGCCCAGGTGGGGCTGGGGAGCGCTGAGCACCGGGCCCTGGGGTGCCAAGTCTGGGTGGTGCGGGGGGGCCGGTGCTGAGCCCCGGGGCTGTGTGGGGCTGAGGGGCGCTGGGGACCCGGCTCTGGGGGAGCTGAGGGGCCTGGGCCTGAGCCTGGGGGCTGTGTGGGGCTGAGGGGCCTGGGCCTGAGCCTGGGGGCTGTGTGGGGCTGAGGGGCGCTGGGGACCCAGCTCTGGGGCTCTGGGGGAGCTGAGGGGCCTGGGCCCGAGCCTGGGGGCTCTGGGGGGCCCAGGGCTGGGGGGTCTGAGAGGCCCAAGCCTGAGCCCCGGGGCTGTGTGGGGCTGAGGGGCACTGTGGACCGGGTCCTGGGGATCTGGGGGCGCTGAGGGGCCTGGGCCTGGGCCTGAGCCTGGGGGCTCTGGGGGGCCCAGGGCTGGGGGGTCTGAGAGGCCCAAGCCTGAGCCCCAGCGCTCTGGGGGCGCGCAGAGGGGCCAGGGGTTGAGTGGGGCTGAGGGGCGCTGGGGACCTGGCCCTGGGGCTCTGGGGGACCCAGGGCTGGGGGCTGCTGAGGGGCTGGGCTCTTGGCCTGAGCCTGGGGCGCTCAGGGCTGGGGGGGCTGAGGGGCCTGAGCCCCATGGCTCAGAGGGGCCCCGAGGATGGGGGGGTGTGGAGGGGCCAGGGCTTGGGCCTGAGCCTGGGGGCTCTGGGGGGCCCAGCACTGCAGAGGTGCTGAGGGGCCTGGGCCTGAACCCCAGGACTCTTGGGGGGGCCCAGGGCTGGGGGGGGCGGGGCAGAGGGGCCAGGGCATGGGCCTGCGACTCAGGTCTCTGGGGGGCACTGGGGACCTTGGGGCGCCTGCTTCCCCCCCCTAACCCCGTTCTTTTCCGTGGAGGGCAACAGCCTAAAGCTGGCTGAAGTGGGCAGGGCCCCCCCTCCATCCGCAGCCTCACCCACCCACCCACCCACCCATAGGCTTTTGTCCCTGGGTGACCCCTGACAGCGCTCCCTGAGCAGCACGGGGTCTCCTCCCACAGCGGTGCTGCTCAGCCCTGGTGATGGCATGGGGCGGGCGGGGGGGTGGGCACAGAGCCAGGCCCCTGCCCGAGAGCCCTGGGAGTGGAGACACTCCTGGGCTCCCTCAGGAAAGATGCTCCTTGCAAAATAACGTTACTGTTGGCCTGGCCCTGGGAGGGAGCTCTCCCTGAGAGTGAATCTCTCCCTAACTGTTGGTGCTAAATAATAAAACACTGTGTTTCTCTTCTTGCGTCCTCAGCCTCCTCCAGGAGCCATTTCTGGAGCAGCGGCCTCTTCCACGAGGTGCGCTTTCACAGCAGGGGCACTTAACTGCCTGCAGGAGTTACTCAGCAGCCCTTGGTGCTTTAACCGTGTCATGACTCTTTATGAGGAGCAAAAGGGTCTTAAGATCGTGAGTTTGGCTGCCTCTGGCCCTCCCAGAGGCACAAAATTGGGACCCAGCCCTGGCACTGGCGAGCTGAGCCCTGGCTGTGGTTGCAGGGGGTGTGGGTACCCACAGTTTGTGCTACCTGCTGAGCCCCTCCTGGGTTTCAGTGGGTTTCGGTCGCTAGCCTGTGCCGGAGGGAACCGGGAGCTGGCATCAGCTTCCCAGGGGGTCTGTGCCCCGCAGGGCTGTCTTGGCCCTGGGTTCCTCCTTGTGCTTCGGGGGGGGAGGAGGTGGCAGTGCTGGGGGGGAGCCCCAGGTGTGCGGGGTGAGATCCTGACCCTGCGCTGGGGCAGGGCGGTAACGGGGTGCCTGCAGCGGGGGTAGCGCTTGGAATGGGGGCTGAAAGCAAGCCCCGGGGCTGGTGCAGCCCCATGGGAGATGGAGGATCTCTGTACAATGACATTTTCCATCTGCAGTGGGTGACACATAGCTGTGACCATCCCTGGGGTACAGGTGCATCCTTCTCCATCCAGATCTTGTTTACTGGGAGCAGTGGGGAAACCCCTGAACCCCTCTGTCATCGGGTTGTCACCTGCAGGGAGAGAAATGGTTGTGCCCTGGGTGTATGGCGTGTGTGGTGGTTCCATGGCCCTGGCACTTTTCTATCCATTTCAGGAGCCGAAGCGAGTGGTGGAGCCTGGCAGCTGCCTACACCGCTGCCTGGGGGCCAGCGTCCGCGGGGTGATGCCAGGCAGCCTGAATGTGGCTGCTTGAAAGACAGGAGAGGCTGGGGGCCTGGTGGGCAAGAAGGGCTGGATCCAGCCCTCGGGTGTCCCCCTGCCAGGAGATGCTGCTGCTCTGAGCCCACGCTCTGAGCAGGCTTCGTCATAGCCGCTGTGACAGCGACAGGGGAAAAAAGAGAAGTGGGCTCTGACACCCAGGACCTCCCTCACCCCCTCGCTGAGGCTTGGCTGAGGGGGGGTGACACAGGCTGGCACCCCCAGGCCCGCAGGGGTACCCAGGTTCTGGTGCAGGGACATCATTTCTCACCCCGAGTCACCTCTCCCTGCTTTGCTGTCTGGCAGAGGCTGTGCTTGGGGGGCACCGGCAGTGTCCCCTCAGTGTCACTGATGCTGCGAGCGTGGGGATGGCAGGGCAGGGGGTGAAGGCAGGGCTTGCGGAGTCAGGTGAGGTGTGAAATCGTGGGGGGGTCACCCTGTTTCTAGACAGCGGGGTGTAACTGTGGAACCCCTGGCTTTGTGCTTCCATCTGCAGCCGCGTGAGGAGGTAGCGAGGGTGGAGGACGGGTGGGCGCCACGGCTGCCTGTTCAGCGTCGCCTGGAGCCATTGGTTTGCAGGTGGGTGAAGGGTGGCAAGGGAGGGGTCTGCAGAATGGCCAGGGGTGGAGGGCTCGGCTCAGCGTCCCACCACCCACCAGGCTGCGGGTGGTTTTGGGGTCCCACATCACCCTGTGGCTGCAGCCATGGGGCGAGGGCCAGGGCAGTGGGCTCCTGGGACCTCCCTTAACGCCTCTTTTGCTCCGTTTTTGTGATGCTCCATTACCCCAAGCCAGGGCACAGCCCCAGCAGGTGAACGGCGTCCTGGGGGGGTCCGTGGTGCTGTCCCCGGCTCTGCCCCCCAACAAGACGGTGAAGGAGATCGAGTGGAGCTTTTCAGCCGGTGCCACCATTCAAGTGGCAGAGCTCGGCCCCGGGGGCTTCGAGCGCCCCGACCCCAGGGACCGCTTCAAGGACCGGCTGGAGATGTTCAACCAGACGGCGCTGAGGATCGTGGCCCTGGAGCGGGGCGACAGCGGGGTCTACGGGGCTCGGATCAAACTGCACCCGGCGCTGGTGGAGGATCAGTTCTTCAACCTCTCCGTCTGCGGTGGGTGGTTGCAGAGTAAGGGGTGGAAATTGCAGAAATTCTTTCATTTTGGTGCTGAGTGCCAGCACGTGTGGCCCCTCTGCTAATGCAGTTGGGATGTTTCCAGCCCTGGGAACGGATTCGTGCCCGTAGCCCCCCCCACACACACACTGCATGTGTGCAAAGCGACAATTTATGGTCACGTCAAGCTGAGTTCTCGGCAAATGATGTGGTTTTCCTGGCTGCAAACAAGCGCTCATCCCTGCCCCCCACCCGGGGCTCAGCACTGCTCAGCACCAGCCAGGCACCGGCTGCACCCCAGCGCCCTGCTCGCCCCTGGCATGGCACGTAGGCGTCCGCTGCTCCTCGCCTGCCGAGCGGCAGCTGCCGAAGCGAGGCCAGCCGGCACGTCGGCGGCTCCGGCTCCAGCTCCCCGCGCACGCTGTGGCCATGCCGGCTTGAGCTAATCGGCTCTGGCAGCCGGCTGCGGCACGAGGCATGCGGCTGGGCCCTGCGGTGATGCTGGTTGTTGGGCCACATCCTGGCTGCTGCCAGCCTTTCCGATGTCCCCGAGCTCCCTGAGACGGGGAAGACCCATTTTTCCCGGTGTGTGTAACCCCTTCCCATGGCAGAGCTGCTGCCGGACCCCAAAATCCAGAGCTGGCTGCTTTTGACCTGGTGCCACCTCGTGCTGCAGCGCCATGTGCTGAGGGGGAAACGTCGCCTGGATGAAACCCTGGGGGGAGCCAGGGGGTGTCAGGGTGCATCCCCTCCGCAGTGGGGTGCTCCACGTTGGGGTGCAGCCTGGCTCCCCACACAGCACCCTTACCCGCAGGGCTCAGCATCTCCTGGAGGAAAGGAGCCGATCTGTAGAGCTGGCCAGGGTGTGCTGGAGTGGAGGAGAGGGATCAAAGGGGGGGGTGAAGGGCTTTGGGGGTCTCCTGGTATCTCCGGGCACCCAGGAGCTCCCCCTGCCCCACAAAGGGCTGTGTTGGCAGCTGGGCATCCCCTCTCTGGGTCCCTTCCCCGGTCACAGGGGACAGTGTCCGGTGTGGTGCTCCTGGCAGCACATGCCAGCGCCACGCTGGTGTTTGTCCCCAGTCCCTCTGCAGCACCGTCCCTGATGAAGAGTGACGTGGCGATGGCTCCAGCCGCCGTGCCCACCTTTGCTGACACTCTCCGCTTTGCATCGGCGCTGCCCCGCTCCCGATGCCGTGGGCTCTGCCAAGAACCACGTCCAATTCCACAGCTGGATGATTCCCAGCTCTGGCAGCAGCACGTGCCAATAGGAATGACAGCCTTGGGACTGACCCTGTGTCCTTCCCCTGGCCCCCGTGGACACCCCGGCATTCCCACAGGGGACCGAGCCAGCAGCTTTTCCTGGTGCAACACTGGAGGAGTAATGGACCCGGTGTCTCCCAAAGTCCTGAGCCTGATGCCTTCAGGCCAGACGAGCCCCGGTGAGGTGCTGCCCGTCTCCCCATCACTTGGGGACCACAGGGGATGTCCGGCACAGCGATGCTTCACCTCGCTGGGGGTGTCCCAGCCTGTCAAACCCCTTGTCACCGGTTCACAGGCAGGAGGATTTGGCAGGAGGCAGCCCCTGCCTTGCAGAAGAGCCGGTGTCATTCCTGGCAAGCACCTGCCATGGAGCCCCGTCTCCATCTGGATGACCTTCGTGCCATCGAGCCATCTTGTTCTCCTTTTCCTCGGCTCTCAAAGGGACGGGCGGTTTTCCCCGTTAGCTGGAAATTTCAACTCAGTGATTTTCATTTCCCCTCTCCCCTCAAGACGTGGGAGGAACTAACAGAGTGGGCAGCGTGTCCAGCCCCTGCTTGCCTGTCCGCTCCCCTCGGGGGGACCCCAAGGGGCATTTTTGGAGCATTCACTGGCCACAAGCAGCCTGTGTCCCTCAGTTTCCCCAGCATGTCGAGGATCCTCGTTTGAAGGCACCCCGAGATTAGAGCTGCAGTTAATTGTCCCTTGGGTGCAGGTTAATGATTTTTGCTTGTAGGCGGGGAGCAGCAAGCACCGTCCCCACCGCTCCGCTCGGTCCCGCTGCAGAGAGCAGCCCTGCTGCGGAGGCAGCTTTCCCCCCCTCCCTGTTTTCAACCTCGAGTTTCTGGAGGTTTTAAATAAAAAATAAGCTTTCTGTGCTGCTAATGGAAAGTGCTTCCTCCCAGCCACAGCCCCCGCAGCAGCTCAGGGCTGCTAAATCGTGGCTGGGAGGACTGGGGGGGGGGGGGGGTTCTGCAGCCCCCTGAGCAGGCAGCGGTGTGTGAGGGCCGGGGGCAGCCCATGGGGACAGTTTGGCAGGGCCACGGCTGCCTTGGCACCACCACCGGCCCCTGCCAGCACATCGGTCCCCCAGGTGTGTCCCCTGTGGTTCAGCCAAGACCTTGCACCCCCTCGGGGGCATCCCCTCCAGTGCTGTTTTGTGCCCCCAAGGGTGCTCAGGTACCCCCATACACCCCCCCCACCCCCACCGCTAGAAGCGGAGCCGGGGGTGCTCCCACCACCGTGCTCCAGGATGCTCCTGCTGCTTGGACTTCTCCAGAGAAGTGCTCTTGCTACTGGGATGCCCAGTTTCCACCAGCCTTTGGTCATCCCAGCGGGAGCCCTGGCAGGGCTGTGCCGGGCATTGCCGGCATTAATCCGGGCACTGAACCAGCTTGACGAGGGATGCCGCAGGGTCGGGGGGTCACCGGCAGCCCCCGCCACGCTGGTTTAGCATCCTCGGTAGCGCGGGTACCGCAGGCTTCCCCCAGCCACCTAATCATTTATGGCGAGCTAATTAATAAGCTGGCTGTGCCCTGCGATGCACGGCTTCCTACGGGTTGCAGCGAGAGGCGGCTTTGCTCCTCCCCGTCTCTCCCGCTGCTGACTCTGCCCACTGAGCCACACGAAGAGCCGAGGAGGAGAAATGGAGGGGGAATTGGCCAGGAGCAAAGCCCGGCTGCCCTCGCTGCTCCTGGCACTGCTCGGCCTCGGCCCAGGTGAGTCCGCGGGCGGCCGCTGCCCCTGAGCCCGCATCCCACGGGAGCCCGCGGGCAGGGGGCTGGCAGCGGGGTGGGATGCGGGCAGGGATGCCGACCCCATCCTTGCCTTCTCCCTGCCTGCTGCGGGCTGACTGCAGCCCACCCCCGCTGCCCCTCCGAGCCGAGGTGCTTTCTGGAAGGCTGGCTCAGCGGGTCAGCCTTAATGAGAGGTTTCGTAACGAGGCGGCGGCCAAGCAGCCGGGAGGACCCCGGCTCCAGCCCCCCTGCGAGGGTCCCCTCGCTCCTAACTCAGCTTATGTCGGGGGCCGCCGTCGCCCCACAGAGCCCTTTTAGCCCCCCGGGGGTTGTGCCAGCTCCAGCTGCGAAGCAGCTCCTTACGTAAAGCGGGAGCGAGGAATCCCCTTAATTCCCAGCGTGCTAATCCACACGTTTAATAATTCCCATAAAACCTCCGATTCCTACAGAAAGCATCTAATAGTACGGGCAGATTAGCGGCGGCGGGGGGGTGGGGGGGTTATCTTCCTAACGATTAATTAGCTTCACGAGCAAGCCGGGCTGTTGAGCGGTGACACCAGGTGCCAGCCCTGCCACGCTGATGACAAATATCTGACCCAGCTAGATGGAAAATAGGCTGTTGACGATGCTTCGGAGTTTTCCAGCTTGCTTGCTTTGATCAAAATTATTTGATAAGAGCGTAGCAGGGCGGTGGAGATGGGGGGAGTGATGAGAAAGAGCAAAAGGTGGTGAATAAACCCCGGGTGGGGGGAAAGCAGCTCCATGGCTCCGGGTTTTGGGGGTCCGATGGAGAGCCGGGGTGGGCACATCCAGGTGCTGAAGGCATCGGTGATGCATCGAGCATCAACGTGTTTATCACCCTCCAGGTGCTGCTGGGGGGGGCGGGGGGGGGGGGTCAGGGCTGCTGGGACTGGGGTCCCCCGAATCCTGGGGTAAACAGGATGAGCCTGGAGGATGCCGGGGAGGCGAGGTGGCGGCGGTGCTCGGCGGAGGCCTGGCACCAGTCGGCTTTTCCCAGCCGTCATTTCCTCCAGCCACTCTTACAATAGTGCGGGGGCGGCCGGCGGGGACCCCCCCCGAGAGCCGCGGATGTGCCACGGGAGGGTGGAAAATGCCGGGAGGGGTGCAGGGAGGACGCTCGTGTCGCTGCCCATGCTGCTGCGGTGCCCTGGGTGGGCAGCCCCTGGGTTAAACACGGTGGGCAGTGCTGGGGGGGGGGTGGCGGGGGGGGTGGGCACAGCTAACGGGGGACACTTCCAGCCTCCACAGCGAGGGATGGGGGAAGAGCATCTGCCTGAGCTTCTCCGTAAGAAGCCCGATGAGCTTCTGCAGGCCCCCCCCCCAGATCCTTTCTGCTACTTGGGGTGGTGGCTGTCACCCCCCAGACCCCAAATCCAGTGCTCTGAGACCTCCAGATTCTCCCTCAGCACCCCACTGATCCCCAACTCGCATGCACAGGCTCAGCACCCTCCCTCTAGGCTCAGCGAGAGCCGTGCAGCGACGGTGTCCACAGCCGGGGTGGCTTCACTTGGCCCCAAAAACTTCGCAGTCACCCAGGGAAGCGTCAGAAATTCCTTGAGGTTTAAGATTTGCTGGAAAGAACACGAATCGAGCCTGGGATAAGCAGGGTCAGAGCACCAAAAGTTCCAGCGACGAGGAGCGCTTCTGCTAAAGCAAAGAGGCAGCTTGTAATGTGGGGCTGCTGGAGGGTTTTATATAAACTAAACACTCAGATGTCTGTGTTTAAGCTGCTTTAATATACAGGCACATCTGCTTCTGCCTCCTACGGGTGGGGGGAGTGGAGGGGAGGCGAGGGGGGCTGTGCATCAAGGTGATGCGGGACCCCAGGACCCGGCCGTCGTGGGGGACACATCCCAGCCGGGATGAGGGCAAAGCTGCTCGCCCCGCCCTCACCATCCCGGAGGCTGGGCATCCCGCTCCTGGCGTGGGACCAGGGCTGGGGGAAGAGGAGGCTGTTATCCCAACGGCAGAGGGGCGTGGGGGGCTGCGGGGGCCGGGGCCGGCAGAGGAGACAGCTTGTAGGTAGGCGGGAGCTGCCAGGAGCGAGGGAGGTGGTGCCGAGCAGCTCCTGGCGTGATTTTGCAGAGAGCTGTCGATGCTGCCAAAAAAAAAAAAAAAAATCCGAGTGGAGGCTTAGGTGGAGGGGCTGGAGTCTGCCCCTGGGGCTGGGGGAGCTGCCTGGCCTGGAGGCAGCAAACTCCATCCCTTCGGGCATCACCCTGGTCCTGCACCTTGGAGGTGGCTCCATCCGCTGCTCCAGCATCCCCAGGGCCCCCCCTCCCCAGCCATCCCCGCTCTCCCCCATCGCCTTAACCCTTGTCGATCTTTCGTAGGCATCTTGGCCGAGGTGCGTTTTCAGGCGGACAATGAGGTTTTGCAGATGCTGGCTGGGAACTCCTCCCAGAGCCTGCTGGAGCGATGTTCTGGTGAGAGCCCGGCTGCAGCCCCGGGGACGGCAGCGTTCAGATGGGCGCCCGCATCTGAACCAGTAGATGCTTGATTATTTTTTTTTGGCAACCAGTCTCCAAGCCCGGCATCCTTCCCTCCCTGTCGGAGCAGGAGGTGGCTCCATCAGGATATGAGGTCTTCTAGTGGGGGGGGACATCCCCGTCCCCAGCCTGGAGAGGGACCAGCTGGTGAAGAGGAGACCAGGAGGCTCCGTCAGGGCAGGGAGATGCTGCTTCTTCCCCCCGAAGGGTCCTTCTGTCCCCGTCTTGTCCACGCTCTCCCCGTCTTCTCCCTCGCTCTCTCCATCTTGTCCCCACCGTCCCCATCTCGTCCCCACACACCTGGTGACTTTCTGCCTTGTCTGTAGAGCTCCTCTTCGGCCAAGCCAGGGCACAGCCCCGGCAGGTGAACGGCGTCCTGGGGGGGTCCGTGGTGCTGTCCCCGGCTCTGCCCCCCAACAAGACGGTGAAGGAGATCGAGTGGAGCTTTTCAGCCGGCGCTGGCGCCACCATTCAAGTGGCAGAGCTCGGCCCCGGGGGCTTCGAGCGCCCCGACCCCAGGGACCGCTTCAAGGACCGGCTGGAGATGTTCAACCAGACGGCGCTGAGGATCGTGGCCCTGGAGCGGGGCGACAGCGGGGTCTACGGGGCTCGGATCAAACTGCACCCGGCGCTGGTGGAGGATCAGTTCTTCAACCTCTCTGTCTACGGTGAGCGGCTGCACGCTGGCGCTCAGCAGAGGCACTGGGGGCAAAAATAGAAAGCCCTGAGAGCGAGCAGTGACCCCTTTCCAGGTGGGGAAACTGAGGCACGGAGCAATGATGGGGTTTACCAGTGTTAGGTTAGACCCCTTTGCACCCCAGTGCTTGCAGCCCCTCAAGCTCTGCAAAAGGCCAAATCCTGCCACTCCAGGGGTCCCTGGAGTGGCCATGCCGTGCCCTGCTGGGGACAAGCGTGGCAGTGGGGATGAGCGGGGTGGAGAAATCCCTGCCGTGCCGTGCTGACCCATGCCCCGCATCGGACGCAGAGTCGGTGCCGAGCCCCCGGACCCGGAGCCAGCTCCTGGCCAGCACCCTGGAGTGGTGCAACCTGACGCTGCAGTGCCAGGGTGCCGGCAAAGGCGCCGTCAACGTCACCTGGAAGAAGGACAACATCATCTGGGACCCCACCTCCGACCGCCACCAGCTCTCCCCCGATGGGACCACCCTCCGGCTGGCCCTGCCGCCCACCGCCGCCAACGTCACCTACGCCTGCACCGTCAGCAACCCCGCCGACCAGAAGGTCGTCCTCTTCGACCTGCAAGCCATCTGCCAAAGCGGAGGTGAGACCCTCACCCCGGCCGTGCTCGGGGGGTCCCACACCAGCCGGCTGGCTCGGCACGGGGCTGGGGGGCAGCCCTTGGGGGGTGGTGTCTTGGCACCGCTCAGTGCCTCTCTCCGCCCTCCCAGGGGGACAGACGTCCTTCTCGAAGTCGGGGTACATCGTCCTGACCCTCATCCTGCTGGCAGTGAGCTTGGGGGGGGCCTTCTGGTGCTGGCGGATGAATAGCGAGAAGGCAGCAGACCCAGGCAAGTGAAGCCCCCCCTAAGCGCCGGCATGGCTTTGGGGGGGCTGAGCAGGGAGGGGGGTGTCTCCTGGCCCCCCCTGACACCCCATTCCCCTGCAGCTGCCACCCCCACGGTGCCTGCCGAGGAGAGCCCCTCCGACCCCCAGTACGCCGAGATCGTGCGCCGGAGCCCCCCGGAAGGTAATGACCAGGTGAGGCCCCTGGGGGGGCTGGGGGCTGCTGCCCAGGGAGGGCTGTGCTGGGGGGTCCCAGCCATGCTGAGGGGTCACAGACAAACTGGGGTCCCAGACACACTGGGGGTCCCAGACACACTGGGGTCACAGCCACATTGGGCTCATGGCAACACCAGGGGTCCCAGCCAAACCAGGGGTCCTGGCCACACTGGGGGTCCCAGCCACACGATGGGTCCTGGCCACACTGGGGGCCATGGCCATACTGGGGTCCCAGCCACATGGTGGGTCCTGGCCACACTGGGGGCCATGGCCATACTGGGGTCCCAGCCACACTGGGGGTCCTGGTGACACTGGGGTCCCAGCCACGCTGGGCTCATGGCAACACTGGGGATCCCAGCCAAACCAGAGGTCCAGGCCACACCAGGGGTCCTGGCCACACCAGGGGTCCTGGCCACACTGGAGACCATGGCCATACTGGGGGTCCCAGCCACACTGTGGGGGTCCTGGCCACACCGGGGTCCCTGCTGTAGTGGGGTCCCAGCCCCACAGGACACCTAAGGGTGCAGGCTGGGCTCTGTGCTGGGGCAGAGCATCCTGTGGGGGCTTCCTGGGGCTGGGGAGGGGAGCGGGGCCAGGGGGTCCTTCACCACCCCCCCAATTTTTGCTGCAGGGCCTGGGTCACCCCGAAAATAACCAGGAGCAGAGCCCCCCGCAGAAAGCACCGGTCACCACCGTCTACGAGCAGATCCGCCGGGCACCAGAGGACACAGCCGAGGAGGTGACATAGGCCCTCAGGTGCGGGGGGGGGCTGCCCCCAAAGGGGACCAGCACCCTGGGAGTCTGCATGGGGGGTCCCCCCAACCTCCACCCGCTGCTGAGGCTGAAGGGGTCCTGTCTCCCGCAGGCACCCGCAGAGCCGGAGCATCGGGATTTCCCAGAAGGGCTGTAAAGTGCGTTGTGTGCCAAATCCAACCCCCCCAGCCCCCCTTTTGGCTCCGGGGATGGGAGGCACCGTCTCGGGGCGACAGCCGGACCGACGCTTCCCCCCCACCCTCCGGTTTCTCTCCAACCTCCTTGTCTGATGCCCCCCCGAGACTGTTTGGGGAGTGGGATCCCGGCCCGAGGCAAAAACGAGTGGTGGCAACGGTGGCGAAGCTGGGGGGACCCCTCCGTTGTCCCCAGATGCCCCGGGATGCTCTGGGATGAGGGATGCTCCCTCTGTGGGGAGATGCCCACGCGGGGTGGACCTGCCCACCAGCTCCGCTGCTGCCACATTGACATGGGGGGGGGACACCGGGGTGTCCCCCCAGCCCCGTCCCATGCAGCTTCACCGGAGCGAACCTGGGTGGCATCTCCGGGGCCACAGAGGGATGCAGAAAGGACCGTTGCCTGCGCAGCTCCACCGAGAAGCACCCACTGTTCCCCACCCCCACCCCATAGAGGGGGTGTCTCACTGCCTGCCGTGTCCAGCACCTACTGTCACGGGGCCCCTCGCTCGGCCAGACCTCCCGCCGTTGTAAAAAGAGCAAAATAAATGTTGGTGAGATGAGAGGGGAGAGCTGACGGCATGTGTGGGCACGCGTGGGCACCGGCGGGCACGTGCCCGCACGCCTGGTTCGCTCCATGCATCTGCACGTGGACCCGTCGCACTAAAAGCATCCCCGGGCCATGCAAACCAGCCAGGTTTGGGGTTGCACCCTGAGAAACCCCAGCCCGGCCCCCCCACGTGCCCCGCAAAACCCAGGGGGTCTCGCAGCCTGATTCTCCATCACAGCCAGGACCCACTGGGAGCCCCGAGGGGTGACAGCCAGTGTGGGGACAAGGCTGGGCTGTCCCCAGAGACCTTGCTCCTCTTTGACGTGGCTCCTGTTGGTGCTGGGTGGGGGGGTCTGGTTCAGCCAGAGCTTCTCAAGCAAAGGCTTTGCTGCTGGCGAGGAGAAACTGGCCGAGCCCCCAGTGGGAAAGAACTTTGGAGCTGGGGTCAGGACATCCCATGTGCAGGGGACAAGACATCCCATTTCCAGGGGACGGGACATCCTGGGTATGGAGGACAGGACATCCTGGGTGCAGGGGACAGGACATCCCATTTCCAAGGGATGGGACACCCCAGGTGCAGGGGACAGGACATCCCATTTGCAGGGAACAGGACATCCCGTTTCCAGGGGACAGGACATCCTGTTTCCATGGGATGGGACATCCCAGGTGCAGGGGACAGGACACCCCAGGTGCAGGGGACAGGACATCCTGGGTGCAGGGGACAGGGCATCCCGTTTCCATGGGATGGGACATCCCAGGTGCAGGGGACAGGACACCCCAGGTGCAGGGGACAGGACATCCTGGGTGCAGGGGACAGGACATCCTGGGTGCAGGGGACAGGACACCCCATTTGCAGGGGACAGCACACCCCAGGTGCAGGGGACAGGACATCACGGGTGCCAGGAACAGCACACCCAGGGTGCGAGGGACATGCGGGACACTGTGCCCCCAACCAGCACCCAACAGGAGCAGCCACCCCAGCTTGACCCCGCAGAGGGGACAGGGCCCTGGGGCTGTGCCGGTGCGCCACGCTCATCGCCCCCATTTCCAGGGGAAAAACAAGGGCTGGGCAGCGGGGACCAGCCCAGGGGCTTTGGGAACCAGCCCCAAACCCAGGAGGGACCCCACCGACCCCAAGCCGTGGCCATGCCGCGCCGGCTGGGACTTGGGGTCCCCCTGTGCCCTTGGTTGCCAGCTCCCCCCAGAAGGTGCTGTTGCTCTCGGTGGGTGGATTTGCACATTCGCTCCTTCCAAGCCGGTACATAGGGTCAGGATCAAGGCGTCGAGCTCAGCAGCGTCAGAGCAACAGGGATGTCACCCAGCCCCCATGTCCCCGTGTCCCCTGGCTGCTGCTCTGGCTCCTGGCGGTGGCAGGTAGGTGTGAGGGGAGGGCAGCAGCCACACTGGGGCGGACCATGGCTGGTCCGATGCTGGTCACCCCCGTTTCTGTGTGACCCCTGTTTCTCAGCGACCGGTGGGAGAAAGCTGGGGGGCACAGCTTTTGCGTCCCAGTTGCAAAATGAAACCTGGGGGAGGGGGCTTAGAAAATCCGTGAAATATTAGGGATGGGAACAGGATTTCCCTCGGCGAAGGATGCTCCGGGGTACCGGCAGCATCTGGGTGGGGGAGCGGGGGCTGCTGGCTTGCAGCCGATGGGAGAAACGCTCAGGGCGTTGCTCACCCTCCTCTCCTCACTTTACTCGGTATAAATTGACCCCCTGAGAGGTTTCTGCTCCCTGGGGTGAGGACCCCAGGGTGGGGACCCCAGGGTGGGGACCCCAGAGCCGGCACCTTGGGGCTGTTTGCTCTTTCTTCTGCCCCGTGGCTGCTGCTGGGTGCGCTCGGCTGGGCCAGGCCCGCCCGAGGGAAAGGGAAAATGAATGAAAATTAATTTTGGCAAGGTAGGGAGGAAGATAAGGAGGGGTCGCCTTCCTTCTTTGTTTGCCTGTGTGTTTCCCTGAGGAGGAAGAGGGAGGCCGAAGGGCAGCTTGACCGCAGGCTGCTCCGGCTGTGCCGCAACATCACGGCTGCCTTCCCGGTGCCTCGGGACGGCGAGTTTGGCATCCTGCGGCCATCGGGGCTCCTGGAAAATGCTGGATGGGTGCAGCGAGTGGGCAAGGGCTGGGTGCTACCGGGGGTTTACCCACCGACCCACCCACCCACCAGCTGGGTGCTCCAGGACAGCCGGGATGCGGCAGCACCATCATCTCGCTCCCCATCACCATGCACGGCTGCTGCACCGAGCGCGGCGCCCTGCCAGCCCCTGGTGCTGTGGTACACGAATGAATCCCCCTCCCAACCTCGCTCCTTTGTGAGCGCATCCTCTAAAGTGGGGTTGGGGGGTGCCCATGGCCATGCTGTGCTGATGCGTGTGGTTTGCTGGCTGCCGGCCGCGGGGTTCCCCTCGCCTTCCTCTTGGCAAACCAAGGCGGCTGTGGAGAGCCAGGGGAGAGGCTGGAGTCAGCCCCGAAGCTCGCAGGAAGCTCACAGCCAGGGTGCAGGATGAGGCCTGTGGTGCGGGGACGTGGTCATCTGTCCTTCCGTCCCCTGCACTGGCTTCTCGCAGCATTTGGTATCTCAGAGCCGCGTCCCCCGGCGTGGGCGGCTCTGGTGCTGGGAGCATCTGGCTGTCACCCCAGGATGCTGCACCCCAAAGGCTCAGCACCGAGCTGGCCCATGGCCCTCAGTGGATGGTCCCTGTCCCCACTGGGACCCCTGGGGACATTTTCTGTAGGTTTAAACTCAAACCTGCTCTGCTTTGAGCCCCACTCCAGCGCCAGTGTGGTGGGGAGAGCATCCCCATCCTCTCCGAGAAGCTCTGGCTGGTCCCATCGTGGGGATGACTCATGCACAGCGTGGGGTGACACTGGGACAACACGGGACAATGCTGGGAAGGCCCCATGAGCACCCAGCATCCCCCTAGCCCCACCCCACGTGTGGTACCCAGCCGCTGGGGATGCTGGCAGGGGAGGTGAAGGGTGTAGGATTCAATGAATCATCTCAGGCGGATGCCACGCTCTCATGACTAAGGCACCGGTGGGCAGATGCCCACGGGTACCTCGGATGGGGGGCTGTAGGCAAGAACAGGGGGGTCTGCTGGGGGTCCCCATCCTCCAGATCACCCCTGTCCTGCCCAAGAGCTGTGGCTGCCCTGCTCAGGCAGGTGAACAGCGTCCTGAGGGGGTCTGTGGTGCTGTCCCCAGCTCTGCCCCCCAATAAGACGGTGAAGGACCAGGGGGGTCTGCGGGGCTCGGATCACACTGCACCCGGCGCTGGTGGAGGATCAGTTCTTCAACCTCTCCGTCTGCGGTGGGTGGTTGCAAATCACCGGGCGATGCGACAGGTTGATGGCCCCAGTGGGACCAGTCCGCAGGAGGTGATAAAACCCTCCTGCCCCCGCAGCTATCAGCACCCAGGAAAGGGGAAGAGAAATTGCTCTGGCTGCTGAGCATCTGTTATGTGGATTTTCCTGGATTTATGACTAATTGTGACCCACCCCCCTCCGTGCTTCCCCTTCCCGTGCCCTCTCGCTGCCCCTCCAGCCCAGCCCATCTTCCCTGGGGGCCCAGGGTGTCCCCAGGGTGTCCCCAGGGTGTCCTCGGGGTGTCCCCTGCTAGGCTGGGTCCTGTGACCGCCTTTGCACCTTACACGTTGCCGGTGCCAAAGATCCAGCGCCAGCAGCTCTCCATCAGCGCCCAACAGTACGACATCAGCCTGTGGTGCTGAGCGCCGGCTGACAGCAGTGCTGAGGTTCCCTGGCAGCTCAGCGGCTCCCTTGGGACACCGTGGGGACAGCTCTGCCAGGACCACCAGACGCTGTGCCTGCCCATGCCCACCAGCACCCTCAACTCCACCTACACCTGCGTGGTCCGAAACCCCCTCGAGGAGCAGCACGTCTCAGTCCCACTGGGCACCCTGTGCCCCCCGCAGGGTAAACCCCCCCCCCCCGGCCCCCAGATCCGGCCACCCAGCGGCGTCCTGGCACCCACCATGGCTTGTCCCAACAGATGCGTGGTGCAGAGGGGGAATGGGAGCCCTGCTCGGCTCCATCTGGCTGGGGAGGAAGAAGAAGAGGAAGAAGAAGAGGAAGAAAGGAGCTGGGGCAAGTGGGTGCTGCCCAGCACCAGCTTTTTCCTTCGCGGTGGCTCTGCCTGCCTGGACCAGGACAGCTCCATCCCCCCATTCCCTGCATCCCGGCTCCCTCTGACACCCCCTAGCTCACCCCCGCCTGCTCCTCTCCCCGCAGCCACCTTCTCCTCCCCCTCTGGCGAGGATGCTCTGCTGGAGGAGCCACGGTCACCGGGATCCAGAGGAGATCCCCGCTGGACACCGATGTGTGGGTGAGGGTGAGAGGCTGGTGCCGAATTCGGCTCCTGGCCCGTTGCACGGTGATGCCAGATCTGAATTCAGCTCCTGGCCCATTCCATGGTGATGCCGGGGCCGAATTCGGCTCCTGGCCCGTTGCACGGTGATGCCAGATCTGAATTCGGCTCCTGGCCCATTCCATGGTGATGCCGGGGCCAAATTCGGCTCCTGGCCCGTTGCACGGTGATGCCAGATCTGAATTTGGCTCCTGGCCCATTCCATGGTGATGCCGGGGCCAAATTCGGCTCCTGGCCCGTTGCACGGTGATGCTGGGGCTGAATTTGGCTCATGCCAGACCCAGGCTCCAGCTCCCAGCCCCCCCCCCGCCCCGAGGCGCTGTGGCTGAGGGTCCCTCCGTGCCTCCACAGCCCCCCGAGCTGGGGGCTGCAGCCCCTTCTCCAGCCCCCCCACCCCAGCAGCAGCTCCCAGCATCACTCTGAATACAGGGTGGGGGGTGCCAGGGGGGGACATTGAGGGGCACTTCCCAGGGCCACCATATCCCTGGGGGCTTGTCCTGGCTGGGGAGGGGTCATGACTGTCACCGCTGGCTTGGGGGGGGTGTCCCCCTGTTTTCTGCCCCCCCTAAGCAGCGAGACCACCCCCCACCATCTACAGCCAGCTGCAGGAAGGCACCGAGCCCCCCACATAGCCCCGCACCGCCCGTGAGTGCCATGTGTCCCTGCCAGGACCCGGGGGGCTCCATCCTCATCCCACCCCCCCAGCTCTGTCCCCACACTGAGTGTCCCCACGTTGTCCTGGAGCAGGACAGGGACCACCGAGCCCCCCTGGCAATGGGCAGGGGTGGTGGGGTCAGGCTGGAGTGGGGGTCCAACCCCACCCCCCTTGGCTCACTGGTGACTCCAGTAAAGGTGAGTGAAAGCGAGGTGTGGGTGGATTTATGGGGGCCAACTCCCCCCCCCCCCAGGGCACCCAGGGATGGGGCGGGGGTCTGCAGCTTGGGGAGGGGGGCCTGGGCTGCCCTCCCAGCTATGGGGGGGGGTGTCTAGGTGGGGCGCGGGGTGGAGCCATTTGTGTGTGGCAAAGCCGGGGAGGGGGGGGACACAGGGGGTGATGCTCAGGGCCGGGGCTGGCACTGGGGTGGGGGCCCAGCCAAAACGGCCCCCCCGGGAGCTGCAGCAAGGGCAGAGTGGGGGGGCAGCACCCATGGGGGGGGGGGGGAGCACCAATGGAGGGGGGGGCAGCACCCATGGAGGGGGGCAGCACCCACGGAGGGGGGCAGCACCCACGGCTCCATGCAGCACGTCAGGGGCTGGTCATGGGCCACCCCCACCCCAAGTGTGGGGGCCCACAGCCGGGTCCCCCCATACAGCCCCATCCCCATATGGCCGGGGTCCTATAGGGCTGGACCCCGCACAGCTGGATCCCTGCACAGCTGGACCCCCACATAGCAGGCTCCCCACACAGCTGGATCCCCACACAGCTGGATCCCTGCACAGCTGGGCCCTGAGATAGCAGGACCCCTGCACAGCTGGATCCCTGCACAGCTGGGTCCCCATATAGTCAGGGTGAGCACAGCTGGATCTCTGCACAACTGGATGCTCATATAGTGGGGTCCCCGCGCAGCTGGATCCCCACATAGAGGACCCCACACACAGCCAGATTGCCAGACAGCAAGGTCCAGCTGCTGGATCCCCACACAGCCGGATCCTTGCACAGCTGGATCCCCGTATAGCAGGGTGCCTGCACAGCTTGATCCCCACACAGCTGGATGCCCATATAGTGGGGTCCCTGAACAGCTGGATCCCCATATAGTGTGGCTCCTGCACAGCTGGATCCTTACACAGCCGGATCCCTGCACAGCTGGATCCCCACACAGCTGGATCCCCATATAGTGGGATTCCCTCACATCTGGACCCTGCACAGCTGGGTCCCCACAGAGCTGAATCTCCATATAGTGGGGTTCCCGTACAGCTGGATCCCTGCACAGCTGGATTCCCGCACAGCTGGATCACCACACAGCTGGATCCCTGCACAGCTGCATCCCCCTATAGCAGCGCTCCCGCACAGCCGGATCCCCGCACAGCTGGATCCACACACAGCTGGATCCCTGCACAGCTGGATCTCCATATAGTGGGGTCCCCGCACCCCCCCCCCCCCCGCCCCCCCGTCGCAGCGCGGGGCGGGGCCGTGCGTGCGCGCGCCCGCCGCCCGCGGCCGGAAGCGGAAGCGGGTCGGAGCGTGCCCGGAAGTGTGTGGGCGGTGGCGGCGGTTCCGGTTCCGGCGGCCGTGCGGGGGAGGCAGCGGCGGCGGCGGCGGCAGCAGCGAGGCGAGCGGCGCGTACCCCGCATCGGCACCGCGGCCCGGGCGCGCTCCGCCGCCCCCCCGCCCCCGCGTCACCCGCCGGACCCGGCCCGGCCCGCGCCGCCCCCGCAGGTGGGTCCCGGTGCCGGGCGCGGCCGAGCCGCCGCCACCGCCGCCCCCCGGCCTCCGGCGGGGCCGCCCCGGGCGCTGGGGCCCGGGGGAGCGGCTGCCGGCGAGGCTGCGGCGAGGAGGGGGCCGGTTACCGGACGGGGGGTGCCGGCGGCGGGGGGTGCCGGCGGGAACCGGGAGGTGAAGGCCGCGGCGGGCCCGGTGCCCGGAGGCCTTTGGGGGCGATGCTGCGGGGGGGGGGAGAGCGGGGGCGAACGGGCAGCCCCCGGTTACCGGGGGGCGCTCGGGGGGCTGCGGGAGCGCTACGGGGAGCCGTGGCGGGGGAGCCCCCCGGTAACCGGGTGCGTGGGAGCGGGGGGGGGGGGGGGGGGGGCGCACGGTTCCCGGGGAGGGGGGGGCGGGTTACGGTGTTGGGGAGGCGGCGGGCCGGGCCCGTGGCGGGGGGGGCGGCGGGGCCGTGGCTGCCCCGCCCGGGGCAGGGGAGGGAGCGGCGCGGCGGGCGGGCAGGCTGGGGCAGGCCGGCGGGAGGGGGCGGCGGGGCTGTAACGGGAGCCCGGAGTCCGGGCCCGGCCGCCGCCGCGGCGCCTCGGCTCCTCCTGGCAGCCATTTACATACTTTGAACATTTCAAAGCAGCGAAACCCGGCGGGGACCGAGCGGGGACGGTGCCTCCGGGGGGGCTCGGCTGCCTGCCGGGCCGGGGGGGCTGCCCGCAGCCGGCGCCCGGTGCTGCTGTTACTCCCCGGTGCCCATTTTACCCTTTTTTTCTTTTTTCTTTTTTTTTTTTTTTTGGTGGGGGTGCAACCCTTGATTTCCAAAGCGCTGGCAGGTCACGCTTCCAGCCCAGCTCACCTAAAGCGATTGGAATCAGATGTGCCGTCTCCAGCGGGGATCAGGAGCTGGGATTTTATCCCGCCCCCCCCCCCTTTTTTTTTTTTTCCCCTCGCTGGTACATCTGGGCGAGCTCAGCAGCTTGTGTATTTTGGCAGCGGAGCCCGTCTAGTAACAGAAGACAAACTGTGTTTGGCTTGTTTTGTCTGTCTGACGGCCCCGCCGTGCGGCGTTTCGTTCCCCGAGCAGGAGGGAAACGGGGATTAAACCACCGGCTCTTTGGAAAGATGCACTGGGCTGAATCCCATCGGGGAGACCCCGGGCAGGGTTACAGCTGGAGGTGGTTTTTCCAGAGCGATTCCAAGCGCTGCCCGCGATAATGGCGTGTGGATGTCGCTGATGCCGATTTCCTTCTGTTTCCCAGTCAGCAGGAGGGAGAAAATGAAAGCAGGCTGCAGCATTGTGGATAAGCCAGAAGGAGGAGGAGGTAAGGAAGTCTAAAGGCTGAGTTGTTCAGCTGTTACAAATTCTTTTCCCAGGATAAAGGAGCTCAGGAGGGATTAATTCCACCTCTCCCAAAAGCTCTCTTATGTGGGCAAAAAGCCGTGTGTGAGTGAGGATCGGTCAGATGTTTGCTCGATGGGCTGTCGGCAAGTTTTTAAGAGCGCCAGGTTTAATATGCAAATAAATCTTCCCGGATATGTTTTCTCCGTAAGGATTTGGGGTCCCTGAGGCGGATCCCCTCTGCTCTGGTACAGCTCGTGCCTGGTTTTGTCTCCGTTGCAGCCTGCGATAGCAGTGTGGGTGGCGTTGGAGCGTGATGCGACTTCTTCCACGCTGCTGGAGCCTGAAATTGTAGCCACGATGATTTGGGGGGGGGGGGGGGGGAGAAAAGGGGGAAAAAAAAAAAAACCAAACCCCTCGTGTTAGTAGTTGTGCTGGGAAACTATTCTGAGAAAGCTGAACTTGGCAGTCGCTCAGAAACATCTGCCGGCACAGTTGAATCTGGAGCGGGCTGCCGTGGCTTGAAATAAAGGGGAGCTGAGAGCTGTCTGCCCTCGCCCCCCAACATCAGCGCACCAAATGCTCAAATCTGGATGATTTGCCTTATTTTAGCTGCCTGGAGTCCAAATTGTACGCTGCCTAAAGCTGCTGAGCTCCTTTCTGCTGCTGCTCACGTTTATGTCCCTTTCAGTTTTACTGTTTTGGGGTTTTTTTGTGGTGGTTTAATTCCCCCTCCGGGGAGAGGGGGCTAAAAGGAATCAGAAAATGAGCAGCTAGAGTAGGAGAGCCGGGTTTCTGTGCTTCCACCTTGAACGTTTAGGAGAATTACGGCCCCCAGCGATGCTCTGTGGTCTCACCCTGGCGAAAACACGATAAATAGGCAGCAGAGCTTGGCAGCTGTGAGCTCCTGTTGCTCTCTGAGTGACTTTCGCTTTTTTTGGCCTTTTCCAAGGTTATCATTTCCCAGAGTGGGCTTACAAGACTGAGTCCAGCCCCGGCTCCCGGCAGATCCAGTTATGGCATTTCATCCTGGAGCTGCTGCAGAAGGAGGAGTTCCGCCATGTCATCGCCTGGCAGCAGGGCGAGTACGGGGAGTTTGTCATCAAGGACCCTGACGAGGTGGCCCGACTGTGGGGCAGGAGAAAATGCAAACCCCAGATGAACTACGACAAGCTGAGCCGGGCGCTCAGGTGAGCAGAAGCTCCCACGGAGGCGGGGAGCTGGTAACAAGCCCTCCTTCCATCCTTCCCTGCCTCTTTTGGGCAACTGGTTGTAGATGGTCCCTGGTTCGGTGGCACCTGCAGTTCTGGGAGGTTTGTGTCTTGATTTTGAGTTCTGGGGTGCCACATTGTTCGGGTAGGTCTGACTGTACCTGGGTGTGATGAGAAAGACAGAGGAGGGAGTCCCTGGTTCACCGTGCCCTGTTCTGCACCCCGGTGTAAATTTGCACCCTGGTTCAGGTTGTCATTATCAGAATGGCTTCCTTCCGGGGAGCTCTTCTGCCTCTTTTCTCAGCTTCCATTGCCGCTGCTGGCTTGAGCAATGAAGGTGTGGGAGGAAACCAGAGGTGTTACTCTATTATCACACCATCAAGGGTACCGTTTCAGAGAAAGCAGCTCCCCTTTCTAACAGAATTTGTACCAGTCTCTAGCGCTAAATCTGGGCAAATCAAAGTTTGGCACTGGTCTGAAGGCGAGGGCCTGGACTGGGTCTTTCCCGAGCCCGGAGGACAGGAATTTGGGTAATCTTAAGGACACCCTCTGTCCCCTTGCGTGAGACAGGGGCTGAGCGTTCCTCACTTTGCACTTTGTAACTCCAAAGCCTCCAGTACGACTTTGCCCTCTGTTTAGACCCTTCCTTAGGTGGTTGGGGTTTTTTTCCCCCGTTATTGCTGTATATTTTGAAGTTAGACGGTGGAAAACTAGCATGACCCTCCAAATATTTCAGCATTTCAAGCCTGTCACCTGCAAGAGCAGCTGGGTTCCTGACAGGTTCTGGCATTATCAGTCTGTAACATGGACTTCGCTGCCTTACGCCCTGTGATACCTCCTGGGTGGAGCTGACAAAGACAAACAAGGCAGCAAACACGAGAGTCTCGTACTGGAACAGGAAGGAAACAATAAATTGAATGGCACCGGGGCTGTAATTGGTACATGGGAGTGGAAAATAGCCTCCACCTGCCGACACGGATCACGTCTTGGCATCTCGATGCCCAGTGTGACAGCAATGGGACAAGGGCACTGCAGGTAGCAGCAGCCACCCCAGCTGGGGACCTGTGGCTCCTTCCCTCCGCCTGCTCGGAGCGGGCGCTGCTTTGTTTGGTGTGCGCTGTGGCAACAGGCACCCTGCCTTGATCTACCCCCTAAGGACAGAGAATGGTGGCGATGATCCGCGCGTTACACCTTTGTTTGGACACCAGTGGTTAGGAGGCTGAGGACAAACAGTGGTGGTGTAAGCGGGGAGGAGGCTGCGGTGGGGATTATACCCGCTGTCTCTGTGGCAGAGTCCTCCTGCCTTGGTTTGGTGCCGTGAAGGTGAGGAAGGGGTGGGGGGCTGGCTCCCAGTGCCTGCCCTCTGCAGCCCCTGATCATTTTGAATCCTAAGGTGCAAATGGGTGAACAAAAGGGAAGCAATTTGCTCACAGGCACAAGAGCAGCAGAAACCAGCTCTCCCCATTTCCAGCCTGATACCCGGTACGCTGTTACAATACCCTGAGCCCTGAAACTGGCAGAAATAAAACCCAAATCTGAGCTCATCTGGGTAATTTGGTCTTTTTTCACTCAGCTCTGCCGCTGCCCTGGGTTTTGTTCTGCCCCAGCCCAGGCGCACATTCCCCTCTTGCGGGTTCTGTCTCTTAGCACAGGTTCAGCTGAACGTTCCCTTCCCGTTCTGGGTCCCGTAACGTTCCCCCGGCAGTCGCAGCCCACGTGGAGCGACCGCCTGTTTCGCTGGCTGCGGGGCACTTTGCAGATGGGAATAGGGATGTCGTGCCAGCGCCGTGTGGGATGCTTGTACGAGACCCCCCAGCCCGTGGCACTGGTCCCAGTTTGGACAGGGGTGAGAACCAGCACGTACAGGCTTGGCCTGTTGTTCAGTTTTCGCTTCTTTTCAGGATCTCACCTTTTCCCACATGTTCTAAGGGACACAGTGACCTGTAGGTTTGAAACCTCCTGCTAAAGAACGGGCTGTAAAAGGGGAGTGGGTGTCGTTTGGAAACTTCCCTCTCAACTAATCATTTCTTGCATCAATAATGTAAATTCTCGGGGTGACTTCATTTTTGTAGGTACGTCAGGGGTGGACGTTGATGGCCCTAAAGGAAACGGGGCCCTTAAGCCACCGTGCACTTTGATCGATCTCTTTTAACTTATTAACAGATACTATTACAACAAGAGGATTCTCCACAAGACAAAAGGCAAAAGGTTTACCTACAAGTTCAACTTCAACAAGCTGGTGATGCCCAACTACCCGTTCATTAACATTCGGCCTAATGGTGAGTGGGGAGGGGGGGCTGCCGCTTTTAACTGGCGGGGCTCCTGGCGTGTGGAACAGCCCCTGCAGACCCCTTATCAGTCATCTCCGCCAGGGCAATCAGTGCTGTTGTGGTGGGAATGCCTGGACCTTGATAAAGCCTTATCTTGGGGCTCTCTTTCCCTCGGGTTTGTCACAGACGCAGCTGTGGTTGGCTTTGGCGGGGAGGGGGGAGACTGGAGGCATTTTGGTTTCCTCTTCGAGCTCGCTCGCCTGCCTTTATGGGTGTTGCAGGTTTGCTTTGCTCGCTGTCGTGGCTGTCCTTGGGCTAAGAGGGTTTTAGCTCTGTTGCAGGGACCTTGCCTCACTCACATGCTCCTAACGTAAGTTTATGGTGCCATATAAATGTGACCCTTCTTGACAAGGAGCTTAGAGGTGCACGGCGAGGCATGCGGGCGGGCGCTGTCGGAAAGTTCACAGCTGAACAGCAGTTTGCTCTCCTCCTTGCTTCTGTGAAAGCCACTTGTTTGCTTTGGGTTTGCTCCTTTTCAATCAAAAGGAAATTTTTTTCTTAACCAAATTCTACGTAGAGTTGAGAGGAACGTAATAGCGAGCGCAGTTTCCAGAGGAAGAGCAGTAACTTAGCCGAGTTTGACTAAAATCACAGGTATTTCTCGAGCCTCCCTGCGGCAGAACAGCCTGCTGACATTCAGGATCACGAAAGAGAGTTTGGGAACGGAGCGTTAATTGTTCCCTTTTCATCCAAAAAGGCCTTTGAGTCTCTTGCCAGGAGTAGTAGCAGGAGTTTGCTCTGGGTTTGTCCCAGAGTCAGCAGTACTGCTGTGGTTTCTCTGGAAGAGGGTCTTTTGTTTGCAAGACGCTTTTTGGTGGAGTCAAGTCCCGCCCCCCCCCCCATAGCTAGATTTCTACAGCTGGGGTGATTGCCTCCGTAACTGCACAGCCACCAGGCAGTCAGGGAAACGAGTGGCCATTGAGTCCATCAAAAAAAAAAAAAACAAACCAAAAGAAACAAACCCAAAAAACTCAACCACCACCTTCTGGAAGTCATTACAGCGAGGCCTGAGACTGCAAAGTCACACTTTCTTTGCTGCAGAACGCAGAGGCGCCTGAACCAGCCTTTCTCCCAGCACTGTGCACTTAGTTCTCACCTCGTGAAGAGCGCCCCAGGGGGAGCCTTGAAGATTTGTCTAGCAGGGAGAGAGCAGGGGAAGAAAATGGGGCTTGAATGTTGACTCCGAAACCCCGGCGGCTGAGAAAAACAACTTACATGTGGGCAAGAGTATTTCTCACCGGTGCTGGTGTAGCCAGTGCCTACGTACAGTGGTGACTGCTCGTTGATCTTGGCAGTTGAAGCGACCTGCATCCCACCCTGCTCCCTGGGGAGTCCCAGCTTCGTTTCAAGGCATTGTCTTCTAAGCCAAACGGGGCTGGGAGAATGGAAATAATTCATAAAGGCGTTCTGCTTCACCTGTGGGGGACACGCTGCCTTTACGGCAGCGAGGAGAAGGCAGTGTGTTCTTCAGGAGTCCTTAGCCAAAGCATGGGGGTGTAAGATGTAGTACGAAGCTGCGCTGCAAATCTATAATTACTTGCAGCAACGAGTCTGGGCAGTTCCAGCTCAATATTGCTCACTGCTGTTCCTTTTCCCTGTTTGCAGCCACTCCCTCCTATCTCTGGGGCATGCATTTAAAAAAAGAAGTTTGGAGAACTGGAATGCACTTGTCTAATTACAACCTGTTTTCTTTCCTTCTGGCTGGGATGGGGGTTGGGATATCAAACCTGTTTGGGGCACTGGAATCAAGTTTCTTCTCCCGGCTCTCGGTGGCGGGGTTTTGAAGGGAAGGGAGAGTCAACGGGTGCGCTGGGGAGGTGAGGGAGCAGGTGGAAGGATTTGCCTCAATATGGCTCGTTACGGCACGAGTAAGTCGTAGCCAGGCGCCTCCGTAGGCACGGCGGTGGAAGAGGAGCCAGGGAGAGCTGGCAGCGTTGCTGGCAGGAGTGGTGGAGAGCAGACTTCTTCCCAGCAAAGCACAAATCGGTGACTTTCAGTCAGCCCCGAGAGCTTGAGGTTTAACCAGCAGCGCTTCTGCCGGTGGCGCTGGAGCGCGATTGCTTAACTGTGCTCCTCACGCACCCGCGTGGAGACGTTTTCTGGTTAAACCGGAGCGAGGAGGTCAGAGGAGGGCGGCTGAAAGTGGAAGTTGCTTCAGTGGCCTTGGAGGGTGACAAAACCTTGGCTGGGGCGAGGTGTGGAGGTGGGCAGAGGAGACGGGAGCCGTGCAGGGGAAGGGAGCAGATGGGGAAGGCAGCTCCCAGCTTGGCGGCGGCTGCGTTGTTGGTGGCGCACGCACGGTATTTTTGTGTTAGTCTTCCAGACGCCCGCGGGCACAGCCCGAAAAGCAGCTCTTTACCTGTGTTTTAACTCCCTTGGCGACTGCGCTCTTTAACTCTCTCCCCTATCTTTTTTTTTTTTTTTCTTCCCCCCCCCCCCCCAGGTGTTGTGCCACAGAGCGCTCCTCCCGTCCCCACAGCTTCATCCCGCTTCCATTTCCCACCGCTGGACAGCCACTCTCCCACCGAAGATGCCCAGCCCAGCCGTTTCTCCAGTGCGTCCCTGGTCCCATCCAACCCCGAAGCGTTGGGTGACGGTGGCGAGAGGAAGCCAGACATGCCGGAGCTGGAGGACGGCTCCTCGGATTGGCGCCGTGGCGTGGATCTTATGGCCTCGCGCAACGCGGTGGGCGCCGGTAGCGTCAACCACCAGAAGCGCAAGCCCGATATTATGCTCCCTCTCTTCACCAGGCCCGGGATGTACCCGGATCCTCACAGCCCCTTCGCCGTGTCCCCCCTGCCAGGGCGTGGCGGGGTCCTAAACGTCCCGATCTCTCCTGCCTTGTCCCTGACTCCAACCATTTTCTCCTACAGCCCCTCTCCGGGCCTCAGCCCCTTCACAGGTAGCAGCTGCTTTTCTTTTAACCCTGAAGAAATGAAACACTACCTGCATTCACAAGCTTGCTCCGTCTTCAACTACCACCTGAGTCCGCGGACTTTCCCCCGCTATCCGCTCATGGTGCCACCACTACAGTGCCAAATGCCCCTGGAGGAGCAGCCCCAGTTCCCCATCAAGCTACAGCCTCCCCCCGTGGGGCGCAAAAACAGGGAGAGACTGGAAAGCGCCGAGGAGCCGGCGGTCCCCCCAGCTGGCCACCCCTCCTCCCAGGGTCAAGGTGGAGCCCGCGATGGACAAGGAGGCAGAGTGTGAAGAGCCAGCGGTGAAAGGAAAAGACAAAACTGAGCGAGAGGAAGGTTCCAGCGCGGCAGCCAGCCTGGAAGAAGAGAAAGCACCTGTGTTTGCCAGACCGGCTGCCCCGTCGTGGCACCCAGCCCCCCCGGCACCCACCCAGGCCGGCTTCTCGGCTGAAGAACCCCAGGAGCAAGGGGAGAGCAGCGGGGAGAAGTCATCCCGGGAGCCTGCCGGAGAATCAGGGGCGCAGGAGAAGAGAGAGGACGCCCTGATGCCTCCAAAGCTGCGTCTCAAGCGCCGCTGGAACGGTGACCGGCAAGCGGACGTCCCCGAGGAGCGTCAGAACGGCCGAGTCCACTGGAACGGGGCGCTGGGCAGCCCGCACCTCGCGGCGGCTCCCAAAGCCGTGACGGCCACGGCTGCCTCCGACACCTAAGGCCAGGGGAGCCTTGCGGTCCGTCTGCGCTGCAAACATCCGTGTATTTATGTAGCAAGGTTGCAGAGCGTGGGGGGCGGGCGGGGGGCTGGGGCTAGCCTGGTTTGGTAATTCTAGAAACTAGGGGGTTTGTGTTCTTTGTTTTCCTTGTTGAATTGCAGGTGAGACGCGGTTGTCTTGCTCCGATTAGGAGAGGCGAGGGAAGCCGGCCGCCCTTGTGCGCAAGCTTCACACCTTGCACGAACTCCAGCGGGGTTGAGGCCTCCACCGGGACGGAGGAACTCCAGACACGGTCTATTTTCTATGCGCTCTAGTATTTATAGAAGCAGGAATCTCTGAATTCATCTAGTTCCCTTTTTTATATATATATATATATATATATATATACACGGAGCCTGGTGCGATGGTGGGAGAGGATTTCCTGCCCGTTCGAGATGTGCTGTGCATCAGCCTCGGGAGCCGTCTGTATTTTTTTTTTTTTTTTGAGGGGGGGGAGGAATCAGGGGGACGGGACGAGGAATTATTGCACTGTCTGTGGAGCGGGGAAGGTTGCGGAAAAAAAACACAACTCAGAAAATCACCGGTGCGCCAGCAAGGTGGGACGCTGCTGGAGAGGGAGGCGCGTTCCCAGCAAGCGGATCTCGGGGCCGGGGGAGGGGGGGAAGCGCTTCAGGAGATGTTAAGTCGTCCCTTTCGCCTTTCTGAAATACTGCAGAAGCCATGAGCAAAATATTTTAAAAAAAAAAAAAAAAAAAAAAAATCTTTCAGGGAAGGGAGCGGGGTGAGAAAAAAAAATAACCTAATGCCTTTAATATACGCATTAAAATGTACCCTAGGTTTTTTTTTCTTTTTTTTTTTCTTTTTTTTTTTCTTTTTTTTTCCTAATTGTCTGGGTGGAGTTGGGAGTGATTGGAAGATTAACACTGAAATGCTTGTGGTGAGTTCATAGAGAAGGAATGACAGGAGCTTTGTTAAATCTGATTTCCTTTGTTTGGTTCCCCTATCACTTTGACTCATGCCTTAACTACGCGGACACTTTATGCGAGCAGGGTTCTATGGACGGGAGCAGCCAGAGCCGGACGCGTTTGGCCGAGGTCGGGTTTTTCCCGAGGTTTTTGGCTTGTGCCTGATGATGGAGAAGTGCTGGAGAAGCGCGGTGGTGGTGGTGGTTGGGCCGGCTCGGCGGCTCCGTTGCCGCAGGCTGGGTCGAGGCAGGGTTCGCAGTGTAAATCTCGCTGTATTTTTGCTGTAAATCTGCTCTTTCCCTACGCAGCTGCGTTTGTCGTTAGGCTGATTAACTTAGAACTCTGGATTCCGTTGAGGAATGCGCTCGTCTCCCACCGCGGCGGGGGACGAATCCCTAACTGATTCCTTGAAAGGAGCTTGGAAAGACCCGATCTCCACGGGGATAGAGCCGCGTCTCCGGAGAGCAGCTGATTATTCACGCGATCGTAGGCGAGAGGCGTGCGCGGGCAGATTCCTTCAGTCGAGGACCCGGGGAACTGTCGGAGGAGGGCAGGGAGCGCGTGTGCGAGCACAAAATTCTTTGCCAACGTTCGTAGGCAGAGAGCCGGGGCTGCTCGGGAGATGCCCAGAGGAGATGCTGGTGCGTGGTAGCCGGGGGATGCGGGAGCTGTGAGCCGCTTGCCTGGGCGAGCTCGGATCCGGCACCTGGATTGACCTCCACGGTCAGAGCCCGAGCGTGGAGGAAAAAGGGGGGAAGGAACCCCTCAATCCGGCCCCGGAGAGGGTGTCGGCGAGTGAACTCAGGAATTAGAAACACGAGGCCTTTCCCATCCGTCATGCATATCGTCACCCCCCCTCGCGCCCAAGTGCCGGAGCCCACGGGCACCGCTCCCGTTTGGGGAGGGGGCCAGGGCAGAGGTGGGGGGGGGGGGGAAGCTGCCCTTCTCGCCCTTCGTTTAAGGCAAAAAAAAAAAAAAAAAAAAAAAAAAAAAGTTGAACTGTTGTTTGGCTTTAAAAGTTTGTAATCGGTTGGGGGGGGGGGGGCCTGGGGAGGGGAGGGGGGTGTTGTCTTCATAGCCATTGCACTGCAAACCGGGGAACTCCGCGTTCAGGGATAAAGGACTCAGGTTCTCAGGACAACAACGGACCAGTGACCGGCTGCGGGTGATGGGCTTCGCTTTTTGGGGGGGGCGGGGGGCTGGCTGGGCCCCCCCCCTCCACCGTCACCCACGTCCCCCACCAGCTCCGGGGCTCACCTCGGTGTGAGGCAGGGGGGCTCCTCCCGACCAGACTTAGCAGCAGCCTCGGAGGAGGGCGCTTATAAATACATTTTAAATAAGAAAATGCCACAAAAAGAAAAAAAAAAACAAAAAAAACACACACGAAAAAAAAATTATATGTATTCCGATGTGCCAAAATATTTAAACTTGTAAAGTTTAAATGGGTGAAATCTCAACGTCCACCTGTATTAACTAATCAAGAGCATGTTAATGTTTAAACCATTTTTGCTTTGTTTAGTCATAGAGAATCTGTAGGAAAGAGACTTTAAGCGGACAACCAGCAGTCAGCCAGGATTTTGGGGGGAAAAAAAAGGAAAAAAAATATATATAAAATAAATAAATCCCGCTCCAGATGGGGCAGGGAGGATCGGCCACGCGTCTCCCGGCGGGTGGCGAGCGAGCCTGGCAGAACTTCACCGGCTGCGGAGTCGGAACGAGCCCCGGCGTGTCCCGTCCCCGATTCCAGGGGAGAGGAGGATGAGGATGAGGAGGAAGAACCCCTCTCCAGAAGCATTAACCTCGGCGGCCCAACGCGTCGCCCTCGTCGCCTGCGGGAGGTTCCACCCGTTGCTCGGTTGTCCCTTGTTTTTATTTATTCCATAATTATGGTTTTGTTTTTAAAGTAACTTTTTTGTGTGGGGGGTGGGGGGTGTTGTTTTTTTTTTTTTTGTCTTACGGATCCTGGTGGGTTTAAGAACACTGAGTTTCTTCTTTTGGTTTGAAATAATCGTAATCAGATTGTTTTTTAAAAAAAAAAATATCGATTTTTAGAGTGCTTTTAAGGAGAAAGTATTTACCGATAGGATTATTTTTGGGGGGGGGGTGGGGGGGGTGTTGGTTTTTTTTTTATTTTTTTTTTTTAAAAAAAAAAAAAAAAAAAACAAACCAACGAATCACTTTTCCTGAGGCATGTTCTTTGACTTTCCTAGAATCGATTCAGCAGGGATTAGTTGTGGATGCATACACGTACGGCGGGGACATGGTTAGCTCGAGCTGTCTGTCCACGGAGAGCAGGATGGAACGTGTGTGTATATGTACATAACAATGTAAAGTAGTCTTTAAAATACTCCATTGTGCAGTGCCTTTAGACGTTCCACTTTCTATAAAGTCTTCAAAAAAAAAAAAGGTTGCATATATATATTATATATATATGATGTAATGTTATAGAAATATATGTATAATATACATATTTTTTTCCAGGGGTATCTGATAGCTCTGTATTTTGTTATGGAAGTTGAAAGAAAAAAAAAGAAAAAAAAAAAAAGTATTTTACCTCAAATTAAAAAGTTAAATAAACCTTTTAAATAAGCAATTCTACTGGTCGCTCAGTCCTTGGGGGGGTTTCGCTCCGGGGCTGGTGGGTGATGCCACTTGACCAGCATCACCCAAGTTTTTCCTAGAGCCAAGGCCGCCCCCGGATCCGCTGCGGATCAAGATGCTCTTGGCTGGATTTTTGGAGAGGAGCTGACCCACTGCTCCCACCGCAGCATCCCAAACCCCCGTGGCATTTTTCCCAAGGTAACACATCCCAAACCCCAGCGGGATTCTTCCCAAGATAACACATCCCAAATTCCCACAGGATTCTTCCCAAGATAACGCATCCCAAATTCCCATGTTTTTTTTCCCAAGGTAATGCATCCCAAACTCTCATGGGATTTTTCCAAAGGTAACGCATCCCCAAATTCCCATGGGATTCTTCCCAAGGTAACGCATCCCAAACCCCTGCGGGATTCTTCCCAAGGGAACGCAGTCATCCCAACGGCCTGTCCCCATTCCTGGGGACCAGCTCTGCGAGGGGACCCGGCGGGGGCAGACGGAGCTTTGCCAGTGGCTGCAGCTTTGGGAAGCTCCAAGCGGGATGCAGGGCTGGGATGGCCCCAGCTGCTGGGTTTAAACAAAATTCTTTAAATTTAAGCTAAAGCTGGCTTAAATCCCACCCCGAGGCCAGTGCGGCTTCCCTCTATTTTTTATAGGATTTCTCCAGTGGAAAAGGGGCTGGGATGAAGGGGCTGGGATGTGCTGGCCTGGGGGTCCCCGCTCGGGCTGGGGCGGCCACTCGGGGCTTTTTTTTTTAAATTTATTTTTCTTCTTCTGAGCACGGGAAGGGATCTGTGTCAGGGGAGGATTAGGGGATGGAGCTCCTGGCTTTCAGCCCTCTGCTTCCACTGCCGGGCTCTTCTCCATAGCCATTGCTTTTCCAGCCCTGCCTTATTATTATTATTATTATTATTATTATTATTATTATTATTATTATTATTTATTTATTATTATTATTCTCTTGCCAACAGCAGCAGGGCAGCTGGGGCACCCTCCTGTTCACGCCATGTTTCTTGGAAGGATGGAGCCGCCTGGTGAGAGCTTTCCTCTCCCTTCCTCAGACACCCACTTAATTTAATTAGAAGTATATTTAATTAAATACCCATCAATTCCAAGGACGCAGGCACTAGGGTCCTGACAGCCGGCTAATCCTCGTGGTGGATTTTTTTTTCATTTATCAGTCAGTACTTATCAATTCGGTGGGAATTTAAGACGCTGGTTTTGCTGGGGCTGGTGCCTGTGCTGAGCACGGGGGATTTTTCATCCTGGTCAGCCTGGGGGGTGGGATTCGAGAGATTTTGGGGATAGATGGGTCCTTTTTGGCAGTTTGCAAGATGTTAATTAAAAAGAAAAAAAAAAAACAAAAAACAAAAACCAACAGAACAAACTCAATACACGACGAGGTCCCGAGTGTGGGAGCCGGCAGAGTTGTGTCCCCCACCCTGGGGATGCTGTTGCACAGGATCAGGCCCTTCCCAGAAAAGCAGCCAGGAAAATAAGGGGGAAAAAACGGCACTTTAGCAGCTGCTTTTCCAACTTCCTCGTTAAAAGGGAGAACTGCAAATGCTCTTCCAATTTCACGATGAAGACGAGCCCCCTCCCAGCCCCGCTGAGGATTCCTCTGGAGCGGAACGCTGTCTGCTTTCCAGGGAAAACCAAGGGAGAATTGAACCCAAACTGGGAAAACCGAGGTTTAATCTTTAGAAATTTCCAGCAATATCCAAGCGGGAATTTTCCAGACTCGGTGCCGGGAGGCGATGGCAAAGCTGATGCAGAGCCTGGCCCGCGCTCCAGAGCCAGGGCTGCGCTCCAGCCAGGTGCTCCCCGCCCCCCCCCCCTTCCCAAATTCCCGGCACGGCCAAGAGCCAAGTTCAAAGCCTGGCACTGGGGGAGCGATGGGGGGGCCGGGAAAGCCCCCCCTCATGCTGTTCCTCCTTCCTTTGCTCGCTCTGCACTCCCCGAGCTGGAGCCGCGCTGGCTCTGATACTGCAGCCTCACAGAGTCGGGGGTTTTGGGGGGGGGTTCCCCATCCTCAGCTCTGGAAGTGAACCCTCGGGGGAGGATTTGGGGGGGGGGGGGGGGCACTTGCATCTCCCTCTACACCTCCATCTCTCCCCCTTCCTTCACCCCCCCTGTACCCCCTTGCCTGGTGCGGGGGGGCTGCTGGTGTTGCTCGGTGCCGTTCCTCCCTTCCCCCCACACTGATCAGGTAATTGCTTTATCTCTTAATTGGAAACCAGGGAACTGGGGGGGCCAAAAATCCACACCGGGGATCACATGCCTTCACCTGTTCCTGCCAGCATTGAGCCTTGTGCCCCCCCAAGCGAAGCCCCCCACGGTTACGCAGGGCGACGGATCCGATGGGAGCAGAATCCGGCCAAGCTGGGGGTGCTGGGGACCAGCTCCTGCCCCTCGGTCCCTGCCCACGGCCACGTTTCTCCTGTTCCATCCTAGAACACGTTTGGGATGAGGTGGTCCATGCTTTGCTCTGGGCGCAGGCATCCCCGCTGCATCCATCTGCTCCCAAATCCGTTGGGCTGGCATGGATGGTGCTGGCCCCGCTGCCCGGTGCTGCAGCTCCAGCCCCTCAGGGTGTCAATTGAAGCCCTGGGAAAGGAAAAAATCGGTTTAAGAAACAGCCCCCCAGGGTGTTTTCCCTTCTTTTCAGGAGCCACAGCAAGATCCAGGCCAGGGATGGGGGTCCCCCTGCCCCAAACTTACCCCACATCCCCCCGGGACCACCGCTGTCCCCGTGCTTTTCCTCGCAGGGGGTGAAGATGAGGTGGGAATGGGGGGGATGAAGCTCCGCATCCATCAGCATCGCGCCGTGGCCCAGCATCTCCCCGGTGCCGGAGCATCACGCCAGCAGGGTCACGCCAGGCTGGATAACGTGGCATGGGGGGTGTGGGGGGGAATCGTTCCGGGACTTTCCAAAGCCTTTTTGGGAAGGGATGCCCGGCACGGCACGGCAGGGTGGGGGGGATGCTCGTGTGCAGCTGGGCGCGTGGGAGGGCCCCCCCCGAGGGCAGCGAGCCTGCAGACCCACGGGGGATTTCCCCACGCTCGCAAGTCCCCTGGGTCTCTTCTTGGCATCCCCCCACCCCCCCAGATTTACCACAGGGGTCTCTGCTTCCCGCAGGGAGGCAGCCAGGAGGCCCCCTCGGGTCGGCAGGAGCCTGGTGCTGCTGGACCCCCCCAAATTCACAGGTGCAATAAAACCCCAAAGCTCTTTCATCCAGTCCCAGACTCCTCTTAATGGCAATTAAAACCACCTCCAGCCCCATTCCTGCCCGGGGTGCTGGTAATCCTCCCTTGGCACCCGAAAGGCGCCCGGGAGGAGGGATGAGCCGCCCCGTCCTGGCTCCGTGAAGCCCCAGGGCCCGATCCTGCCCGACATGTGGGCTTTGCACAACGTTGGCTGCAGCCAAAAAGGGGCCTGGAGGCGGCTGGGGGCTGGGGGGCAGCTTGTGCTGGTGGGGGGTGGGCGCTGGAGGGGGGCTGGGGTATGTGAAAGGGTGAGTGAAAGGTGTTTGTTACCGGGGGTGTCAGCACGATTCCTATCGGTCGCAGCTGACACCTCCTCCCCCGGCTGATGGGACCTGAAGAGGCTTCGGAACCGGAGCGGGACACGGACCGGCCTCATCCTGCTCCGGGCCGAGCCCCCCAGCACCCGGCTCCTGCCTCCTTCCTCCCGTTCCCTTTCCTGCTCTTGGTCTTTTATCATTCTCTACCGATTCTGCCTCCCCTTCTCTCCCACTGCCTCCTCTCGCTCTTCATCCCCCCCCCCCCTCAGGTGAGCTCCCTCTGCTTACCCCCACACCCCCTCCCCTTCCCTTTGCATCCCATTTTTCCCTTTTCCTTTCCTTTTTTCCCCAGGTTTGGCTGCTCCCCTCCACCCCAACCCTTCAGCTCAGCCACCGCCATCCGTGGCCATCCCCCGGCTCCGCTCCTCACTCCCGACCCACCGCTCCCTTCCCCACCCCCCCACCCCCCTTATTATTTTAATTTGTGAGCTCTCCTAGCGGGATGGGGGGATTAATCCATGAGAAATGACTGATCGATCCCGGCTTGCGCTTTGCAGCTCCATCCCAGGGGAGATGGAGGCATCTCAGTGGATTATCCCGGCGGGACCGGGAGCATCCCTCGGCTCTGCGCCAGGGCAAGGGGAAGCCACACACGGGTTGCCCTGGGTGCTGGGATGTGGTGGGATACTGGTCCGGCACCAGCAGTGCCGCCTCGCCATCCCGCTCGCTCCCAGCACGCTCCAGAAGTTCAAGCCTGAACAGATCCCAAACCGCCTGGGCTTTTCCTCCCAATTACATGGAAGGAAAACGAAGGAGCGGCAACTTGCCCGCCGCTTTGGTAGCCAAACGCTGGGTGCCCCAGGGGCCCTGGCACCGTGCCGCCGCGGCTGCCGCTGTCGCAATGGGTGGGCAGCCGGGAGCCAGCTACACCCTGCGGGATTCCCAGCGAGCTCCTGGATCGGCAAGAAACGTTCACCGGCTCCACCCGGGCCTGGTGGTGCCAGGACGTGCCTGGCTGGCTCCGGCTGGGCTCCAGCCGCGGGCAGGAGCGCTACAGGCAGAGCCGGGATGGCTGGCAGTGCGGACGGCTTGGTGTGGCCACCGTGGTGCTGGCCACTGGTAGCCATGCCAGGGGTTCCCTCTTTCCATCGCGGTGTGCAGTGGGAGCCGGCCAGGGGGACCAGTGCCAGGATGGGATGGGGTGGGATGGGATGGGGTGGGATGGGATGGGATGGGAAAAGGATGGGGATGGGATTGGGATGGGGAAGGGACCGGGCTGAGATGAGGATGGGATGGGGATGGGATGGGATGGGATGGGATGGGATGGGAAAAGGATGGGGATGGGATTGGGATGGGGAAGGGACCGGGCTGAGATGAGGATGGGATGGGGATGGGATGGGATGGGATGGGATGGGATGGGATGGGATAGGAAAAGGATGGGGATGGGATTGGGATGGGGAAGGGACCGGGCTGAGATGAGGATGGGATGGGGATGGGATGGGATGGGATGGGATTGGATGGGATGGGATGGGATGGGGATGGGACATGACTGGGATGGGGATGGGACACAGCTATAGGGCTGGGACAGGGCTGGGATAGGGATGGAAAATGGCTGGGATGGGTGTGGGATGGGAATGGGACAGGGCTGGGACACGGGCAGGATGGGACAGGGATGGGATGTGGCTGGGATGGGGATGGAAGGGGATGGGACGGGGATGGGATAAGGATGGGGCACGGCCGGGAAGGGGATGTGATGGGGATGGGACACAGCTGGGATGGGGATGGGATGGGATGGGGATGGGATGGGGATGGGACACAGCTGGGATGGGGATGGGATGGGGATGGGATGGGGATGGGATGGGATGGGGATGGGACACAGTTGGGATGGGGATGGGATGGGGATGGGATGGGGATGGGGATGAGACATGGCTGGGATAGGGATGGGATGGGATGAGCCATGCGGTAGTTGGGATCTGGATGTGGCACGGGGAGCTGGGAGGGCTTTGCTCCAGCCCTGAGGTCTGGGTGCTGTGGACCTGGATAATTCCATCTAACAGCAGCCCTGTGGCTCCCAACGGGGTGGGCACCCAGGCAGGACCCCTGGCAGCCATCCTCCGCCCCCACCTCACACCACCACCACCCACCAGTCACCCCCCAGCCTGGTCCAGTTCCCACCCTGTTCCTCTCGCTTGATTTCACCAGGAAACAGCCCTGGATTTAATTCCCTGACACTGGGCAGAGCAGGGGGCATGGAGAGGAGTGCTGCCCCCCACCATTGCCAATGGCTTTCCCAGATGGTGAAGCCAAGCGGGGCTTGTCCCCACGGCAAATGGGGGGGGGTCTGTGCCCCAACCCCTCCTCACCCAGCCTTACCCTTTGGATCCCGGCTTTTTCCCGAAGCCAAATCCCTCCCGGCTGGGATGTGACCCTGTGTTGCTGGAGGAGATAAACTGGGGAGGGTCCCATCGCTTTCTTGCTTCCCCTGGGCTTTGTCCATGGCTCCGGGAGGGTTTTCCAGAGGCTTCCAGGGCTGGTGAAACCCCGTTCTGACCAAAACATCCCTACTGGATTCCTGCTTCTCCAGCAGGATCCTGCTGGCACTTAGCGGCCCAGGCGTCCCCATCAGTGCCACCGTAGGGAGGGACCAGTGCACAGGGAGCTGCATCCCCATCACTTGTGGGGACCAGGTGGGAGGAAGAGGAGGAGGAGGAGGAGGGTGGCAGTGGCAGCAGGCGGCAGGCTGTGTGGTGTCCTTCTCCTTGTGGGATGTCCCTTTGCAGATGCTCGGGGGCATCGTGCTGGCCTCATGCTCCCGAGGCTGCTCAGGACCGGCTCTCGTTTGCCATTTTCACCAATTTCACCAAATCAAGGGTGGGCTTTCATCCTGCCTGCTGGTGTCGGTGCCCCTGAGCCAGCACCACCCTGGTGCCGGCTCCAAAGAGGATTTAGGCAGCAAGGGAAAACCCCAGAGTTTTGAGGATTAGGGCTGAGCGCACGGGATGAAGCTGGCAATATCCAGGCCAAATCCCAGCCCTGCTCCTCATGGCGGCCATAAGAGTTCCATGGTCAGGACCCTGATCCAGTGCCCCCTTCTCCCCCAGCACCCAGCATGGCCAGATCCAGGATGGCCATATCAGCCCCGGGACTACCAAATCCAGCCCCAGGGCTACCATATCCGGCCCCAGGATGGCCGTATCCAGCCCCAGGATGGCCATATCCAGCCCTGGGACTACTGTATCCAGCCCCAGGATGGCCGTATCCAGCACCAGGACTACTGTATCCAGCCCCAGGATGGCCATATCAGACCTGGACTACCATATCCAGCCCCAGGACTACCATATCCAGCCCCAGGATCCCAGGATGGCCATATCCATCCCTTGGACTACCATATCCAGTCCCAGGATGGCCATATCCAGACCTGGACTACCATATCCAGCTCCAGGACTACCATATTCATCACCAGGATGGCCATATCCAGCCCCAGGACTACCGTGTCCAGCCCCAGGATGGCCATATCCACACCTGGACTACCATATCCAGTCCCAGGACCCCAGGATGGCCATATCCATCCCTTGGACTACCATATCCAGCCCCAGGATGGCCATATCCAGCCATGGGACTACCATATTCAGCCCTGGGACTACCTTATCCAGCCCTAGGATGGCCATATCCAGCTCCAGGACTACCATGTCCAGCCCCAGGATGGCCATATCCAGACCTGGACTACCATATCCAGCCCCAGGACCCCAGGATGGCCATATCCAGCCCCAGGACTACCATGTCCAGCCCCAGGACTACCATATCCAGCCCCAGGATGGCCGTATCCAGCCCTGGGACACAGGAAGGGATGGAGCCAGGGACAGGGGATGCCACTGTCACAGGACACAGCATGCCTGGGGACCAGCTTGGCCCCCCCAGGACCCCCTTCAGCACCTTGCCTGGATGTTTCCAGGGCTGTGGCTTTCTGGTGACCTTCATCCCCTCATCATCCTCCCCCTCGCCCAGGGAGTTCCTGTTTGAAACATTTTCAATCCCCCGGGAGACGGAAGGATGGGAACGAGCAGGGCCAGGGAGGGAGGAGGGAAACCGCCACCAGCAGCAGAGGATGCTCCCAGCCCAGAGTGGGGGTCCCCACCAGGGTGGGGGGTCCCTATCAGGGTGCGGGTTGGACCCTGCAGCACATGCGAGGGGGTCTCCAGACCCCGGGCAATGAGGGGGTGACATGCCACCCAGGGTGGCTGCGGTGATGCTCCTTCCCCATCCCTCTGCGGCAGCTTCCGTTCCCTGCCCCATACCTGGGATGAGCCCCCGCCGCAGCCCCACTGGGGTCCCTGTCGTCCCGTGTCGTGTCGTTCCCCCCCCCCCCCCCCGCCTGTTCCGATGCTCCCTAATCCGCTTGTTTTAATAGCATTAAATGCTTTTAAACAAACAGGCCCTTCACCCCTGCCTGCCTTGGGGGGGGTGGGGGTGGCGGGGGGGGGATGCCCGGGCAGGGCTGGGGGGGCCGCCTAAGGAGATTGGAGTGGGATTTGGGAGAGATCAAGGGGCAGGAACGCAGCCAAATCCCAGCCAGCCCTGTGGGATCAGCCTCAAACCCTCCCCTGCGCCCCCCCAGTCCCCGTCCACCCCCCATCCTGGCTGCCAGCCCACCCCCAGAGCAGGGTACCCAGGACCCCCTGCCCCAATTCAGAACCCCCACTCCATGTTTGTGGGTTCTGCCTGGTTCATCTCCCCCTAATCCATGGGGGCCCCTCGCCCAGAGATGGGGTACCCCAGGAAAACACCCCCTGGGCTCAGCAGCCCCTGTGGGGTTCACGGGGACCCCAGACCCCCACCCTGCACCACCTGAAAGAGGCATCGAGGCCCTCGTTAATGAGAGACGGAGAATAAACAAGGAAAGGAAATTAGGAGAGGAAAGTTCTGGGCACAAAGCCTTTCCATCGGCACCCAAGCCCTGGGGGGAGGGGTGTCCCCCCCTGCTCCCATCCAAATGTCCCAAATCGCCCCGTTTTTATTGACCCGGCTGGGATACGGGGCCAGGGAAGCGCCGCAGCCGCTGGGATAAGGGAGAGGAGGGGGCGGCGGAGGGGATGAAGCCGCTGTCACCCTGCCCATCCCTCCCATCCCTTTTTTTTTCTAATTTTTTGGCTGAATCTGGAATCACACTCAGATAAAATGGGGGGGGGGGGGGGGGGGGGGCGGGCACGGGGGGGCGCACAGCCCTGGGCACCTGCAGCTGAAGGGGCACAACTCGGGGTTTTGCACAAAAAAGGGGCAGGGGGGTTCCCAGCGGCGCCTTTGCTGCAGCCAGGCAGGGACCCCCAAACCTCCCCCCTGCACCCCGACCCCCCCGCTCCTCCCGGCTCCCTCTCCTCCCCGCGGGGTGTAAGCAGATTTACGCTTAACCCGCCCCTCCCCCCCCCCCCCTTTTTTATATATCCAGGTGATGCTCCTTGAGACCCTCAGAGCCCAGCAGCTCCCACCCAGGCAGATCCCCCCCCCCCCCCCAGTGGGGCTGCAGGTGAGTGGGGTGGGGGGGCTGGGGTCCCCCCAGTCCGGGATGCCACAGGAAGTGGTGGAGGCTGGTGGGTTTGGATTTTTGGTGACACCGAACCCCTGCAAGTGAGGCCACGACTGTCCCCATGGGGTACAGCGGCGTGGCCTGCCCCAGCCATGTCGGGGGGCACGGACCACCGCGGCAGCACCCTCCGGTGCTGGGTGCATCCCCCAGTGCTGGGTGCATCCCCCTGGCACTGGGTGCATCCCAGATACTGGGTGCATCACCATTCTGGGTGCATCCCCCCAGTCTGGGTGCATCCCCCCGGTGCTGGGTGCATCCCCCAGTGCTGGGTGCATTCCCCCGGTGCTGGGTGCATCCCCCCGGTGCTGGGTGCATCCCCCTGGCACTGGGTGCATCCCCAGTGCTGGGTGCATCCCCCTGTGCTGGGCGCATCCCCCCGGTGCTGGGTGCATCCCCCAGTGCTGGGTGCATTCCCCCGGTGCTGGGTGCATCCCCCGGTGCTGGGTGCATCCCCCTGGCACTGGGTGCATCCCCAGTGCTGGGTGCATCCCCCTGTGCTGGGCGCATCCCCCCGGTGCTGGGTGCATCCCTATTCTCGGTGCATCCCCCTGGTGCTGAGTGCATCCCGGATACTGGGTGCATCCCCAGTGCTGGGTGCATCCCCCCTGTGCTGGGTGCATCCCCCCAGTTCCTGGTGCATCCCCCCAGTTCCTAGTGCATCCCCCTGGTGCTGAGTGCATCCCGGATACTGGGTGCATCCCCAGTGCTGGGTGCATCCCCCCTGTGCTGGGTGCATCCCCCCAGTTCCTGGTCCATCCCCCCAGTTCCTAGTGCATCCCCCCGGTGCTGGGTTCATCCCCCCAGTGCTGGGTTCATCCCGCCAGTGCTGGGTTCACCCCCCCAGTGCTGGGTGCATCCCCCCGGTGCTGGGTTCATCCCCCCGGTGCTGGGTGCTCCCCGCAGGGCTCTGCTCTCTGCTCGCAGGCCGGAGGATGCCGTGTGGGTGCCGGTCCCAGGGGCTGCCCGTCCTGCCCGGTTCCTGCTGGCTACCAGGTGAGCGGCCGCCGAGCCCAGCCAGCGGGGAAAGCCCCGGGGAGGGAAGGGGGGAAGGGCCTTAGCCCCCCACTTGCCCCCCTGCCCGCACCCAGGGTCGGGCTGCCACGCCGGGATGGGGCACGGATCCCACCACCATCTTCCTGGGGGCTAAGGAGCTGCATGGGGTGGGAGCGGCGGTCTTGGGGTGATGCCCCCCAGGCCCCCCCGAGCCCTAAGCTGCCCCCCTCGCTCCGCAGGGCTGGCCCTCCCCACCTGGGGGTGCAAAGCCGAGTCCAGCCCCGGCTCCCGGCAGATCCAGTTATGGCATTTCATCCTGGAGCTGCTGCAGAAGGAGGAGTTCCGCCATGTCATCGCCTGGCAGCAGGGCGAGGACGGGGAGTTTGTCATCAAGGACCCTGACGAGGTGGCCCGACTGTGGGGCAGGAGAAAATGCAAACCCCAGATGAACTACGACAAGCTGAGCCGGGCGCTCAGGTGCTGCTGGGGGTGGGGGGCAGGGGGGGGCAGAACCCCCGCCATCCCAGTGCACCTCGTGGGACAGCGTACGCCATCGCAGGGAACCCCATGGGGTGACACCCACCATCGCAGGGGACCCCACAGGGCAGCATCTGCCATCCCAGGGGGACCGCATGGGGTGACATCCGCCATCCCAGGGAGACCCCATTGGGTGACATCCGCCATCGCAGGGGACCCCATGGGGTGACATCTGCCATCCCAGGGGACCCCATGGGGTGACACCCGCCATCCCAGGGGTCCCCATGGGGTGACACCCACCGTCACAGGGGGATCCCATGGGGTGACACCCGCCATCCCAGGGGTCCCCATGGGGTGACACCCACCGTCACAGGGGGATCCCATGGGGTGACACCCACCATCCCAGGGAGACCCCATGGGGTGACATCCGCCATCCCAGGGGGACCCCATGGGGTGACATCTGCCATCCCAGGGGGGGCCCATAGGGTGACACCCACCATCCCAGCAGTCCCCTTGGGGTCACATCCACCATCGCAGGGAGACCCCATGGGGTGACATCCACCAACCCAAGGGGAGTCCCCAGCCCCTGGCCTGGGGTGCCCACCCCCCCATCCCCCCTGACGCCCCCGCCCCCCTGCCCCCCAGGTACTACTACCACAAGCGCATCCTGCACAAGGCCAAGGGCAAACGCTTCACCTACAAGTTCAACCTCAGCAAACTCCTCTTCCTCACCCACCCGCCGTGGGACCCCCGCTGCCTGTGCCCCCCGCCCACCGTGCCCCCCTCCTCGCCAAGCCAGGTAGGGGGTCTGGGGGAGCACAGCTTGGCTGGGGACCCCCCTGGGGACAAGTGGCCTTCCTGGGTGCTGCCACGTCCCTTTTTTGTCCCTGCAGTCGGTGCTGAGCGTGCTGCTGAGCCGGCGGGTGCTGGCGGAGCCGCTGGGCTGGCACTGGGGACCCCGGCCCCCCAACACGTGGGAGAAGAGGGTGGCCACCAGCGGGACCAGTAAGTGTGGGGCCAGCGAGGCTGGTGGGTGGCAAGTGCCAAGGGTTGCCTGGGGGACAGGGAGGGCAGGGGGCGGGGGGGCAGGGGGCTGCGGGGCGGTGGGGGCCGGGGGTTTGTGGGGGCAGGGTGCTGGGGGCCGCGCTGCAGGCAGGGATGCGCCGTTGCTGGTCCCACAGCAGCACCCAGTGGCTGTGACTGGGAGAACTGGGGGGGGGGGGGGGGAGGAGCACCCCCCGGGGCGGGGGGGCAAGGTCAAGGGAGACGGGGGCAGCTGGAGCACCCCTTGTGACCCCGGGGGGCTGTGCCGTACGGTGGCCACACTGCACCGCGGCCACTAGCCACGCTGGCCGTCTCGCTGCCCACAGGTCTCAGCCCCGCGTGCCCCCCCCGCTTTGGGGGGTCCTGCTGCTGTTTGGGGGTCCCCAAAGAGCTTCCCCGCCTGGCTGCCCTCCCCCTGCCACTGCCGGCCCTGGGCCCCCCGCCACATGCCTGGGCCACCATCGCCCCTCCCGTCCTGGCCCCCCCGCCGCTGCTGCCCCCCCAGGCGGGGGTCCCCACGTCGGTGCTGCTGCCCCCCGAGTTTCCCCCCAGAGCATCCCCCTGGCTCCTGCGGGGGGCTGCGGGGCTGGTGTGGGACCCTCCAGCACCCCTGGGCGGGGGAGGAAGGCGAGGAGGAGGAGGAGGAGGACGAAGGCCGGCATCACTCGCAGAGCTGCCCCCGGGGCCAAGCTGGGGCTCGGGGGGGGGCACGGGCAAAAGTGGGGTGCACCCAGCCAGCAGCTCCGCCCCCCCCCGCCCCCCAGCTGGTCCCACAAGCCCCCCTCGGTGGGCTGTACATCGGGGTGCTTGGGGGGAGCACCATGACACCCCCTCGTCCCCCCATTCCACCCCCACAGCACTGGGGCTGGCAGCCCCCAGGGTCCAGCTGAGCCCCTCCCCCCCCCCCCCCGGGGGCTGGGGTGCCCCTGGGGACCCTCCAAGCCATCGGGTCCCCGCCGGCACGCGGCTGTGGGTCACATCCTGCCTGTACAAAGGGCAGGAACCAGCCCCCCACTTCCCGCCCCCCCCCCCCCCCCAAATAAACCACTTGCGCAGAGGGGTCCGGCTGTTTCACCCCAGGTGGCACCCAAAGCTGGTGGCACCCCAAAGCCACTGTCACCCGCGGGGGAGAGGCCACAGCCACGACCCCCGCCCCCCGAGGGGCGCACGGGATTTGGGGGGTGGCTGCGCAGGGGGCTGCCCCCCAAAAGGTGATTTTCCCGGGGGGGGCAGAGGGACCTGGGGTGGGTTTTGGGGTGCCGGGGGGGGGCAGCTGGGTGGCCGCCATTCACTCCCAGGGATTCCCGGAAAACGGTTCATTTTCATTTTCACTTTTCCATGTTTTTCCGCACTGGGAAGTTGGGGGGGGTGGCGGGCAGAGCGCCACGCTCTCCTTTTGGGGGACCCCCTATTTGTTGGGGGGGCAGAGAGCCACACTGTCCTTTTTGGGGACCTCCTATTTGGGGGGGGGGGAGCGCCACACTGTCCTTTTTGGGGACCCCCCTATGTGCTCCCCTCGTGGCACAGGTCACCCGTGGGGGGCTTAAGGGGTGGCAAAGGTTTGGGGGGCTCCCTGTGGGGTGCCCATCAGTGGGGTGTCAGGGGGGGAGCCCCCACTTCCCCCCCGAAGCCTTGTGCCCCCCACAGCCCTGCTGTGCCTCAGGGCCCCCCCACAGCTGGGGTACAGGTGGGACCCCTGTAACTGGGCTGTGTCTGTGGGGCCCCCCAATTAACCGTATCTATAGGTCACCCCCATATGTGGGTCCCCCCAAAACCGTGTCTATAGGTCACCCCTATATTTGGGTCCCCCCACAGCCGGGCTGTGTCCATGGGTCCCCCATACTCGTGTCTATAGGTCACCCCCATATGTGGGTCCCCCCATACCATGTCTATAGGTCACCCCATATGTGGGTCCCCCCAAAAACCGTGTCTATAGGTCACCCCTATATTTGGGTCCCCTCACAGCCGGGCTGTGTCCATGGGTCCCCCCCCATAACCATGTCTATAGGTCACCCCATATGTGGGTCCCCCCAAAACCGTGTCTATAGGTCACCCCTATATTTGGGTCCCCCCACAGCGGGCTGTGTCCATGGGTCCCCCCATACTCGTGTCTATAGGTCACCCCATATGTGGGTCCCCTCACACCCGTGCTGTCCCCCATAGGTCCCCCCGGCGCAGGTCTCACCATGGGTCCCCTATACCCAAGTCTCCTTGTGGAGCCCCCCCCAGCCTGGTCTCCCCGTGGGCACCCCCCCATCCACGCTGTCCCTGTGGGTCGTCCCCCCCCCACTGTCCCAATGGGTCCCCTATACCCAAGTCTCTGTCTGTGTCCCCGACCCGGGTCTCCCCGTGGGTCCCCCATCACCCACACACCGCCTCCATGGGTGCCCCCCACCCGGGTGTCCCCGTGGGTCCCCTATACCCAGGTCTCTATGTCCCCCCAACGCGGGGTCTCCCCATGGGTCCCCCTCCCTCCTACTGTCCCCATGGCTGCCCCCCGCCCCATGTCCCCCTAGGGGTCCCCTACACCCAACTCCCCTCCTGTGTCCCCCCCACCCCAGGTCTCCCTGTGGGTCCCCCCATTCTCCTGTGTGTGTGTCCCACCCCGGTCTGCCCGTGGGTCCCCCTTCTCCCCCGCCGGCCCCATGGGTGTCCCCCCCCCGCTCCCTGTCCCTATGGGTCCCCCCACACCCAGGTCTCCTCCTGTGTCCCCCCACCCGCATCCCCCTGGGGGCCCATCCCCCCCAGTGTCCCTATGGGGTCCCCTATAGCCAGGTCTCCTGTGTGTCCCCCACCTGCGTCCCCCGGTGGTGGTCCCAGTGGGTGCCCCCTCCCCATCCATGGGTGCCCCCCCCCCGTCCCTATGGGTCCCCAAACCCAGGTCTCCTCCTGTGTCTCCCCATCTGGGTCTCCCTGTGGGTTCCCCTCCCCCCTGCCATCCCCATGGGTGCCCCACGTCCTCCTATGGGTCCCCCACACCCAGGTCTCCTCCTGTGTCCCCCCACCCCGCGTCCCCCTGGGGGCCCATCCCCCCCCCCCCCCCCAGTGTCCCTATGGGTCCCCCACACCCAGGTCTCCTGTGTCCCCCCACCAGGGTCTCGCCTTGGGTCCCCCTCCCCCCCGCCATCCCCATGGGTGCCCCACGTCCCCTGTGGGTCCCCCCACCCGTGTCTCCCCATGGGTGCTGTGTGTCCCCCCGCTGTCCCTACGGGTCCCATATAGCCAGGTCTCCTGTGTCCCCCTCCCCACGTCCCCCGGTGGGTCTTCCGTGGGCGCCCCCCCCCCTCCCGTGCCCCCCCCCGCTGGCTCCCCCCGCCGGTCCCCGACCCCCCTCCCCCCGCCCGCTCGCCGCCGGCGCTGCCCCCTCGGCGGCGGCTGCGGGGGCCGGGCGAGCCCGGGGATTGGGAGCGGGCGTAGGCCTCTCCCTCGGCCCGGCCCCCAGCGCCGCCGGGCGGGTCGGGGCTGGCGGGGGGCGCCGCGCCGCCGCCGAGCCGAGCCGGGCCGGGCTCAGCGCCGGAGCCGGGGGGTCGGGCCGGGCCCCGCCGCCGCCGAGGCCCCGAGGCCGCCGCCGGGCAGCGGGGATGGTGGCGGCCGGAGCGGGGCGGCGGCTTGCCGGCGCCCTGACCGCCGAGGGGCCGCGGGCGAGGCACCATGAGCGTGCGGCCTCCGCAGGCCCTCGACAGGTAGGTGGGGGGGGGGGCCGGGGGGCCGGCAGCCCGGCGGGGGGGGGCTCAACCCGGCGGGGAGACACCCACCCCCACCCCCCAGCCTCGCCCCGCCGGCAGCCGGGGGGTCCCCGCTGGAAAAAAACGGCGTTTTGGGGCCAAACTCTGCGTTTTGGGGAGGGGGGGCAGAGCCAGGCCGCGGCCCCCGGGGGGGGGGTGTGTGTCTCAGCCCTCTTGGGCCCCCCATCCCGCCGGATGCTCACACCCGGCTTTTGCCCCCCCCCCCTTAAAACCCACCCCAGCCCACCCCAAAAACCATCCTCAGCCGAGGGGGGGACGCGGCTGAAATCAGAAATGGGGAAACACCCGGTTTCACTCCTGCCCTGTTAAATACCCTTCCCCGGGCGCAGCTGGGGGGGGGGGTTGCCCCCACATACCTCGATTTTTAACCTGAATTTCTTCAGGTGGGCTTTTAGGGGTTGGGGGCACGCCGCTGTGGTGTGTTATCCTTGCCAGGGCTCGGTTCCTCACAGGTAATTAAGCTAATTAACCCGATGTATTCGCCTTCTGCCCCCAAGACTGGGGGGGGGGGGGGCAAGCGGCTGGTGAGGGTCCTGCTTGTGGCCCCCCCTCCCTGGCTGCAGACAGCGGGGGTCCCAGGTGGGCAGCGCTGCCGGCGTCTTCCCTGCTCCCAGCGTCGGATGATGGGGTCCACATGTGTTGGGGGGGCTGGAAACAGGCTCCTCGGTGGCCCCTGCGGGACCCCTCGGCATCCAGCTCTGGGGTGCAAGCAGACCAGCGTGGGCAAGCAGGATGCGAGCTGATGGAGTAAGTCCCAGGAAAAAAAACAAACAAAAAAACCCCAAACCCCGACACTTGCTTTTGGGGTGACTTGAGGGTTGGAGGCGGATTGCGGCTGCCCTGCCTCAGGGCGAGGAGCTTCCCCGTGTCCCTGGCCCAGCGGGGCTCGTGGGCTGGGACCCCCTGTCCAGCCAGAGGGATGCGACAGCATCTGTTCCACGTGGATCTTGCCCCTTTGTGCTGCCAGCATGTGGCTTTCTGCCGAAAACGAGGTTTTCTTTCCGCTCCCCCCCCGTACCCCAGAAGGAGCCGACTCAGGGCGTTGGGGGTGGCTGCGATGCTACAACTACTGGAGACATCCCTGGCGACAGCGTTGAAGATGCTCAACGTGGGCTCCCGGCACGTGCTGCTGCGCCGAAAGCTGGTTTGGTGTGTTTGTCGGCAGGACGGGCGGCGTATTTCCACCTCCTCCGCCAACGAGCCCTTTGAGGGGCTTTCTCCTGGTTTGGGGTGAAGAACATGTGTGCGAGGCAGGAGCTGGGGTGGAGCCCAAACCCACCCCACCACGCTTTCCCTCTGTGGAACTCTTCCTTAGCCGGAGAACCCCGGCCACCGGGCCAGCAAGGAGGCTCTGCCTCTTCGCAGTCAGCCCCTCCGGAGCAGAAATGAAGGAGCTGCTGAATTTTGTGTCCATCCCGTGCGGGGAAGTGGCAGGACCAGGTCCCGGCGGCGTGTGGGAGCGGGGGACGTGCCCTGTGAGCCTCGCTGCCCGACTTGCCACCTCGGGGAGCTGCGGGGCGGCATTACCAGGCTTCAGGCTTCTCTCTGCTCTTTAAATAGCCACGGTCTCCTCCGCTTTTTAAGGTCAGGCGCCTGAAGTGCCCTGGCCCAGCCAGGAGTCACTCGTTGCTGGATGGCACGGCTCTTCAGTGACAAAAATGACTTGGAAACGGCTTAATGTGGGGACTTCCTCCCCAAAACACCCCAGCAGCCCCCTCTCCTCCTGCCACCACCAAGCAAAGCTTCTGCCCACTGGTCCCCGCAGCCCATCGATGGCCAGGCAGGCCCCGCAGCGAGTAGGCAGGTTCCCAGGAGAGGCAGACCAGTGCAAACCAGTATAGATCTTCCTCCTCCGGTGACAGGAGATGCAGGGGGCGTCGTGCATCACCAGCAAGCCCCATCCAGGAGCAGGGACGTGACTTGTTCGTGGGTTTAGTCGCTGCTCTCTAACCACTTCTGTTGCTACGGTTTTTATCGTAGAAGGAGCCCACGGGGAGGCTGGAGGAAAACATTTCAAGAGTGGCCATTCCTGAGCTGCACTGGTGGAAAGAGGTGTGATCTTCCCCACTGCGGGCTGTGCGGCTTTGGTTTAGGAGGAAGGTTGGGGAGCAAACATCCCTTTGGGGTAGGTTATTCCATATCTCACTCGATGCTACGGATCTCGCACCCCAAAAGCACCCTCAGTGCCGGACAAACCAGATCTGCCAGTCTGTTTTCCAGGCACCGTTAATGATTACACTGCCCAGCACCCGGGAGAGCTTGAGAGCGATTTGGAGCTGCTCACGGTCCTTGCCCGTCTTGCTGCGTGCTCCAGCAGTGTTCCCAGAAAAGCTGGGCCCCGCGCTGCGTGTGAACCGCCTCTTCCTTGGTGGGGAATTCAGATCCCGGCGCTGCTTTCCCTGCTGGACTCCCGCCCCACTCCTGTGCCCTGGTTCGTGGCTCTTAACATTTATGTAGCCAAGTGCGTGCACAAAGTGCTTTGCAAACATTGTCTAATTAAGATGTAAATACTTGCTCACCCCTTCCTTGGCTCCCGCAGCCCCTCCGTGCTCTTCCTGAGCTCTTGCTGGTCTTTGCCAGGCCGAGTGCTCTGGTCTCGGTCCCTTTTTGGGGTCTAATCCTGCTCTGGAGCTCCCACCGCCGCCTGCAGGAGCGGAGCTGGGGTTGTTTAGGGTCTCCTGTCACTGGCTGCCCCCTTGTAGAGGCTGACAGGGCTGTTTTGGGAGAGAGCGGTGCAGGGGGATCCCGGCCCAGCGAGCCGGGCAGGCATCGCAACTGCAAAACCCGACAAATTTTGCGTAACCGACTGGCTGCCGAAATCACAGCTGTCCCCGCGCTCAGCCTCCGTTCCTCCCCGTGGGGAATTGGCATTGCAAAAATTTGCAGCACACAGACAATTAGAAATGTGGGGAATGGAGTCTGCTGCGCCATTAAACAACCAGGGCTGCTGCGTTCGTCGTGTTAATTTATCTTTTTTCCCCCCATTTAATTGAAAGTCTTAGTTTAAACAAAGCTTTTGCAGAATCCCCTGTCTGCTACAACAAAGTTGCTGGAGGAATCCGGGATTTAAATTCAGTTTGCTGTGGCGCGTACATGGGACTTTGCATCTGATTTGCAAAATGAAATTTGCTACCAGCTGCCTCCTGAGGGCTGAGGCTTTGCTTTCCTCCCGTGGAAAAAAAATAATAATAACGTATAGAAGCAGAGGGAGAGAGAGGAGGGAAAAGCTTTGCTGCATAAACCCCAGATGGATCCGGGATGACTCCAGCCTCGTGGATTTGCGGGCGGACGGGCAGCAGCTGCAGGGTGGCTTGGCAGTCGCACGTAGCCTGCGTGCCACGGGGACGCGCCGGATCCCGGCTCTGCTGCCGGGAAGGAGCTGGGTCACAGCTCACAAACACACCGGGGACGGAGGCACCGGGCTCTTCATCCAACACCGGCCAAACGTCCCCGGCGGGCTGCTCTGCCGCGCTTCGAGCGGGCTCTGACGTGCTTTGCCAGCCGGGAGTCGGAAACCTGTTGTGCGCTCAGAAGATGAGAAGAAAACCAGATCTCCTCGGGGACAGGGGGTGTCGTTGCGAGCTGCGTCTGCAGGCAGCCAACAATGTTGGGAAATATTTCTTTTTCCCCCCTTCCCTCTTTCTTTCATTTGCTAGCAACACCCTAGCAAGGTTTAAATCTGCCTCGCCGTGCAAACTTAGAGGCAGACGCGTAATTACAAGCTTCCCCGATGCGTCATCGTGCAGCAGTCGATGGGTCGGCCACGGAGCGGGAGCAGCGGGCAGCTTGGAGCCCCAACCCTCCGTCCCCGGCAGCTGTCCTCAGCGGAGAAGCGGGAAGCGTTCCCAAGGGATGCGGAGGGACATCCCCGGGAGATGCGCATCCTCGGCAGGGCCGGCCAGCTTTCCGCTGCAAGGCTGGAGCTGCTCCAGCGAGAGGAGCGTCGGGGCTGGACACAGCGTTTTCCCTCGGAGGGAGGGGGAAGGGGAGGAAGCTGAATCATTTTTATGTACTTTTTTTTTTTTTTTTTAAGCTGAAATTCCTTCCTTCCTTCCTGTCCCCAGAATACCAGTATGTGAAACTGTCTGTGGGGCTGTGGCCCGGGAGAGCGGCCAGCGGCAGGGTTTGGCACGAGAGATGTCGGGTAATCCTGGTGCTACCAGCAGCGCAGACCGTAGCATCAGGCAGCGGTGGAAGCAGTGACTCAGTCGCAAGAGGCATCCCACCAAGACACTGCTTTCCCTTTCCAAGCTGTGGCTTGGTTGTTTTTTTTATTCCCCCCCCCCCTTTTTTTCCATATATATTTCTATTTTTTTTGTAACTTTTCCTGCTGATGGGCCGACACTGGCCCCACCTGCCTCCTCACTCACTTCAAAAGGCAGCAGGTTTCCAGGCATGCCGGTGCGGGCACCGGCTGTTCACAAAATGTTTTCTCTTCCCCAGAGCTGGGATAGCAGGGAGCAGCCGTTTGGAGACCTGGGAGGAAAAAAAAAAAATAAGGCTCCCGGTCTCGGAGAGAGCGTTTTGCAAAGCTTCAGCTGGAGGCTGACCTGCTTTGAGGATTTGATCCTGTTCCTCTCTTAATCTTTTAATTGTGGCGTTTGCTCTGCGTGGGCTCCCGAGGTGGCAGTGCTTGTGTCGTGCTTTGCTCTTTAACGGGTTTTCCTCCTTGTTTTTCTTTTTTTTTTTTTTTTTTTTAACTTGGCTGTGCCCACCACCACCTGGGTCTTTCGCTGGGATGCCCTGCCCTCGCTCCCTGCCATCCTGCCCTCTCTCATCCTGCCCCCGTTGCAGAGCGTCTGGCTCCCCTTGCGTGTTGGTGAAAAGCAAATCGTCGTGATTTAACCACCAAGTAGCCAAAATTGGGGAAAATAACCTGGGAGCAGAAACCTCTGGAGGGTGCTGCATAGGATGTGGCTGCAGGTGCCAGTCTGGAGACTGGCGGCGGTGCTGGGGTGGGGTGAGTCAAGGACTCGTTGCAGGATTGAGGCATCATGCAAGTGCTCTGGTGGTACAATTTTTAGGAAAACCGGAGGGCTGGTCTTTGGGGACACCGAAAGGAGCTTCACCGGCTGGAAACAGGCGCCAGGGTCAGGTCTCTGTCGAGCTGGCAGCGTTTGGTTTAATATGGCATGTTTGGGCTCTCTGTAAGTCAATTAGGAAGGAGCTTATGCAAAGCCGAATTAAACTACTCTTTTAGACGGCAATAAGCCAGCGCTGGCCTGGCTCCTTCGAGCAGGATGGAAACGGGCTCCTGCCACGGGTGCAGGGTCAGCATCGCCCTGGGGGGGACTGGTGTCAGACTGGGGGCTCCTGGTGGGGCTGGGGGCTCAGCTGCGCGTGGTCCTGGCACTGTCAGGCACCGGGGAGCTTCCCCTAACGAAGAAGCTTAATGAGCGTCCCACTGTGCGGCAGCACCTTAAGTCCTGGCATCCGGGGCGATGCGGAAAGAGGAGCCGATCCTTCCTTGGCCTGGATAAGTGGCAGGTCTGAGCTGCCCCGAGCACCCTCCGCCTGGCTGCTGGGTAATCCCACGGGTTTAATCCTGCACCTACCCTTCGAGCGGTGAAGGTGCCCGGCCCCGTCTTGGGTTGCCTCTGAAATGGGAGGGACTGGTCCTACCCCTGCCCCCAGCTCCTGGGGAAGCCCTTGGGGGTGCTTTGGCCGTGCATCCCCTTCCACAACCCCCCTCCTGCGCTGGAGCCGTGCTCCTTCGCACCGTGGTCCTGGTTTATCCCCGACTTCAACGAGCCAGGGTTGTAATCGAGTGAATTAGAGGCTGTGGCATAGTGGTTGTACGGGTCGGGTCTGGATGAAGATGGTCCAGGCAACGAGGAGTTCCCGAATCGGCTACGGCAGCGAAGCCGTTGGGTTTACGCTGCTGTGGGCTCCGGCTTTACATCCCCGTGGGGTGGTTTGGGGGCGGGGGACACCCTCTCGCTTGGCCCCCACAAAGGGCTGAGAGTCTCACCCGGCTTCATGGTGAGAATTTTTTATATTTTAGGCAGGCGGGGGCTTGCCGGGGGGGGGATGCTTGCCCAGGAGACCCCCCTGCCGTGCTTCCCCCCGCCTGCCTCCGGGCAGGTCCCTAAGGGACGATGCCAGGGGCGATGCTGGGGTTGATGCGTCCAGAGGAGGGTGTGAAGCCAGGAGGATGATTTGCACCAGTGAAGGCAAACCCTGCCCCAGGCCCGGTGGGTGCTGCGCAGCCGTGCCGGGCTCAGGGAGGTATTTTGGGGTCCCGCCGCCCTCCCCCCAGGTTGGAAGCGTGCTGTCGCTGCGCCACATGTCACACCTCTGCCTCTTGATTTCTTTGTCCCCTCTTTCCCCCATCCCTCCCCACACCGCTGTCCTCTGGGTGTCCCTTGTGCCACCTCTCACCGCCACCACCCCTGTCTCTGTCTTCCTCCCCGGCAGCCGACCGGGCAGCAGGAGGCAGCCTCACCTGCCCAGGTAAGCGGGGTGGGGGGACGGGGCTGCCTGTGCTCTCATCCTGCACCCTCGCTTCATCGCAGCCTTCAGGGTGTAAGGCAGGGACCGGCTGCTCTTCCCGCGGGAGCACCTTCATTTTCCCACTCTTCCCGTTGCTTTTTGACCCCCCACCAGCCGTGCCCCGGCAGGGGAGAGCTGTGCCTGGTTTGCTTGGAAGGAGGAGAAACAGGACAGCGGAGCCAGGCTTTCATCCCTGGGATGGCGTGGGGTCACGGAGACACAGGAGAGGGCAGGCAGCAATCCGGAGCCCTCGTTTTGTGCCTGGAGTCGGGTTTGGAGGCAGAACCAGGCCCCCAAGGATGGGGGAAAGGCTGGGGGTGGCTCTGCCGTGCTGTTCCCTCTGGCTCGTGGGTCTGGGGCGCACACAGCAAGCCTGCTGGCGCGGCCTGGTTCCAGCAGGGCAGGCAGGGATGGCTTTCCCCCAGCCTTGACTTCTCCAGACCCCCGTTGGCTGGAGAATAAATGCCAAGGCTAAAAGGAGCCGTGCAGGCAAGCCCCCCGTTGTGGTCGCAGTCCCCGCAGCGCGGCGGCGAGGGGGTGTGCTGTGCCCCCCTGATGCGCAGAGAGCCCCAGCCCACGTGCCCATCCAGCACCCTAAGCCTTGCCGCGGGGCTGGCGAGGCTCGGCAAGAGGGCAGGACCGGCAAGTCACTGTCCCGTGTCTGTCCGTCTGTCCCTCCCACCCCTCCTTCGCTGCTTCGTGTCTCTTCTGCCATCAGCCCCATCGCAGACCTGCCGCCGAGCTCCGTCCCGTCAGCGCTGCATGATGCGTCTGGCCCCTCGCCTGCTGCCTCCGCTGCTCACCCCGCTCACCACGGGCAGCCCCCGCTGCTCCTCCCTGCCAGCAAACGCGAGAGCTGGGGGTCCTGGCCCCCCAAGCGGGGTCTCTGCTGGGGCTCACCCTGGTGAAGGGAGGTTTGGGGACAGGCAGCTGGAGGAGCGGCAGCACTCGCCCATGCTTGCTGCCATCGCCTTCCAGCTCCGTGCGTTTGTTTTTCCCAAGCCCAAGAAGGAGCTGCGGCCGGAGGATGGCTCCGTCCAGCCGTCCCCTTCCCTGACCTCTCCTCCTCCTCCTCCTCCTCCGCAGGTTAAGCAGCCTGTCTTCCCTGGGTGATTCGTCTTCAGAGCGGAGGTCCCCCGGGCACCACCGCCAGCCCTCCGACTCCTCCGAAACCACAGGTAGGGTTGCCTGCCCCCCCCCCCCCCCCCCCCCCCCCCTTGCACTGGAGGCCCCGCATTTAGCGCCCTGTCCCCACGGGGAGCTGGGTGGCACATCACCACCTGCCCCAGTCCTTGCAGCACCCTTGGGGACACGGCTCCTGCGCCCCTCCCAAAGTCACCCAGCCCAGGCTGCACGTGCCGGGGGAGGGCAGGACCCTTCCTCGGCTGCCCGGTGGGGCTAGGGATGATGCTCCAGCTGCCCGCAGACAGGGGCTCTCCCCACCCTGCCCGTGCTTGCCGGAGCACCCCATTTTCAGGAGAAGGGGTCCAAGGAGGGACGTCACGCGAAGGGTTTGTAGGGTGAGGAGGCATTAGCCATGCCTTGGGGTCTGGCAGTGGGGTGGCTGGTTCTCGGGAGATCCGGCAGGAGCCGCAGCCCCTGAAACTGGGGGTGGTGGGGTGTCCCCACAAGCCAAGCCTGTGCCCCAGGCTCGGAGCCTCACTGGTTCTCCCTCCTCTCCCTCCCCAGGTCTGGTCCAGCGCTGCGTCATAATCCAGAAGGACCAGCATGGCTTTGGCTTCACCGTCAGCGGGGACCGTGTCGTCCTGGTGCAGTCGGTGCGGCCAGGTGAGAGGGGCCGGTGCTGGCAGCAGGCAGGGCAAGAGCAGGAGGGGCAGGAGCCTCAAGG